>NC_050465.1:39968197-40643197 GCF_903995425.1 Onychomys torridus
AAACTTCTAGAAGAGCTTCAGTACAGATGTCATGAAGGCCAGTGCTTAGAGAATACAGGAGAGAGATGGTTCAAAGTCACAGCAGCTTGAGGAAAAGAGTCATTTGGATCAACAGATTTCCATCAGTTCTGGTCTCACACTGGCCTGGCACTGCTCTAGTAACCCTCAAAGACCAAAAGTCATGTACTCTTTCAGGCCCTTTTCTCTGTGTGTTGACACTTGCATTGGATTTCTAACCTACAGACCGATGAGACAATGAAATTGTGTTGTGATCCATGGAATGTGTGGTCATTTAGGATGGGAGCCTCGGAACATGGACACATCCACGGCACTTCCAGTTCGTCGTCCTTTCTGGATAACTCTGAAGGATGATCACCTTTTCCCACGGACATCCTTTTGTGTAGTGCCTCTTGTCCAATTTTCAATGGGATGTCCATTTTTTCCATGGCAGTTTTTAGATTTTCTTTATATATTCTGCAAGAGTTCTTGGTACACTACTTTTCATAGTATGCCTTTGGAGTCTCTGAATGGTGTCTTTTAAACAGCAAAACTTTTAACATTAATATAGTTCAACACTTTGCACTTTATTTAAGAAATCTGTCCCTCTGACACATGAGGATGTTCCTTGTGTATTATTCTAACACCTTTCTTGTTGCATCTTTCCAACATGGATCAGTAATCCTACTTGAATTGAATTTAGCGTATAGCAAAAGCATATTCATTTCTCCCCAGCAAAATGTAATAAAAAGGGGCTTTGCTCTCCTACTGAACTTTTATACCATATATGTCATTAATGAGGACAAAACATGTGCAAACTTAGTCTTCAATTCTGATCCTCTGGTTTATCTGCTCTCTATGAAACCAGATTATTTTCATTTTTGTAACTCTGTAACAGGTCTTTGATATCTGGAAGCCAAGTCTCTAGGTTTTTCTTTTTCAAGGTTGTCTTACATAGTCTTTGCCTTTTGCATTTCCATGTGAAATTAAAAACCAGTTTTCAATTCACAGTGAGGAACTCTACTGAGATTTTGATGAATCTATAAATCAGGTTGAAGTGGTTTACTATCTCTGTAATTCTGTGATTTTTAGCCTACAGATATGAAATCTTTTTGCATTTATTGAATCAGTTTTTTCCATAATGTGTGATAGTTTCATCATAGCAATTTTATGACTGGCTTCTTTTTAAAATTTCCCACTTGATAATTTCTAGGGTAAGGAAAAAATTGAATTTTAAATTATTAGCCTTGTATGTGTAAAGGTATTTATTTTTTCTTCAATAATTTTTATTGTTGTTATAGAAGGAACATTCCATGTATTTCAGATGCTAATGTAAATGTGTTTGTAAATGGCATCCTTTACATTGTTACCCTATTTGCTTTCTTTGTTTAAAGAGATATAAGGAGGCATAAAGAGGCATTGGATTGGTTCATACTGGCCTTATGCCCATCAGTCTTTCTTGAGTCCAGTTCTGTGCAGGATATAAAACGGGATGACCCACACTCTGCGTATTCAATCCGTCTGCCACTACCGTCGTGTCTCATTTAATTACAGATGAGTTTCTTCTGTCACCTTTGGGAAGCTTTTCCAGCTTCCAGACTTCCCTTCCTTCTGTTTCCTACTTTCTCCTGCTACTGGGGATTGCTTGATGTGTGCAAGGCAAGTACCCTACCACTGGTCCACACACTCAGTGAGTGTGTGTGTGTGTGTGTGTGTGTGTGTGTGTGTGTGTGTGTCCCCACATGTGTATAAGAGCACACTCATGCACGTGTGCGTGCACACAGAGGTCAGAAGTTGGCATCCAATGTTCTTCATTGACTGTTCTCTACTTTACTGAGGCAGGGTCGTCACTGAAGACAGAACTTGCCAGTTCTGCAGGTCTAGTTAGCCAGCTTTCCATGGGATTCCCTGGCTCTGCCTCCTGAGGCTGGGATTACAGGCAGAGCCCCATCAGCTTGGCTTTTCCTGGGTTCCAGAGATCTAGTCTCCCATTCTTGTGCTGGAAGTCAAACTCTCTTTCCCGAGCCGTCTCCCCAGCCCTGACACATTCCTTTTTTCCCCTCCCTTACTGCTCCAGCTAGGCCTTCCATTCCCAAACTGGTAAAAATGGGATGCGCTACAAACATTTATCTTGTTCCCATCAGTAGAGGGGGGAAAAGGTTCTCAATGTTTCACTATTAAGTTTTGTATTTTTAACCAAAGATGTGTTACTGACAATCTTTATCAGACTCACGAAGCTTCTTTGTATTCACAGTTTATCAGCTTTTACATCATATGCAGACATCAAGCTCTGTCTAATGCTTTTTATTGTACTAAACTATTTAGCTGATGTTTTCCCCACCTTTTCTCTTAATATGAAAAGCTCTCTTGCTTAATTTTTTAATACCACACTCCACTTGCCTTCCTAGAGCACCTGTACTTGGCTGTGTGATGCATTATCTTTCCAATATACTGTCACGCTTAATTTGCTGACATTTTGTTTAGGGTTGTCAATATTTTTTGGTAGAAGTTTTCATCTAAAATCTTATTTTCTGCCTCTACTTTGTATGGGAATATTCTTCTTTAAAGATAAGCTTTTGTGAACTAAAAAAAAAAAAAAAAAAAATGACCCAGTTGTGAAGACAAAGTACTGTTCTTCCACACGAACTTGAGTTCAATCATAGTACCCATGTCAGGGGGCTCAGAAATACATGCAGTTCCAGCTCTGGGGGATCTGTCACCCTCCTTTGCCCTCCATGGGCACCTGCACTCATGAACACATATTCATCTCTCTCTCTCTCTCTCTCTCTCTCTCTCTCTCTCTCTCTCTCTCTCTCACACACACACACACACACACACACACACACGTAACTACACATACATACTCATACATACATACATACATACACACAATTAAAATATAAATTTTTTTTTAAATCCTATATTACCTAGTCTTTGTCCACACTGATGCAAGCACACTGTAGTTCTTTTATCTAATTTTTATGTTATTGCATCCTAGTAAAACAGGAACACTTCTGAGGGCAGAATGAGAGAATGTTACAGAGGTCACTACAGCCAGCAGAGTAACCTACTCGCTCAACTCCCGCATTGCTGACAATTCGCAATATGCACTAAATCCATCAAGATGGTCTACTTCAGACGAGCGACTTCTGTACACTGCATGTCCCTGATAGACACACAGTGACGTTAACCATAAGCCATCAGAGCACTCTAGGTAACAGAACTTTTATTTAAAAGTAAAACAAACAAAACAGAAACCTTCCTTTTCAAGTACCATCTGGCAATATCGTTGGATTGTGGTTACTGTGCATACTAATAACCATATTCTCTGCTGCACACGTGATGTCAATGCAGTCCTCACGTGTTCACAAAGTTACATGAATCTAGCTCAAAGTCATCAGAGAAAACTCACCAGAGCTGAACTGGGAGGCTGAGTGTTCGCCCCCTGCAGGAGACCGTGAAACATTGCAGTTCCTCACGGTTGTGCTATGCTCTGTATAGTAAAGCCTTCTGGAGTGGGAAAGGATACATGCCATAAAAAATAAGATAGGGCCTGGCGGTGGTGGCGCACGCCTTTAATCCCAGCACTCGGGAGGCGGATCTCTGTGAGTTCGAGGCCAACCTGGGCTACAGAGTGAGTTCCAGGACAGGCTCCGAAGCTACACAGAGAAACCCTGTCTTGAAAAACAAAACAAAACAAAAGGTAATTTCAGTGAAAAAAGTGGAGATACGGGGCCATTTGTCCTAACCATTCACCTCCAGAGCACTGTTAATTCAATAATAAAATGTGAACGTTGTCTACAAGGCCTGGGCTCCCGAGAGTCTTCTCAGAAATGCAAGGCCTCCTTTGCAGCCAGCACAGGGGATGGAAGGCAGTGGGGCCTTCACCCCCTTCCCGCTCTCCACGTCTATCAACACAAGCACTCCATGGAGAGCTAGATTAGTTGAAGTTGTGCATTGCAAAGCAGCTGATTGCAATAAGTGACAGTCACCTTGAAAGATGACAAGTAGTCAACTCTAAAATATTCAGGGTCATGGATTACGTTTGATTGATTCCACTTGCTGGGCATGTACAGTTCTTTGTGTTTTGCTGGGAAACAATACTGCTGCCTCGTGTTTCCATGGTGATTTCTGAGAGCAGTACTCAAGCTTAAAAGTTACCTTTTAATCAACAGTAATTTTCCTCTAGATGATATTCCCATGGTACCCTGAATAATATTAGCACTGTGTTAATTTACTTTCTGCCTCAGGTCAGGGTGCAGTTCATTCGCTCTGGGCCAGTGAGGTTTATCTGAGGGGATACCGAAGCTGAGAGGCGCGGCAATGAAATTCAAAGTGCAGACCAAAAATAAACGAGAAGGTTGACTTGAATATAAAACTGTTAACTTTAAAATAAAATGTAACAAATAGGTGATGGAGAAAGCACCCTGCTTCAGAAAGTCTTCTTGCCTGCCAGCTCCTAGTCCCCACAAAATCTGTGCCCAGCAACACAACTGTTCTTCCGACACCATTTCTTAGTGTTAGATGACAGTATAAATTTATGCTGTAAACATCAATACATGTTCTATTGATTCTGGCCCAGGCAATAAAATACACTGCTTTAAGGAAAACGTCTACTGATCCAATTAATGCTAATCTTGTTGGGACTCAGAAACACCAGCTAAAGACCACAAAGACTCTGTCTGCTTAATGAATATTAAAAGAATCAGCACAGATTCAAGTGAGTGGCCTAAGAAAGCTGTTATTATCTTAAGCAAAAATCAAAGCAGATGGGAGAGACTTGACACCCATATTCAGAGATGTGCCCGCCTCCCATCGAATCTTTCATGAATGGCTGGGTCCCAGATGGTGGTGGGATCAGCAGCCTGAGTTTAGATACAGCATCTTTAGTCTTCTGGCTGTGATGCATTGTTTCCTTTACAAGTGTTTCATTTAGTGGGCAAGGCAGCGATCATCAAAATCAAAGCAGCCATTGTGAAACAGGTTCTCTGGTATCTCATAAATCAAGTCCTCATTGAGCTTACAACCAAGCTCACACACCCCCACACTCGCCCTCATTCAGCTCATTTCCAGTTCCATGCTGTTGTTCCACGGTCAATGGTGATGAGACACGGAGAAACAGAGAGAGATGTGCTTAGCAAACACATTACATTGACAGGAGTCGGCAAGCACCTCATTAACTACAAAACTCCCACCACGTCTCACCTGTACCTTTTCTGGGACTCCTGTTTAATCCTAGATAATGATAAAAAAAAAAAAAAAAAAAAAAAAACCAAACAAACAAACAAAAAAACAGAAATACATAATCCCAATAAAACAACTCACTTTATCACAGTTATTTATTTACATGCTGGTTCCCATTGCTAGATAGGAAGATTACAGACACAGCATTTTCTCGATTGTTTAGATATTCATAGATACGGCACAGTGTCCAGGAGATGGGGGACTCTAAGTTATAGACAATGAATACATAACAATAGCTGCTGCTTCTATCTCTCATGTACAGGCACCATGCCAGACTATTTTCTTATAATCTTTGTTTGCTCAGCTTTACTGAAGTAAATTAACAAAAATAAATGCACTAAAGGCATACAATGTAATATTTTAAAGCACATATACACAGTGAACTGACAATCACAAACTACCAAACTTCCACCACCTCACAGGTGCCTCGTGTGTGTGTGTGTGTGTGTGTGTGTGTGTGTGTGGATGCGTGTGTGTGTGTGGATGCATGTGTGTGTGTATATGTGTGTGTATGTGTATGCATGTGTGTGTGTGGATGTGTGTGTGGATGCGGGTGTGTGTGTATGTGTGTGTGTGTGTATATGTGTGTGGATGCATGTGTGTGTTTGTGTGTGTGTGTGTGTGTGTTCATGTGTGTGTGTGTGTGTGTGATGGATGCATGTGTGTTACAACAATCACTATCTACTCTGTTACACAGCGTTACTAACTATAGTCATCACGCTGTTCAACAGATCTTCCGAATCCTGAGTAACTCTAACTGTGCAACCTGACTGACATCTCCCATTTCCCTTGACTCCCAACTCTTGGAAACGTTGTTTTTATGAGTTCAGTCTTTTTAGATTCCATCTATAAGTGAGTTTGTATAGTGTTGTGCCTTTCTGTGTTTGGTTTATTTCATCCAGCATAATGTATTCCAGATTCACCTATACTGTTATGAAATGGCAGAGTATCTTTTTCTTAAAAAGCTAGATAATATTATATTGTACACAGCATTCTCTCTCTCTCTCTCTCTCTCTCTCTATATATATATATATATATATATATATATATATATATATATATATATATATAAATAATGTATGTGGTATATAACTTTATTGAGTCATCAAATTTCTTGGAGATATTGATTTCATTTTCTTTGGATGTACACCCTGGAGCGGGGCTGATACTACATGGGAGTTCTATTTTTAATTTTTGAGGATAACTTATTTTCTCTTATTTAATGTTCAGAATAACCTAAGTTCCATTTAACAGCTTAGGCCAGCTATGGAGTCTCATGGACAGAAAGTCACATGCTCAAAGACCTCGTAGTTAATGGCAGGGCTGATCGTTCCCCTCAGGCCAGCGTACGTGGAAGTCCTTGCACTTTCAACCTCACCATCTCCCGCCACCACCATCACCACTTTGCCCAACTCCCCCAGGCTCAGGCTCAGCTGTCAGGTGTGTGGCATGGGGGCATAGGAGGGGGTGGAATTAGGGACCAGCTAGCTGCAGGAGATGGTTGAGTGACAATTCTACACACTGGCACAAACACTGGCAACCTCTGCCCTGCCATGGGTTAGCAGTGATAGGAGCAGGGTGTTTTCTGGACATCTATGACCAAAAAGCTTCTGAAATGCAAATAGTAATTGGACATACCACCACAGAAAGCATGGAAAGAGAGGAAGGAAACAGTAACCATGCTGTGCTTGGGGGAAAAAAATGTGTAGACCTCACGGTGACAAGCCCAAGCTCTTCTGCAGGGGCCTAGCAGAGCCAAGCAGACCAGCAAGAGGTGGGACCAGATAAAGAGCCCACCTCTTTAATAGCGGTAAATGGGGGTAGCTATTATAATTCTATTATTACCTTGTGAAGAACCTGGAGATGTGGATAATATTTTGAACCAATACTTATGGGGTATGGTTTTATCTTCCAAACTAGTTTCTGATTTCTGTGAAAGTCATGCCCATGTGTAACATGTTCCTGTGTCAACCATAGTTCTCAATACATTCCTCTAGATCCTTGTTTCCCAAAGCAGCTACTGTAGGTGGCTAATATTAGAGAAGCCACCCCTTGGAAGAGGCTGCCTGCCTCTTCTAGGGTTTAATTTCCATCAACTGTAGAAAAAAATGGCAGTGGCAAGGGTTTCTCTGTCCCACCTAGAGGATGAGCCTCCTGACAAGAGCCTTGTGTATTCTGACTGGCACAGCAGAGAGCCTTGAGTAAGACAGATCAACCAAATTCACCACGAGATGAACCCATTCGACTCTCATTCCATACTCAGGAAGGAAACTTCTTAATCATTTGTCTAACTGGATCTACCTGTCATAGTAGATGAATCCCCCAGACTTCTCACTGCAAGTCCATAAAGGATGCTAAGACTTTTACAATTGATAATGAAGACTAACACAGTTTTAAAACTTAGAAAAGCTGAAAGGTACACCCTCATCTCCACCTTCACTAACTGCTAGTACCAAGTCCAGCCTCCAGTACACGGGAACTCTTGACCAAACATCATTATAATGACACTATTCCCTTATTCAGAGTGAATGATACTCGGTGTGCTTATATGACATGATTTCTTTGACTTGCCTCTCACTGTTTGCCCCATATCAATGTGAAGAATTTGGGACCAAGAAACACTGCCCAAACTTCAAAAATGGGGAACTTCAATAACGCGTTTAGCCTGAAATATATCGTCTGTCAGAATGTGAAATGCCCTCATAGGCTCATGTGCTTGGACGTTCTGTCCCAACTGAAAGCATTGTTTCTAGAAGGCTGTTGTGCCTTGAAAGAAAATGGCCCCCAAGGGGAGTGGCACTATTAGGAGGTGTGGCTTTGTTGGAGGAAGTGTGTCACTGTGGAGGTGGGCTTTGAGGTTTCCTATGCTCAGTATGGTACACAGTTGCTTCTGCTGCCTGCAGATCAAAATATAAAACTCTCAGCTCCTTCTCCAGCACCATGTCTGCCTGCACACCGCCATGCCACCCGCCATGACAATAATGAACTAAACCTCTGAACTGTATGCTAGCCCCAATTAAATGTATTCCTTTATAAGAGTTGCTGTGGTCGTGGTGTATTTTCATAGCAATAGACTACTCTAAGACAGTTGTATAACTATATTCAACCCATGGTCTGTGGTTTGTGAGAGAATATTTACTTTGACCGATACTGCAACATGATGTTGTCATCTACAAAGATCATGGTTGAGAACTGTGCATTCAATTTACCCCCTTCCAAAATTCACATAATGTTTTAAGATTATGATTTTATGTTGGGATGCATTCATAGTGATCCCAGGCCACACACTGCTGGATATCTTGAGAGAGGAAGCCTCCCTGTAGAGAGTGGGTCACTGGAAGCACATCTTAAGGTTTTACAAGCCAATCGTACTCCCAGTCCATTCTCTGACATTGATACAATATGACTAACCATTGCCTCTCCTGAATCCATGCCTTTCTTAACAGGATGAACTGGATCCCTTCTTAAATCGTGAACCTAAAGGAACCTTCCTTATTAAATTGCCTTTGTTGTGTATTTTGATATAGCCGTGAGAAAAGTAACAAATATACTCATGTAGGTCGCTGTCCTTGAATGGGTTCTGATCCTTCCTGGGATGAATTCCTGACATCCTCCTGGGCCTAGCCCCAAGTGGGCTGCTGTCTTATGTCACAGGATGATGCCTAACGGGTTTTGGACTGAGGGGTTATGATGGTCTGAATGAGAATGGCTTCCACAGGCTTAGATATTTGAATGTTAGGGTCCCAGTTGGTAGAACTGCTTGGGAAAGATTAGGAGGTGTGGCCTTGTGGAGGAGGTGTGGCATTGTGGAGGAGGTGTGGCCTTGTGGAGGAGGTGTGGCCTTGTCAGAGGAGGCGTGGCCCTGTTGGAGGAGGTGTGGCCCTGTTGGAGGAGGCGTGGCCTTGTTGGAGGAGGTGGTTCACTGGAGCTAGGCTTTGAGGTTTCTAAAGTCTATGCTATTTCCAGTTAGCCTTTTCTGCCTCCTGCTTATAGGTGACATGGGCTCTCAGCTATGGCTGCAGTGCCATGCCTACCTGTCTGCTGACATGCGCCCACCACCATGCTCATGGGTTCACCCTCTGAAACTACATACCCCAATAAAGTCTTTCTTCTCTAAGTTGCCTTGGTCATGGGGTTTTTTCACAGCAATAGAAGTTATGAGGACAGGAGAGAGAAGATGAGACAGGGTAGGAGAAAAGGAGGACAAGCCAGACTAACTTTGTTTTTCAATTCACGTTTAAACTATACCATTCTTAAGAAATCTTGATTTTTTTTCCTCAGGGTCTTTAGAAGCTTCCCCATTAGAAGAAGTCATGCCTATTTGAATCCCCACTATACACTTAGAAACAATTACAGTGTGTGTGTGTGTGTGTGTGTGAGAGAGAGAGAGAGAGAGAGTAACTTTTAATTTGCCTAATGTCTTTGTATCAGTTTTACATATTAGCACAGGTTTGTAGACCTTGAAGAATAAAAATAATGAAGAGATGACAATAAAATGCTTTCATGCTTGTAAGTAGTCACCTCTAAAGAGAAGGTCAGTACATGGAAACACAAATTTTCCTTTCCTCTGCAACCTGTCATCTTTTATGAAACATCTGCCAAACAAGAGACTCACCAAACACTTAAAAACTAGCCTTTAAATTTTATCACTAAATCAAGCTCAATTATTTGCCAACGAATCACTATTGTTCAACGCATTTTGGCACCTAATAAGTGTCTGAAACTATTAGGACATTCTGTCTTATAAAGTTGAAATTTAAAGTCATGTTTATTTCAAGTCAAGAATCTTTTTTTTTTTTTTCTTCAGAGCTGAATGCTAGTCTTTCCTAACAGTGGCTGTCCATGTGTGGTGGTGTGTGACTAAGCGGTGAGTCATCAGTAATCCTGCTTTAGCTTTGTTCTCCTTTGCCGTCCCTACACCAAGTCCCATCTCCATTACAAGGCTCCCTTCTCCTGCCACCTGAGATAAAAATCTCTAACAAATAATAAAACAAACCCTCAAAGCATTTCAGTTACAAACACAGCTTCAAGTCAGCCATTAATCCCTCGGCGCCAGCAGAAGAACCGTAAACCCTGAAGGCTGCCTAACACTGGTTCTTCTTCCCACTGTCTACCAAAGGTTGCAGTGGAGAAGCAGACACGGTGGGACCTCTCCGTCCCTAGCCTTGAACCCTCCAAGTCACATCCTCTCAATGTCTGCCTCCTCTGGGGTTGAAGGAAAAAAAGAGGTTCCACAGAAGCAAAGACAATGGTCTTGCTAGCCGGCATACCCTGGATAGTGGCGCCCCACCGGGGCCAGATTTCTCTTTCAGGTGCGGCAGTAGGTTCTTCTCTTATCTGCAGCTCCCTCTTCCTAGCGAGGCCCCTGTCTCCTCTGTCCTACCATCACAGGCAACCCTCTTTAGCAGGATTCGGGAGAGTCTTAGGCCCGCTGTGGTCTCTGATGCACATCTGGGCAATGGGAACATAAGACACTCTTCCCCATCACTGATGAAGGAGGAGTGGCCCTTCAATGGACGACTTTTGTACGCGACCTCCTGGCAAGCAGGTTCTGGTTAAAGACATTCTAGACTTATCATCGCTGGACCACTGTGTGCACTGAAGTGCACAGAACTTTAGGCAACCATGCCATCTCACTGGAGCTTCTTCGTTTGATCTTTGGTCAGAAGAAGGCAGTCTTTCTCCCCCACTATGAGGATGGTGTGATCAATAACACAGCTAAATTAAAAAAAAAAAATCTCTCCATGATCTTAAGTTTCCTGCCTTTCCCAGCTCAGACTTTAGACATGAGTAAGCAGGCTGTGGGCTGAAGCAGTGTGGGGGCAACAGCCTGACTGTCCTGGACCCTCCTGTGGAGGTAAAGCTGAGGTTGTTCATTTCAACACATTTTGTTAACTGGTTCTTTCATCCACCACCAGACTGATTCATAGTGAAACCGGAAGTCTTCTGCCTCCTTGTGATCCTCAGACAGACCTTTGCTGAACTGTCTATTCAACTGCTCTGAGTATTAAATTCACATCCCACATCTGATTCAACTTCTGTGAACTTGTTCATGACAAGGAGAGGCTGCTAGTGGCATCAGAATGTCTGTGTCCACCCCAACCCCTCCTCGAGAGGGAGTTCCTCCTAAGAGTTGTGCTTCTCCTTCACTTAGATCAACAATAATCACACCAGCATTTCTGAGGGGTTCGAAGAACCTGCTCAGGCATAGCCTGCCAGCTCAAAGTCACATTCTCTAAGAGCAAACTGGCTCATAGCACCTCTGGGGACAGAAAAAGGTTATCAGAGGTTTGTTGTGGACTTGGGTTCAAGTTCACTAGTTATCGTCAGAAGACCATTCCTTTTGGTGTGACTGCTGCTTCCTAACATTTAAGTCACTTATTTCTAAAATAAATAAATAAATAACTCATTTAAACCCCACTTTCTCAGTTAGACATTAAGATGCATTCTACACAAACACATGTATTCATTCACAGCCAGTTTCCAACAAGGCTCAAGTCTGTGGTAAACATAAGAAATACCTAGAAATTTATAGGACTGTAACACGATTTTGTTTTCAGTTACCCAAAACATAGCTGTCTTCAGAGAATCCCAAAACTCATAGAATATACAGGCAGGGATTGTTGGCTACGCCCACACATTCTCATTGTCAAAGTTCAAGTTCACAGGAGATCCAGGGGAAGCAGCCAATTCCAAGTGATGAAGCTTGGCAAAGTCCTGGACTGAATTTAATCTGAATTACAGTTTCCAAACCATCTTTCTAAGTCTGTGTAGGCAATTTATGTAATTACACTGGAAGACGCATTTTTCCACACTGAAAATAACAAAGCCCTAAGAGTCTTCATGTTCACAGAGAAAGGTTCAATATTGTAAAAGAAAACCAGTATGCCCACAGAAACTGAATTTCCACATAGGGGCATGCTTCCTGAATTTCTCTCTTTCCTGTCAGTCTGAATGCACTGTAGAGGCCTGAGCCCTTTGCCAGCTCCTCTCCTCCACTCAAGCAAACATCTAATTCATTCACAAGGTGCTTTATTTAGACAGGAACCCTCTGCTTTGATAGTTTGAGCCCAGTTGAATTTGACGAATCACAGTTCCTTGTACACATTGATGGGCAGATTTCTGGAGCAAGCTCAGGACATGTATCCTTGATCAAAAGCAGCAAGAGCAGTGCCTTAAGGAGGTGGGTGGGATGGAATTTGGAACCTGGTTAGTCTGTCAAGACAGGAATGCATCACTTTCTACGAGCTTTTTGTTTGTGGAACTAGCTCAAAAATCAGTTTAAATGCAGAAAATAGAGTTAAAATAGCTAACGTCATTTTTGTCCCACTTTGACAGCAGCAAAATAAATTGAAAACAAAATATGGTTTACAAATTCTAAGCTTTTAATCACAGACAAAAGCCAAAAACCATAAATACCAAGCAAATACGGACTAAGTTAAATGCCAGTCATTTATACATACAATTTAATGATACCCACTTAGAGACGTGCATACACATGGTAGTAGATCAACTAGCCAAGAGAAGGGTCTAGGAACAAATATCATCCACTGTACAAAAGTCATCTAGTTCCAATGGCCACCTGCCCTCTGTCATGTCACTCCAGCTCCCAGAAGACCAAGCCTGGTCTAGTGGAAAATATTCATTTTATACACTCTCTGTTCCCTCTGCAGCCAGAGCACAGGCTGGGAACGTGAACTAAAGAATGGTCTCTTGAAAGAACGTTTCCTCAGAGACTCTAATAGGTGGGTAGAGTACTGTAAAGCAGTGCTTCTCACGGGAAAACCTGGCACAGAGTTGGGGCCAACTTGTTAAAAAGATGCGGGGGGGGGGGGTTGTTACATGAGATAAGGGGTATTTGGCATGACAGTGAATCACAGAAATCTACCCCTTGTGGGTCGTAAGGAAATAGGGATTTTAGAGACTATGATGGCATTAGTTTCCCAAGGGTGAAGGGAAAATTAGAAATGCTCCCCCATTAAAAAAAAACAAAACAAAACAAAAACTTACTCCTTCATTTAACACTTGTCCCAGAGATGAGCCTATTCTGTCTTCCCTCCACATGGAACCCTCATCTCTTCCCTATCTCCTCCCCAACCTGGTTCTTGATGGGTGAGCTAGAAGGAGAATAAAATACCTACAAAAGTCTGGGTTTGTGCTTCTCCCCATCTGGTGGTGGGGAGAGAAAGCAGGGCTACTCTCTGGTTCTGTTTCGTTTTGATTTGGTGTCATGGATGGGAGGGATTGTAAGAATGTCCACAGCTTGCTCAGTACAAACTGCACCCAAGAGGAAATGTAGGATGCACTCTAAAATGGGACTACATAAAGCTTTCAACCAATGACAACCGTTCAGGAAAATACTATTTGTGTGATAAATGACTCACAAAGGTTCTTTCTTAAAAGCAAACAAGAGTGATGCTGCTACCATTTATATTGATAATCTGGTCTGATTCAATTGACAATATAAATGAAGACCAATTAATACTTTCTCTACCTACGATAGACTATTCCTAACTTCCATGAATAATCACCTCTGTAGATACAAAGGCAAGAGTTGATCCAAAGAACCAAGTCGTTTTTGTCTTGTGGGGAGAAAAATCTTGTCTGATAAAAGAAATAATGGCCCTAAAATGGCATTCCTGAAAAAGGAAAATAATACATGCAACACATCACTTGGACAGAAAGAAGGTGTTTCCAGATAATTATGCTCTGTATGCTACAGGACTGGAGGTAACTCATTAACGCTCCCTAAAGTAGCACACATTATTAAGAGGATAATAACAAACTTTGTAATAAAAGTTTGTATATCCAATTATGGCATATGGTTTTCTGAGAGGAAAAAGCAATTAAAGACAGCTGTGTCTTATGTAGATTTCAGAAGACAGTCTCATAGTGGGCTACAACATAAGTCCTCACCCTCACAGTATGACAATACACATTCATACATGTACACACACTTTGTGAGGAGCCTTTCGTATATGAGGTCCAAACACAAAGTCATATTCGCTCATAGGTGTAGAGCAAGTACTACCGCAAAGCTGGAGTTAAGAGGCAGAGATGACATTGTCTCATCTCAGCTCCCACCAAGCATCAGCACTGTGTTTGAAAGGCCTGGGGAGACTCGGCTTTCACCTGTGATGGAAGGCAGGGCATAGTTGGGTGAGTAACCACTTCCTTTCAAATTAGAATTGGGGTATCTCTGACTCTTTTGCCTGCTCTTGAGACTCTTCCTCCTACTGGGTTGCCTTGTCCAGTCTCAATATGAGGGCTTTCGCCTTGTCTTATAGTATCTTGTTTGGTCCTGTTTGGGTGTCATCTCTTGGAGGCCTGCTCTTTTCTGAAGAGGAAATGGAGGGGAGTGTATCTGGGGGAGAAGGGAGTTGGGGAAGAGGAAACTGTGCTTGGGATGTATTGCATGAGAGAAGAACCTATTTTCCATTAAAAAGAAAAGTTCACACACACAAAAAAAAATCAGAACTCATAAGATGTCCCATTACTAGTCCTCAGTCTTCCAAAGGCCAGCCCCATAACTTTGGACAAACTAGTTAATGCCTCCACGACTGGTTTGTTCACCTGCATGACTGACTAGTGGTTGCTCCATGACCACTGGGGTTCTCGATCACATCAGTGCTCAGGAGTCCTTACTTCACTGGCTCCCTCCACTTCTCCCATGGAGCTAGCACTTTATGCTTTGCCCTTGCCTCTCTATTTTATGACCACCTCAAGAAGTGGATATGCAGGAGAAACTTCAAGTAGTTTTCAAAGACAGATCACAGCCTTCCTCCTTTCTCTTCTCGCCCATGCCCCTTGGTGGATGCCTGGATCTTGAGTCACCATGTGAGATATCCAACTATACTAGAACAACCCAGAAAAACCCAGAGAATGGCGGGGCACAGCACTCAAGAGAGAGAAGTAGGAAGATTGAGAGTTTGAGGCAACCTGGCTAGACAGCAAAATTATAAAGGGGACCATTTGTGAAGAGGAGAGAGATATCCGGGAGAGGTCCATGGGAAGATAGGAGAGGATAAAGCAGGAAAAGAAATGCCAAGAACACACAGGGTAACACATGCCTCAGGAAGCTGATCTGTTTGTACCTTCTAGCCTAGGTGACGTTATGGAGAGAGCAGCCCTTGAGACCTAGTCCAGCATGTGACCTCTTCCAAATCCTTTGCCTAGGACCACTCAGCTCAGCCATTCCAGAAGTCCCAGCTCACAAGCACAGTGAGGCTGAGTGTATCACTACAGCTGTTTCCAGCCACTAACATCGAGGTGATTTGTGTGTGTGCAGCCAAAGCAACCGAAGGGGACTAGGGGAGGAAAACAAACCAACAATTCAAAACAAAACAAAACCCTGAAAACTGCTACCTATCCCCAAGGTCAAACAAGAACCCAAGAAAAGAGGCTGTTGAATTCTTCAAGAATGGTGAAGGTGAATACAACTCACCACCCTGTGCCATGAAAAATCAACACAAGAATAATCCTAGTTTTGTTTCCAAACTTGGTAACTTTATATGGATTTTCCTGTGTTCCAGAGTAAAGGAAATGTACCAGGACTGACCCTAAGTGGAACCAACTACAGGAAAAAGGGCAGACTCCAGTTACTTCTGTGTAGGTGCGATACTTCAGCTTGCTGGCTTCCTACTCCCTATCTCTTTAGTAAACCACGTCCAGTAGATACTGTGTGTTTCTTCAAACACAGCTCTGAAAAACATGGGAAAGTAGTAGGGGAAAAAGAAATGGAAGTGGATGGATGAACGGAAGGATGGATGGATGGAGATAGTATCTCACTACGTAGCCCTGCCTGGATTGGAATTTGCTATATAGACTAGGCTGGCCTCTGACCCACAGAAACCACCTGCTTCTGCCTCCTGAGTGCATCATTAAAGGTATATGCCATCACGCCCGGCACAATGTCTTTACTTCTGAAACAGGGTAAGGTTATGAGCTCAGGCTGGCCTCGAACTTGAGATCCCCTTGCTTCAGCCTCCCAAATGTTGGGTTTTGCAGGCTGTCTTAGTCAGAGTTTCTATTGCTGTGAAGACACCATGGAAACTCTTTTGTAAGGAAACATTTAATCAGTATTGGCTTACAATCCAGAGGTTTAGTCCATTATGGTCACAGCAGGAAGCACGGCAGCACACAGGCAGACATGGTGCTGGAGAAGGAGCTGAGAGTTCTACATCCAGATCGGCAGGCAGCAGGAAAAGAGTGAGACACTGGCCCTCCTTGGACATCTGAGACCTCAAAGCTCCACCCCACCCCTGACCCTGTAACATACTTCCTCCAACAAAGTCACACTTCCTAATAATGCCACTTTCTATATGCCTATGGTGGCCATTTTCAAACCGCCACACAGGGATATAAACACACTCAAGGGCCGTAAACAAAAATGGCACCTGTCCTCGGCCCACACAGACGGCGAGTTGGGACACTCAAGTATCCTGATGAAGTTGGAACCAAAAGCAGCGCCAACAAAGTAGCAAACAGTGACCTGCAGGCTGGATGTGGCCGTGAACAAACTTTCCCCTCAGCCTCCCCAGGAAGATTTCAAAACAGGAAACATTCCATTAAAAAGTCAGGCTTTAGGGATGGCTAGACGGCTCAGTGGGTAGAAGCACTCCCTGATCACGCTGGTGCTCTGAGTTCAATCTGAACCCGTGAAGCTGTCCCCTGCCCTTCATGTGTGTGCTGTGACGTATGTGCATGCGTGAATGCATGTGTGTACACACACACACACACACACACACACACACACACACACACACACATTTCTAGCAACCCTTTCCTCCCTGGTCTTCCAACCAGCTGCATCTCCGTTTACGGCATGGCTCTTTATTGGGCACAGTCCCCATCACTCCTGACTGTTTTACGCCTGAGCTCACGTCACCCTCCACATTTCAAGTCACTGTGGACATTTGGGTTTTGGGTCTCATGACCATCACCAAGACAAGAGTTCACATTTTAACACACACACACACACACACACACACACACACAGGTATCTCTCGATGATTTGATTTTTTTTTTTTTTTTTTTTGAAGTTCCCATTGTGTTCTCGGCCCTTGCCAGGTTCTTTCTTTCTGCTCCATACATGGGACTGGCCCAAATGAACCCATGTGCCTACTTACTGCATAAGTCAAATCCTGAGTTATAGTATGATCAGTGAGCGTTGCAGCGCTCAGTTTTCCTCTGGAAAGATCTACTCAGCTTGTGTGACATATCCTAATTATCTTTAAAATAAAGGCTGTGTGTCTCCGCACAGCTCTAGCATTCCTACCACAGTGAATGTGGGCGAGTCCACTGTCAGTCAGAGGAGGACAGACAGGAACAAAGAAATCTCCATACTGTAACCTCCAACAGTGCTTTCACTTAGCAGAAACCGCCTCCCCTGTCCTTCCTAGCAGGGACCACACCGGGCCGTAAGGGGGCTGTCAGGAGTCCAGGCCAGTCATCGTGTTAGAAAAAAATGAACGGACAACTCACCAGTTCTAGACATTGTCTGTGGCCGTAGGCGGCAGCATAATGGATGCTATTGTAGCCTTCCTTGTCCCGGATGGAGGGGTTTGCATCATTTTGAAGCAGAAACTCTAGGCAGCTGTAAGCATAAAGACACAGCCTTAGAAACCTCTGTGCCAGAAGGAGCAATCAGCAAAACCCCCTCTGTAAGGAACATCCCACAATGCACCTTGAGACTGGGAATGCTAGGGAGCCGATTACAATACACAGTTATGTGCTGGGGTGGAAAGAGAGCTCATGCTCTATCTGTCTTTATTTCATCCTAAAATAACGCTCCTAGAAGTCAGGGCAAGCATTAGGAACAACTAGGTAATTAAGTGTCTTTTTCCCTTCTCATCTTAAGGTAGAGGACAGATCCGTCATTGAGATTACCAAATAAGATTAAGATCTCTGTGTTCACAAGTCTCAAATGTAATAAAGGATTGGCCGGGCCATTGCAGCTGGGAAAACACAGGAGAGAAGGGACTATTTCTGACATCACTGTTGGAGATGGCGATCAAGATGCTCAGAACTGTAAGTTTAAAACAGAGTAGGGAGGGAAGAACCCGAGAGGAGACTGAATAGAAAAGACCCAAAGAGTGGCCACACATGTGAAAGGCATCACGAATTCATCCAGGGACTCCACGCGAAGGAAGAAACGTGAGTCACACCATCAGGAATATAGACTAGACAAAATCATGAATTTCAAAAGCCTCTTTTGGCATGGTGGTCATTTTTCTGAAAACTTGGCAAAACAGGCCGCAAGCATGTTTCACCTGCAGCTTCATGCAGCCGAGGACAGCTGGGAATGTGGCCCAGTACAAAAGGGCACTGACTGAAACCATCTACAGGGTTTTCTGCAATGACAGAACTGTGTTCTCGATGTCAAAAGGCCTCCTGGACACACTCGGCAGAGGAGGAGGAGTTTGCCTCGAACTTTGCTGGGGAACCCCAAGTTCTAGAACCCCAGAACCCCGGGATGCACTGGGTATTCTGTTCTTAGAGGGAATAACCAGCTAGACAAACGTGTCCCCAACAAGTCCACGCTGATTCAATTTCTTACCCTACATCAAGACTTGCTAATTTTGGCTTTTTCTGAAACAGGGTCTCATGTAGCCCAGGCTGGCCTCACAACATAGCTGAGGATGGCCTTGCACTTCTTACCCTCCTCCTTCCACCTCCACGCCTGGCATGGTGGCACGAGCCACCACCCACACACGGCTCTCAGGGGCTTAAGATTCCAAATCTAATCCTCTCCATTAAATAAGATTTTCCCATGAGAGCCTTCTATAGTTGATTCACCAGCTTTGAAGTTGCATTTCCTACCTTTTGGTTTAAAGCCAAAGAGATTAAAAAAAAAAAAAAGTAAACTGGTTCTTTAATCTCTAGAAAACTGGTAAAAAGATAAATTTTGTAAACCCAACCTACTTGTCGTATTTATCTATAAAATGCTCCAAAATAAATCAAACTCTTATTAAAGTCCTGCTATCATGCTGTCTTTGGTCCTTCATACCTTAAAAGGAAGTACTTTTTTATTTGGGTAATTCAACATCTGTGGACAGGATCCTGTGCATGACTCACTATAAACTGAATGTAACCCTTTGCATAAATCATCACCAGGAAGAGCATTCTATGGACATGCAACCCCCAGTTTCTGAATGGGTCGCACACAGTTCAGCCACTTGAGAGGTGAGATCAACAGAGCATTAGGTCCCTGACTCAGATGGGGGATGGTGTGTGTGTGTGTGGGGGGGGGTCATTTCTCTGCTCCCTTCCTCACCAAGGAGCCTGGAATGGCACAGGGCAAGAATTCAACTCAATGGAGAAAGGGAGGCTTGCTGAGGTCACTTTAAAAAAATTCTCCTTTTTTAACATTATTATTTTAAATTTAGATGTATTCAGGTGAAATGTTGTCATTCCGTTTCACTCACAGCAGTGTCTGTCTCTATCGCAGAAATGCCCAGTTATGTCCTATAATCTGCACCAGGGCTATCCTCAGAGTCTAACATTTTGGACACAGGGAGGGGAGCAGGGTGGGCAGTGTGGAGGCCTTGGAGTGAGCACAAGTGTTCAGGCACAGAGACTCATTCCTTTGGCAACTTGAGAAGAGAATAAACACACTGTGGATCACAGGCCTGCAGACTCTCAGAGCCCAGTGTCTTCTAGGGGATGGGGCACAAAGTGGGCAAACCAGTTCACCTGCTTGTTCACATATTCAATGGTCACTGCGCTAAGTGCCAGGCTCACCAGGGCCACTGATCTCTGCACTGATCTGTTTGTGGCTAGACTAAGGAGGAGGGCTCATGTGGCAGTGCCCCTGGGTGATGACGGCAAATACTCCAGACCCTTTCATTGCAACAGTGAAGTCCCTGTCTGAAGCCAATATGGGCAGGTGAGGTAAAGTGAGGTTTATCAGGGGTAGCTGCTTACGTTCAGCTTTATTCATAGGATCTGCTAAACACTTATCTCTAGGTCACCAAAGTAGAACCTCAGGTCCCCCGTGGTATATGATACATGACAGAGTCAGATATATTGAAGACCTAAGGCTGCTGGCCCATCACAAAGATGGATAGTGAGTCTATGGTCCCTCCCTTTCTCAGGATCCCAAACGAAACCCCCAGGAGGAAGACAGGCATGCAGCAACCCAGATGGATGAGGGTGTGGCATCCCATCTGACACTCAGAAGAGACTCACAGTGCAGCGTCTTTTTCCTTCATTTCCCTGGTTCTGTCCAGTTCTTCAGAACTGTCATGGGCGTTTCCTAAGATCATCTTACTTCTCAGCGTAAGACATAGGGGGAAAAAAATCACAATTAATTTTTTCATTAAAAATTGATGATAGGTTTTGCACAGTTATATCTCAGTGATTTGATCCCAATCCAAAAGGGACATACATTGGTTCTCTCCAAGGCATCTAGGAAATCTATTTCCTCCCAAGGAATCTAACTGAGAATATCACTTTCCTAAAACATCTCCCTAGCTCTGTGGGATTAGGGGCAGGATCAAGTTGCTTACCCCTCTACAGGCATCCTAGAACTTTCCAAGTAAAAAGAAACAACTCATCTCAGGTTCCCCCACCCGCTACCATACCCACATGCTTTCTGGCCAGGCCAGCATCTCACTTCCTATAGGTGATCCTGACCTTCCTCTCCTAGGTGTTTCCTTCCGGTCCTTAAAACACAAAGTATACTTGCTCTCTAACCTTTCCTCAGAGCACAGCACTGCTCAATGGACAACCTGTGTGCCATGAGATCCCAAGTGCAAACACAAAATAATGTGGGGCTGTGTGTGTTCATTTGGGTGCATGCTTGTGTGTGCATATATACGTGGAGGTCAGAGGTCAACTTCGGGCATCCTTTCCTAAGAACCCTCCCTCTTGGTTTTTGAGACCCTATGGCTCATTGCTCTGCAGGTCATTTAGGAGGCCTGATTGGCTGGTCAGCAAGCTTTCACCATGCCTGGGTTGTTTTAAGATTATTTCTTATTGTTTTTACTGACGTGTATCTGTGTGTCTGCGTGAAAGCCACATGTGTGCAAGTGTTTATGTGGGTAAGATTCCTTAGAGCTGGAGTTACATGGGATTGTGAGCTAACTAAACTTGGGTCCTCTGAAAGAGCAGCAAGCATTCTTAACCAATAAACCATTTCTCCAGCCCAAATACCTGGATAATTGTATGTCGGTTCTGGCTAGCACATTCAGACCTCGTGTTTGCA
This sequence comes from Onychomys torridus, assembly GCF_903995425.1. Lineage (NCBI taxonomy): Eukaryota > Metazoa > Chordata > Mammalia > Rodentia > Cricetidae > Onychomys > Onychomys torridus. The sequence continues at coordinate 39,989,646 of NC_050465.1, forward strand.
TGGAAAACACTTTACCAACTGAGATACCTCGTCAGCTGTGTGTGTGTGTGTGTGTGTGTGTGTGTGTACATGTGCATATATATAATTGTTTGCTTTTTGAGACAGGATCTCATGTAGCCTAGGCTATCCTCAAACTCTCTGTATATCAGAGGACAAATTTGAATTCCTGATCCTTCTGCTTCCACCTGCCAAATGCCAAAATTCCAAGTGGGTGCCACCACACCTGGCTTTTCATCCATATTTTTTAAATAATGAATCACAATCTGTTATTTTAATAACAGCGAAATTAATTAGGTTGAAGTCACCAAAATGAGGTAGAAAATATAATGTATCACGTACAATAAACATACATATGGTTTTGAGGATTTTATTTCTCATGTATGAACATGTATGTGAACATGTGCACTGTGTCCTGACATGAGATGTATTTCTTACTTGGATCGTCATCTTGAATGTCTGAAAGGACTGGTAGTATAGACCAATGGAAGAGCACACGCTTAGCTTACTTACATACTAACATTACATGTTGAGATGTCATTGTTCTAGAAAAGAAGCTGTTAGCGCTAACCCAGGATCAGACACACCATAGGGGGCAGCAAATAATTCAACAGTTGTCGTGCAAACTCATCAAAATCTTCCTATGATTTTAAGAGCTACAGAAACCGTGAGGGCCCGCCCCCTTTCCCCTTTGCAGTGGTTCAGGGATGTCTGCTTTCCATGCCTAGCCACCTATAGTCCAAATACTTTCAGAATAAGAACTTCCTCTTCTGCAGCTGCCTAATCAGTGTTCATGCCCAGGTTGGGAAGAACAGTGTCTAATCCCATCACAGCAAGGCTGCAGTTGAAGACAGTTGGGATTATCAATGGTGGGTTGTTTATTTTTTTAAACACAGGACACATATATTAGCAGGTGAAGCATTTAAGTGGTAATGATAGATACTATGGTGTATGCCAAATAAATTCCAACAGGCTTCCAAAGCCTGAACTGAAAAGCCTGGGCTTGACAGCTCTACTTGGCATTTAACCCAAAAGCAGAGAGGAGAGGCAAGTGTGTGATGGTACATAACAATCAAACCTACAAAGAGAGAAGCGGGGAGCCTGGGGTATGGCTGACCCTCTGAACGAGACATTCCCCATGTGCTGCTCTTAGGAGGCAGTGTGAAGAAAGCCTAAGTCCTCCCGTCCCTGACTCTGCCCCAGACGAAGCACAAACAGGTTCTTTTTACTTTCTGTCCATGTCTGACGCAGCAGCGTAGTGCAGCGCGGTCCGGCCCCAGTCGTCTGCTTCGTTGACGTTGGCCCCTGTGGTCACTAACGCTTTAATACAGTGGAAATGACAGTTTGCAGCTGCGTAGTGCAAAGGGGTCCTGAAAAACAAGCGGTGGTTATTATTATTGTTGTTGTGACTGTTGTACTTTACTCGGTCCAGCAAACAAACCCATCCCTGACAGAGGCGCTGGCTGCTCTACTTTTCCTTCAGCTCTCAGTGTATGGAAGCCGAGGGACGCAAACTCTAGTCTCCAAAGACAGGTGGCCTCCAGCAAGGCCAGCCACGTGGCACTCTTTTCTTCCTAACCTAGTGCCTGCTCTGGGTTAGATCTATGTCACTGCTTGCCCACGACAAGACTGTCCCATGAAGGATCATCCAGATCGTCTTCATGAAGACCATCTTTAGAGACTGATAGGGAAGAGGGGAGGATGCGGAGGGATAAGAGGGGGCAAGGGAGCACATAAATACAAAGTATGCATGATCTGCATGTGAGAAAATGTCACAATGAAATCCACCGTCCCGCATTAATCAATGTATGCTCATGATTTTTTTGTTTTGTTTTGTTTTTGTTTTTGTTTTTTACATAAACCATCCTTAACTCTAATCAAGCTTCTGTACAGCTTCTGGTTGGGTTTTCAAAGGACCAATCCCCACCTCTGACAATCCCATTCTAAGACCGCCAGCCTTCCCCACTGACAAGGCCCTGGAAGGGAAGGCTTTCCCAAGCTGTCTAATTTCTTTACAGAGCATCTCTCTCACCGATGCACACCATGAACCCATTGGTGAATGCAAACTGGACAATGAGGGTCTCTAGATCATGGTCACACTTCCCCTTCACTCACATCCACTGCTCCTTAGGAGTGCCCTCTCCTAACATTATACCACAGCTTCCTTTCAATGCCAGAGGCTAGCTTCACTGTCTGAGAAACATGAAGAAATTTATATTACTTATTTTTAGTTTCCAATTATTTAACTTTTTTTTTCTGGTGTGACTAACCAATATTCCAGGAATAATAACTAAATAGAATACTAAAAATAGAGTAACTTTGGCTCTGGAATTATTTATTAGTTTTTAAGCATTTTTTTTTTCATTTTGTAGACGACAACTTAGGACTCATTTACTAGTTGATTTTCTCTTCAGTCCAAAAGGGAGAATTATAATTATGAAATTATGATGTTTGACATATTGGACTGATTATGTTTGAATTAATTGGACTGAAAATGACTAGGCATCAACAGTCCCAACGGAGTTTAAGGACAAAGAGAAAGCTAGATTCAGAGACACATGCCGACAATCCCAACACTGGGGAGGCTGAAGCAGAAGGGTTGTGAGTTCAAGGCCAGTTGGGATTACACAGCAAGACCCTGTCTCAAAACTAAGCACGAGGTCTATGGATGTAACTCAGTAGTAGAGGGTTTGCCTAGCATGTGCAATACTGCAGTTTTGATTGATTCGTAGCAACATGCACATACACACACAGCAGAGAGACAGAGAGACAGAAAGAGAGGAGTAGGTAAGAGGAGAGATAGAAAAAGTGGGGGGATGTGGGGGGAAGGGAGGGGAAAGAGGAAATGATAGCCCTGGTTTCCAGGAAACTTGCAGTCAGAAGGGAAAGACACCACTAGTATGGTGCAGTCACAGGTGCTCAGGGTGCTTGGGGAACACAGAGGAGGAACATTTCTGTATGAGTGACAAGAAGGTTTCATTTGAGCCGAATCTGGAAGGATAAGTAGAGTCATCACAGCTGGACAGTAGGAAAAGAAATCTGACAACCCCGAAGAACTGGGGGGCAGGTAGTGAGGACCTGCTGCAGGGAGAGAGCATGTGTATACACATATTTACATGCAGTCATGTGTCACATGTGCATGCACACATGCATGCAGTAGCCATGGGTCACAAGCAGGTTGTGTTTTATGATCTGGGGTATCAGGTGGTTTTGTCATTGTAGGAATCAAAACTATTTAAGATACATGGGACCACTATGGTGTATGTGGTCAAGTGCTGAGTAAAATGGTGTTACTTGGTACGTGACTCCCCACCACCCCCGTGCGCGCGCGCATGCGTGTGTGTGTGTGTGTGTGTGTGTGTGTGTGTGTGCGCGCGCGTGCGTGCGTGCATGTGTGTGTGTGGCCATGAACCAGCCAACATCATGATACAGTTTAGCTATCCAAGGGGTTATGAAGGTAAGAAAAGTTCTATGACCCCCCTGCTGCTTTGAGTTTGTTTAATATTTCAAATGTCTAAAAATTCATCTCAAGATGAAATGTCCGAAAACAAATGCTGTAGATCTTTCGACCATATTTAAAATTTTTAATTTTATTTGTGCGTCGTAGTGTCTGTGTGTATGTCTCTGGCAGGGGAGTGGGGGAGTTCCAGAAGGGCAGTATTAGATCCCCTGGGGCTGGAGCTAGAGGCAGTTATGAGCCAGCAGACATGGGTGCTGGGAACTGAACTCCAATCCTCTGCAAGAGCAGCAGGTGCTCTTGACTCCTGGACTGTCTCAAGCCCCTATTTTGAGTCTGGCGCACTAACACAGTCTATCCTGCTTTCTTTCTAAAACCTATCCAGGTAGGCCATTTTTTGAAAAGCTCATGGCTCCTCTCAGCTTTGCCAGCATCTCCCTACAAGGAAAGATCGTCTCCTGGGGATGGAATGGTCCAGTCATCCCATGGCAATCATCTCAACAGCAGGCCTGCTCCACTGACCATTCCCCACTCTCGTGTATGCCCCAGAGGCAGGTCAGCCTGAATACATACCTCCCACATTTGTCCTTTTTGTGAAAATCTGCTCCACTGCTCTGCAAGAGTTTTATACATTCTACATTGCTAGAAAGACAGGAAAAACGTAATTAGTACGGTCAGGGCTAATTACTAAGGTACCTCCAGGAAGAGGCATTTTCTGCAGAGTACGAGCTGGGATGGAACCATAGCCTGGGGTCTAAAAATTCTGCTAACAAGAAATAACCTGAACATATTGCAGGAACGCTGCACTGTAAGGATCTAAAATTCCTTTTTCAGAACCAATAAATCAATAAATGAAAAGGCTTCATGGAACATTTTCAACCCAATGACTAAGGAATTTAATGATTATTATATGATTAAGCCCTCCGATGACAGCCTCATCATTTACCCTAAAATTCTTTTTCAGAACCAGGAGGAGTTTATGAAACCACAGCAGCCTAATAACTCCGCGTCACCTTTAAACAAAGAAGCAACGTGGCTGAGCACTACCGTTTATCACGGCATAATAAATCCCCACAATAACCGCTTTCAACTCGATACTCCTTAATGGAAACAGCTGCACGTCCCTGTCTTTGTAACCCAGGTAAATGAATGTGCTGGACCAGCATAGAAAGTGATGTAATGGAACACAGTGATCGTTCCAAGCAGCTCGGCCAGTCACAAGAGCCGTAAATCACACAGCACAGAGACAGGACCTACCGAAGGGAACTTTCCTGTTGAAGGGCATGGAGCTAATATTCATTCTAATAGGCATTTCAAACAGAAACCCAGCATGGGCTCTTGTCACTTTCTGGGCGGGTCTGATATCCTTTAAAATGTAGGCATAGCCATCCATCATCATTCTAAACTTGAAACGTTAAGAAGTGGCTCAGAACGTACTGTTTTATTGTAAATTAAATTAGAAAAGTGATCTCATTAATGATAAGCCTTCACAGAGCTCTTCCCCATTCCACACCTTTGTAGCCCTTCTCTCAGACAGCTAGTTGTAAGTCACAAAGTATATGAATTTTTAAAGGAACACTTGAATTGGTACAGCACGTTAGCTAATACACAGCACCTATCTCCTACTGAATGATGGATGGAAAAGAATCAAAGGCATGGGTGGATTAGACCTGTGTGGTTCATAAATCTCATCTGGTTTGAGGACTGGGGTTGAGAGAGGGGCCTGTTTTTAAAAATACAATAACTCTGTATAAGAGTTAGTATATGACTCCAGAAGGGACCCATGCAAATAAGGGGCTTCATAGTTTCATGGCTCATTCATCTCTGAGAAATAGGTAATGTCTTTGCTAACACACATGATAAATGGAGGATTCCTTAGGTACTAGGAAGCTGATTAAACACCAACACCTTCCCAATACAAGGTCATCCAAAAGACACTACGGTTGGTCAATATGTGGCCATATATCAACAATATATTGATCAGCACTTTAATCATTGATTTGCTAAAGGAAAAAGCTGATGAAAAAAAGGCTCTTTGCTACAGGGGGAAAGGCAGGGAATAAATCACTCTCGCCCATCTTGAGGGTTTCCTTGACCTTTGTTTACATTTAATCATCCTAAAAATTTCAAAACTCGTTTTTATTACAAAAATGTCTAAATGAGGGTAAATTGATTCAACCATTTATCCTCTTAACCACCACCCATCAGCCGGCAAAAAGAGGAGAAAACGTAAGAACAAAGTTCTAATTAATTTCTTTCAGTCGAAATTCACGCTGTGTAGTCTGACATCTTACAGCCATGGGGATCTCTTATGGGGGCCGAAAGGTAAGAACATAAGCTCTATGCACTACACAGGATGGACTATTTGTTTTTCTTTGGCAGGAGAAAAATCTGAGTGACGGAGTTAGTGACACCTGAAATTTGGTAGAAGTGATTGAGACCCCATTTACTAAGGAAATTGCCTTTGGTTCATGGGCAGCTTAGGTCGATTAAGATGTATGAAGCCATCAAGTCATGGAGTAACGACCGCGCAGGAGTACTCACCCTCCTGCAGCAGCGGCGTGAAGGCACGTTCTTCCAAACGTATCTGGGGTGTCTATTTCAAAGCCTGCAGACAGCACGCGCTCATTACTAAACAAGGATACTATGCTATACTTTTGTCCTAGTTAAACCACAAGAAACATTGCAGAGACAGAAAAATCAGTTAGTAGGAAAATCAGGATGCAAGCAGTCGTAGTCAGAAAGAGGTAGTCACAGAAACGAATGGTCACTACTCAAGCTTGGCAATTTTATAGGAAGCACCGTGAAGTCGAGAGGGATTTATTTTTGCGTTCAGCCCTGGGTGAGCCACAGCCCCAGTTTCAATCCCAGGACAGAAATTTAGGAAACCAATTTGAGATAACTAGGGCAGTGGACAGGCAAACAGAACATATGAGAAATATGGAAGGTAGAGGAGCAGGCAGGGAGAGAATTTTTCTTATGTGTGTCCCAACCTTCCTGTGAGTCTAAATGTGAGAAACATGCTTTCATGCAGGGATTATTTTTAAGCATGCCAAAAGTAGTGAAAACAGAATCCACCGTAGGTACAGTACTTAGAGGAGGAAATACGCCTCTGGGGTAGCTAAGGAATTAATTCATAAACAATCTCCACTTCTTAATAGATGGGGGTTGGCAGAAGCAGAGATAAGAAAGATCAGCAAAGCTCAAAGCAGAGAGAATCTCTGGTTCCAGACAGCCCTGCATTATATAAAAATATAAAAATTAAACCTTCTTGGAGGGGGATCTGCCTTGATGTTTCAGTACCATGGAACTGGGTGATAACATAACATTTTCTACCATTGAAATATTGAGGATTGGGCCATTTTCTTTTGTTGAAAAGTATTAAATGTTAAGTCACCAATTTAAGCCTCAATTTTTTTTTCTTCTATGACTTAAGGTTCCCATATGTCAGCTCTGGCCATCCTCCCCACCCAGGTCTGGACCACTGAAAATCAGACAAGACTCTGATGCTAGGCAGCGATACTGGCATCCAAAAAGCTTTGGCTTCAGGGACTGGCAGGAGCTGTCTCATGCAGGCAGGCTACGAAACAACCTTGCCCTGCCAAGGAAAGCCAATGGCCACAAGCCTGCCAGAGGCCAAACACCCAAAGCCATTTGGCTCATGGCCAGGGCACACCAGGCCTGATCACTGGCAAGGATTCACTTACCGGATGATAATAACTTCCTGCAGCAGTCGGAGTGAGCATTTAGGGCGGCTAAATGTAAGGGGAACATGCTATGGATTCCACACCTAAAGAGAAAAACAGCCACTCACGGTAAAAGATCCCAAGACACGTGCAGAACATCTACCCTCTGCCAGTCCTCCACTGAAAACTCTCACAAGGATCCGTGACATAATTTTGTAATTTTTTTCCATTCAACAAATAATCACACAAAGATGATCTTTGTTCTAAACCAATCAAAAGCCCATAACCATGTGGATGTATGCATATGTACTTATATATGTGTGTGTATACTTATGCAATGTATGTACATGTGTGTATGTGCATATTATGTGTGTACATGTGTGTATGTATGTACATATGTGTATATATACTTATGTATGTCTGTACATGTGTATATGCATGTATATGTATGTACATGTGTATATATGCATATATATTTGATAAAAATCTGAAAAGTTAAACATGTGTTACCTTATTGTTTCTTTCAGCCTAGTGGTTGAAAATCTCATTCATTCATTCATTCACTCATCTCTTATTCCTTATCTGCTCAACACTTTGTGAGCCTAAGATACCACACCAACTGCCAGATCTAACAGCACTAAGCAAGATAACCCTCACCTGGGAAACGACCTGGTTTATTCCTGGATTCGACAAATACGGTGCCTGCGTTTTGTTAAGACCTAACAGTGGCCGTATCATTAAAAATAAAATTTTTGTAAGTAGAGCTGTTTACCTTTTGTAGGCAAAAATTCATCTTCGTTATGGACTTTGCTGACGTAACTAACCCTATCACCGTATCAGTCACAAAACACAGAAGCAAAGACATTGCTGAGCATATGCTATACATGTTATGTTATCCGCGATCTGCCGTACTTGAGAGCCCCTGCTCAGGATGATCCTGGAGAGCAGGCAGACGTCTGGCACTTTCCTTTACAGTTAATGCTTCTCCACCTCTCTTTGCACAAGGACACAAAGCCACAAGCTGAAGTCACTTGACAGCAAAGAGTGTCACCTGCGGTTTGCTATTTGTTCGTAAGCATTTCTTGAACCATCTCATTTTAACCAAATAATACATTTTAGATTTTTAAAGTCCTCTGCAGCGGTAACCACCCAAGTTCACTCTCAGCCACAAAGTGGTCCATTTTCAGATTTCACACTTTTTTTTTTTTGGTAAGGAAACACATATGATTTGACTTTGTTAAGCTTTGGTTTTAAACACTTATTTCCCCCTTAAGAGTCAGTATTTATCATGGGCGTGAATGTGTGAAAGTGGATTCACAGCCACAGACACTTCAGTCTTGGGTGTTTTGTGAAATCCAAGCGTCGGCGAGGAGCTGCACTTTCTCTTTCATGCCGGTTCCTGTTTGTTGGTATTTTGTTCCATTTTCTGTCAGTTTTCCTTCCCATTTTGGGGGATTTCCAGCCCGGTGTATACAGTAGCTGGCATCCATCAGGAGATGCCATTTCCCAGTCTTCCAGGCAACACCACTGGAGGATAACGCTTGTAACTGTCCACCCCCGTTACAAGAGCAATGCTAAGGAGGAATTGCATTGGGATGGTCTCACGTTCACGGGAAGGAGGAGGCAGGAGAGGGGGGGGGAGGTTTCCTGTTAATGTACTATTTATGACAAATCCACTTGGTTTAATAGAAACATACTATTTTTAAAGAGGTATTATAGATTATAAATCTAAATGGAACTTACAGCTAATGGGATTAGCATGCAATAATTTGATTTGTTTGGAGGGGTTAAGGCAAAAATATATAATTAGATATTTCTAAACTTTTGGAAATGAATATAAAGAATGCATCAAATATAAAGAATATATAAAATGTATAGAATATATTCTATGATTTTTTTCAGTTTCTAAAGGAACATTCTGAATCAAGACTTCATTTTTTGAATGAACCTCATTTTAAAATATATACATTCACATATAAATACATATATGTATGGATACAAAATATATTTTATAAAGACAAATATGTGTGTATATATATATATACACACACAAATGTTTAACTAATCTATTTTGTAAAGAGATAATATATAAATACATACATACATGGCATATAGTTTATAATTACATATGTACACATATATATATATATACATTTATGTGCATGTAAACAATATATTTTATAATGAAAGAACATTTTTCTATAGAACAAAACAAGCTTGAATTAGAATTAGAGAAATAACATCAATATCTACAAAAACTCGATAAAACAGAAAGCAATAGTGTAGCAGTCACATAATATAGTCTATAAGCCTCATTGCCAAGACTTTTGATCAATCTCTCCACTTTTATCACTTTCCACAATTCATCACAATCTATACTAACTAATTACTTTCTTTTCACTGCTTCTTAGATAAAACTAATTTAGACTAGCAAAACTTCTGTTTGTTATTTTATTCTGCATTTAAGAGAGAGTCATCATTTTAGTGCACGTTAGAAGGTATCGGCATAGATGCCACTATTACTGGCATTTGAACTTGAATATGACACTATTCAAACAGTCAACTATAGATCAAGTAAACACAAGGAAAAGGGGCAGAGTTCAGAATCTCTGAATCACGAAGAAAGGATTTAAACGTCTGAAATAAAACTACCCTTTGCTGTTATAAGACAGCTCACCAAAGAAGAACTTTCAAATCTTTAGTAGGAAAATCCGGGCTCGGCTGTCATAGTTAGATGAGAAGTCTCGCTCTTACTTCAGGCATACATCAAGGAGCATTGAGCATAAAAATGCCAAATAACCCTAAAGTTAACAATATACACACTACAGGAAAGAGGAGACCAATTCCACTTAAATTGCCACATTTATCTGGAAAGTCATAAAATTAATGGAGGCCATTTGTATTCAGGTATTTCTAATGTAGCAGTTAGCTGGCATTACCTACTTAGCTATTGCAAAATAAATGAGGTCTGAAAGATGTTCTTGTGGCATGCTCTCAGAGGTGAAAGGGCTTCTGTACCAGGAGAATATTGGAGTCTTTTCCAGTTTCCTTTTAGTATCAGGGGACAAGGCTGCTATACCCAATGTATTCTAGAACCTTCCCTTCACTCTCTGTGGTAAAGAAGTGTTACAAACAATGGAGCCAGAAACTGAGTCCTGGTTTTGCTACTTGCCAACTGCTTGGTGCTTGGCAAGTATATAATGGCTCCATCATCAGGAAGGTAGAGAGATAACTATGGTGTCCACGTCACAGTGGTTAGAAGGACTCACTGGGCAAAGGCACACAAAGCAGCTGGCACACACTTACCCTGGGACTGGGTTAGCTGCACCAGGCGCTGGCGGGTGTGAAGTTGTCATGAGGCTGTGCTCCTGAGGGTGAGCGGTAACCCGCTAGCCTTCTCAATCTCTTCCTTTCTAAACCCTTGTTCACAGCTCTCCGAGCATGTGGGATTGGATTAACTTGCCCACTCAGTGGGCAAGACATGTTTCCTGACTTAGAATGGATGCCTCTCATGATCACTTTATGTGAATTGTTCTCGATTTTTTTAAAAAAATCAAAACTTTTAAGGAGTTTTATCTTCACCCTAGCTACTGCTGCAGGCGTTTGGGCGTGGCTGATAATGCAGAGACTCTTCCTGCCATCTGCAGCCTACAATCACTTCCACTGGTTTGAGGAGTCTGAACACTACAACATGGCCACCAAGGTTTCTCGCGAGTGGCCATTGCCCGTTCCATGGGGATTCTAGATTCTCGGTGAAGATCTCTCTCTGCACTGCTGAGAGCCAAGCTCTGGCCTGTCCCTCTGTTTGACACCCCATCTTTCCCACTGCTTTATAATGTTTCTTAAACTCATTAACACACTCTTGGGGATCACTGAAAACATCTTTGAGCTCTAAAAAGTCCTCTGAGAGAATATACTCTTTTCAATAATAATCTAAAATACAAAAGATCTTGGGTTCATCTGAATGAATATGCCAAAGCTGAGTGCCCGCTTTTGTGCATCAGATTACCTTGGCTTTGTGTACCATAGTCTGGTTAAAGGTTGTCATAGGCCAATGGGGAAATATCAGTTGACTCTACTAGACATAAGCTGTATCTCAGCCGAGGGAGGGATGATAATAATGCAAGGACACTGAGATCGTTGTGTGACCAAGAGATGGCGCAGTTGGTTAGAATAAGGGCCACTGTGCTGGGTGCTGAGCCCACTGCCCCACCACATTGCTTAGACCACTGCAGGGCCTTCCTTCATGCAACAGACATGGAACCCTCAAGAGTCAGCACCTCATCCACCACCTAGAGATGGTGATCTGGCCAAGCTGTACATTCCGAGTCACTACAGCATGTGCTATCAGACTGGCAATGGGCCATGTCGGTACACTGGGGCTTCAGATCCAAATGACCAAGGACAGGGTTTCGGTTCCTACTCCTCACTAGCTCTGTGACCGTTCTCCATGGGGCTGACCATGGAGCACTTACCCTATGGGAATACTGTGATGGTTACATGTAACCCTTTAGAATGGTGCCGTGCCTAGTTAAGTACTTATGGGGGTTTGCTACCACACTGGTGCTAAATTGTGCAGTTTCCATGAATGTTATTGTCTGTGTGTTATACAGTTATTATGTTTCACAGTTTTTAAAACATTCACTGATATGGTAATTTCAAAAGCCCAAGGAGTTTATAGTTTGGCTAAGGCGTATTATTCAAGTAATATAATGAAAGTAAGTCTACACGGAGGATCTGAAGCCCTCTCTCCACCATGACCTGATTAGCAAATGCTCATCTCAGGCTCAGTTGACTCCAGCTTCTTCCCCAAGCCAGGCCTGGCCTTGTATGATGGATTCCACATCCCTGATGTGTGCTCTTATATCCCAATGGCAGTATTGCTTGCTCTGGTGACACAGTTAGCATGTAGGATGGTCATTAATTTAATCTCATTTCCTGAGAGCAGGGACCTGTATAACCCCAGGACCTGGCGCAGTGGTTGACAGCAAACAGGCACACAACCATATGCAACAATAGAGTATCACAGTCAGTTATCTGTGTAACCATGGTAACTGTAATTCTGCTGTGACAGAGGCTGAACGGAGAGCATAATCAGTGAGGTGGAGGGCTTGGCTAAAAATGGATTTCTTTTTTTTACTCAGAAAGATACGCACAGCTAACACGGTTTGCCAGCACCCCCCTCCTGTGCAAGTCCTCAGCCTCATCCTCAACCTACGACATCATCACTTCTTCCTGGGATACTTGGAAGAGGCTGCCAAGGGTTTGCCGTCTGGATGGCCTCCAGTCTGTCTGGGTGGCTATCAGAGGATTTCTCTTACACACAAATGGGACTGTTAGACACATCCCACACCCATTCATAATTGCTTAACAGCTTCCGAATGCCTCCAAATAGAATCCAATTCCTTGGCAGGACATAAGAGACCTTTCTAGATCCTTCTTCCTCCTTTCCACCTCATTTCTCCTGACTCCTCCTCACGTCGGGCCACCCAGCCCTAAGGCTTCCTTTTAAAATGTCCATGTTGGTGTCCTTATAGTGGGGACCCTTCTTCATGTTTCTTTCAGTTCCCAGCTCCGTCCAAACGTCTATCCATTTGTTCTACTACAACGCCAGGTCTTCTGGGAGATCAGAGCTAAAAGTTGGCTGTGAAGGTCCACAGTCATGAACACGAGGCTGCAACCATTCACTCCTGCGTGACCTCCACCCTCAAGCCAGCACCCAAGGAGGTCAGCGGAGTCTAGTTCAACCCAACAATTAAAGAAGGTAAACCATTGTAACCACAAAGCTATGTGTTCCTTAAAATGCGCTTCAAAACATCTGGCCTGTGTTGATTTTGATAGAGAACGTGGACACCACCATGGATACCCTGAACCATCTTAATTCTCCAGCAAGATTTTCAATTATATTACACACATTTGACGAACGTGGAATTCCTAAGATATACTTCCCCTCCTAGAAATTCAGTTATGGCTACCCACAGCCTCTTTGATCAAGGCTAACCTCTGCATTTAAGTGTTTAAGGCACTCTTTAATTTGTCTCTATTACATATTATTAGGCAATAAGATAATAGTTAACATTTATTGATAGCTTCTATGTGCTGGGCACTGTTCAGAGAGCTTTTCATATAGATTATCATTTTAATAAGCTTTTCTGGTGTATTTAAATGGCTTGCGCTCATTCAGACCTTACCAGAGAGCTTTCCTAGTAATTAAGTCATTTAATCTTCCTAACGAACTTACAGATAGGTACCAGTATTGTTTCTAGTTTTCAAAGCACAGAGGGAATGAACAACAGGCTCAGAATCACACAGTCCCAAAATGAAGCAGGCAGAAAGGAGGAGAGCCCAGAAAACCGCAGGAGTACGTACGCCTCTACACTATACCTCTGCTGTTCTCCTCCTCCTGCGGGCGGCTGTCATCTTCTGCTCTGCCCAGAGACCCTCCTCCACCCCCATCCCCACCCCCCCCCCAGGTTTGCTCAAGGCTCATCTTCAGCTTGAAGCCTTTTCAAGACCTTCCACCCTCACCTTGGGGTTTTCTCTTCCCTGTCAACTTTGACCACACAGACACCAGGCATTTTGCCACTGAAGTCCTGTTTTCCTTTAGAACCCTGATTTACTGTCATGAATGGCTCTTTGTCCTAAGTGGGACTTGAGACCAACAAAATTATCTCCTTGAAGATGCCAGGCAGGTAATTGCTCATGAAGCCCTCTGAGAACTCAGTCCCCCGCACCCAGAGAAATGCTTTCCTTATTTTTGTGGAATTAAGTGCAAAATGAAGTCAGACCCTCATACTTCCCCCATGTGGCAGACAAACTCCATTGTAGCCTGTAACTCTGGTTTTAACTGAGCAAAAACTCTTAAATAAATTTGAACTTGCCTAATCACGTTTCCTGTTTAACAGTGGATGCTGAAATGAGCCAAGAGACCCTAGAAAGCAGAGCTGAAAATGAAGTCAAGGTTTTCTCAGCTAAAACCCAAAGAGCAGGTCGAGTTGTGATGCAACTGGAACAAACTGGTTCCTCCTTGGCTCTGTCATTAAAGTCCCTTTCTTGATTTCAGATGTCATCTGCACTCAGCATAAAGGCCCAGATCCACCTTACCCCAGATAACCGGGAGGCCTCCACCTCATGCACACACCACGCACGCACCACGCACGCACCACACACGCATGCACGCACGCACTCAGCCTCCCTCAGCAGCATCCCCGCACACATGCTGGTCCACTGCCCTCTCCCAGTGACCTACTTGGCTGCGTCTGCTCCGCTAGTTATTAAGGTGTTAATCAGAAGCTCGTGACCGTATCTTGCAGCCACGTGGAGGGGAGTGTTGCCATCCTTATCCACACAGTCGATTTCGCCTCCTGAAAGAGATTGGAACACAGCATGATCATGCGAAGCTTCAGGTTGATTTGGGTGCTGTATCCTGCCAGCCACCGGAGAACACCAAATACCGATTTCCTTTCTACTTCACTGGGCATCTCTGCTCTACCGTGCGAAAGTGACTGTTACCAGGATGAATGCCACGTCTGCTGAAATGGAAGTCTATTAAAAATGCTTTTGGAAAATCTATATTTTCTCAAGAACCTAAAACCTTGCAACCATATTCTGGCTCTAACTGGACAATACAATCAACTTCCATAAAATACAATTCTAGAGATTTGTGGAAATGACCTCACACAAACCAAGTGGGACAGAGCATTCAGGGAAAGATTTTGTGTAGTATGGTGACCTAGCTTAAAATATGGATGACTGAAATGAGAAAAAGTATGGATTAAAAGCTGAAAGTGCCTGTATTTACTAAAAATATCACATTGTTACCTGTTATCCTTTCACAGGATATTTTCACTTTGTCTCGTGTATTTTGCCTTGTTTCTCCAACCTTTTATTTCATGCTTCTCTTTCTATGAGTGTATGTATAAATATAATGGGTCTATTTAGTTATGTGAAGAATCATTTAAAAGTAGATAGTGTAGCATTTCACGTGTCTATATGTTTCCCTTAAGATCAAAATACTCTCACCCACAAATGCATCCCCCTTATCTTACTGAAGAAAATGTACATTGGTATAATTTTGGGTAACAGACAGTGCAGATGGTACTTTCTTCAACTGCCTTCCAGATGTGCTTACAGCTATTTACCTATTGAAGTCTGGAATCCAAAGACTCTGACAGCATCTCCTTCATGACTTCTTCTGGACTTTGTTTATTTAAAACCCCGCATGCCATCAATATCTTTGGAAACCAAGCCATGTTTGCACAGGATGTCCAGCATCGAGGCCTGCCTGACGGTTTGCTCTTGAGAGTTACCCTAAACATGTTGGCAAGGGCACTCCTGAGCAGATGGAGGACTTCCCATGACACTGCCCCAGCACACATGCAGGCTGCATTGGTCTGCTACTGGGTGATGCAATGCTGCATCATGTGCAACAGGCGCAGAGCTTTGGCACAGAAAGATGATGCTGTTGACAGTGGCTGCAGAACGATGTGAGCACTTAACGGTACTGAATTATTAATTCTTTGAAAATAGCTACACTGGGGTTTTTCTGTTGTACATATTTTACTTCCATAAAAAAAAAAAAAAAAGACATTTACGTTCTCAAGATGGCACCTGCCAACACATCCTACGGCAAAAGAAGCTTTACCCTCTATAGTTAGCAAGCATTTTTGTGTTGTGATCCTTTAAGGCTGTGCGAATACTCAATTTAATATGCAATTTCAAAAATAACTCTTCCACAATGGTTTCCCTCATACAGGGAATGCTTTAGCAAAAGCTGCCTAACTGCTGGGCACTCGGACACTTGCTTTGATATACACTTGATTCTGTTTTAAATTTTTAACTAGGTTCAATTGAATATGTTTTATTCATATGTAAAATATTAATACTTCACAAATCAAAGTTACATTTTTAAAAGCCTCATGCTTAGGAGATATCTCCGTTGGCACAGTGGTTGCCATGCAAGCGTGAAGATCTAAATTGGTTCTTGGAACCTGAGTTAAAAGCTGGACACACACTTGCAAGGCCGCAGCAGTGAGACAGAGATCAAAGAACTGTGGGGCTCACTGGTCAGCCATGGAGCCTAGTTAGCAAGCTCCACGTCCCAGTGAGAAACCCTGCCTCAAAAGAAAGAGGTGGATGGCTTCTGAGGAATGACACCTGAGGGTGACCTGTTGCTTCTGCATGTGCGCGTGTGTGTGCGCACACAAACACACACTCACACAAACACACACATACACACACACACACACACACACACACACACACACACACACACACCTCTTCCCACCCCACCCCCCTATTTCATTCTTTTCTTGTTTTGTTTTGGTTTGGTTTTGGTTTTCCGAGACAGGGTTTCTCTGTGTAGCTTTGGAGCCTGTCCTGGATCTCGCTCTGTAGCCCAGGCTGGCCTTGAACTCACAGAGATCGCCTGGCTCTGCCTCCCGAGTGCTGGGATTAAAGGCGTGCGCCACCACAACTGGCCCTATTTCATTCTTCCAGACTTCCTCCTAGAAACCATTTTCATTAGCTTTAGCACATGCTTCCTGCATTTCTCTGGCAGCGTCTTTGCTGACTACGTCCTGGAACTCTAGTTGAGTGGTCACTTTTTGAGGCCAGCTTTAATAGTACACAGCTGTGTTTTCCTCCTGCGTGGATGAGCTGGCTTAGCAGACTCCTATCCTATGGATTAGGCTGTAAATAACATTTTGCTGTCTCCAGAAACACTGCAGTGAAGAATCTCATGAGCATGTGTACACTTTTTCAATTTGCTATTTGCAGGTTTGGAGTAATTCCTAGAAGGGCTCTTTCTAGTTTAAAAGCAAATGAGTGTGTGTTTTCATTGGGTTTTGCCAACTCACTCTCTCTCTCTGTGGTGCTGCGTAACTCATGCTAACCAGCGCTGTGAGCATGCGCCTTTTCTCCACAGTTTCATCAAGCTTTGGAGAATCTGTCATCTGATGGCTGAGAACCAGCATCCCAGTGGGTTTTCATTTGCATTTATCCTATTATGAAGGAAGCTGAGTACCATCTCCTCTATCAAGGGACATTTGCTTATCTAATCTAAGGAAACATTTTTCAGGACTTTTGCCTATTGTTCTAAATTTGTGCGTCTGTGTGTGTGGTCTTTCATTCCTTGACTTTCAAAAGCTCTTCAGACTTTGGGGGATTGCGTATTTATCAATAATATATGCTACAAATATTTTCCTTCTAGTATTCCTTTGTCTTTGTCTTTATTTATGGTCTTTTCATTCAGTTAAAAACATAATAAACAAACCTTTTCCTTTATTGTATCTGGGTTGCAAGTAGAAAAACTTTCTGCACATTCTGGTAACAAAGAATTTCCCAGTGTTTACTACACTGGAAAAATGGGTTAGGTTAGGTTGGGTTAGGTTAGGTTGGTTAGGTTAGGTTAGGCTGGCCCATGTGGAGTTTATTTTAGTGGCTGTAATGCAAGTTGTCTGACAAAATAATGTCCCCCGAAGGCCTGGAAGAGTGAGCCTGAGGAAGAGAGTCACATAATTCATAAGCACAAAGTAGATTAACAGTTGCCAGGGTCTGGGGAGGGAGAACGAGAGTGTGTGCTGATGAGAACAGGTTCATTTAGGGATGAGAAGGACGTTCTACGTCACATGGCAGTGACAGTTGTGTGACCTTGAGAAAACACCCACATCCACTGAATTGCATATGACTCGGACCTCCATTTAAACAGTAAATCCTAATGGACTTGGTGACCTATGCTGTAATCCCAGGACTCAGGAGGCTGAGGCAGAAGGATGGTGCATTCAAGGCTATCCTGAGCTACACAGTGAGTCTGAGGCTAGCCTGAGCTACATAGCAAGACCTCATTTCAAAAAAGGAAGAGAAAAAGAAAAATTGAAGGCCAGAAGAAAGGTATAGAAAATTAAAGAATAAAGTCAGCAGCTGGGAAGGATAAATCACAATGGATGCTGTGTTTACATAAACAAATATGCTCTTTAACAACACTAAAACATTTAAGTACCCAGTGTATTAGAGCAAAGTGAAGTCATTCTGAGGTTGTAGCTTTTGGTTATTCTATTCAGAAATAATCTCTGCGTCATTGTGGAAATCTGTCCGTTATTGAGCTATCAGCCCATGCTGGTAGATAACAGGTGGTGTGGACCTCAATGAATGATTATGCTTTACCATTACTCCCCAGTACCATAAAACCAAAGCCAAAGCCCACCAGTCCACTAAGTCCCATCACCTTTGGCCTTATTTTCTTATGAATTATTTTGATTTGTTAATATATTCATATTGTGACAAGATATACTAATATTATAATATCTAGTACATATAGCTAAACTACATGCATGTCTGTATTTACCAAATCAGAAATGTGAATATATGAATGGATGGCTTTAACCAAGCTATGGAGATGTACTTGTTCTAAACAATGTATTGTTGATGAAGATGATCAAGTAAAATACAAAAACAGAGACGTCATTCATAATGGACTGACTATCCAAGGCAGTATTAGTATTCTAGAGTACTTCCTTCCATTTTTGTGTGTGCATACTCATGTGTGTATCTGAGCATATCTATGTGCATTTGTATTTGTGTGTACACATGTGTATGCATCTGTGTGCATTTGCATATGTGTACATGTGTGGATTATATGTAGAATTTTCCATGGCTGAGCTCATATAATGTAGAAATATTTGTATTGCTTTCTCCCTTAATGCTACACTACAAATACTTCCATGTGTTATTTTTCCCTAATATAACTACAAATGGCTATATAATGTCTGTAATTTGGAGCATTTACCTAACAAGCCCCCAGGTAATAGACATTAGAGGCTCTTCCCAGATGTTTGCTACTAAGAAAAACAGAAGAATAAACACCTTTATGAAGACTCCTCACACTGCAGAGCACTCCCCTCCGGCAGCACCATCAGAAGCAGAACTCCCGGACTGAAAGTCTGCATCGTTTTAAGGCTCCGGACAAGCAGCAGGAAAACAACTTTTAAGAAAGGCTGTGCCAGTTTCCATCCTGGGTCTCAAGCACTACCTCAGGGTCTTCCTGGATCTGGGAAGAGCTTGACCTTCCAGGCCAGGATCCTGTGTTCTGTCTTGTGAAAAAACTATTATCAAATCCCCCACTCCAATGAGCCAATGAATCCTACTTGACAAGTATATTCTTAAAATGTCAGTTGATAACGATAAAATAAAATAATTATCAAAAGTATGCGGCCCTGGTGAAAGAGGCAAAAGCGTCACAAACTGCGCTCATCACAGACAGATTTGAGGTGCTTCCCTCTGTCTAACAGGCTTTTGTGTCTAGATCGTCACTGGAAGACTCAACCTGCTGCCAGCAAGTCTGTGCATGCGCAGCTGATGGCACTGTCGCCTCTGACCCCGGAGGAGAAATATCACTGGCGGCCTGAATCCAAACCCTGATCTTTACTCAGACCTGTGTTGCTCTGGGATGACGCTCGTTTTCAGAATATGCTATTCAACCAAACAAACTATGCTCATTCTTGTCAAAGTATAACTGGGTAGCTTTCTACATATAAATAAGTAGAAAATTCCAAAATGTTTACCAAATTGCCAACAGAAGTTCTGATTAGGTAGGTCCTTCAATGATTTTTAGTTTGCAGTGAGTGTATAGTTACTTCATAATAATAAAGATGATAAAGTTAATTATTGTGATCATCTAGGGAGTAGAGAGATATCTCACTAGGACCTGATTTTAGGAATTTCTATTTAGATTAATTGATTCTTATGACCTGATTATATTTTTGGCAGCCACTTGACCTCCTTGGCTACCCTGGCATAGTTCAGGGCGTATATATCTGTCTAAGGACCTGAGCTGTGGTCTACCCAAAAGGCCAACCACAGAACTGAGCTAGGGAAATATGGAAGGAGACCCATAGACTTCAGAGATGCCTTTGTTCTGGACACCACATACAGTCACACATCCTTCCCAGCTGAGAGCCACCAAAGGTTTCTGAAGACATGCTAGAGAATTACCATCTTCAAATAGCCAAAAATTGAGGAGAGAAAGAGGAGGGTGAAAATATCAACAAGGTAGAAAACTACCTTACTCTGCATCAAAAAGGTTTCCCCTGGATGCTATTATTTTATGTCTGTTTAAAGCCACATAAGAATCATTACCATATGTATATGCTTTTGCTGTCATTTAAAATATATTTTTAGGGGAACATCACAACAATAGAAAATAAGAGAGACTTTGCATTTGTATCTCAAAATAGGTTTCTATTAGAGTAAATCCTCTGGATGAGGGAGTTTTTATTTTATCAGCACTCTCCAGACATTTCCATTTCCACCTGAAAATATTTAAGCCTTGCTCAGAGTACACATTAAATATCTTTACCATTCATCCAAAGGTTGCTGCTTAGATGCAGTAAACTGATCATTAATGGTCAGTGAGTAAAATAAGCATTTACCACATTAAAGGCATGTATGATCAGCCTTCATCTGAAATTAGCTTTTCACTGCACAAACAAGAATGGTCATCCTCAGTTGCTTCAGAAAGACTGTGAGCCAAAAGGTCAAAAATCACACCGAACCATCATAAGCCAGTGACTTTAGAAGCTTTAAAAATAAAGAGAGCTTGTACCAGGAGAGTCTAAAATAATATCATTTTTGAACTTTATAAGTTGCTGGACAGGATCTGAGGCAGCTACCTCATGCCAATCACTGGATTGGATGCCCCTGATGCCACACAGTGTCATCTTCTAGGCCCCATCCCTCTCTTGCCGTCACTTTGCAACAACAAACGGTGCAATCTGAGCCCAAGTACACTTTGTTTTTTAACTGAAAAAGAAAAAGTTGTGGATTTTCTGGATTGCTTGTTTTAGTGATTGCCTTCCCAAATGATGCTTGAAGGAACCAGTTTTCATGTAGATGAAGTAAGCCTGGCTGGAGAAGAGAATCAGAGAAATGTTCTACAGAGGCCAAACATCTAAGCGACCTAACAGAACAAACAAAACTACAAAAGACGTCCCGGTACATGGTCAACTGTGTCCCCTTGGGATAGTGTCTTCCAGCTCCAGGACACAGAGCAGCTTATGTGATCTGTGAAAGCTCTGGAGACCGACACCAGGCCATGGGGAAGCAGGAGGTCAGTAAGAGCAGGAGTTTTTCCAAATGCAAGAAAATAAACAGGAAGAAAGAAAAGAAGGTCCTCTGCTCCCTAAGAACAGAGGTCAAATGGAAGAGCTGGCAGTTCTCATGCATGTAACGAAAGCAGAAAGCAAGCATCAACTTGTCCATCAACCGGGACAGCTCTGTCCCAATCTAGGTACCTCTTAGACCGAACTGAACTCAAGTAGAAAAGAAAACTTGTGAATACCACTGTTCTTCTAGGGAGATGTTATGTGCAGATGGTGGTTGGGAGGCCTCTCACTGATGCTAGACCGTGTTCCAAACCCTGTTCCTCCACACGCTACTCAGAGAGCCCAGCACATGACCACTGCTCTGCCTCACTTTCTTCATCTTTGAAGTGAACTTGATCAAGTTCCTCCAGGGATGGTGAGAAGGAATTATATGGGGGTGTCGAGCCAAGAGCCTGGCACAGGATGAACATTCAGCCAAAGTTAGCTTGATCGTTACATGTACTAACCTGCGTGTTACAGCCACCGTACCTCATCAGCTCAGGCCTGAGGATCCTGGTCCACCCGTAAACTAGGTACCAGCCAGTCAATGATGGGATAGGCTATAACAAAGGGTCCTAGAAACTAAGAGTCACAGCTCTTCTCCTCACTTCGAAGTGCAGCGAACTCAAAGTCTGACTGATGGAGAGGTCAAGGCAGCTGACAGCCCCGAGGAGTGCCATGAGCACACTACTATGGGAGACGGGGCTGAGCCATACTTGAATTAGGGGAGATGCAAAGTGTGGTCCGGCAGAGGGATGGACTAGGGGGTGCGGGGGAAGCAGCTCATAAGGGCTGAAGAGCTGGCTCAGTATTTAAGAACACTTACTGCCCTTGCCGAGAACCAAGTTCAATTCCCAGCATCCACATGTCTGCTCACACTCACCTGTCACTCCAATCCCAGGGAATCTGACACCCTCTTCTGGTCTTTGTAGACAACAGGCACATGGATGGTACACATATACACATGGGTAAAACTTTCATACACACGATGATTTTTGACTCTCCAGCCTTGTCTCTGCCACTGGAGATTGTTTGAATAAGAGACAAAACTTTTTGTCCCATATAGCTAAAATCCACTGAGTAAACTCACATAAAAATTTTTTTCAAGGGGCTGGGGAGATGGCTCAATGAGTAAGAGCCCTTGCTCTGTAAGCACAAGATGTAAGTTCAAATCCTCAGCACCCACATAAAGAACTGGGCATGGCCGTTCGTGCACATAAGCCCGGTACTAGGAAAGAGAGCTGGGCAGATCTGAGAGCTTGCTGACCAGCTTAGCTGCAACCTCAAGCTGCTCAGTGAGAGACCCTGTCTCAAAGCAATAAGATAGAGCCAGGAGGAAGACACCAAGCATCCTGCTCTGGCCTCTGCATGAGCTCGCTCAGGCACTCACACATATGCACACCACACACATAACATACAACACATAATACTCACACCAAAAAGACTATACTGAAAATATATTCTTAATTTAAGCCTTATTTGTCTTGAGGGAGATAGATATTTTCTTCAAAGCCTGTGAGAAAAGACCAAAGGGAGAGGCCTTTATGTATGGATGTCTACAGCTCATACTGCAGGTTAGGAATAACAGGTGTTCTGCATGAATTTCCACATTGCCTTTCTTGACCCAAGGAACTTTGCTCAGGTGTCTTCTCACACAGCTTCACGTCAGTTATAAAAGTCGGTTTATGACCTGTGTTGCTGTTTCTGCTTCCTAAGCATCATCAGTGGCTGGTTTTATATATATATATATCGCAAGAGATAATATATATAATATACAAAATACATATATTCATAGAAATATCTATTTGATTTTTATGACTTGGGTACTTAAGTTATAACTTAATGCTACTAACTTTCCATTGTGCCCAAAATTCTTTTAGCTACAAAATAAAGAGAATCAAGAAAAGTTACTCACGTTAGAATTTTGAGAATTGGAGGGTTTGAGTCTACTAAACGTAGTTCAGGCGTTACCAAACAGACCAGGAGTGTCAGCTCCAAACCTGTGTTTTGTTCCTCTTGTTTTCAGATTGCCTCTAAGGCTTGCTAAGATCATCTAAGTTGTGCTGTCCACATTAACCCGCTCACAGGTGCCAACCCTGACCCAGAGGCTACCCTGAGCTGTGACACGCAGTGAGTCTTCAGGGACTTTGGCCTCCGAGGAAGCCCAGTGATGTTCAAGTCCACTGTGGTTGAGCGTCTGGAACATGGCTGGGTTACCTGGCTCTCCCAGCTCTCCGTCAAGCCTCTGCTTTCAACACACACTCTTACCTGCTTAACCCCAAGTCACCCGACTTCTTCCTACCTTTGTCCATGTGGTTTAATGAGCTCAAACTTGGGGAACTTTATTGGGTTCAGCAATCTAAACATAACTTAGACCAGCTGTTAGAAAATGAGAGCTATAGAGGCTTAGCTCCACTAAAAGCGAACAACTACAGAATTTTAAACCTGGTCATCTCTCCCAACAGCCACGCACACCTGTTTTTCACCTGTCTGGGAATTGACTACAACATAGTTTTACATTCTCCCCGCTGCTGAAGGAAACAAACGCTGCACCACAATGTTCACATAGCTGTTAAAGCCAATGTAAGCTGAGAACACAGTTAAGCCCCACCGAAGGGGACTCCTTACCATTCTGGATGAGGGTCTGTGACCGTGTGAACCTTCCATGGACAGCCGTCATGTGCAGGGGACTTTTGCCATCCTGACTCTACAAAACAAGAAAGGAGAAACAAAGGACTCGTGAGCCGGCATCTTGGGCCCAAAATGAACCGTGAAAGCCACTCTCGAGGCCCTGGGAATAGCAATTTCAATTTTTGTTTTAAAAGTCTGGTCAACAACTACAAAGAAGAGATAATTTTGAAATAAAAAGATAAAGATCCCAAGAGGCAGAGACTGGGGAGGTCTGGGACAAACTGTCTTCTGGGCGAGACGGAACTGACACACTCAGGGACTCGAGTAGTTCCTCCTGTGGAGGAACCCTGCCCTCCACGCGATCAACCCAGTCCACATTCCAGCAGGGATGGGGCCAGCAGGGATGGGGGCCAGCAGGGATGGTGGCCGGGCCCATGAGCCCTCACCGGCAGCTGTGAGCTACTAACTACTGAGGGCTGCTATTGGAAGGAGAGTCCCTGGTAAGCTGGCCTTGCTTCAGTGAGTGGTCTTACACCCATGCAGCTATGGTGGGGAAATCTGATCTAGGGAGTGGCAATTAAGTTTGATCAAAATACATTGTATACATGTATGAAATTCACAAAGAATACAAATATTAAACATTAAAAAGTTGAAATATAGAAGACCTCTCCAGGTACCGTGTAACATCACATCTTTACACTTTTTAAGTTTTATTATTTCTATGAGTGTGTGTGTGTGTGTGTGTGTGTTTTCAATGGTGGGAATGGAGGGCAGGGATAGTGTATATATGGAAGTCAGAGGAGAGCTTCATAGAGTACATTCTCTCCTTCCATCTATGTGTGGGTTCCGGGGATCGAACTCAGGTCACAGGCGTGCACATCAAGTACCTTTACCTGCTAAGCCATCTCACTAGCCTCTTTGTCTTTCAATTAAAAAAAAAAACAACAACACATCTTAAAATCCCTTAGGGAAATGATCTTCCAAAATGCTTTCTCCTCCCTTGCCATCAGCTGACAAGGGACATCTCCTTGGTGTACTTCTCAGCTTCTAGAAAGATAAGTGATCTGTGAACTTGTGTGGACCTGTCTGACCTGTAGCTGACTAAATTGATACAACTCTCAAAACTAAGGGGAAACCCTGCACCATCCCTCCATTTTACTTTAGATACTAAAATGTGTGCTGAATTTACTTATGTCTTACTCATGACCAAAAAAAAAAAAAAAAAAAGAAAGAAACTTCCTAAAACAGGCTAAGACAAAACATAGAAGATATACAGAACTTATCTACTGAGTGTGATCATAACAAAGATCAGACTCCCACACAGCTAATTAAGAAATTAAAATATGTCTGAAACTGTCACGATTCTGGGACAAAAGCGTCTCCAGAAGAGAGGGCGTGCAGACTTTGCCCGACTCTCAACACTCCACACAGCACTCTGAACCCTGTGATTACGTGGACCTGCTGAGACTGAGTAGGAACTGTGCCTCGGAGCTTGAATGCGGCTCCTCTTCTGGGCTGCACCATGCAGTAGGAAGCCCTAGAGGTGTGCTGTGGCAGACGTAGCATGCAGGTATACAACAGAGACGCTGCAGGGGACTGCTGACAAGCTGTGACATTCAGTATAGGGAAGGAGTCAGTTAAAGTAATTTTAAATTGATACGTTTGGACTTACAGTGAGGAGTGACCATATCTTCATTCATGGGTTGATCTTCAATGTTATTACATTTTCATTTATTTAATGTGTGTGTGTGTGTGTGTGTGTGTGTGTGTGTGTGTGTGTGTGTGTGTGTATGCATATGTGGAGGTCAGAGGGTAACTTGAGGGAACCCACCCTTCTCACTTCTATCATGTGGTACCCCGAGTTCTAACTCAGGTCCACAGGCTTGGAGGCAGGAGCCTTACTTGTTGAACCAGCTTGCTGGCTCTTGGGTATTTTTAAAACTTCTGTCACTGTTATTTTCCTAAATATCAGTAGAAATGTT
This sequence comes from Onychomys torridus, assembly GCF_903995425.1. Lineage (NCBI taxonomy): Eukaryota > Metazoa > Chordata > Mammalia > Rodentia > Cricetidae > Onychomys > Onychomys torridus. The sequence goes on from NC_050465.1 coordinate 40,015,537, forward strand.
TCTTCAAGACTGAGGTTAAAAAATCAAGTGTCACACATGACTATTCAATCTTAGATAAAATCTAAGCATCTGTGCTTTAAAACGGCTGTGTTTTTAAAATCCCTAGCTGAATAATCACTAAATAAGTATCTCTTAGAGGACCCACATCCACCCCTACCCAGGGTGCTTATTGGTGATAGGAATTCAGCTCAATCTACTGAATCTGAACAGGGCCAGGACATCATCTCACCCTTGCATGGTATACTCAAAGACAAGAGCCACACTTTAGACTATGGGTTGTTGTTTTGGCAGAAGAAGCTCTGTTATATCCTAAAGGTATTCCTTTGAAAAGAGGAAAGTAGTTACACCAAGTCTATGCCAATAGAAGAGTTAACCACAGTGGTGAATACATCCTAGTTGAAGAAAAAAAAAAACCCACAAGTTAAAATTTTCTTCAGTAGATGAAAGAAAAGCTAATAGGATCCATGGAATATGATTATAGCCGGAATCAGAAAATATGGAGAAAAGACAAATGCCTGGCACCTTTTTTTTGTTTTTTTTTTAAAGCTGAGTATTGAACCCGGGGCCTTGTGCTTGCCAGTCAAGTGCTCTACCACTGAACTAAATCCCCAACCCCAAATTGTTCCTCCTAACGTTAGAAGCAGAGGTTTTTTTTGTTTTGTTTTTCGAGACAGGGTTTCTCTGTGTAGCTTTACGCCTTTCCTGGAACTCGCTTGGTAGACCAGGCTAGCCTCGAACTCACAGAGATCCGCCTGGCTCTCCCAAGTGCTGGGATTAAAGGCATGTGTCACCAACGCCCAGCTGCCCGGCACCTTTTAAAGGAAAGGAGCAGCCATTGGGAGGATGAGGTTGTCTTCATCTCTGGCCTTGAAACATTCATGGACATCTCTAAAAACCATCTAACTCCAGAGCTTGGCCTGGGGTGGAGACAGTCCCAATAACTCAAATACCTGGGAACTGCTTTGGAATACAGAATTAAAAAACAACAACCAAAGAGAGAGGGGGGAGGGGGAGGGAGGGAAGGGGAGGGGAGAGGAGAGAAAGAAAAAAACAAAAAAACCACAAGCCCTTCAAGCAAGAGGGATGGCAATCCAAGACTCACAGAAAGTAAAGGTGGGAATTTCAGAGTTGCCACTAACTTGTCCATAGATGGTGCTATTTCTTAAAATTTTGCTGTAGGATTTGCTCTTAAATTTAATATAAACACATAAGTAATTATGATTTAAATAAATGTATATAAAACTATAAACACTTCAGTGTTTAGGAAATATCTTGGTAAATACTGAAGTCAGTGCCCTCCCATGCCTAGAAATGAGCGTGAGGGCTCTACCGAGGATTCCTCACTTGGCAACTGTCTGCATTGCAGCTGTGAGCCAAAGCGGAAGCAGGCAGTGGCTAGCACATAGATTGCAAAGCCAGTCCTGTGGGAAGACGGCAACCACACTCTGCCCCTTTGCATGTGTGGGTCTCAGTGAAGGCACAGACAAGCAGAGATGTCCACCGATGGTAAAAACGCAAAGATAGGCTGTTTGGTGCGGATGAAGCCCATTTCAGATCTGACCATGCTGACTTTCCCCTTTGTTCACCAACTAATAAGGCTAGGCAGAAGTAGTCATTTGTCCTAAGTTCCATGGCTACCATTTGGAGCTGCTTACATGCTATGGATGTAAAGGGTGCTCACTGTTTCAAAAAAAAAAAACCCAAAAACAAAAACACTGAAAACCAATGCCATTCAAAGGGCAATGCTCCTTTGTTGGTCTTCAAAATGTAGAACTCAATCGAGCTAAAACTAGAAGTCTGCTACACTTCATTTTCTGCCTGAAAAATTCTTCACACTGGCACCTGGATGTTGCTACTGTCACTGGAACTTTGGACAAGGGTAACATTGCCTATGTGCTCAGGAGACTCTGTTCAATTCTTCTATTTGTTTAAGGCTTTGCTTTTATGGGGGAAAAATACTTTTCTTAATTCCTAGTCTCCCCCAATTTCCTGGGTATGTTTTCCCATCAGATTTAAGGCTTTGAAAGCTTTATTTTGAGAATTCAGTTAATTAAACAAGAAAGCTCTTTTAAGTATGGTCAAGGCCTGAGTCATAAAGGAAAGCTAACATGAACTAAGATTGCTTTGTGACAAATACTAATCCTTTTTGCAAGGTAGAATCCAACATTGACCTTGAACTAAATAGAATATTGTCATGACCATCATGCTCCTCAGGAGTTCATCTTTTCTTCTATTCATAATGTCTTGTTTGCTCATCTTCCAACACACACACACACACACACACACACACACACACACACACACACACATGCCCCGCCCCCAAAGCCTCTTTCCTAAATGGCATTGCTACTCCTTAGAGACAGAGCATGCTCTGTGGCATGATCCATCCCAGAGTCACAGGAATCGGTGGGCTATCTATCACAAGGCAGTAAGGTTGCTATGGGATCACACTAACCTGGGATAGGGGTGTCAGTATGTAAACTCAGGTACCCAAGAAGGATTCCTAAGTCAATGGAAGAGTATCTCAAAGCTGGTTGGGGAAAGCCATATGTAATTCGGTTTAGTTAGTCTCCAAAGTTCCAAGGTTCTGCTGTCTCCTTCTGCTGTTTCCGTCCGCCTGTTCTGTAAGTTAGCCCTAAAACACACAGACAAGGGGACGGGCCTACTTTGGCCATTATGTGGCAGGCCTCAGCTCCAGTCTCCTGGACACAAATGCTCCAAAGGTCCATGGACAGAAAAGAATGAAGACCATGGCCAGACTAAATGTTGGTGATCAGGAATTAAGCAAGGTGACTGCAGCGAGTTCTGAGAGTGTTTTGTTGTTTGGGTTCGGTTTGGTTTGGTTTTTTTTTGTCTTCTCCACTGTGGCTTTGGATTCAGTACCTTGTTGAAGTCTTACTCTGAGTGCTAATTAAAAAAAAAAAAAAAAACCTTGAGCTGCTCCAGAACTTACAATATTGTCTGTAGTAGAGGAGAAAAATTACATATTCTTATTTGCAAATTATAAGTCGCTCTTCAATAGATTTTCATATAAAATAGCATGTCTTTATCATTTCATCAAAGTGAAGTAGTGAAAAGTCAAAGGTCAGTAAGATGAGACGGACCCAATAAAACAAGGGACTACAAAATGCACATGGACCACACACGCATCCTCTCCCTTCCCCTCAAACTTGTCGCTGTTCATGAAGGCATCACTCCTCGTGTTTTATAAGTGATGAGGAAACCAGAGTGCACACTGGCTGCATTCTCTCAAACTTGAAAAATCTAAAAGAATACTAACTGTCTAATACGGACAGATTTTCAAAATCTGAGAGCAATGTGGGACAGAGAGGTAACAACTCTAATTAGAAATCTGCCTTCTGAGTCAGCCAGGATGGTCCAGGAAAAGGTAGGTGCATTTAGAATGTATGTTGAACCTTGAAGAAGGATCTGCACACTCAGTGAAGACAAAGGGAAGGCCAAGGAGCCCAGATATAAATTCAAAAACTCCCTTTACAAAGTGGACACAAAGAAACTCATCTATGATTTTAAAATGCCATTTCTTATATTCTGTTTATGACTAACAGTCTCTAAGGAAAAGTAAGCATCAAGGCTAAGTAAATATGCATTTATTCTGGTACATTTGTAAAAGATTTACTTACTGTATGTGTAAGTATATATGTGCCCAAGTGTATAAATGTGCACTATGTATGCTCGAGCAGGTGCCAGCAGGTACCAGAAAATGGCGCTGATCCTCTGAAACTGGAGTCATAGGTCGTTTTAAACCCCAGAACCAAACCCAAGTCCTCTGAAAAAGCAGCAAGCGCTATCAACTACTGAGCTCAGGACCACTTTATGGGAAAAGAGATAAGGCTGCCATAAGCCAATGTGACCTCTACAGGTTAAGTCCATTATCTAAATTGAACTGACCACTGGACGGCCACTTGGAAGAAGCAGGCTGGACGGCAGAAAGTGTCTTTCCAGCCCTGGGCATCAGACACACTCAGAGCACTAGGGTGCACTTTTTAGAGGACGGGGAGCCTCAGACAACCTGTAAGTTGCAAAGATGGTGCCTTTATCTAATGTGGAGGAGGTCAGAGGACATCCTCTTCCTCTGAAAGACCCTCAGATGCCCACAGTCCCTGAGGTGTTGATTGTTTGGCCACTGTGTGCTTCTTGCTCCCCGTGACTACCACACTCTGTGACTTCTACCCCCCCCCAACACACAAAAACTTTGTCACCTTAGTGTGTGTCTCTTGGTCTCCTCTGTGTTTCCACAGGCCTTCTTCTCACCTCTTCTGGGGCCCTGAGTGTCCATGTGTCGAGTGTGGGGCTCTGGAACACTCGCCTTCAGCTCTGTTTTTCCCTTCTGCGTGAGTCTGGCCTTTGTGAGGTTACCAAACTCCTGTCAGGCCTTTCTTTCCTTTCCTGCCTCTTCCTTGTCCTCTGCTTTGGCTCTTCCTTCTCTGCACCCTAAGAGTCAAGTCCTGGGGTCCTCCCTCGCCTTCTTCATGCTGTTAGGTACTCTCTCATTGGATGACTCCACCCTCTCCTGTCACCTTTTCGTGACTGAAGCAACCTGAGTACTAGTTTTTATATGCTTTACTGCTCTTCCATGCTAGAACATTACATTCCCCATTACCTCATCCTCATGCTGGCTCAACATCAGCTTCTCAAAAATTAAACACAGAGCCATGAGCTGGCTCCATGGGTAAGGGCGCTTGCTGTCAAGCCAGAGAATACAAGTTCAAGTCCCATTACCAACATGGTAATAGAAGAGAACTAACCCCTACAAGTTGTCCTCTGACCTCCATATGCACATGTGCTATGGCACGCATACACACACACACACACACACACACACACACACACACACACACACACACAGAGGAAAATAAACTAAACTAAGTGTATCAGTTTACCTCCTATGCCTACCCATGTCCTGACATCCTCTCAATAAATGTGAACAATATCAAATGCTTACTGTTTGACAGATTTTGATCTGTAGAATTTAGGTATGACAACTATGTTTAATCTTCATGTGACCATGAAGACAATGCTATTATTTCCCTAACTTTACACATAAAAAAACTGAGGCTCAGACGGGTCGCTTTTGGTTAGTTATCTGAAGTCAATGCTAGGATTGACTGATCTATCTCAAGCTAAGGCAGTCTAGCCCCGGATCACTCTATAGTACCACTTGCCTTTCCCTAGATTCCATCCCTCATCTCCAGCTCCCCTCTCTTGCCTTGCCAACCCTTGTTGACTCTCTCTCTGCAAAGTTTCTCCCTCCAGAGGCCCCTCCCACTCCTCATCTTCAAGACTCATAACCTAGACCAGTTTTACAGGCATTCAACTACTGTGAAGTCATCCCATTTGTAGGTCTGCTATAGCTACGTTTATGGTTTTTCCCCTCAGGATAAAAAAAAAAAAAAATGCTTTCTTTTGTATTTAAAAAGAACATGCCCATTGATCAAATCAGGGGGTTTTCAAACTGTGAGTTAAGTGGAGGGTTGCAAAGATGGTGCCTTTAACTAAAGTCCTTCATCTTCCTTCCTTTGAAAGACTCACAGATGACCACAGATGACCCAGTGACTGTTTAGCCATTTGTGCGCTTATCTTAGTGGTAAGGGTGCTTTCTGGTGTTCCAGAGCCCCACGTTCTATACATTCTACAGATTCTATACACAGTGCTGAGTGGTAAGGAATGGTGGAGGGCACTGCTTGGGATATTCTGCCATGGGGCAAGGGTGTTTCAGTACAACCCAAATGAGGAACATTGAGGGCACAGATGTACAGGCTGCCCTTATCAGCCACCATGGTGAGCCAATCAGTTCACGGCTCCGCGTTCCCTTGCTCACACCATTCTCGGTTGGGAATGTCCTCTCAAATTATTTCTGCGGCTCCTCTCCATTTATAATCTTCTCAGCTCAAAAACAAGCTCAATTTTTTTTTTAATCCCCAGCCAAGAAACAAGCTAACACATGAGTCATCTACTCTGCAAAGTTTTATTACTCTTTTTCTGGTGGCACTCATCATGTTCTCTCTTGCCTTCTAGCTATTGGGTGTGTTTTAAGTCCTCTAGTGTGAATCTGTATGGCCAGAGATCACATCTCATCTTCAAGTTCCCTACCACTATCAAATCAAGAGCAGGGCAGTCCTTAGTCAACTCCCTGGCTGAAGGAATGCTCACGGCACTTGGGTCACTGTTCCATCACTGGAACCACTGTTGACAGCCTGCTGGAGGAAAGCATTTGAAAGCCATGCTGGGGTTGGGAACAACCATTAGTTAGTCATTCCTCTGTGTTCTCAGCAGTCTGCCCGACCAGCTAACCACGGGTATCTGTGTTAAAATATGGGCTGAGCTGGCACCTTTAAGACCCGACGTTCACTCTGAGCACTCATTAACCCACAAAGGAGATATGATTGGAGCCTTGCTGCCTGCATGTTGGTGCCATCATACCTGGAAAGGCAACCCGGCAATTTCCACAGCCTCTCAATCCAGGATAAAGCTGTGTGGATCCAAATGCTTCCACTTCACAAACACACGGCATAACGGGCAACGGTTACTTAAGTTCAAGGGCTCAGTGCAAAGGTGTTTGAGGCAGAGAGACTGAATGTCGTACCTGAATGTTCACATCGGCCCCATTGTTTACTAACAGTTCCAGACACAGAGCACCATGAGTGGACGCCGCTGCGAAGTGCAGAGGGGTGAAGCCACTGTTGTTGGGCTGGTTCACGTTAGCACCGTAGTCAATGAGCTCGTTCACGACAGCATCCTGGCCGTTGTAGCAGGCAATGTGCAGCGCTGTGTTTCCATAGACATTGATTTCATCAATCTGCAAAGCATCCAACACAGGGCAATTAAAACTCACTGGAGCCAATTGACTCCATTTGCCACAAAAGGCCTAATGGCTCTGGCGAGAGAAAGGAAATATCCACCCGTCAGCGTAATTATTCAGAGCTCACTTGCTCCCCAGCAGGTATCCCGAGATGCCTCTCCCCCTCCCCCACCCCCACTCCCAGGAAAGACAGGCAAAATTGAATATGACCCATGAGGTATCAAAGGTTTCAGCCTGTGGGAGGGTTTTCCTGGCTGGAGGGAGACAAACAAGACAAAAGGCAAACACACTTTCAAAATGTCAGAAAAGCAAAGAACAAACCCCAAAGTCACGGGCTTGGGAACAGTGACCATGAGAAGAGGGGAGAGGGCTAGCAAGAGAGGTGACTTGTGGACCCCGTGCCCTTGAGTCCGGCTCGGAATCAATTCCATTTTCACTCTGGAGCCTGACACCTCACAGGCTGACCCAACTGCAGGACTGAGGCATGTCATCCACAGCTCCCTACTGCTTTCCCAGACCTGCTCAAGGGTCAGGCGTCACCACCTTGGTCTCTCACAGCCCCCGGTTCTCCTTTCCTCCAGGGATAAGACACCCTGAGCATTATTGTGCCTGGCTGAAGGAGAATGGGACTGGCCGACTATAGAGACCCACTATAGAGGTGTCCTAGTGAGGGCTTACTCAGGGTCTGAGAATCTGAGCTTGCTTTACCCGGCAGGGCTGCATAAGGGGCTGATTTGACCATGGGTTGGTTACCAGGTGTTTGGAAGGGTCTGCACTTGGCTGTGAAGTATATTTTAATCTAGCAAGGGGGAGGTCTCTTGCCCCACCCCTTGGCATTGTTATAAAAAGCCCTTTTGAAGAGACAGAAGGGACCCGCTGGGTTTTGATCCAGGTCTTTCCAAAGCCATCCTGTGTTTCTGTCTTTCGCCTCTCTGCTATCTTTCTATCTAAACGTTTCTTATCCCTCCCTCCCCCTCATAGGAACCCTTTAAAAGGTGGGGGCTGGCCTCCCACAGCCGACTGAAGCTCAATATCAAAGTTCCTTTGTTCAATCCCTGCCATCCATTCCCCCTCTTGGGCTATGGCCCATGATTTCCCAGGTCAGCTTCTGGGGGTCCTTTTTACATGACTAATTATTACATATTACATAGGATATAAAGGTTAGCCCAGAGGTGGTGACACAGGCCTTTAATCCCAGCACTAGGTAGCAGAAGCAGAGACAGTCAGATCTCTCTGAGTTTGAGACTAGCATGGTGTACAGAGCAAGATCCAGAATAGTCAGGGCCACACAGAGAAACGATGCAGAAAGAGAGGGAGAGAGAGAGAGAGAGAGAGAGAGAGAGAGAGAGAGAGAGTCTGTTTCTGGTTTCCTGGTATTTAATCAATGTCCCTATTGCAATTTATCAGCTCGCATAAAAAGAAATACAGGACCCAAGGAAGTAAGTTTTCCCCCACTTGAATAAAAATGTGAACAGGATTGAATTTCAGAGCAGAAGAAAACGCAGAAAGACATGAACCGAGCTGTGGCACAGCCATTGGGGCTTACCTCCACCCCCAGATTCAGGAGATGCTTGACAACGTTGATCTGCCCATTGGAGGCTGCAGCGTGCAGCGGGGTGTAGCCCTTCTTATCCTTGCAGGTAACTTCCGCGCCGTGGTTAATAAGCAGGGCCACGACGTCCAGGTGGCCTTGACAAAACAAAGCAGCAAAAACATCATTAACCTTAAATAGGCAACTAGACAACATGTTGCACCCAAAAAGATCATTATTAGCTTTTTTTTTTTTTTTAACCACCAGTGTTTTTCTGATCCAAGCGGCCTCATGGAAAATACTCAATGAGCATTTATTGAGTACCAACTCTGTGCAGGACATTATATCAGTCCCATGGACAGAAGAAGGATGATTCAGTAAGAGCTGAATGAGATGTAGCAAAGGTGGTGGCTGTTCACCACAACAAAGAAGAACCAGAGAGTGACAACACATTAGTGCCACAGCCTTCTGAAAGGTGTACAGAAGTTGAGTGTGCAATCCCAGCAACTGGGAGACGGACGAGAGCAAATTGCAAGTTCAAAGACTGCGTGGGCTACGGAGTGAATTGCAGACCAGCCTAGGGGGCTTAGCAAGATCCTGCCTCAAAACAGAAACAGTAACAAGGGCTGTGTTAAAAGGAAAACCATTACTATTCCTCACCAAAAAAGCCCAACAATAACAATTTAGTTTAGAAAACTAAAGAAACAAAAATCAGAATACTCCCAGATCACGGTTAAATCTGAAACTGCCATTGCTTTGATGGGTTTTAATCCATTTAAATTTAAAAGGGCAATCTCTTATGTTACCCTGTAAAGTAACTCCCATAAATTAGTCACTAAATAGAAAACCCTCCTAATCTCAACTGTTGTGGGCATTTGAACTCTGCTCCCTGATTCACAATGATAAACGTATTTGGCCTTTATTTTACAATTGAAGATCATTGCAAGTTTAAGTTCATTGTTACAGACATCGCAGCTAACTGAAGGGCAGGAGACAAATACTGACTGCAGGACCTGAAGTTTGGGAAGGACGGGGCAGGTGTAGGTAGGGGTGGGGAGTGGTGTGAGCTTGCTTCATCAAAATTTAATTCTTTATCTACAAAAACGTGTATATAGAACAAAATACTTTCAATTACTAGTGGTGCTATCTCAAGCTGTTTGTCCCCATTTTTACCCCACTAGCTCCTAAGAACTGTCACCCACATGCATGTTTTCCCATTTGTATCCTGATGACACGGGTAATGGTGATTTGACTTCTTCAGGTCACCAAGATATTTTAACCATACATCAGCAGAGCAGAAGCTCAAAGCCCCCGGATTCTTTGAGTAGCTCAGTGTATATTTTGTCTAAACATGTGATGGCTTTTAGCCAACTCAAAGGTCTGTGACACTCAAAAGTGAAAGAAGGGGGGGCAGATAGAGCGACACAGGGCTGTATTTCCAGCACTGGGGGGCAGGGTGGTAGGAGGAGCAGTTCAAGGTCTTTTGATACACAAAGAGTTAATTCTTACAAATTTTTAAGATTCTTGGGATCTGTAAATCTAAGGATTCATTCAGAAATCTGTAGTGAAGTGATTTGTCTTATTCTTACCCCAACCCACTCCTTTTCCCCCTACAGTTAATGTTAATTTTTGAAGTGATGATAACAGACTTGTATGTTTATCAAACTGACTCAAACAGACAAAAATGCTCAAAAAAAGAAGCCAATCACCAATCCCTGGAGATACCATCTAACATTTCACTATTTGTTTTCCAAATTTCCCTTCACTGTTTAGAAGTTTCCACAGCAATGGAAAATTATTATACACATTACCATATTCTATATGTACATACAGAATATGACACATGTCTGTATTTCTCTATGTGGCATCCCCCCTTAGTGCATCATAAGCCCTGGATGTTTATAAACACACATGGACACCATTGCTGTACTCCCTACTGGATCCCACTGTGTGGATGCTCTGGAATTTACCAGAACAATATCCCCTGGGTGGGTATCAGCTTGTGTGCAAGTGGTCTGAAAGAACCCTGTCTTCTTTTCGAATTGATGGTTCTTTTCCAACCAGAAACACAGAAAGATCTTAGTTCATGTCTCATGTCTGCATTGAAATACACTGGGAAGACAATCATTTGTCCAAGATCTTTGCACCAATCAAAAGAAAAGGACAAAGCAGAGAGGCACCCTATGTCTTCAACTCCAGCAGAGTGAGGTGGACAGCAGGGAAGCCCATGGGCCTCCACCTTGAACCCAGCCTAGCAGAAGCCTGATCGACGGGGGCTCCAACACTTCTACCTACAAGGGAGCCGGGAAACTTTCCTCTCTTCCTTCCCTTTGTTTCTTTCAAAAATATTTAGAAGTGCAGAGACCAAGAGCATGGTGTCCTTGCATTGCCAAACAGTCTACTTTCTTTCCTAAACACTTTATTTGATGCCATAACAAGCTAACATACACGCAAAGTGTGTCGCTTTCCAATCCAGAGTGAAGAATGCTCAGGGAGATCCAGGCCATGAGTCACCCTCCCCCTCTGTTGGGATAAATAAGCCTCTGACAAGGCAAATGGCCAACTGGAGCACTTTACAGATGCCAAGAAAACGGGCCAAGTCTTCATTCAAGTGGAATCCAACGCTTAAGTCAGACTTGCCCGAGAAAGCCTACACGGTCAACAAGGGCCTGTGGCTTCTACAGTTAAGGTCATCTGCTTATGGCTTTTAGTTGTTGTTTGGTATGCTGGGGATCAAAACCAGGGTCTTATGCACACTAGGCACTTGCCCTCCCATTGAGCTAGTAAAGACACCTTTGCTTTCCACACACAGAATCCTCACCCATGTACGCTGCCCAGTGCAGAGCACGCCGGTCCTTCTTGTCAAATGCATTGATGTTTGCCCCTTTGGCCAAGAGTAGATTGACCATCTGGAAGACAAAAAAAAAAAATGAAATCAAGTGCTCCCTCTGTGATGATGAGGGCTTCTCACTGCCTGCATGTGATCTAAACCAAATTAGCTCAACCCTAACAGCAAGTCAGGGATTTAGACAAGAGAGATGATATCACAGCAGGCCCTGCCATGTGTGCCAAGAGAAGACAGATATGACAGTCTACTTTGTCAATTCATTATGGTCTGAATTTGAGAATGGATATAATTGCCCAAGTGACAGACCTCTATTATACTGACATTCACATAAAGTCTCAACAATCACAACGGCTCCATCTGTGGCTAACAGGGTCTGAGTAGTGTGTCCCAGTTCCCAGTGAGGCGAACACTCACCTCCATGTGTCCATTCAGAGCTGCATGGTGCAAGGCTGTGCGCCCTCCTCGGTCAGAGACGTTGACACTGCTCAATAGTGGAATGATCACTTCTGCACACTTGACAGCCTTATTGGCTGCTGCCACGTGGAGGGGGGTCTGCCAATTCTTGTCTCTTGCATTGACATCGGCCGAGTGTTTAATCAATACTTGCACTGCCTCCTATAACAAAGCAGTTTGCAGGGTCACTGACAAATGCCAATCAATACTTCCTGCGTATAAGGTCTTCTGAGGACACAGGGACCATAGTGAGAAAGGAAAAAGTACTCCCTCTCAGGCAGGCTGTGGACAAGCCATGTCCTACGAAGTAGAGATCTGAAGAGGAACACAGAATGAGACATTCACTCTGTCTCGCTTTGTCAAGTCAAGAGCCTGGCCACCATCTAAAATCAAATATGTCTGCTAAAGATAGTTTTCTTTTGAGACCTCCTTAGCTCACCTAAAAGCATATGTGTGCAGATGTGCACATCAGGTAAAAGACCTGTGAGACAAACTTCCACAAAAATGTCTTCTAACATGAAAAGGAGTCTGACTATTAGCCAACCAACCCCCCAAAGCCCATCACATTCTTGGACCACTTTTTGGCTTGGTTTGGCTTTGTTTTGTTTTGTTTTACAACCTGACCACTGTTTCCCCTCCTTCCTCTCCTCCCATGTGGTCCTTCCATGACTGTATCAGCTTTGAAGGCAAGGCGATCATGACTGACATTTGGGTTACACTTCAAGAGTTCAAGAGAATGTACAGGGCGGGGCATCTCTTCTCTGGCAGCTTTCCCTAGGTGACTGTAAATGTTACCACATTGGCCTTTCACATGCAGTTCTTACAGATCAAGGATACCTTGAAGAGCCATGACCTTTATTTTCCTCTCTACTTTAGTTACATGCTTTATCTCTGCCATTCCCCATTTTCATACTGTCTACTTCATGACTCCCATCCTTTCCACGCTGGTAATGTGAGAGAGGACTCTATCAAGAAATACATAGCATTCAAAGGAGGAGTTCTTAATTTCCAAAACTTCATTTTAAATCATGAAAATATCCGCACCACAACTGCACCCGAGGCTCAAAAACCATTACAGAAGAGGGCGCAGAGAGACAAAGGCCAGGGCAGGGAGTTTACTGTGAGACTGTGTCTCCTAGAAATGTGGGAAACTACACCCAGAAAGCCTCACTAACATGACTGGAAGCTCCAGATGGGAGCTGAGCAACAACAGACACACTACCGCAAACAGGGAAATCCCATGACCTCCGCAAAGAACTACAGGCAGCTAAGGATGCTGAGAGCGGGAGCAAAGGTCTGCCCAGGGAAGAGCACGCTGATTGGTTATCCAATACCAATATGTCAGCCCTGAAGACATACACACAAGTAACATCATACAGACAGAGCTAGTGGTAGCTGTGTGTGTGTGTGTGTGTGTGTGTGTGTGTGTGTGTGTACAACTAATGAAAAACAAGAGGCTATGAATTTGAAAGAGAACCAAGAAATGGTATATGAGAGTTCCCAGAGGGAAGAAAGTGAAAAGGGAAACAATAAATTACATTATGCTCTCAAAATTTAAAATATTTTTTTTTTTTTGGGGGGGGGGTTCGAGACAGAGTTTCTCTGTGTAGTTTTGATGCCTGTCCTGGATCTCACTCTGTAGACCAGGCTGGCCTAGAACTCACAGAGATTGGCCTGGCTCTGCCTGCCGAGTGCTGGGATTAAAGGTGTGTGCCACCACCACCCGGAAATAAATAATATTTTTTAACTATAAAAATATAGTAGTGTAAGATGATTTGGGGGCTGGGGATGTAGCTTAAAGATAGAGCACTTGTCCATCATGCACAAGGACTTAGAATGAATGCCCAGTACAAAACAATAACAAAGATTATGGCATTAAATTCCTAAGCATACAAAATGTAGAAGGCCTAGTGATCCCCTGGGGTGACCTTTCCATTCACAAGCAGTCTCATTTCATAGGCAGGATGGCTGAAGTTCAGGGTCATGACCCATCAGCCTGGCTGACTCAAGGGTACACATGTTTTCTACTAGACTCTTGTGAGAACAGCCAAAAAAGTATCCTGGCGTAAATATCTCCAGATGTTAATTCTCCTTAGTTATTTATAATCTTAAACTGTAGCTTTATCCTGTCAAAATGGCTTAACATATCTAATAGAAATCTAATATAATATTCAGACCTTACTAAATCTTTGCTTTAAAAAGGATTTTGATTTTCAAACTGCATTCCTATTTCAAGCACTTTAACCTTGGAAGTGCTTTACCTTGGTTTTGTGAGGAAGGAACTGTACAGCTACTTGGACGAATTCTTTTTTTTGTTTTTAGTCAAAGATGGCTTTCTTTTCCTGTATTTGCACCCCGGCTAAAATTTCATATCTAGTAGTTTCCTCTGACACAAAATTTACAAGGTGAAGAAGAAACTAACACTGGCGGGGGAAAACCGATACTTTCTAAATTAAGAAAAGATACTTAAAAAGTGGCTTCTCAACCATCTGTGGTGGAGGTCTAGTTTTTAACAATTATGTTTTCAGCTAAGTGTGGTGGTGCTACATGCCTGTCTTAGTTAGGGTATCTGTCTTGTTTTAGTTAGGGTTTCTGTTGCTGGGAAGAGACACCATGTCCACAGCAACTCTTATAAAGGAAAACATCTAACTGAGGCTGGTTTACAGTTCAGAGGTTTAGTCCATTGTTGTCATGGCAGGAAGTAGGGCAGCATGTGGGCAGGCATGGTGCTGGAGGGATAGCCCAGAGTTCTATATCTTGATCCTCAGGCAACAGGAAGTGAACTGTGTCCCACAACGTGTATAGCTTGAGCATGTGAAACCTCATAGCCTGCCCTCACAGTGACTCACTTCCTCCAACAAGACCACACCTCCTAATAATGCCACTCTCTATAGGCCAAGCATTCAAACACATTAGTCTATGGTGGCCATACCCATTCTAACCACCACAATGCCATAATCCAGCTCTCAGAAGCAGGAAAAGAACCATCACAAATTCAAGACCAGCATGGCATCCAGTCTCAATGAAAAAATTTATTATTATTTCCAGGGCATCACAACCCAGAACTTTTACAAAATATAATAAAAAGCAACTAGAGTAAAAACTATAAAAGACAAAATTATTAACTTATTCTTAAATCTAACAGGTATTCAAATTTTCCTTTGTGAGTTTGTTGTTGTTTCCTTTTCTTTTTGCTTGGTTGTCTTGTTCTGTTTATTGAGATATGGCTCCCTGTGCAGCACAGGCTCTCCTTGAATTCAAGACAGCCTCTGGCCTTATATTCTCAAATGTTACAATTACAGGCACAAGCCACCACACCTGAGTATGAAGTTATTCAATTTCTCTCCAAGTTTCTGAAAGCTCATAGGTAGTTTCTAAAATCTCACATTACTCTCAAATGTGCACTGTACTTAAATTCTCCACAAGTCACTATGGAGAAGTAAGGTTTAAAACTAGAAATCATTTTTTGCAGTTGTAAGCAATGTCAAATTTGATGAACTGTAAGTTGCTTTAGGTCAGACAAAGTTGCTTAGACAACTTTCTGCATTCTCCACAGTGTGGCTGGTACATTGCTGTGGAATAATCCCCTTGCACACTGTAAAGATTTGTCACTCAAATTGGTTTAATAAATCACTGATTGGCCAGTAGCCAAGCAGGAAGTATAGGTGGGCAACCAAACTAAGGGTGATGGGAAGAAGAAGGGTGGAGTCAGGAGTCTCCAGTCAGATGCAGAGGAGGCAGGAGATGAACTTGCCATGCTAATAAAGATACCACCACATGGCAGAGCATGAATAAGGAATATGGGTTAACTTAAAATGTAAGAGTTTGCTAGTAACAAGCCTGATCTACCAGCCAATCATTTATAATTAATGTAAGCCTCTGTGTGGTAATTTGGGGGAGGGGCTGCCAGGTATTTGGGAGTTGCTGGAGGGATGGAAACATCCACTTACAGTACTTTGTACGTACTACACATTCAGGAACTTCGGTGGCATAAAGAAAGGGATGTGATCATTAGCAAGGTCTATCAACAATAACTGGCACATATTAACAGGGCAGCTGCTGTGCTGTTGGCTCATGCACCTGAGGCCACACATGAATCCTGAAGGTTTATATTGTATGACTATAATCCCTCAGGGCTTTTATGCCATATTGATTATAGCAACTTCATGTTCTGTAAGAACTATATAAATTGGTCCTCAACCAATTTGCTCAGTTCATGGGATTAATCTTCTAGAATTATCCATTACCAAATTAAAATAGTCCCTATCATTATGATTATTACTAGGGTACAGTTATTCTATAAACTAGCAGTACAAAGGTGTTCACTGGAGACTTGGGATAGGAGAGCATTCTAGGCAGGGGGGTTATTCATAAAACAGCATCTTTGAATGTCAGGAAAGACACACAACAGTATTTGCAGTGAGCTGGAAATCTCCCTACAGTGCTGGAAGTTGATATGCAGGTGGCTGGGGGAGAAAGGCATCAACAGTCTTACCCAGCTGTGAATCCTAGGAACTATGTTACCTATGGGCCTTGCAAGATATTCCCACTTGCACAATAGTGGCATGGCCACTATGGAGGTAACCAACACCCCCCTGACAGGATTTGAGGTCCACTCTTCATCTCCACACTTGATACTATAAACCCCACTCAAAAGCCCATGGTAGTGGGTAGGTCATAGGCCCTAGAGGGAATTCAATTCTATTGTTTAACTAAATTAACAAAGTGTAGAATCACCTTCAAAACATATATTTACATCCACTGACAATTACCACTCTCAGCATTAACCAGAACAGTCTCTTTTTGGTGAACTGCAGTGAATGCACACTTGTGGCTACAAGAGGGGATGAGAATAATGATGGTTGAGTGATCAGCCCTAAACAAGACACTTATACCATCCCCTCCAAAGCTCAAGAGACAGTGTGGTGATATTTTATTTGTGCACCCCAATAAAGCTTATCTGGGGATCAGAGGACAGAGCCAGTCACTGTATTAAACATAGAGGTCAGGCAGTGGTAGCACATGCTTTCAATCCTAGCATTAGGGAAGCAGAGATCCATCTGGATCTCTGTGAGTTCAAGGCCACCCTGGGAACAAAGCAAGGCAGTGATGGCACATGCCTTTAATCCCAACACTAGTTAACCATAGAAGTCTGGAGGTCTGTACAGACATATAGGACACATAGAGCTGGGCGGAAAGAGGAAGTGATGTAGCTTGGCAGAGAGAGGAAGTGAGATGGCAGGGACAGAAAGTTATGTAGGCGTGGGTATACAGGAAGCAGCTCTCTCTTGGGCTGAGGATTTTCCTAGTGGTAAGAACTTGGGGCTGGCTTATTTTATCCCTCTGATCTTTCAGCTTTCCACCTAATATCTGGCTCTGGGTTTTTTATTAATAAGACCATTTATGATCCGTGTTACAAGACAGCACAGAAGATGAGGTGGAAAGAATGAAAGGGCCAGAAGACAGACGGCAAACTGCCATCTTCTGGGCAGTACACAGTCATTGCAATCACAAACCCTCTTCAACTGTGGATGACGGCACTGGATCTGCACCAGAATGGGCCCAGACATGATCCAGACATGGATAGTTCACTGCTGGGCTATCTTCAGCTGACAGATTCAGGGGAAGAGGGTCATTGCCTTCAATTGGGTGCCCACTGGTGCTCCACCAAGTTCTAATGGGAAGTTCCAAGACAAGAGTTACACAGATAAATGACCCTTGTTAAACTAAATGGGTCACAAAGGAAGACCAAAAGTAATGAGCAGGTCGGGAGAAGCCGGGGTTCATAAAGGCAAGAGGAAGTTTTTATAAAGGCAGAGGAAGAGCATAAATTTACCAAATAACTAACTTAAAGCAATATTATAAACTTCTTTAAAAGTAATCCTAGTATCCAATCTTAGATCTCATAGTGAGGCATGCATCAGAATTTTCTGTAGAAGATGAAGATTTCCAGGCCCAACCATCAGCTCAAGCAGGGCCATTGGGGAGAATTCTAGAACAATATCTTTTAACAAGCACCCCAAAGACTTAACAATACACAGTAAACTGAGTATAACCCACCTACATTCCAGGAAGTTGGTTATAAAGCATTCAACCCTAGAAAGATCTTTATTCCCAATGGCAGAATTTTTCTACACAGAAGGCAAAACCAGATGGTTGCTGGTCAAAACAGTATCCAAGAGTGCTTATGTGATCTGAGGGAGGCAGTGGCCATGGTGTAAGCAAGGAGTGTCCTCGACCATACACTTCTCCACTTTGCTGTGGGATGTTCTGTATGTTCTGAATGCATTGCTCTGATTGGTTAATAAATAAAATGCTGATTGGCCAGTAGCCAGGCAGGAAGTATAGGCGGGACAAAGAGAGAGGAGAAATCCAGGAAGTGGAAAGCTGAGTGAGGAGTCGCCAGCCAGACACAGAGGAGGTGAGATGTAAAAGCATCGGTAAGCCACAAGCCATGTGGCAACTTATAGATTAATAGAAATGGGTTAATTTAAGATATAAGAGCAGATACCAAGAAGCCTGCCAAGGCCATACAGTTTATAAGTAATATAGTCTCTGTGTGTTTACCTGGGTCCAAGCAGCTGGCTGCAGGACCACAGGAGCTGAACAGAACCAGAAAAACTTTAGCTACACAACTGACTGACTGTAACACCTTTTATTCCATGCTTAACTTCTCTGGGGCCATACTTCCTAAGTTAGTATGACCAATAATACAATGTCAGAGGCTCAGAGGTTAAAGGACATTAATGCTCAGAAGGCCTTTAACACATAGTGAAGGCTCAAATTCTCAGAACAGCATTATTTAGAAAAACACAATGTCCTCAATCCAACACCCCAAAGACAGGATGCAAACAATTTTAACTTTTCTAACCCAAACACAGTCTCTAGAACAGGGAAGTGAGAAGTTCAGCAACTCCCCTCAGTGCCACCCAGCTCATCACAGCAGAAGGGGAACACGTGAGGTGCCAGTATATTCACACTCAGGCTGCCTCAGGCCCCAAACATCACAACCTTGGAGGCCATGCTGTATGCGCCCTGAAGGACCCCCCAACATGGCCGGCAATGCCTTCCACCTAGCGGGCCTCAACAAACAAATGTTAAACTTTCCCATGTTCAACTCTAGGCTTGCATGCACTTAACTCTGTTCTTCATAGGTGTGCTATTCCAGAAAACAAAGCCAAGAAGCAAGAGGGCAGGAGAGACCACATTCAGTCATTCACAGCTTTCAGAATATTCTCTCCAGAAGCCTCAAGTCTCCCTTCTCTCTCTCTTGGCTACTCTGACAAAGCACATTTCTCCAATACTTAAGTAAAGGCCTCTCCATTTCTCCACCACCTCGGGGGGAAGCTAGAAAAAGAAGGTGGGCCAGTGGGGCATTAGGTAGCAGACACGGAGACAATGCTGTTTGGTTGCAAATTGTTTTGATCCTGGGACACCCAAATATGCCAGGCGATGATACTGGGGGTGTTGCAGAGTTTAGAAGCCTTTCAATGAAGAAACTGTTTTTACTACACGCTCATTAACAATCTCTGTCTGAGGAAAGGACACATGGGCCAGCTCAGACCGAAACTCCGCATCCTCTTGAGCAAGCGCTAGTGGCCAAATACACAACCCAAACAAACTCCCCGTGGCCCTTCCCCTTAGGCCTACCCCCCCCCCCTAGTCAGTAAGGGGAGGCACAAAAGAGTAGCAAGAAGACCAAATTCAAAAGAAAAAACGAGTCTGAATTGAGGACTTCCACGGCATCAAGATGAGCCCAAGTTCAGCTGTTCAGTGAATAGTCAACTCTAATGACAGACCCAGAGATTCCAGTTTTCACTAGAAACTGTTCAACTGTGGCAGGTACTACAAAGGTGTTGTCTTTCGTGAGGTCTCATTTAGTTCTTCCTCAGCAAAAGCTATCTGCAAGCTTTTCTTTTTTTCTTTTTACCCAGAAAACCTTGCTGGTTGGCTGAGGAAGGACCAAGTGCCTTTCACAGACACAGAAGTTTAAGAACTGAACAGCCCATCATTGGTCAGACTGGGCTCAGACACACCAAGACGTATAATGGCAGTGCCCTGCTGGCTGGTGGCAAATGGACATTTTGAGGCTCGAAGCTTTTGTAGGGGTGACTACTTAATAAGGTCATGGGGTACTGAAACCATGTGTTGTGTGTCCCTCTCTCCCCTAAAGCTGGGGACCACAGATATTCTCTCCTTCGCAGCTCTATCAGCATATACAGTACATGATATAGAGAAAGTGTCTAAATTCGTTCAACTAAAGAGACTTCACTCTACTTAAGGAAGAAAAGACCCTCTCTATGTTTATATATATTGAAAAAGACAATAAATTTACTAAGGACTAAGTCACCTCCCCTGTGGAGAAACTAATCTCCTGAGGCTAGTGTCCTCCTTCAGCAGACTCTGGGCCTGTTTCCCCAGATACAACAGAAATGCAACATGGAGCCATCTGGTAAGTTCTCTGGTACCTGAGCAAGGCACTTCTTTGTTTTTTTTCGAGACAGGGTTTCTCTATGTGGTTTTGGTACCTGTCCTGGATCTTGCTCTGTAGACCAGGCTAGCCTTGAACTCACAGGCCTGCCTCTGCCTCCCAAATGCTGGGATTAAAGGTGTGCCCCACCACCGCCCGGCATTTCAGGATTCTTTATCTCCCTCCTCCTATGTGGGCTCTTTGTGAAGAGAATACATCCAACCCCCTTTAAAACAATTCCAAACACCCGGAACAATGGGGAAGATAACAATACTGAACTGCCACATATTAAGTATATTCTGAAATTCAGCTGCCAAAGAGAAACAGCAAGTGCTGATGCCATCACATGATCCGTCACACCTGCTGCCTCGCTCCTCAGTGTTCTTGGAGAACGCCACTTCCTCCAGCACCAGAGAGGCAGCTCCACAGGACAAAGTTACCCACACACACCATGCTCAGCGCCTTTCTCTCTGGCCAGGCTGAGATTCACTGGGTCCCTCCCAGCCCCGCTCCCACATGGCCTTCCCTTTCTCTCCATGAGCCTCCCTCCCACTGAACCGGCCGATGCACGTGTCATGGTTTCCATGATCACCCTCCTTATCCCCGAGGTCCAGACTTGTATAAATAGTGATAGTGCATTTGCTATCATCACATATTTCCACCAGTCAGCAACAAACTAGGTTTGGAGTACCACTCTCTATTTCCAGAACAGTCTAGATTTGGGATCCACCATAGCATAAAATAAATAATAAATAAACTTTCCTGACCCCATGAAGCTTACATTCCAGGGACATATTTCCCAGGCTGTATCCTGAAAAGAATGAGCCAGCTTCCAGGACTCCAGCTCCCCTCACCCACTCCCCGCCCCACCCTACCTGCACCTGCTCAGCCAAGGGCATCGCTCTTCACCGGCCAGCTTTTTTCCCCACCTCATTCTCCTAAGGTGCCAAAATCCTGTCAGGTTTGTCTCTAACTCTGAAAAGACTGGTTCCTCCCCTGCCTTACCTTAGCCTTCTCCTGTTTCTTCTGGCCTCTTGTGGGCAACCCCATCTAAACTCCTGAATGTGGGACCCGCTTCCATCCTGCAGCAGTGATGGTCTTTCTGAAGCATGGTCTGTGGAGACCACTGCCAGCTGCTCACAGGACGATAGTTTCCCTGGCAGCCCAATGAGCTGACTGACTCTGCACTACCCTCTCTGCTCCAGGAAGCGCCACCTGACTCAGGCTCGAGGTCTGCTGCTTCTCCTCTGCATGGGCCCTCCCTCTTCCTCCTCACCTGCTGGGCCCTGCTTATCCTTTAAGGACTAGATTGGCCGACTTCTCATTGGGGAGATATGCCGTGCTCTAGCATGCTTGCTTGCTTGCTTGCCCGCCCCTCCCATCCCACGCTGGCATGGCACAGATCTGCTTGCTATGTTCCTTCCATTCCAGGCTGAAAATGCTCTGAAGTCAAAGTCCATGCTGTCTGCCTTGGACGGCCATGATGCCTCCTTGTCCAGGCTGGTTTTGTGTGTCAACTTGACACAAGCTAGAAGGAAGCCTAGAAGGAAAGAGCCTCCATGAGATGCAGCTGTAAGGCATTTTTTCATTTAGTCATCAATGGGGGAAGGCCCAGCCCATGGTGGGTGGTGCCATCCCTGGGCTGGTGGTCCTGGGTTCTGTAAGAAAGCAGGCTGAGCAAGCCAGAGTGAGCAAGCCAGTAAGCAGCACCCCTCCATGGCCTCTGCATCAGCTCCTGCCTCCAGGGTCCTACCCTGCTTGAGTTCCTGTCCTGACCTCCTTCAGTGATGAACAACAATGTGGAAGTGTAACCCATGGTGGTTTGAAAGAAAATGGCCCCCAAAGGGAGTGGCACTATTAGGAGGTGTGGCCTTGTTGGAGGAAGTGTGTCACTGTGGTGGCGGGCTTTGAGGTCTCTTTTGCCCTCAGGGGTGACAGTCAGTTGACTACCTGTTGCCTGCAAGATGTAACACTCTCAGCTCCAGCACCACGTCTGCCTGCACACCGCCACACTCCTTGTCAGGATAATAATGGACTGAATGAACCTCTGGAACAGTAAGCTGCCACCCCAAGTAAATGTTTTCTTTGTAAGAGTCGCCGTGGTCATGGTGTCTCTTCCCAGCATTAGAAAACCCTAAGGAAAAAAACCCTTTCCTCCCCAACTTGCTTTTTGGTCACGGTGTTTCATCACAGCGATAGAAATCTAACTAGGACTCTCCTACTGTACCACGCCTGACCTGAGCAACACACAAAGAGCTGCCCTTTGGGTGACCCGCTCGCACTGGAACCCGCTTGTACTGGAACCCGCTCGCACTGGAACCCGCTTGAACAGGCTTTCTCTACCCACGAGGATCCTGGACTCGGTGGAAAGAACCCTTTCTGCAGACAGTAGTGGTGGTTAGACTGACCGAGGAGATCACTTACTTCACTTCGGGAAGCAACGGCGCGGTGCAGTGGGGTCAGCCACATGCTGTCCTTGGCATTTACCCGAGCTCCTGCAACCAAAGAGCACAGGTTAGGGGCAGAGTCAAGGGCTGGCATCGCCCCCGTTTGCCTGGCATAACCAGCGGATCTGCTATTCTCTGCATCGGCTGTAATTTAACAAGGTTTCACAGAAGACAAAGGGACCAACAGAAATCCATCTTCCCTCACACCCCAGCTATCCCTCTAGTACTAGCCAGGTATTTTGATCCAAGAATCCACATCCCGTGAGGTTTCTGGACAGGAGGCATGTGCAGATTGCTCACAGCTTCTTCGTGCTGTGGAGCAGACACAGACAGGTTCAAGCCCAAGCTGAAACCAGCTCAAGCCGAGAGACACGCATCATACTCGGTTCCCTGAAGCCGGGTCATGGCACCGAGCAGACGCTGCGTCGGAATGACTCCAGGAGAACAGAACACACACCTTGCTCCCCTGACCTTCCCGCGACTTTCCATGGGAGCAAGCCCACCAAACTTTCCATCTGAACAATGGAAACACCCTATGCAAGCCTTTGGTTCAGGGTTTTGATAAATCCTCCTGTCAGTGAGAGACTATCTTTATAAAAGGGCTGTGAACGGTAAGGGGGGAGGTATCTATAGGTGCGGTGAGAGGCGCCCATTTTGGTTTTAAGATAGTGAAGAAACTCATGAGGGTGGACATCGGAGGCGTGAAGAAAGGAAACTAAGGGGCAGGAAACAGAAGAAAAGAGTAGGCAGGTGCCTTGGAGACAAAAGCTGAAAATGTGAGTCAAGTGGACGCAGAGATTAAACACAGAAACTTCTAGAAAGGGAGCAGGAGACTTCCGTGGGTAAATGTGAGCTACTGTTTAAGCCATGGACTAAAAGAAATGATGAATCATAGAATTGATAGTATTTTCTGTAACTGAGGACAAATACCATCAACAGCATTCATCAGAAAAAACAATCTAACCCCTCAAAGGGGATACCCACACCATCTCATTCCTTTGGTCTGAGGTATCACAGTCACAAGTATTTTTATTTTTATTTTTTTAGAGCCCAAGGTTATTGTAACATGATGTTAAGATTGAGAACCACTGACGAACTTAATTTTAAACCAAGTTAAAATACCTTGAAAGTCGATTTTCTTAACTCCATCTTGTCTAAAGCCCTTTACCTGTATGAAGACCACAACAGAATAAGAAGCCCTGAGCTAAATGTGCTGAAGTGAAATGGGTTGGAAAGACGTGGGATTTGTGGACAAAGCCTGGGATTTGCATTTGTTTTCAGCTGCCAGTATCCAAGGACTCAAAGCTTCTAGTCTGTAGAATAAGGCTAACTATACATCAAAACTTTCTAGTTTGTAGGATAAGGCTAACCACACACCAATACTGCCAGGTTTGTTGGTTTTATTGAGTGCTTGGGAATGTCAGATGGACGTGAGGATACTTCATAAATCACAAGGCACTAGAAAATTATTAGCTATTCTTGAAAAATCACCTCAATAGCTCATCTGCTCCCCAGGTCTGTGGCTAAGATTTCCAAAGACAGTGAAGACTGGAATGCAGCACAGTCAGCGATCCACTATGACATGTGCAAACCAGCACGGTCTCTTCAATTTTCATTTAAAATTTTAAATTCATTTCATTTTATGTGTTCAAGCGTTTGCTTGCATGTGAACATGTACACTGTGCGCACACCTGTTATTCACAGAAGTCAAAAGGGCATTCCAGACCCCCTGGAACTGGGGACACTAATGGCTGTCTGCACTGTGTGGGTACTGGGAACCAAACTTGGGCCTCCTACGAGAGCCAACAAGTGCTCTAAGGTGTGGAGCTGCTGATCAATTCATCTCTCCAGGCTCCAAATGCACACTTTTAATTTTTATTTTCTTTACATTTATTTGTGTGTATGCACATGCGGAGGTCAGAGTTCCTGCTTTCCACTATGTAAGTTCTTGGAATCTAGAGACAAAACTTCAATTGTCAGACTTGGTACTTGCTAGTGAACACCTCTACCTACTAAGTGATCTGGCTTGCCCCGCAAACACCACTTTCTTTTTCTTTCTTAAAAGTAGTTGGCGGGGGCTGGGGGAGGGGACACATGTCCATGTGTGTGCGGGAGCCCACAGAGGACAAAAGAGAGTGTCAGGTCCCTTGGAGCTGGAATTATAGGCAGCTGTGATTCACCCCGTGTGGGTGCTGGGAATTGAACTCAGGTCCTCTGGGCAAGCAGCAAGGACTCCTACCTGCTGGGGTTCCCCTCCAACTTCATCAAGCATATTTTTAAAAGTAAGAGAGATTCAAATGCTATTATATCCTCAGGCTAAGGAAACCAAGATGTGATTAAAACAGGACAAGTGGTGGATTTTCAAGTAAAATTCCCATTGCTAAAATAAGAAATCTGAGATCATATTCCCTACGTGTTGGCACCAGCAGAGTGTGAGAGTCTAGTAGTTGCTACACATCTTTCTGGTTTAGACAGAAAAGACATTTGCTCCCTACAGCTCCTAGTAGAACATTCTGGAAGCTAGTCAACTCTTAAAATCATCCACCTTTTCTTACACCTTGATATGTATAAGTTAGCGCACAGTGCTTAAATCACATCTCTCTAGTTAACCTCTAGTTAATCTCTCTAGTGCATGGTTATTATTTTTAAAGCTTTTCTTTGGTATTGAGGCAGCAAATATCATGCATGCCTCCCACCATCCTGTTCACAGTTGGAGAGAATACATTTTGCATTTTTTTTAAACACAAAAGGCTGATGTATGAAGAATGCCCAAATGACAAACATATGGAAAGATACTAAAAAGGCATCGGGATAAAGAAATGAAGGCAAAGTTAATGTACTACTTCATAAAGCCTGCCAAATTGATGAAATGGTAAAATGTGACAATGAGCTGTCAGGAAGGGCACAAAGTAAAAGGAAGAGTTGGCATGCAGCCAGGGTTGGTGGGGACAGCTACAGCTCCCCTGCTGGGAAAACACCATGGCATTGCCTAGTAAACCATGTGCATCCACACTATGAGCAATTCCATCCCCTCATATGCCCTAGAGAAACACACATTCACATACACACACACACACACACACACACACACACACACACTCTTTCACACAAATTCTCACATACTAACACACACATCACTAACACATATATATACACACACATACACACTCTCATGCACATCACTCACACACATCACTCACACACATACACACTCTCTCACACACACATAAACACACTCTCACATACACACATACACATACTCTCTCACACACACATTCTGTTACACACACACACACACACACACACACACACACACACACCAAGTACATACACCACACATACACACAGCAATAACAAAAAAAAAAACACTGAGTTGTTTTGTTTTGTTCTTTCAGTCAGGGTTTCATCTGCAGTACAAGCTGGCCTTGAACTCACAACAATCTTCATGTCTCAGCCTTTGTGAGTCCTGTGGTTACAGTTATGTGCCACCATGCCTGGCTCAAATTCAAAGTGTGTGTGTGTGTGTGTGTGTGTATGTATGTATGTATGTGTGTGCACATGTGTGTGTTTTCACATAAATTGTATTGTTCTCACACTATAAACTCGCTTGTTCCACTTAACAAGATATATTTTACAACTATCTAGGTTGACAAAGAATAAATCAATTCCTTTTCATGGCTACATGTATTCCTATGTAAATATGTTGTGTTTTTTCAGACAGTTCCTCTGTTGATAGTTTATTCTTAATAGCTTTCCAAAAACTACAAATAATGGCCACTCATAAAATGACTTTCTGATGTAGATATGCACATTTGTGTCTAGGACAGATATTTAAAGATGGACTTTATGTATTACGAGTAATACACACTTCTTGCTTTCATGGTACCCCCAGCTGTCCAGAGCGTGGCAATTTACACCCAGTGTCTGAATGCTTCGTTTCCTTGGGTCTTTATTAATGCTTTATATTACCAGTCATCTTAAGTGCAACAAATCTGAATTAATAACACTGGATTATGCACTTAAAACACATTTGAAGGGGAGAGAGAGCACATTGTATCCCAAAAGGTGAATAAACAGAAACTTCAGGAGGTAGGGGAAAATATCATTTTGATTATAGCAGTTATAATTGAGTACATATTCATATGCCTAAACTCAAATTATTTATTTGTGTGTATATTGATTATACTTTAATAAAGTTCCTTTAAAATGTTTTAAAATATTGCAAATCTAGTTAGAAGAAAATGCCACCTCATTTTTGCGTTTCTTCCTTAATGCTAAGTTTAAACATTTTCCACTATGTGTTTTTCCTGGTTGCAATACATGAACATTGCCCTCCCCCTCACAGGGTCTGTTCAGAGACACTCGTGGTTCCGTTTGCCCAGTTAATAGGAGACAAAGTCAGTAGTGACTTAGTGAATTTGGGTTTCGGCATGCTCTGGGAGTTTACCCAGCCACAGAGAGCAGAGCTTCTGGCAAGGCTAAATTACTTGTCCAACATGGGAATCATTAGCACCTCATTCATTATGAAATGAGGAAACAGAGCACTTGGAT
This sequence comes from Onychomys torridus, assembly GCF_903995425.1. NCBI lineage: Eukaryota > Metazoa > Chordata > Mammalia > Rodentia > Cricetidae > Onychomys > Onychomys torridus. Next base: position 40,042,657 of record NC_050465.1, read on the forward strand.
TCCCCAAAGGGTCAGCTGCCAGATGAGATCTCAGAACTGAAATCACTACAGTCATATGATATTTCTTTAGGGATATAAAATACAAATTGAATAAAAGTCCTTTCAGGGAAAATGAAAGCTACATGAACTGTAAAAGTTGGCCTCTGTTGAATAAAATTGCTAAAGAACTTTCTCAATTTGGTGGGCAGAAAGAAGCAGGGGAGGGAGAGGCAACCTCTACAGCAAACTGAACCAGAGTTATACTAAAGAGACGAACAGATCAGCAATTCTAAGACCAAGCAGGTGCGCAGATCAGGACACTCCAACAGCTCTCCTGGATCAGCCGCAGGTACAGAGACACCGGAAAGTCTATGCTACGTGAAGGTGACATGAGGTGATAGTGAGTAACACTGGTCCCATATGGGTGCCCCTCGTGATGCAGGATTAAGAGCTTCCCTTTCAAAGCTGGGGCTGGAGGAGCATCAACTCGGGGTCAGCTTTTCTTGTTCTCAATCACTCCCCTCTCCTATTCTCCTGCCTTTTGTCCTCTCCCTACGATACGATACACCTTTTAAAGTGCGTGCGTGTGTGTGTGTGTGTGTGTGTGTGTGTGTGTGTGTGTGTGTGTGTAGCTACCTCAGATCCCCTGGAGCTGGAATTGTGGGCAGTTGTGAGCTGCCTGATGTGGTGCTGGCAATTGAATTCGGGTCCTCTGAAACTGCATCAGGTGCTCTGAACTACTGGTCCATCTCTGCAGCATCTGAGACTTTTTTTTTTTTTTTTTGGTTTTTGGAGACAGAGTTTCTCTGTGTGGCTTTGTGCCTTTCCTGGAACTCACTTGGTAACCCAGGCTGGCCTCGAACTCACAGAGATCTGCCTGCCTCTGCCTCCCCAGTGCTGGGATTAAAGGCGTGCACCACCACCGCCAGGCCTGAGACATCTTTTAACACAGGTTGAACATCTCATCCAAACTGCCTGCATCCAGAAGTGATGCAGATTTTGAATTTGGAGGGAAGGGTTTTGTTCTATTTGACCCAAGACTACACATGAAGTTCTCCTCTGCTTTATATGTCTTAGATATATTTTAGCATATCTGCATTTTGATGGTGGTCATCCCATTAAGTCAGGTGTGGAATTTCCCATTGAGTCAGGTGTGGAATTTCACACCTGTGGCATCATGTCAGCACTGGAACATTTGGACTTTAGACTTTCAGATAAGGGAATGCTTGTCTTGGTAATGATGCTGTTGCTTCGGATCATTGGGTATCATTATCATATGATTCTTATTTTACACATTGATTCTGTCTACAATTTTCCATGGACAAAATTTCAACTGTAAGGGTTACTGCCCAGATATGCACTGGCTCTTAGCTATGGTCTGTGCCCTTACCACACAAAACATGCTTGTTTCAAACACAGCCAATAACACCCTCAGGTTGTCAAAAGAAAGATCTGCTTGAGACTAAGAAATGCTCACAAATCTAACCCTGATAAGGCACACTTGTTTTCACATACATTATACTTGTTTCCTGGAGAAACTCATCCGAAGAATAGAACACTGTGAACCTGAGAACCACATGAGCCTTCCTGCGCACACAGCATAGCTGTGTTCACCATGGTGCATTGCACATCTGTTGAGTACATGTGCCTCTCTCGTCTTTGCTTTGCATACTTTGGAATGTTAGCATTTCCCTTTGCTACCACAGACAAAGGCAAACACTTAGGACAGGCCTTTTGCCTAGTTGGTTGGTGACAGCATTTCCTCCAGATTTTAATCTCTCCAAACAAAACAGAAGGAAAAGCAGTCAGCCTGCTTGCAATCTACAAAGAAGCCTGCATACAGTCTATAGCATGGCTTGTATACAATCTACAGAATGGCCTATGTACAATCTATGTTGAGGCCTATGTACAATCTACAGCAAGGCCTGCATACAATCTACAGCAAAGCCTACATACACTCTACAGCAAGGCCTGCATACAATCTACAGCGAGGCCTGCATACAGTCTATAGCATGCCTTGTATACAATCTACAGAATGGCCTACATACAATCTACAGCACAACCTACATACAATCTACAGCAAGGCCTGCATACAATCTACAGCAAGGCCTGCATACAATCTACAGCAAGGCCTATGTACAATCTACAGCAAGATCTGTATACAATCTATAACAAGGTGTGTGCAAGGGATTTGTCTAGCAAGCATTCAAAGGAAAAACCATGTAATAGTTTTAGAAACCTGTTTGTGAGATGTACTGAACATACAGGAGTCTAGAAATGAAAGCATTCACATCTTTCAATCTGATGGAACATTAAAAGTACAGTGGATGAAAAAGAATCTCATAGACCAGTAGATACAGAGATTAGATCTGGCATGATTCCCATATTTGGAAATATAAAATATCTTATAGAGTTGTAGTAGTCCATTTTATGCCTTTCCATGAGGATATTTCAACACTCCACCTGCCTACTCAGAGAAAACCTCTATTAGAAACTGCCATGGCCCCTTCTATCTATTTTAACACTGTTATTACAGTCACGGTTGCATATAAGGAAACTAGTTTATTTTGTAGTACTATTTAAATATATGTATGTCCCCTTTGCACACTTTGTGCTATGCATTGTGTATAAACTCATACAAAATATATGTGTGTGTGTGTTCATGTAGACTTTAACCTTCTTACAATTAAAAAATATCAAGCTATCCAAATGTACTAAATTTGTCTACAATGCCAAGATTGACAAGACAGATAGGAACCAGACATTCAAGGTAATATTCACTTATTCAAGAATCATTGCCAACAACAGTTTCTTTTATTGTATTTCATGTACAGATAAACTGCTGATCAAATAAACTTTGATGAGCAAAGCAAAGCGATTCTGATTCATTCATTGTAGTTGCCGTCTAGTAAATTGGTCTTTTAAGCTTCCTTGAGCAGTTGGCTTTTGAATACAGGAGTTATTTACCTGACAAAATCAGGAGTTCAATGATCTCTGCATCTCCCAGGAATGCAGCCACATGGAGCGGGGTTCGTTTCTCAGAATCCTAAAATAAACAATATCAAAGTATACATCAGTCAGTGGCAGCTGGATGTCAGGATGCGTCACTCACACCGAGCTTTGTGCTTATAGAATAAGGCTTGAGGGCCAACCTACACATGTGAGTTTGACAAAAACCCCAGTACCAGTCATGAGAAACCTCTTTTCAAGTTGTTGGTAGGTTGTACAAAACAATGACTCTCCAAAACAATGTAGGCTAGGGCTGCTGCCCTTGCGTCCTCTCAAAGGATTAAGGAATGACCCTATTGCTGAAGACATTGCACACTTAGGGCACACTTAGGACACAGACACAGACTATTTGAGCCAGGGCTAACCCAAAAGTCTCCTCCCTACAGGCTAGCTTCTGTAGTACTATGTAAGCTTCCAAGAAGAAAAGCAAAATGGGCCTACTCAGCTGTGACACCTAGAAACCATAACAATGGCCAGAATGACAAGCTATCCCTAAAGGTACAACGGTAGCACTCACCTATTGGTGCTAACCAACAGCTGTTTAAATGGACTTAAGGCCAATCGACAAGAGAAAAACTATGTCTGGTCCTAGAAACCTAGTCAACCTCCCCAGGGCTACTGAGTTCTTGGATCTCAGAAGACAATCTGCTTCCACCACTTTGCGAGACTAGCACAATTTTGTAGCTACATTCTAAGTCTTATCCGTAGGCCTACAGGTAAGTGTAGCTATCACATCTAGTCAAAGAGGCTTCTCTAGACAGCAAATTGAGACCATTATAGAAAGCCACAGCTGAACATGATACAAAGATGATCAATGGATTATGAGGAGCCCAGCCCCAAAGGATGCAACTGCAGCACAGACACTGCATCTATGGCTCAGGAACATCACAGGAGAAAACTGGCTCAAACAGATGGGGAATGTGTCCAAGATCCTACGGATACATAACAGAGCCAAGGCTGGACCTTCAGCTGGCAGGCTCTAGTTGAGGTCCTTGACAAGGAATTTAATACATGTAAAGAAGCGGCATGGTAACACAGGGGAAATGCAGCCTCCCTGTTTATAAGTCTATAAATTGGAGATAATATCTACTTTATAGGTCTAAGAGAAGTCCAGACAAGGCAAATAAAGCCCCAAACAAGCAGGAGGCCATGCACAGCAAGAACTCCACACAAGGACACTAATGCCTGTGTGTAGATACAGGTAATGTAAAGATGGCAGTCTATGACTACAAATAACAGCACAGGGCTGAAAGCTCGGCCAGGTACATGGCTACCATGACTATTGGAGCTGCATCACCCCAGCTTTGAAAAGAAAGTTGCACTGCTCAAAAACGTGTGTGCTAACGTGAGAATCAGGTATATTAATTTGGGCAATGAACTATAAAATCCCTCCAAGGCTGAAATTTCCTGGAAGTAAAAGCTCTTACTCTTCCTTATCCTTACCCTGGCAGCATTTCTGAGACTCAGAACTGGGTCAGCTTGAACTGTGGCCTCTTCCACAACCTCCCATGATTACTCGGGATTCTTAGGACTCAGCGTTGATTCTCTCAATCCTGTTACCACTTGACTATATAATCAACCGAACAACCCTTTATTAGCCCAAGGATATTATTCTCACAGGTATTTTCTCACAGTCCAGACCCTCCCTTTCTCTTTTAGACTACTGCTTTGTGCATTTCACGTCTGACGGCAGGCAGGGGACGAGACAGGGCCTGATCTTCAAACCACTTTAGCTGTCGGGAGACCTTGTAAGTGGTTTTATGGACTGACATTAAGTGAACAAAGAGAGGAGCATGAAGGAGATGGAAACTTGCACGTGTGTGTGCAGACAATGCTACCGAGAACTGAGAACAGAGAAGTCTGCAACTCAAAACCATGGTACAGGTTGGAGAATTCAGTCATAGACCATGGTGAGCCCTGCACGACCCCAGCTATGAAAATAAAGGTCAGTTGTCTGAAAAATCTACATGCTAATATAAGAATCAAGTATATCCTCATAGGCAGTAAGCTACAAAACCATCGAAGACACAAATAGTTACTTTCTTTCCACGGATTTCCCCCTACAAATATTTGTTATCTTAACTTCCTACTTTCTCTGAATCCTCACTCTGCCTGCTTAAATTTTTCTCTTGGGTATGAGGACAAAAATGATATACTTGCGTGCTCTGTTGTGAACTGAATTAGATCCAGGGCTTGGTTAAACAAGCTCAACCTTACCCAGGTGATTGAACCAATGATAACCCTAGCTCAAATGATGACTTCATCTGACCTGAAGCAAAGTTAATGCTCTGCTGGAGAACTGGGACGCAAATAAAAAGAGAATAAATTCCAGACTCTCTCCCCGCCTTGCAGATTTGGTTGGTCTATCATTACACGGCTGGGTTTGCTGATTCTGTGGTCCCTTATATGACACAGCTTGCTCAAACTAGAGTTCCAATAATAGTCAGAAGGTGTGTAGTCTGAGGTCATACTGTAAAAATTCTTAATATGAATCCAAGTGCTGCTGTTAATATACATTCAAAGGTTTCCTGTAGCTTGGGTAAGACATGTAACTGCAATGGAGGCCTGTTCACCAAAGCAAAAGAAGACAGTCATACGCTAGGAAGGCCTTAGCCAAAGCCAGTGCAACTTCATTGCTGACCCAAGTTGCTAACACATGCTCTCCAGAAGGGAACAAGCCATGTGCAAGGACCATGAGCCAAGGCTGAGTGACAGAGTCACAATGTCACTGTGCTCAGGAAGCCGAAACTCAAAGGTTGAAGCACATCACTTTGTCATAAGTTAAACCAATGGTGTCAGAGACACAAGGATAAAAGTTGAGGACAGATTGATGAAAGGGGGCACCAGTTATGACGCCACTAGAAAGGCGTTCCGGGATAATGCTACCCTAAAGTGTTGGAAGGGGCAAGCCCATTTAGTAAGTATACCATGCTTTCATTTTAATTTTTCCAAACTGCTTGATTGTAAAACATCCCTACCGGGGGAGACGCACAACCGTGTTCTCAAATTTTATTAACTTCATTTAAAAGAAAAGGAATCTGAGGACTTCATGGGTTGTAGGATTCACCCAACACAGCAAATTGATGTCATGATCCCAATCTGAAATAGTTTTCTTTTAAAAAAAAAAAGATTTATTTATTTATTATGTATACAGTGTTCTGCCTACATGTATGCTTACAGGCCAGAAGAGGGCACCAGATCTCATTACAGATGGTTGTGAGCCACCATGTGGTTGCTGGGAATTGAACTCAGGACCTCTGGAAGAGCAGCCAGTGCTCTTAACCGCTGAGGCATCTCTCCAGCACCCTGAAATAGTTTTCTTAATAAAAAAATGAAAGCAAGGACATCATCTCAGAATGTCCCTTGACAGTCTAAAATCCTTTTGCTCTAGTTCGCTTTCTGTTGCTATGATAAACACCACCACCAACAGCAACTTGGAGGAGAAAGGGGTTTATCGGGCTTATACTTCCAGGTCACAATCCATCATCGAGGGAAGTCAGAGCAGGAACTCAAAAGAAACCACGAAGAAATGCTGCTTACTGTCTCATGCTCAGCTAACTTTCTCAGACAATCCAGATCCACCTGCCTAAGAATGACACTGCCCATAGTGGGCTTGGCCCCACACACACACACCAATCCAAACACTCTCTCATAGGCATGGCCACAGGTCAATCTGATGAAGTAGGTTGTGTTGAGTTGACAAGAAAAACTAACCAGGATAGATTTCCTCTAGAGTCCTCCCGAAAATCCCAAGGGGTGGTTTTGATGAGCATATAGAAGGCGCAGCAAACATCCTTAGAACGGAGTTTACAATAAACTGAATGGAAAGAGGCCAGACATGGAAAGTAACTTGGGAAGCAATGCAGGAAGCAGAAGGTGCCTATACAGCAGGGGATGTTGATGCAGCAGGTCCTTCAAACCCAGGCCTGGCTGTGGGAGATGCAATGCAGAATGGGAACTGAGACTGTCACAGAAGAAACAGCTTTGAAGTGAAAGTTTGGCTTAAAGGAAAGTCAAGCTTTCACACAGGCAGAGGGCGGGGGCACCTTGTTCCAGGCTCCTGGTGAGGAGGTGAGACTCTCCATTATGGATCTGTATCCCGGGGATTTCCCCTCTGTGGTTTAGGATTTTGAATTTACACTATCTATGTAATTAATACAGGAATTTTCAAATTAAAAATAGATATAAAACTCAGTTCTCGATTGATGGTATCCCTATGTTGCTAAAAAGAAAACCTAAACTTTCGCTCAAGAGATATTTTCTCTGTCCAGGGACTCTGGGACCACAGAGGAAATCTCCACTGAAGATGAAGTGCTAAGCCTAAGACAGAAAACCCTTGTGGAAACAGTTCACCACAAGCAAGAGATGGCAGACAAAGGCAGCAAGAATGTAAGATAACACGCAAACCACACAGGAATTAGGATAATGTCTAGACTTAAGACGCAAAAGACGGAGTCTATGCTAAAGGAAAGCCATTGTGTTTTAAAAGGCAAAATGTGGAAGCCAGGTGTGGCAGTGCACAGCTGTGGCACCAACATGTGGAGGCGGAGGACCATTTCAACACAGGACTTCAAGACCAGCCTTGGCAACATAGCAAAGCTGTATGATTAAAGAAAAAGGATTTTATATATACATATGTGTGTGTGTGCTTATATTTACACAGGAGGTAGTTCCATTATGCTGCAAATTATCTAACATTTTTATCTAAGAATACTGAAACTAGAGGGAAATAAAGAATATTAGAAGTAAGGGAAATAAGTACAGTGACTCTGTGGTGTATTTTACAACAGTCAGCCATATTTCCTGAAAATAAACATCTGCTTAGAAGCTATCAGATGCCAGATGCTGCAGACCTGTGGGTCGCAACCTGTGGGTCACAACCCCTTTGGTGGTAGTGAGGGAGCTGTCAAACGACCCTTTCACAGGGGTGACATATCAGATATCCTTCATATCAGATATTACATTACAATTCATAACAGGAGCAAAGTTACAGTTATGAAGCAGCAATGAAAATAGTTTTATGGTTGGGGGTCACCACAACATGAGGAACCATATTAAGGGGTCACAGCATTAGGAGGGCTGGGAACCGCTGCTGTAGACGATGTCAGGACTACAAAAATAAACCAATCCAGTCCTCTCACCTTAAAGAACCTTGCAGTCCAGTTACCACTTTCCTGACATAGGACATTAGAACATGATAACAGCCAGAGTAACAATGGCAACCATGATGCCAAGTGCTGGGGGAGACTATCAGATGTCACAGGGAATTCCTCCCCAACTATTAGGAACAAATCAGGACAAGCAGTCTCAAAAGACATGAAAAAGAATCTCTTGAAAACTGAAAAAAATAAACACATCTTGTCCAGGGCCTTTGTAGTCTCCTATCTGGGAACCTTGATCAACCATAAAGGCCAATGCAGACCTCATAGGATGGCTGAGGTGTGTGTGTGTGGGGGGGGGGGTGTTCTGGAAAGGTAGAACATGCACCAGGCCAGGTACAGAGTAACAGCTGGACACAGTGGCTGAGATGAACACTCTCACCATTTCCGTCTCTTCTCATCTTTTGTCAAAGTGACCTCAGCGTGACCAAGGGAATGTTCATCCCTCAGATCATCACAACACCCATGGATACAAGGAAAGAATCTGGAATCGGTTCCTGAACATGGTATCGCAAAGAGGAAGAGCCTCCTTCTCCATTACCCATTAGCACCAATGCCAGGCTGCCCTTGGCACGTGGATTCAGACACATGGGATGAGAGAAGACCCAGTTCCTCCAGAAGGGAAGCAGATGAACCCTCCAGTCTATGAATAGCCAGAGCCACACCGGGCCAGCTGGGCCTGAGCTAAGTGTGCAATGCGGTGGAGACGGCCAGCAGAGGAAGTTCCTGAGATGTCTGTTTACCACAGAAGCAGCAGTTGAAAGAAAAGGGGGAAGTTGAAGTATGAGCACGCAAAGGGAGCTCGATAGGGCAAGACCATTCTGGCAGACGAAAACGCTGTGTAGACAGGCAGGAGGAGGGGCGACCCCAAGCCCCTGTCTTGAAGATGAAAAACTGCATAGCGTGTGCTTTGGGAATCCTTGGCTAAACGTGCACCAGCTTCTCTGCATTCTAAATATCTGTCACACAACAAACACTCCTCCCTAGATGTGACGAGTTTGCACGCCAGTGTAGACAAGGGAGCAATAGCAGGAAAAGGCCCGTGAAATCCAGGCGTGGAGTTGCCTTTTCAGTCCTAACTCCCACTGAAAGCAAGGACGCTGGAGAGTAACTGGCAACCGGGGTCCAAGCAGCTTCACTCGCTGCCGAAGAGAGACAAGCAGGTGTCTGAAGAAGCCCTGAAGACACAACAGGTACCTTGGAGATATTTCCAGTTGTGTGAAGAAAAAAGACTTGGATTTCTATTTAAGGAGAAGAAGGCACACATGGGAAGGAAGCCGGGTCCTAAGGTAAGGAACGGGAAGGCTAGGGAAAAGAAGAAAAGAGAATGAAAAAGGAGACAAGTCTCAGGTTTCTTTTCAAAGTGTCTGTGTTCACTTTTCACCTGAACGCCTCATAAATACCGAGGGATATTTATGTAACAGACCCACATATGCCCACCAGCAAAACCTAACATGGCAACATTTATCTATGTGTGCTTCAGAAGTCTTCTTGGGGGAAAAAAAAATGCCTCTAGAGTTAAAGTGTAGGTTGGGGATTTAGCTCAGTGGTAGAGTGCTTGCCTAGCAAGCGCAAGGCTTTGGGTTCGATCCTCACCTCCAAAAAAAATAGTTCCTCTAGAGGTAAAGTGCCACAGCTCAGAGAAGCAAGATTCCCAGAAAACACCGGGGGTGGGGGATGGGAGAATGGGGGGGAGGTCTCAGTTCTTCATCTCCTAAACAGTACTGTGGTGCACACATTCACACATGTCTCTGTGCGTGCTTGTGAGGCCTCCACTAGGGCAGATCCCAAGGAAAGGAAGTGCTGGATACAGAGGTGTATGCACATTCCATTTTATCAGGTATTCCCAAATACATTCTGAATGTAATTTTGCCAGCTCCACAGATCAAACTGATCTTACAGACACAAGACCCCACTAAACAGCTTTGGGATACACATCCCACAGAACCATCTCCAGAATAGATTACATTCTAAGAGACAAAGCAAGTCTTAACAAATACAAAATAAATCAAATCATTTTTGTAGCTTATCAGATCATAGTGGGATAAAAACAGAAATCAACACAAGGATGTTGGGGGGTTGCTGTTGAACAGCCAGCGCATTGAAGAAGGAGGAGATTAAAACTTTGTACAACCAAATGGAAATGTTCGCACAGCTACAGCAACTTAGGGTAAAGTTTGCGGCTGTAAGTGCTTACATCATAGAGATACACTTGGAGGCCTTAAAGAGGAGAGAAGACTCAGCCAAACCCCCAATCAGGGCAGAAATGAATGAACCAGAGACTCAAAGAACAATATAAAGACTCAGTTAAATAAAGAATCAGTTCTTTGAAAAGATAAGAGTCAACAAACCCTTAGCAAAAATAACAAAAAGATAATGAGGCGATCCAAGCTATTAAACTTAGAGATGAAAGGGGGTGGGGGACGTCAGCCTTATGAATCTTGATATGGTATATAATGAAGATATGTGGACTAAACTACTGCACTTAGAAAGAAGGGACATTACAACGGATGCCAATCCAAAGGATCACAGGGGAATAGCGCAGAAACCTGTATTCAAAAAATCTGGAAAATCGAAAAGAAATGGATAAACTCCTAGACACATATGACCTGCCAAAATTAAATCAAGAGAATATAAACTTGAGCAGATCTATAAGAACCAGTCAGACTGATGCAGTCATAGAGTCTCCAATGAAGACAATCCATTGAGGTCTGGGAGCTGCAAAGTCTCTCACTCGCTGAACATCGTCTGGTTGTGGATTTCCATGTTAGCTACCATCTACTGCAGGGATGAGGGCTGAGCAGTGCACTGATCTATGAGGGCTGAGCAGTGCACTGGTCTACAAGGGCTGAGCAGTGCACTGGTCCACAAGGGCTGAGCAGTGCACTGGTCCACAAGGGCTCAGCAGTGCACTGGTCCACGAGGGCTCAGCAGTGCACTGGTCCACGAGGGCTCAGCAGTGCACTGGTCCACGAGGGCTGTGCAGTGCACTGGTCCACGAGGGCTGTGCAGTGTATTGGTCTACGAGGGCTGTGTAGTACACTGGTCTACAAGGGCTCAGCAGTGCACTGGTCTGCGAGGGCTCAGTAGTGCACTGCTCTACGAGGTCTGTGCAGTGCACTGCTCTGTGAGGGCTGAGCAGTGCACTGGTCTACGAGGGTTCAGCAGTGCACTGGTCCACGAGGGCTGTGCAGTGCACTGGTCCACGAGGGCTCAGCAGTGCACTGGTCCACGAGGGCTCAGCAGTGCACTGGTCCACGAGGGCTCAGCAGTGCACTGGTCTGCGAGGGCTCAGTAGTGCACTGCTCTACGAGGTCTGTGCAGTGCACTGCTCTGTGAGGGCTGAGCAGTGCACTGGTCCACAAGGGCTCAGCAGTGCACTGGTCCACGAGGGCTGAGCAGTGCACTGGTCCACGAGGGCTCAGCAGTGCACTGGTCCACGAGGGCTGAGCAGTGCACTGGTCCACGAGGGCTCAGCAGTGCACTGGTCTACGAGGGCTGAGCAGTGCACTGGTCTATGAGGGCTGAGCAGTGCACTGGTCTACGAGGGCTGAGCAGTGCACTGGTCTATGAGGGCTGAGCAGTGCACTGATCTACGAGGGCTGAGCAGTGCACCTGGTCTACGAGGGCTGAGCAGTGCACTGGTCTACAAGGGCTGTGCAGTGCACTGGGTCTATGAGGACTGAGCAGTGCACTGCTCTGTGAGGGCTATGCAGTGCACTGGTCTACGAGGGCTCAGCAGTGCACTGGTCTGTGAGGGCTGAGCAGTGCACTGATATCTGGGTACAGCTGTGTGTCATTAGGAGTCACTTTATTGCTGTGTTCCTTAGCAGCATAACAGTAATGGGTCCTTAGGGCCCATGCCCTATCTAAGTCTCAGGCCCTTGGCCACTTCAGCAGTTTTAGGTATGTGTTTCATCTCATGAAGTGGGCCTTAAGTCCAAAGCAAAGCCTGGGACCAGATAAATTCATACAGAATTCTTCCAGACCTTTAAATAACCACCTAATGCTGATTAAAATTAGCCAGGAGACCTGATCAGATGTCATCAAAAAAGATATAAGAGCAAATAAGCATGTGAAACAATGCTCAACATCATTCATTATTAGAAAGATTAAAATCATATTCAATATTTATTAAGATTGCTAATACTAAAAGGACTGATGGTAATCATGTGTTGCAATCACATGATGAGGAGGAACAGATACTGCTGTAACCACTTGGAAAACAGCTTGACAGTTTCTGAAAGAGTTAAATACACATGCACCACACAATCTAGGTGCTCACTTCTTGGTATTTCTCCAAAAGAAATAAAAGTCTATGTCCATAGAAAGACCTACAAGGCATGGTCAACAGCCTTCCTATGACAATCAGAACTGGAAGTAATCCAAATACCCACCAACAACAGATGGAAAGACACACTGTGGTGTTGCAGTATTATGGAGTAGCTTCTTTCACTCAATCCCTACATTTACAGAAGGCCTGCCACATGCCAAGCATGGTGCATAATCCTGAGGATACAGCTAGAGACAGAATGCCTGGCATCGAGGAGACTGAAGAAAACTTGCTCTCTCGTTCCAGGCAGTGGCCTTCCTACTTGAAGACCCAATTAAACTCTGCCATCAGCACAGTGTTAGAAAATGCTGAGAGACACGTGCCATAAAAGGAAGGAACAATGCTCAGGTCCATCTACTCTGGACACAACAGGCAGTCTTAGCTACTGGGGGCCTCTCTCCCTCTTTCCCTCTCTCTGAATAAATTAAAAACTAAATCCTTTGTGGTTGTTGTGGCTCACAGAATACTATTTGAACTATACTGATTAGTACTTTATAAGATTTTTTTCACCCTCCAGGTGGATATTTTAAAGACAGAGTTTATATGTAATACTAATAATGAAATTCATGATGCAGTTGTCTGGACTAAAGGCATCAAATCCGAGCGGCACACCAGGATGTTAGCTTGATTACTTCTGGGTGAACGATTTTTATGGATGTTCTCTGCCTGCTTTCTACTGACTGTATTTCAACAATTGCAGTTTGGAAACAGGCAGATAAAATCCCTTTTATAAGTAATAAAAGACTTCGTCATCAATAAACAAAGACAGAACTGCTCAAGTAAGCTGGTTTTAAGCAATCACACATTATTTCCTGTCCAAAGCCTTCATTATCTCACAGTAGGTTTTAAATATTTGACTTGTGAACATTATATCTTTGCAAATAAACAAAGCATTACACATCTGTGATCAGCAATGATAAAACTGTAATTTACCCAATGTTCCAGAAAGTTACCAGAGCACTGTTCTATGCAGTGGTACAAGCTTGACTCTTAATGAACCCTGGGGAAGCATCCCAGGATGGACTATCATCCTCAGTTACCAGGGGAAGCATCCCAAGATGGACTATCATCCTCAGTTACCAGGGGAAGCATCCCAGGATGGACTATCATCCTCAGTTACCAGGGGAAGCATCCAGGGATGGACTATCATCCTCAGTTACCAGGGGAAGCATCCCAGGATGGACTATCATCCTCAGTTACCAGGGGAAGCATCCCAGGATGGACTATCATCCTCAGTTACCAGGACATGAAGGAAGGTTGACTCGGGGTTACTCATCTGCCCACAGTCACAAACAGTATTTGGTGGTCCTGGATTTTCTGACCCTGAACTCTTTGGATTCTCTGAGACACCATGGAAGTGTCAACCACACTAAGAACCTTCTCCAAGGACAGTGTGCTTCTGTTCCCTCTGCAGCACTTTGGAGGGCTTTGGGTTACTCAGAATCTTCCCAGCAAGGCCCCGGGGGGTTCGCAGGCACATGTGCACACACACTTAGGACTAAGAGGAGTCTGGAAGTCAGCCTGCCCTTGACTTGGACTCTGAGTCGCTCCTCTACCAGAGCTAATCCCTCTACAAAACAAAAAGAGGATTGTTTCTCTTGCAGACACAATTTGGATGCCCAATAAAAACTAGCTGTGCTAGTATTACTATGTCTTTGATTTATTTTTTTCCAGGTCCCTCAGTGACTCTAGAAGAGAACAAGGAGATGAAGAATACCTTCTGCAGAAATAATTTTGCTAGTTAATGTGTGTGTGTGTGTGTGTGTGTGTGTGTGTGTGTGTGTGTGTGTATGGTTATATGTCATCAAAGTCAGCCGATAATAGCAGCACCTGCCCAGCTCACCTCTCTCCATGTAGTCATCAAAAATGGCCAATAGCGGCACCTGCCCTGAGCACCCTCCCCATGAAGTAGTCAACCAGTATATCCTATATCTATTATAAATTGCCCCTCCTTAACCAGCAGATAACTGAAGCCTCTCTCAGACTCTAGGCCAGTGGTCCTCAACCTTCCTAATGCTAAGACCCTTTAACACAGTTCCTTGTGTTGTGGCAAGCCCCAAGCATAAAATTATTTCACTGTTACTTCATAACTATAATTTTGCTTCTGTTATGAATCATGATGTAAACATCTGATATGTGACCCCCTCCCCAAAGGGGTTGAGAATAACTTCTCTATACCTAAATTCTTCATTCTTAGGATGCAGATCAGGTTCTTCCTCTCAGAACTACCTCAAATACCTACACATCAGGGTGCAGGACTGTTCAGAAAATGGTCCTTCTGCAACAGGGCTTCTCTCTCATTCAACATCAGCAGAGTCAGGTCTAGCCTAGACACATGGAAATGCCCTTGGGGGGGGGATCTTTAATTTTATTTTTATATGAGTGTGTGTGCATGCATGTGTGTGTGCACGCACGCGCACATGGGTGTGTAAATGTACAAATGTGGGGATCAGAGGACAACCTCCAGATGCCAGCCCTCACCTTCCTCCTTGTTTGACACAAGGGTCTCTCTGCTGCTAAGTGAGGCGGGCAGGCTGGCCTTTGAACTTCCAGGGAGTGTCCTGTGCTGCCTCCCACGCAGCCATGGGCACACTGGGATTACAGATCCTTGTGCTATTGCACGTGGCTTTTGTGAGCCCGGGGTATCAGGCCCTGCCCTGGGGCTTTTAATATGGTTTCCTGAGTCATGAGAATTGGACATCCTCAAGCATAAACACCACTGCCAAAGCTTTCTGACACTTGATGGACTCCTCAGGTTGGGACACTTCCGTCACCAGAGACATTAGCAGTTCCTCCTTAGTCCTTCCAAGTAGAGCCATGATCGACACGGAAGTCCTCACACCAGGTAACCTGGGGGCCACTTTCCACATCACCAAACAAGGAAGCGTTCACATACAGCCTTTCTAACCTGAACCAATGGGACATTAAGACAAACGCACTACAATGAATCCTATTCATCATCGCCTTAGGCTTAGGGAGGCTGACGAAGAAACGGGAGCCTCCCAAGACCTGACTTACAGGTTGCTGTGAGTGGTCCTGGAACCGGAAGACAGTCGCAGAATGGAACCCCTCGGAGATACCAGGTATGAGAGAGGCGCCCTCCCACCTACAGGGTGTTCTCTGATAGACACGAACTCCTTGAGAATAAGCACCGAGGCTGGGTCATGGACCTGCATGCGCCCTTTACAGAACTGGACTTGAGGAAAAAAATGTTTCCCTAACCCAACATTCCGCAGCTTGGCAGTTAAAGTTAGTATTTTCTCAGGTGGACTAAGAGAATCGGATCCTCACATGATCTTCTGGTTTCTGAGAGCAAAGAGAAGGTAAGAGCAGGGTCCTTCGAGACAAACACCCCATATACCTTTGTTCTCGACACCAGAGAAGACACAGAGATGTGGCATTCCACCGACGGTGTAAGCACTGATCGTTTACTTAAGGGGCTGGTCTGCTGGTGGTATCATGCCGACTTCTCACATAGACATAGCTTGCTTTGCACACCTGTGCACTTCTGAAGGCTGTCTACATATTAAGTTACGTAAAACTGATTTTTCCAGTGAATTATAAACTAAAAAATAGAAAACTGAGTAACACGAAGCTTGACCAGAGGAGCGCCCTGTGTCTCGCCTCTTGGCTGCTCCAGGTTTGAGTTCTCCATGCCGTCTGGCCATCTGACTGACCGTCTCTCTAGCCCATCAGTGCTCCACCTCCTTTCATAGGGAAACTTGCTGGCTCACACCCTTCCAACGTCCCACAGCTTGCCAAAGACACACCACCTTGACCTGCTCCCTACTCACTAGTCCTGGTCACCAACATGCTTCACGCTCAGTCTCGAAATCACCCAAAGACTCCATCACCCATAGCAAGTCCAAGTGTCTTAGCTCACGGCATTTTCTCTAACCCCATGGTCTGTTCTCATTGTTGTTCAGTACCAGTTGGACATAGGGCTTCAAACTTGCTCAGTGCTACCACTGAACTCCAGCTCCACTCCCTTTTGTGGCTGGGGGTGAAACAGAATCTCATGCAAGCCAGGCTGGCTTTGAACTCGCTATGTAACCAAGGCTGGCCTTCAACTCCTGATCTTCCTCCTTCTTCCTTGAGAGTCCTAGGATCAGAGGCATACACTATCATGCCTACCTCCCAGCCCTCTTTTTACTTTTTACTTTGAAAAACACACGCTCACTAAGTTGCCCCGACTGGCCTTGGATACACTCTGTAGTCCAGGTGGGTCTTGAACTTTAAATCTTCCGCCTCAGCCTCCCAAGTGGCTTACTACCTTATGGGTGACAAGATATTTGACTTTTATTCCCTGAATGCCAACGGACAAAACATGTGTTGTACTTTGGCCTACTTCTTATGCACCATTTTATAATACATATCCCTCTACTGTCTTCCCTGCCAAACTCAAGATTGTTTAAAAAGCAAACTTCAGTCAGATGGAAATAAAGAAACGTGATGCTCTGACACATAAAACAGATCATTGGAGAAGCAGCAGGAACAAGAACAAGGTGACCCACAAGCCACACAATATCAAGTCCTTGAGTTGAGGTTTGTAGTCGTTTGGAAGACGTCTTTCCACACTCAGCTTAGTGCCCTGTCCTCTGAACCCTCTTTGGTTTGCACTTGGCTACACCATAAGCTTCTGGGACCATGTCCCATCTGCCTCTCTGCCCCTCCCCATGGCCTGGCCTGTGAAGAGAAGGGAGACAGAGTCTACTTAGGCACCTCCCTACTGACTTGACACTACATCCAGCACATGGTCCCTATTCAACACGTGCCGCAGAAGATCACAGAGGCATAATGTCTGGATTTATTTTAGACTGTCTACTGAAGCCTATGAGCCTAAAGGGAAAAGACCTGCCTCTCTGAGGGTGGCCTGCAGGTTTCTGTGGCAAGACAGAACAGAACATCTTCCCAGGTTTAGACAGGTGGGGGCCATGTTTTCTTATCTCTCTTGTACACCTCTAACTTGACGGACAGATCGGCCTTCATCCCTTCATGGGGGAGGCTTGGCCTTGCTTCAAGGCCTTCTGTCCATTCTGTTGCTCTCAATTAGGACCATATTTGCAGTTAAATCCAGTGAGTGAGAAAAGTAGGCCTATGAGAAGGTGGAAACAGGAAGTGAAATTCAGCTGGTGTCCCAAGGTCCACCTGCACCCCCCTACCAAGGCTGTCTGCTGTGGAACTTTGTTTTCTGTGACACCTTGCCTACAATAAGACCCAAAAGGTGGCATTAATGTGACCCAGAAAATGTCCCCCAAATGCGCACTCCTGGGAACTCAGTGATTTGTTAAACAGGGACATCAACTCTGAGGGTTTTTTAAAGTCTATATTTGTCTCTGGCTAGCCTCAACATATGCATGGAATGATTAGAGACTCCATTAAAATAAAACTCCTGGTACAAAACATTCCAGGCATGGGAAATGGGAGTGCTGGAACTACCATTGGAATTAGAGGGCACCGCTGGTGATGCTCGTGAACAGGCCAGAGCAAGCCAGAAGCCGGGGTGGGAGGTATGCTAGGCCTGCTTCTAAAAATGAGAGGGCTGAAAGGGGGGGGGGGGGAACAGCTCCATTCAAGTGCTTCATAAGGAAAAGGAAGCTAGATCACAGTGTCAGGACTTTCCTAGTATGAATTCTCGAAGAGACTGAGGTAAGCTGGGAGAGTCACTCCCCGGCCATGTCACGGAACGAGAACCTGAGTTCAACGGTTCAGAGGGCGAGAAGAAGTCACTGCATTTCCAACAGGGCTGGGTGGGGACTTTCTACATTTCTTGGGTCACTAGAAGCCTGGCCTCAGGTGCTGCCAACTGCACGTGGGTCGCTGGACATCTAGAAGAGCAGCACAAGGTCAAGGGCAGGTGGAAGAGGCAGGAGAGCGTGGTTACTCTGCGGTATTAGAATTCCCAGGCAGCGCTGCTTTTCCCTTTCCCCGCGGAGGTCCACGGCTGTCCCCTGGAGGCAGCACATGCTGGGGTCGGCAGTTCCTACACCCCAGCCTCGGAAGGGTGCTCAGGGAGCAAGGGCCTTGCCACACTCCCAGGAAGGAGTAGGGAAGGTGAGAAAGTGCCATTCAGTCTGGGGAACCACAGGTAGTGGTTTTTCTACTACCCACCCCACCCACTGCTGCTCCCTGCCTTCGCCACAGCCCCACCCTCTCCCAGGACCCCCACTTTTCTCCGGCTGTGCTCCCCTTTAATCAGGCCGGCCTTCCTCCTCCTTTCTCCACCCTGAGCTGTCTTAGCTCGAGTCCAGCTTCCCCTGGCCGTCAGGACTTGGCTTGTGCCCTTCATCCTCATCGGGTTAAGCCGCCTCTGTGGCTGGCAGTACATCCTAGTGCACTCCAGAGGTCAAAGGTTCTGACTCAAACAATGACACTGACAGCCAAATGACCTTGGGCAAGTTACTGGCCCTCTCTCTGAACCATCTAATTTCTGCCAAATTAGCATAATAGTACTTTCCTCCTGAACTGTGAGGGGAAATGCCGCTTAGAAAGCCCCTGGCATGGCTCCTGCTGTGTGGTTAGTTCTCACCAACTGCTGCCCATTACGACTAACCCATCTTCTTACTCTTTCCCTAACATGCCCTTCCGGCTGGCTGAAGGAAAAAGAAGTAAAGGCAGGGTGGGGTGGAGATGGGTCTGGGAGAAGATGAAGGGGGCACTTGACAAGTCTGGCCTAAATTCCAGAGTAATCAAAGCGGCATCAGCCAAACCTGTGAAAGCCAACTTGTCCAGGCCCCAGACAAACGCCTCCCACAGTCAGTTCTGGGTGTAGAGACTCACAGGGTCAGAGATCCAAATGGAAACAGGCCAACCACTGAAGGAAGAGCGACCGGGAGCTGATGGAACCCGCCTCTCATCTTCCGTGAACAAAAGCTTACGATGGTCACAACCACTTGAAGTTAGCTACTGGGTAACAAAAGCATAGTGAGGCCAGCCACAGTAAACTGGTCACGAGAGATGTCTCTGGCCTCCTGCTAGGGAGTGTCTAGGAGCTTGGAGTGGGGACTGGTAGTTAGGGAGAAAGTCCACACGGGTTCTAAATACGAGGGAAAACACTATATAGAGAAGATCATGAACGAAATGTCCAGCTGAGGAACAAACACCCGGAAGTAAAGCCTGTGCCAGCATCTAGTGGGATATGCTGCTGGCGTGTTAAGACACCAGTGCAATCCCACAGCCACATCTGTACAGGAAACTCAGTTATACGAGGCGGCTTTTCAATTTGGACTTTTTATATAGTGACTTAAAAACGACAAAGGGACAACAGAGAGTTATAAAATGAAAGAAGGATTTTCTAAAATTTATGGTAAACCTGGAGAGGAGGGATGAAAGGATGCTTTGCTCAACTCTTAAATCCCTGTTTTAGCAAAGGCAACAAGCATGTGTCTAGGAGTTCCTCAGGTTCCAAAAACCAAACCCCAAATTTACGCACAGATCTGTTTGGTTATCACACATTATTTTAAATATAAATTAGACTGTCTTGGGTTTGGTTGTTTTGTTTTTTTTTACTTCATTTTGTTTTTGTTTTGTTTTGCTCTGCTTTGCTTTTGGGTTGGTGGGATGGGGGCTTTGATGAAGGCAAAGCCCAGGCTGACCTCAAACTCGCTGTGTCAAGGCTGCCTTTGAATTTCGGGTCCTCCCACCTCCTGAATGCTGGGGTTACAAGCTTGGGCCATCACTCCCTGAAATATCTTTACAGGGGCCACAGTGGCTGCGTTCCACACAGCTGCCTCTGTTCTCAGCTCTTGTGTACTAATACTCTGTCCCAACTCCATAGGCATTTGAGTTGTCAAGTGAATCTGTACTTTCCTAAGCAGGGCTGTGCCTTCCCAAAAGCAATGCAACTGGGAACCAATAAGCTGCCATCTGAAGACAGACTCTGAGGCATGTATAATGTTACAAACTGATATGGGCAACTTCTGACACCAGGCATTTTAATCCCATGAGGAAAAAGAGAAAGATCTTGTTCTAAAAGGGCTTAAAGAGCTGTGTTTGTATATTGCTAAAACAAGAATACCTAAGGATGGGTAAGGAATAAAAAGGGGATTTATTTGGAAAGTCCAAAGAGCATGATGCTGCCATCTGGCTGTGTCCCAACATGGGGAAGCAGAGAGGGGACTGGGCTCTGCAGAAGAGGCCAAGCATGTAGATGTTATGACTTTATAACAACTCTGCCCTGCATCAGCGCTGCGAGACAGCACCAATCCATCCCTCAGGGAGAATTCCTCTTGACCTGATTAATCACCTCTAGCTGATGGTTAGAAGTCCCACCTCTCAACACCATGCTGGGAGCCAAGCTTCCAGCACGTGAACCTTTGGAGGCTGAGCCATATCCACATCATGGCAGAAACACAAAGGGTAAAAGGGCTAGATGAAACCAAGGGATGCCAGAGAAGATGTTCAGAGAACTAAGGTTGGTGATCTAGAAAGAGCCATCCCTAGAGAGTCACTGATACTGGCTGTGTTCTTCCAGGTACTGGATACTTCCCATGAGTACCACACACAGTGGGTAGGAACTGTAACATCCTCATCACACAGGAGAAACAAGGAGGTGCTTTTCCTATCCCAGGGTCACACTGCAGCTCATAGACAACAGAGCCACCGCCCAGGTAGTCCACTCACCACAGCTTATGTTCACAGCTCTGATACATCTCGTGAATAAACCCACTACCAGGTCATGCAGGCTTCATGCAAATATCCTTTAGGAACCCCAAATTTTCTCCTACTAGTTAGTTCAAGGCTCATCAAGCCAACTCTGGTGCAATATTGTTTTGTAAAAGCTGAGTGAAAGTAATATCTTCCAAGAGAAAAAGTCTACCACATTTAAATAACAGGTATGGTTTTTCAGCTAGTGTAAAGTAACAAATGTGGGGATTGGGTTTATAAACTGATCCCCCGTGAGCTTAAGTAAATGAGTTTGTTTCTCCAATTGTACTGAGAAAAATAAAGGTTCTCAGTGATGGATGTGCACATTGATGTTTGAAAAGTGTTAACTACCAGGTGATTGTGGTACTGTGGCATATGTATCCACTCTGAGGTAACCCAGGCCCAGAAAGACAGACACCATATGCTTGCGCTCACATATGGGTCCTAGCTTCTGTAGAGACCAGGAAGTGAGACAGGAGCCATAGAGGTGGGGGCGTAAGGGAAAGGTCTCGGGGCGGGGTGGGCGGTAACATGCACTCTGAAAGCGAAGGTGAGAATATCCAAGAAAAAATTAGGGGCCAGGTGGGGGCCAGCGGGAGGGTCACCCAGAACTAAGGGTTTGTTTTTTTGAAGCCATATAGAGAACCTATTACTTTATATGCTAACTAAAAAGAAAATATTTATTGGTTTTTGTTTTTTTTTTTTTCTAGAGCTGAGGACCGAACCCAGGGCCTTGCACTTGCTAGGCAAGCGTTCTACCACTGAGCTAAATCCCCAACCCCCAAAAAAAATTTTTTTAAGAAAGAACTTGAGCAGAGGCATCCTGCATGGATAGAGAATGCAGTTCCCAGAAGCCATAAATGTTTCATTGAAAATCCCAGTGTGGGATTAGCTGTTAGCCAGGGGGCCCCAAGACAATCCCAAAACAACAACGGTGAATGTCATCGCTCTTAGTCAAAACAAGAAAAGCCCTTCTTGCTGGGGATGTCACACACTATACAGACACAGGCTACAGACAAATCAAGTCAGAACTGAGCTGGAAGCTTCCTCCCCACTGGCTAGTGTGTTGGTGCCAGAAAGTACTACGTAAGGTATTACCAGGGGTTAGGATGGGGGTAGGGGTGGGGAGGTGTCAGCGGTCTTGCCCAGCTGTGGACCCTGAGTACTATATTGATCTGCTAAGCAAGATGTGCCCATTAGTGCCAAGTGGCATGATTGCTTTGGAGATAACCAACTCCTTTCTAGTTGTTCTTGAGGCCTGCTGCACAAGAAGAAACACTAACCTAGTACTGAAAACCTGGTCAAAAGACTATGCATGTGGAGTCACGGGCCCTGGAGGTAATGTACTACAACATTATGCTAACAGAGCATGAGGCCAAATGGCCTCATTTCAATAAATTAAATTTTAAACTTTAAAAATACAACACCTTAAAATTCATTGTATATTTTCAACGTGTCCTTTCAGATAAATCTATAATTGCAGGGAAAAGGTTTTTAAACCTGAAAATATAAAACCAGGGGTGGGTTTAATAACAACAATAAAAAAAATTGCTTAGATTTATACCTTAGACAAGTACTGCTTCATGGCTCGGGCATAGAAGCATCTTTTTTGCAGTATGTGATGGTTCATACGGAGGCTTATGAATGGTCACGGTGCTGAAAAGAAGTGGCCATTGAGTGCTTAGTCCTACACAGGGAAATTACTATCACATCTCCCAAAGCCCAAAGCCTGGAAACACCATGGAAGAAGAAGTAGACATGTTTTAAGAGCCAAAGGAGAGGGAATCATGCTATGAGATGCTGTCTTCTGGGTATGGCACAGCCATGTCTATCACGAACACAAATTGGCTATGACCATCTACACAAGACCAGCATAGAGAAGAAGGAGAAGAGGAGGAGGAAGAGAGGAGGAGGGAGAGAGGGAGGGCAGGAGGGAGGGCAGGAGGGAGGGCAGGAGGGGGGCTATTTAGAAAGAAGAGGATCATTAGAAGTAGAAGGAATAGTAGAGAGTAATTGATGGGGTTATGTGTTCATCACAATATATTGTATGCATGTATTAAATTGTCAAAAAAAAATAATTAAAAAGCAGTATCTAGTCCATTACCAAAAAATTTGAGCATATGCAAATTTGTTTAACTAGGCATTTGTAAATTTTAGAAATACTAATATATCACATTATTGTTCAATAACAAACATAAAGTGCACACTTTTAAACATTTTAAGATTCTGAGGTACACTTTGCATTTCTCCAGTGGGATTTTAGACACTTCCTAGGATGCTATGTTCCCCTTTTGGGAATCTACTACCTTAGATCAAGGATCTTATCTTAGGACTGGATTGACTAATGCGGACCATTGTCTCCCAGCCATTTAAGATGACCCACATCAAGAATAATGTCTCACACTGTGCAGTGGTACTTCGCGGAGGAAGCCCCACCATTTGGAATGCATCAGAGCTAGCCTCATGGGCAACCTGTGACCAGGTCAAGCCTGTTCTTTCATGCCCTGCCTGAGGAGCATCCTCTCATTATCTAATAGCATGAACTAGGATTGGTTGCTTCACTCCTGAGGTCTGGGCAAGTAGAAGAGACTGGAAATGTTATTAATCACATGACAGGCTCCAGGCCAAAGACAGCCTTTAACACCTGATTTAAGGCAAACTGTCCCAAGTCTCCCCTTCATTTGGGTCTCCTTCCCAAAGAGTCATCTCTTGACAGAGAAAGCCCCACTACATAAAGAAGCCATGTTCAGACTAACAGATTTGTGAGTGGAGGACCCCGAAATAATTTTAGCCTTCCCTGTCAAGTCACTCAGCTAACAGGACTTCCCAACTAATCCCAGTTGTCCTGAAATGGCCAAGGCTACCCCACTGTGCCCTGCCAGGATTCCCAAGCCAGACAAGCTGTGAGCATAACACAGTAGCAGTTTCCTGCTTGCTTGCCAGCAGTTGTCCGTCTCCGAGATCTGAAGTTCTCTTGTTACAGAAAGACACATTCTGTTCACTGTTCAACGGCCACATCTATTTTCTAACTCACGCAACTAGGCCGTCACTGATATCCACTCCATAAGGAACCCTGTCAACAAGAACATTTACTAAACCCTACCCCCTTTCCCAACAAACAGCCAGTTACTATATTCGCAGAATAATGGTCGCTTCACTGCCCCCTGAAAAGCAAGTCTCCGGTTTTGTCTTCTCTCAGAAACAAAATGACTCCTGACGTCACTCAGTCACCCTTACTCTCTGCTTCTCAGGCCAGGTGCCTTACCTGGCAGCTAGCTCTTGCTTGCCCTTCACATCTAACCTATCATCCAACCTGTCTCATCAAGTGACCTGTCTCCATATCTCCAGAGAAGCAGTCTGGACATCCCCCACCACATGCCTAAGAAATCCATATATACACAGCAGCACGCTCACTGCTACCATCCCACCTCAGAGTCCTTGCTCATATCTTTATTCAACCTGAAGAAGTTTTCAGTCTTCTCGTGATGTCTAGTGTCTCACGGCCAGTCTTAGTTTAAATGTCACTATCACTACAGAGGCCTTGCCTGTCTCTTCAATGGGGAGTCACAGCTCACTGTTAGCTTCCTTCTTAGGAGGCTTCTTAGTTTATAAGGACCAACTGACTCACCTTCTCTACCAGATCACTGCCTATCTCTCCACTACCCTGCAGGCTTATGAAGACAGTGACTGAGCCCATATTCAACACAAGTGCCTCCCCTGTACCTAGCACAGTGCTTGGAAACCGTGCCTGTCGATACTGAATGAATATTCCCACTTGTACATCATGTATCAGTGGGCTGATGGCATTCCCTATTCACTCATCAGAACATCTGTTCTAGTCTGACCGAGAGCCAGTCCTCAATGTGTGGTCCCCAAACAGCAGTGCTACCAACTCCTGGAAACTCACTGCAAGTGCAGACCCTTGGGCCCCTCCTGGGATCAGAAACCCTGGGGTGATGGCCATCAGCCTGTATTAACGTGCACTCTAAGATTCTGTTGCACACTGACGTTCAAGAAATGATGCCAGAGACTATTCTGGAGGTTTTGTGGGGTTGTCCATCAGTTTGGAAGATGGTCTTACAATAAAAGTGACTAAAAAAATTTGTAGAGAAGATTGAGAAGTCAGATGTCTTGAGAGGCGTCATGTTAAACTGATGCCTGATGGATAGGAATCTTCAGTCTTTCATTCAGTAACATGTTATAAATCACTAATACATGAGGGAATAGAGCTTTCCAACTTATTTGACCATTGAATTACCTTAAGGAGGGAGTCTTGTTCTGGACTCTGGGAACATACTTGGAAAATGCTGCCATGGCACACACACTCTTCCGTAGGGGAACCTCAGCACCATTCCAGGCCAGTGTGCCTAACGCATGCTAACACGGTTGAGCCAATAATGTATGATCAAAGCCACCACTTCCAGCTCTATGCATCTTCATCTCTTGTGATCTTAGATTTGAAAATAAATGCTTACTATTAAGCATATCCACACATACGCACATCAGGGGAAAAAAGAACTCTGGCCTTTATGGAAGCCTGAAATGTTATAAAGACAGACAGGGAAGAACAGAGACGGGGGGCAATTACAAGCTGAATGGCAGTTTCCAGCACAGTCTCAAGTCTCCTGTATAGAGTGAGCAGCAGGGAAATCCCCAACTCAGGCCTTCCTAAAGGACCTGCAGAGAACCGGTTCCCATCCAGGCCCCTGTGTAATGGAGTGGGCGGAGATCCCCAATGATGGAGTTGCAAACTGCAGGTGACTGATAAACTCTTGGTCCCAGCTGACAATCAGTAACCTTGAGAAAGCTGAGCCAGCTTGGGAAGAGGAAGTTAAAATATTCATACCAAACATCCAGTGTTTACTTAATCAGAGCTAATGATTGGCTTCTTAATGAAATTTTACAGGCTCAGCTGAACACAGAAAACATTTGCTTCCCTAAAAGCAAATAGGACTGTTTGCACTGTAACCAGGCATCTGGAGCCCAGAGGTCCCCCAGCCTGCAGGAGTGCAGAGGCAGAGTGCACAGCTTCTGATGATGCATAGCCAGAGGAGGGGTGATTTGGAACCAACAAGCTTGGAAGGTACAGGATCTAATGCCACAGACACTGATAAATTTTGGGCAGTTGTGCCAAGCATGGCATTTCATAGAGGCGAAAGTGACCAAAGGAGCCAACCCTAACCCTACAGTGAGTCCAGAGTATCTATTTAGGAAGGCTTTGGCATGGAGCTAACTGCAGCCACTTTGCATTTCAAGGCGGTCTGTTCTTCCTCCGGTTATATGTTTAACAAAATTCAACAAAATAAAACAAAAAAATCCTTAAGGCAAGAGAAGAAAGATGAATAGGTGGAACAGAATAGTTTTTAATTGTTTTTACTGGTGTGTGTGTGTGTGTGTGTGTGTGTCTGTCTGTCTGTCTGTCTGTCTGTCCATCTGTGTGTAAGTCAGAAATCAACTTTCAGGAGTCGATTCTCTCCTTCTGCTGTGGATTCTGAAGATTGAACTCAAAGTATCAGACCTGCTACCCAATAATTGTCTCCACCCACTGAGCCATGTTACCAGACCCTGGAGCACAACATTTTTAATAAACTATCCTAAACTGCTTTTTACTTTTACTTACTTTTATTTTTTTAATGAGTGTGCATGTACAGGGCATACAAGTAGTATGGCACATATGTGAGGTAACAGGACAACTTGGGGAGTCAGTTCTCTCCTTCCACCATGCAGGTCCCAGGGACTGAAAACAGGACATCAAGCTTGGTGACAAGCGCCTCTACCCAGTGAGCCATTTCGCCATCACTGAACTATTCTATATAACACTACCATTACAAATATGTGTTATTATACATTTGTATGGAAAGCCATAGACTGCGCTCTAAGAGAACTCCAAGGTTGATTATGTTCTTTTGGTGATGGTCACGTGACATGCTCATAGACTGTAACAAATGCATCACTGGGGGAAACATTGGCAATCAGGGGCTGGGCGTGTGGGTGGCCAGGGCTTTATGGATGCTGTCACTACTTCCTGCCTACTTTTCCTGTGAACCTAGAACCTCACTAATATCAAGTCTATTTCTAAAATATTCAATAAGATGAAATTTTAATGATATTTTAGCCATGTTTAGTATAAGACATCTGGCCAGATCATAAATTAATCTTACTAGCCTTCTGTTCCTAATATTACCACTCCTAATGGCTTAAAGATGGTGGCTGATGAAGGTGGTGGGAAGCCATACAAGCTCTCCAGTCATCCCGACACCCTCACCAGACTTTGTCCCAACAGCAGCGACCATTGCTCTAAGAGTGCTGGCCAAAACAGGGAGGTTCCCCCACAGAACACAGCCATGGCTATACTGATGCTCTGCACACTGTAATCCAGGAGGTCAAGAGCCATGTCCTGTAGTGGTCCCTGACATGCAAGGAACATGGCCGATGCTCCCTTATCATCTACAGATTAAATGGAGTGAACTAGCCATGGGTGAGTAGATAATTCATTTGGTTTTAAATACTTAAGCTTAATAAGGAGATAACACTCATCAAACATAATAATTTATATGAAAAATACCAGTTTTTAAGTTGGTATAAGACTGAAGTCTTACAATCTTTAGAAACGAGGTTCATACCACAGCCCCAAAATGGATTTCTACAAAATGCAAAACACAGTCACTGATGTGATCTTTTTAGACAGTATCACATTTAACCAAGGTCTTCTGAGTCATTATTTCAAACAATGGTGACAAAATCTCCCTCAGCATCTATTATACCTATATTTATATCTACAAACATCCAAAGTGCTTCCTAAATGAAATCTATCCTCCAGTAAGTATTCTCTTCAGGAAGACATGAACAATACAGAGCATGAGTGTGTGTTGATATGGGGGAAACCTTTGAGACCTATAAAAATTGTACTATTTTTAAAGTAAATTTGGCAAAATGTTATTGTTTAATGTTAGGGGTGGGTTCATAGTTACTCTCTGAATAATGTTTGACATTGTGATGGTTGTTCTTGGTTGTCAACTTGACTACAACTGGAATTAACTAAAACCCATTTGGCTGGGTATACCTGTGAGGGATTTTTCTTGATTAGATCATCTGAAGTGGGAAAATCCACCACAGATGCAGATCTTTCAAGGTGGAAGATCCACCTCTATTCTGGCCCACACCCACTCGCCGCAGCCTACACAAAGGACGTGGAAGAAGGAAGCTTGCTCTTCACCTGCTAGCCCTCACTCTTGATGACAAGGTCATTCCTTCACTGGCATTAGTCCTCTTCTTTGGGATTCCAACATCCAGCCTCATGGACTGAACGACTATTGGATTCTT
Source organism: Onychomys torridus (assembly GCF_903995425.1). Taxonomy (NCBI): domain Eukaryota; kingdom Metazoa; phylum Chordata; class Mammalia; order Rodentia; family Cricetidae; genus Onychomys; species Onychomys torridus. The sequence continues at coordinate 40,071,106 of NC_050465.1, forward strand.
GGATTTGCCATTGGTAGACAGGCATTGTTGGACTAGCTGGACCACAGCCTGTAAGCCATTCTAATAAATCCCATATCTATTCATTCTACCAGTTCTGTTCCTCTAGAGAACTCTGACTAATACAGACATCTTTCACATGGCATTAATCAGGAGCTGAGGAGATGGCTCTGAGAATTAGAGCGGCAAACTGCTCTTGCAGAGGACCCAGGTGCAGTTCCCAGAAACGACATGGTGGCCCATAACCATCTGTAACTACAATACCAGGGGATCCAATGCCTCTTATGCCCTCCATAGACAAAGGCATGCACATGAGAAGAGTCCTTGTGTGACCAAAGAGAATGCCACTCTGCAAACTGAGTGCTATGCACTGAAATGCCATCTGTACTCATTCACACAGACATACACAGACGGTCAACTGAAAAGTCAAGCCTTTATACTAAAAATGAACCACTGCAGATCCTGGCTTTCTGGCTTGTGTATGTGTATTGATATAGGCTTATCTGTTTTGCAATTTATAAGCATAAAACACAGTCAATACAAAAACTTTTTTTTAGGGTAGGGAGATGGTTCTGTTGTAAATGCTGTGCACACTTGAAAAGCAGAGACATCACTGTCCCCAGATAACCAGTGTTCAGCATAAAGGTGACAGCATTTATACTGCATACATAGTAACCAAAGAAGCCCTGATGACTGGTCATCTGGTGCTCTCATCCACACTTAGCAACAGCATGCAGGCTAGATTTGGCTCACACAGGTGTCTTCTTTGGCATAACCAATGTTGGGACCAACATTTAACGCATTAGAAATTTCTTGTGTTTCCTCTTAAAATCTTTTAAAAGTCCAGCTATACTGCACCCTCATCACTGCACAGCACTCAAAAGGGCTGAATGACTCATTACCGTCACTGACGATACCCTCTATCGTGGATGGAGCCGAGTTCGCCAACCCTGACTGCAACTTCCTTATTTCTGAAGTTTCTCATTTTATCTAATTTGTAGGTTGTCCAAGACACAAGTAACATATCTCAGAGCTTTTACTAAAAGAAGAAAAGAAAGTAGAATATATCTATAAATGAGAAAAAATAGACAAAATCCAGAAACATGGGGAGCTAGGCTACAGAATCTATAGAGCTTATATTCCAAAGTTTGGAGGAAGTCAACACGGAGTATCAGGCTGAGAAAACTTTTAAAAAATGTGGCAGTGATCATTCTAAATTCCTTGGGGAGAGACATATGTTGGCCCTCATAAAGTGGACTTATCTTTTAATTTATTTTATTATTTTATGTATTTAAGTGTTCTGTCTGCATATGTGTTTGTGTACCATGTGTGTACCTGGTGCTCACAGAAGCTAGAAGAGGGCATTGGATCCCCTGGAAATGGAGTAACAGATGCCTGTGAGTTGCCATGGGTGCTGGGACTAGAACCTGGGACCTCTGGAGAAGCAGCCAGTGCTCTGTAGTGCTGAGCCATTAGACTGCTCATGAGTAGACATTTAAAGAAGTCTATTCCAACCAATGCCCAGATCAATCACAAGCCCTATTATTGCTCTAGAAAGCCCCTGCATGTAAAATGGCAGTTTCTTATCTCTCATTTGCATCTGGAGATTAACAATCCACCACCTAAATTATTTCCTGGAGTCAAAAACTATAGCACTAATGGTTTCATCCCTTTTGCCTATTGTAAGGTCTTTGCTTTTAACTTAAGATGTGTCCCAGCTACAGTCATATATGAGCCCCACCTATCATGGAACAGGGAAGGTAAAGCAAAGTGCATCAGCATACTTGGGTCAAACTTTATTGCAAATAATAACTATTATGTGGACAACAGATTTATTTTTGTATAAAAGAGAAAAATCAAGGTAAACAAGTTGGGGGCAACTCAACTATTTGAGACTACTAATCAGTATGTACTGAGTATTAGATGATATTGAAGAATCTTAGCTAATTTTATTTGATATAATAAGCACGCACACATACATATGCATCTGCACGTGCATGCATGTGTTTCTGTCAGTGGATCTTTTTAACGAGAAATAAACACCTCACATTTGTTATCACTCAGGAGTCACAAATCTTGGATATGCAGGCTTTCACAACTAGAAGACAAGACTCTCTACTCCTACTTCGGGCTGGGAAGGAGCTATAATGTACATGCACATACAGTGTAACAGGATCTCTAACACTAAAATGGGGGGTGGGAGGGAGACAGTGCCATGAATTATTACTGTTAGCCAAGGGCACAACACAGGGGGTGGGCTGTCTGTGCCTGTAGGAGCTCTGCCTAAAGGCCTTTCGGGAACCTCATCTGTGAAGACAGCTCACTACTTCTTTAGACAACCCCGTCTACTGTCATCTCTGGGGCTGAAATCTTATTTTCTATAGCTTATAACCACCTGCCTTAATGACAGGTCTGCTCTAGTTTAATGGACACTGTTCACTTGAGCTGTGTGCAGCGGGCTCCTGTCCTAAAGCATCGACATTTTCCTCACTCCCTTCCCCATCTTCACCACTCGCCATGGACAGGCCCCAATTTGTCTCTGTCCTGGTGGCCGTATGGCACAGTAAGACCATCCTCATGGTGTCAGGGCGCTGTGACATGACCCTAAAGTATGTCCTTACTGAGTTCCTTCCAAGTCTGATTTTACAGTCTCTGAAGACTGGAATTTTGCAAATTGAGATGCTATTCTCTATCTTAAGCTCAGTGTGATCATTCCAGTGGAAGTTTCTATAACATTCCTAGTGATCAGTCATATCTGGAGCAGTTGACATAGGTATCTTAGACTATACAATAGTTACCCCACATTTCTAGGCTCTGATACACCACTCACGAGAGAGGCAACAGAAGGATCCAGAGTGATTGTCCTGACATCTGCCTCAAATCAATCTACATTCTCTCAGCTTTCCTAACAGAACATCCACCTCCCAGCTGAGCCCGGGGGAACACTCGCCCAGCCAGCTGCTTTCTCTGGCTCAGCAATCTGTCCTCTTTGAAAAACTAAAACATGGGCCATGACGAGGTAGCTCAACATCAGCAATGGGGGCTGACTGGTATTCTCAAGGTGTTGCAGGATAACTGAACACATGAGAACCAAGGACAGCGTAGCCAGGCCATCACGCACATAGCTTCTTGGACCCACGACACAGGCACAACTAACTCAAGAAGTCATCTAAAGTGATCAGAAGACAGAAAAGGCTGTGGGAGTGGCGAGGAGTAAGCCTTCTCAAGGCCAGGGGCCAGGGGGTAATAAAGACATCAGAAAGGGGGAAAAAAAAGAATGTGGTGCTATCTTGTTTGTGATCTAACAAATAAAGCTGGCCTGAAGATCAGAGTGCAGAGCTAGTCATTAGTTACCATAGAGGCCAGGCAGTGGTGGCACACACCTTTGATCCCAGCACTTGCGAGGTGGAGACAGGAAGTGATGCAGCTGGGCAGAAGAAGTTTGTAAGGCAGGAGGAGACAGGCGCTCAGCCCCTTTCAGTCTGAGGATTCTGAGAGGTAAAAAGTCTTTCTGGTGGCTGCAGCTCTGTTTTTTTGTTTTTTTGTTTGTTTGTTTGTTTATTTGTTTTTGTTTTGTTTTTTGTTTTTTTTTTTTTTGATCCTTCAGCTTTCCCCCTGATGTCTGACTCTGGGTTTTTATTATTAAGACCAATTAGAATTTATGCTACAAAGAAAGAATTAAAATAACTTAGTAGAGACGTTAGTAGGAATGGAAGGGCAGATGGGGCTGGAACACAGAGGAGTCAAAAAAGGAGGAGAAAAGCCACACAATTAAGTGATTCTTTGTAGATAAAGTGTGGGGTCCATGAATCTAGGGGTGAGAAGTCAAGTGTGGAGAAGCACAGAGAGGCCAGTGTGAACGGCACTGCTTTCTCCATCAGGATCCACAATGCCGGGTGGGAGAGAAAAAGCAAGGTCACTATCAGGAAAAAGGGCAGGTAAGGCACTAGAGGGTACACCAAAGGTAAAGCACATGCCCTGGGTTCGATCCCCAGCATCATGAATGAGTGTGGTCAGAGAGGAAAGCAAAGGGTGAGGAGGGAAGACAGACAACCAGTGTTACCTCAAGTAACAGGTGACTCCCCCATGTGCCTCCTGTCTTTGCATTTAAATGTGTTTGTCCTCAGAGTTCCAGTCACTGGGTGTCTTCCCCTCCCCACACCCTTTGCTAACACACTTCCTCTAGACCTCTGCTTCTTAGGCTGTGGGTCGCCACCCAGCTGAATGTGGGGGTCATGAAGACAATGGCAAACGTCAGAAGTGTCTGAACGTGGAACGGTCAAGTTTTAGTTCAAAATCAAACACGTAGGGAACCCAAGGTGTTTCTAGCCAGCTTGCCCACCAGGCTATACTTCAGGACTTCACTGAACCCTAGTGAACACAAGACAGGCACACTACACCTTGCAAGTCTTCATGCCGTACACCAACCAACAGTGCCTGCATCACCTGAGCTTAGTTCAAGACTGCTGTGTGTTATAATCAGCACCGCCACTGCACCAAGTTTTTATTCAATAAGAACTTTAGTGATCTAATTGTGGAAAATAAGTTTTACCATCTCCCTACCATTATTCCTTAGCATGTAAATATCAAATTGGTGTATCTTTGGATTTCATTGTGTTAGAATATTTTCTTTTAAAAGTTGTTGTTTGAAGAATATAGGAGATGGCTTAGCTGGTAGACCCTCAACATGAGGACTGAGTCCAATTGCCAGAACCCAAGTAAAAGAGCCAGATTGCACACCTGCACACACACCCGTGTGTGCGCACACAATTACATGTACGAAATTGTTACTTTAATTGGTGGCTTGAATTTCATAAAAGAAATTGTTCAATAAATTTGGGTTATGATGCTATTTCCAATGGTTATTTGAAAAGGTCCTAAACATATACATGACATTTTATTCTATATGTTTATACAAAGAGGCACTCACAGTACTGACTAAAAGACTAAACTAAATGGCGTGGGAGACACTCTACACCCTGCAGGGTCAAGCAGTCAGCCAAGATTCAATTCTTAATGTAAAACTTTGAAAGCCCTTCAAGGAACTGGAGGGACTGCTTAGTGGTTAGAGTACACACTGCTCTTGCAGAAGGCCCATGTTTCATTCCTAGCACCCACCTTGGTTGGCTCACAACCACCTGCAGCTGTAGATGCAGCTGCAGAAGAATCCAATGATGCCTCTGGCCTCTGTGGGCACCTGCATTCACATGCATTCACATGCATTCACATGCACTCACATGCACTCACATGCACTCACATGCATTCACATGTACTCACATGAATTCACATGAATTCACATACACTCACATGCACTCACATGAATTCACATGCACTCACATGCACTCACATGCAGCCACCCACACAGAGACATGTACACAAAACCCGAAATAAAATAAATCTTTAAAAATATTAAGATACAAGAGCTTTAAAAATGCAACCATCTCATTAATATGCAAATTTGCTTTTGTCTTTAACAAACAACAGAGTTACATGTATGTGATGATACTGTGGTCCCCAAAATATTGTGTACCCTAATAAATTTATCTGGGGTCAGGGAACAGAACAGCCACTAGACAGACATAGAGGCCAGAAAATGGTGGCACACAGCACACACCTTTAATCCTAGCCTTCTGGAGGCAGAGATCCATCTGGGTCTCTGTGAGTTCAAAGTCACACTGGAAACAGCCAGGCATAGTGATTCACGCCTTTAATCTCAGGAAGTGATGGCAGAAAGGTATATAAGGCGTGAAAACCAGGAACTAGGCTGGTTAAGCTTTTAGGCTTTTAAGCAGCACAGTTCAGCTGAGAGGCATCCAGTCTGAGGAAACAGGATCAGCTGAAGAACTGGCAAGGTGAGGTGGCTGTGGCCTGTTCTGCCTCTCTCATCTTCCAGCATTCACCCCAATACCTGGCCCCCGGGTTTGATTTTATTAATAAGACCTGTTAAGATTCGTGCTACACATGTATACCAGAGGATTGTTTTAAAAGAAATGTATTGCCAGCAAATGTCTCATTATTACACCTGTTTTATATTCCTGTATACTCTGGGTTGCATAAGATTTCTTGGACAAAAAGTGATTGTGAGTGGAAAAGATTAAGAAGCCCGGCCCCACATGACCTAGCCAACACCCCGTCAATTGCCTGATCCCCAAGGAACACAGGCAGTGAGAGAATAAATACATCAGCAGGGTCATCACAGCCTACAAGCCTGTGATAGTCCGGTCTCCTTTACCCACGGGACAGAGGTAGGTGGGGAGGAAAGGAAGTCTCCGGAGCCGTGAGTGGAACAAAAGGAACTCTGGACCTCTGAAATATGAAAGCTTCCCTGCGGAACTCAGGCCCTCTTTGTGTCTGATGCACTCAGCTGCCAGTCCCTCCTATATTCATCTCCTCTCCCTCCTCCTCTTCCTCCTCCTCCTCCTCCTCCTCCTCTCCCACCCCCGCTCCACACACACACATCCAGCACAAATATAAGCAAATCCTTCCCAGCCTTAGCTCTCAGCACAGAGCACTAGATCAGATCCTGGAGACCAGCCTCCAGCGTGGCCTGGGTTTTCCCTTTCAAAGTGCATCACAGAGCGATTACTCATGTCTTGACTTCCCTTTGTGAGCTCCTTGAGGGAGCCCACTGTCATGGCACTTCTGTGTCCCTACTCTTCTTAACAGAGAGTTGTGACTCAGTAAGTAACTGGAGCGTTAACAAGATGCCCCAAAGGCAAGTCAGTGGAATCACTAACTCCCTGGAAGTCTGTAAGACCAAAGTCGATTGTGCGGACTTTTTGGGGCGCAGTGCAACACTGACATCCCATCCTCCCCTGGAGTTGGTGTGGCGGTATAACAGAGGTTGGCTAGATGAAGTGGTACACCCACCTCCACGCTGACCTGGGAAAACCTTTCCATGCTTTCCCTCTAGACTCCTTTCTTCAGCCAGACTATAGACGACTGTCCCAGTGACCTTAGAAACCACACTTTCATACCTGGGATCCTGTGTAAAACGGGGACACTCTTCTCATCTGTTGCTGAGAGAACTAAGCTCCCTATTTCAAATATATATCAGATACCTCCGTGTTATCAGAGCTAACCCTAGCTAACTCAGTGGCGTAGCTGGGCATAATTCAAGCAATTTGTACCGATCGGCAACGCTTGTTACTTTTCCAAAAGAAACAAAGGCCATCCGGAGGTCAGTACAATTTCCTGAGGTGCAGCTAAATAAAAGTTCTGTTTGCTTATGACCATTAGGAAAAGGTAGTAACCTCCCCTTAGGCTTGCCGGGGCTTGGCCCACAGCCACCAAACAGTCTGGGCAGATTCCTGTGATGTCAAAGCTCTTGACAGTGAACCTGTTTCATAGCCTCCTGGTCACACCCCATGGGCCCTGGACCAACGCCCAGCTGCCTCTGCAAGTCCCCTGTCCCTGACTTCATCCCCGTTTACCTTGCAAAAATGCATCTCAAAAACATTGTCGTTGTTTTCCTGCCAGCTGGGGAGAAGCTGCCAAAAGGCTTTCCAGAGAGCCACACCAATCGGTGCTGCCTCAGAACAAAGGCTGCTCCAAAAGACCTGCCTGGGAAGGGAGCTGCCAGCAGACCTGATAGAGATACCACCTCAGAGACGATTAATGCCCTGGGGCAAAGCTCTGCTTACACTGAAGACATGCTTGACTGTTTTCTGTTCAGTCTTTTCTGCTGAACACTAACTTGAAAGAGGATTCTTCCCCTAAGGGATCTGAGTACTTTGATAATCAGATTATGTTAAGCGAATTAGCGGCATGTCCTACACCTAATTGCTTGTTGGGCCTAACTCTAAGAAACTACCAAAAGGGCCGATTCTTGACGAATGCTTTTCCCCTTTGTCTAGGGCAGGTGGCTGATTTTATGGAAACTTTGCAGATAAAGTAAGGGTGTTAATCTTTTGATAGATGTGCCACAGGCCTTTTTAGGAATTCGGTGAAATACCTTGACCCTTTCCTCAGAAAAATATGCAAGATGTTCAGCACACCCGTGGTGTAGACAACTTCAGAGGGGGGTGAGTTGCTGTGGAGTTCAGTAGTTCATCCCAGGGTCACGGGCTCCCTAGAACAAGAACCAGCAGGCTCTTCCTATAAAGGCCAGAGCATGAGTGGGTCTGGGTCTGGCTCTGCCCTGGGCCTCGGCTCAGCCAGTGCAGAGTGAAAACAGAACAGACAGTATGTGTAGGATGGATGGCCACGCTCCAACAAAACTGTCTGTGGACACTCAGGTTTCAACTTCCAGCCGATCACTCATGTCAAAAAATGTCTCTCTCCTCATCTCTTTTCAATCGTTGAAAAAATCAAAAGCTTTCATATCTGCGTGCCCACAGGCACAGGCTGCCAAACTTCACTAGAGAGCCAAGGTGCATCACGTCAGAAAAGAACACTGATGTCATGTTCTTCTTTGCTCTCACCGCCTTCTTAACAGGGGCTGGAACCCCTTCCTTGTGGATATATGCAGCAAACCCCAGGAGTGGCCGTGCTCAGGCTGACACTGTCACCAGGAGAAATCACAGGTGTGCTCCTAACACACGAGAGGGGTGCAGGTCACTCAGAATTCGATGCTGGCCACTCTTGATATCAAGCCCACTGTTAGGTCTGTTGTTGTGTCTTAAGAAGTATACAGATGGGATATAAAGTGGGGTTTTTCCTTCTAGCCTCAACCCAGTCACAGTTTTTGCGTTTTCTGTGGTGCAAAAGTGAATGAGTGTGATTGACAGGGAAAGTATAATACCCTAAGCTTCTGAATGGTCCTTCTAACTGTAGAAAAGTTCACAGAGAGGTATAGTGCTTGCAGCTGGGCAAGTGCTTACGTGGTTCCTTAAACTACCGTGTGATGCCTTAGTTTATGAGTTCATTAGAATAAAGTCATTTTAAGCATACATATTATTGCATCCTATATTTGATTGTTTGTTTGTTTGTTTTCTCTTTTTTGCATAGTGCTGAGGGTCCAACACAGGCCTTGTGTGTCCTAGGCAAGTACTGTTCCACAGAGTGATGACCTCTTCAGTCTTTGGTCCTTTAAATTTTTACAACGCTATTTCAATGTACTTGACTTAGTCTAACCCTAGAGTTTCACTGCATTGGGTTTTTTAAACAGTAGTCTAAAAAGCAGCCCAGGCTTCGATGTACTACAGAGGTCCACAGTACAGAAAATGTCCACAAGCCCTTGCTTGCCCCAGAAGAGGACCTGCTCAACCATAGCATCTCTTACCAGTGCGTTCACATCTTCAGTCTTGTGGATGAGCATGCGAATCTCTTCTGGATCACCACTGAAGATGGCCTGGACCAGCGGTGGCTGCAAAAGCAAGAGACTGAGAATTAGGACCGTAATTAATATATAGGTTTGCATTCACATGCAGACAGCAGGGGGAGATCTGTTCCCTCTAAGTTTATTCAAGAATTATCAATGAGCAGGCAAAAATAAATAGGACCCGGGCTACAATCACAAGGAGTCTAGTGGGGGAGATATTTACATAATAAAGAAATAACGTCAATACAACCTGAAAGCCATAACACATAGACCCTGTTTGGGGCTACAGACTAAAATAAAGTAGACTAAGAAAATCTCCCACAATTCAAAGTGTCCATCATAGACCCTTAAAGTCCCTGCCGAGGATACGACCAGACACAGGATTTCTACAGTCACGCCTGCTATGGACTAGACCTTGTCATTCCCAGTGCAAATGTTCAAGTGCAACGCTGAAAAGTCACTTGAGAGCTTGTTCAGAGGTTCTAGTCGGGGATCACAGCTACTCCCGGACCCTCGACAGAAGACTGGTCCTATGTCCTCATCCAACCAAATGCACAGCTTTGTAAGGGATGCATACGGAATGGGGAGGAAAGAAGGAAACACACACCTCGCAAAGGCAGATCAGCCAAATCAGCCCTGGCCATCAACAGCATGACAGACAGATCCTGCAGCCAGATTGCCCTCCCCTCCAAGACAGGGCCTTTATGGAGGAAGATTACGACCTAAACACTTGTTGGCCAACCTTTGACAACACCGTGCAGTCCATTCCCAGATGCTTTCATAGCTTTAGCCAGCAGGCACTGACTGTTTTAGGACAGTTACATCCACAAACAAGATATAACAAAGACTAGTTAGAGAACAAGGGGTGGGCACCAAGGGGAACCTCTTACAGAGCAGAAGGAGCTATAACGTGTGATAAAGACCTAGCTGCAGGGGCAGTGAGCTCCGCAGGGTATGAGGAGGGTAAGGTCAGGGTAACCAAAGAGCTAGGAGGAAAGCACCTTAACAACTGAGCGTGCATTTACAGATGGAGGGGGCAGGGCACTCCGTTCTCAAGGGAAGGTGTGTGAGGGGGGTGGGTATGCATAGAACCTGCCAGCCAGAGACCATTGCTAACTGGTGGGTGGAGTGTGGGACAAAGGAGAGCAAATAGTGGCTCAGGGGCTGAGGCCGGGCTTGCCCCACATGGTGATGGATCTTCACAGCCAGCTCCACCATTTCCCAGCTGCACCCCGAGACCGTTTCTCATAGGGAATCTGGGCGTGAGCAGAGTCACCACTGGCCACTCCCCTCAGAGGACAGGGTCAGATGACATACGGAGAAAGCTCTCTGAGGTCATTCAACTCTACGTAAATAATGTTTTCATTAAGAAAATGTTTAATGGTGTCAATAGGGAATAGTCAACCTCTTTAACCCCTTATCTTCAAATCCTGGCAGACTACAGATATGCATTTACTTACAGCTTTTGGAAATGTTTTAGTCCTAACTGGATGACAGTGGCGTCCCAAGTTTGACTCAGCATAAGAATCAACTGAGATGCTTATTAAATAAGATCCCTAAGCCCCTTGCCTCAGGGTTCTGGTTGAGTTTATCTAGAGAAGGGGACCGTGAATCTGATTTTAATAAGTCACCCTCTAACTCTGAAGCTGGCAGCGAATGCTAGCCTCAGGTGATGCCACTGGCTTCATCCACCTCCATCTCGCCTTTCACTGGAAGTCTGAATCCTCATTTCTCCCCCTGAAATCCCCCCCCCTCTCCCTCTTTCTCCTATTGTCTTTGCCATAGGCTTTTTTGAGACAGAGTTTCTGTATCCTAGGCTTTCTTACAGATTTGGGTTTTTTTTTTTTTTAATCTGTGTATGTGTAGATGTGTGCATGCACACGAGTGTAGGCACACCTGGAGGTCAGAAGACAACCTTGAGTGTTGGTCCTCTCCTCCCACCTTGACTGAGACAGTCTTTTTGTTGTTCAATGCTGCTCCTAGCAGACTAGCTAGCCCGCACGCTTCTGGGGATGCCCTCACCCCTGCCTCCCACCTCGCCAGTCTTCCGGGCTTACAGACACATGCTACCATGCCCAGGTTTTACAAGGGGATTCTAACTCAGGTCCTCACACTGTACAGCATTACCCACTGAGGATCGCCCCATCTCTCTTGTTGGTTTCAATGTAGGTTAGTGTTAGTTTGGGTGACCCATATAAACAGTACCAGGAAGATATACCAAGAGTCCTTGAGATAACACACCATATAACACATATCAAATTGCAGGTGAATGTTCCCACTTGCCATGAATCTGTCCATGAATGACCCCGCCCTCTGTTATGAAAACCCCTGTCATGTCAGCAAATGGACAAACATGCCTCTTTCCTACCTACTCATCTCTCAATCCTCCTATATGCCAAGGTGCAGGGATAGTTTTTCATGTTATCAACCCCTAAGCATTGAATTAAAAAAAAATTTTTTTAAAGGCTTAGAAAAAACAAAGACAAGCTTTCTACTGGTCCAGTCTTAGCTGGTGGCTCTACAGAAGCCTTCCTGCTGCCCTTCTGCTAACCAAGTCTCCGGCGGTATCACATTCATCTTTTCACACTGCTCTGTCTTCTGGGCTCCATCACACTGTTGGGTGAGTTTCAGCCTAACTGAATGGGGGGGGGGGGGGCGCATGCGACAGACAACAGCCATAAGGTAATATGTAGCGGCAGAGTCTGGCAAGCTTGTCGTGATAAATCAACAGAGGTCACACAACATCAGCTGACAAGTTCAGATTTGTGGTGATATTGTGTTCCCCAAAATACTGTGCACCCTAATAAACTTATCTGGGGTCAGAGAACAGAACAGCCACTAGATATAGAGGCTAGAAAATGGTGGCACTCACGCCTTTAATCCTAGCATTCCAGAGGCAGAAATCCCTCTGGATCTCTGTGAGTTCAAGGCCACACTGGAAACAGCCAGGCATGGTGACACACGCCTTTAATCCCAGGGAGTGATGACAGAAAGCAGAAAGGTATATAAGACAAGAGGAACAGGAACTAAGTTAGTTAAGCTTTTAGCTGGTTAAGCTTTTAGGCTTTGGAGCAGCAGTTTAGCTGAGATCCATTGGGATGAGGACTCAGAGGCATCCAGTCTGAGGAAACAGGATCAGCTGAGGAAATGGCGAGGTGAGGAAGCTGTGGCTTGTTCTGCTTCTCTGATCTTCCAGCATTCACCCCAATACCTGGCCTCAGATTTAATCTTATTAATAAGACCCTTTAAGATTCATGCAACACAGATTCTAAGGTGCAGGCCCAACCCAGGCATGACGGCACCGGTGTTCAGTCACTGCCCAGGAACGTGGTGAGCCGCGCAGGGCCTCTCACTCATGAGCGCAAGGAATGCAGACAGAGACTCTGTAGGATTCATTAAGTGCTCAGGCTCCTCAAGGGAGGCAAGCCTCCCAAGTCATGAGCGGAATGTTCCCGAAGAGAGGCTCCCTGCCTACCACAGCTGCCAGGGAAGGATGCCAGAGCAGTCTCTAAGCACATGGAGGTGTATCAAGCTTCCCAGCGGCCCTGGGCCCAGCTCAGAGATGCACTTGGTCAGACACAGGTCCTCTGGATCCCACAGGAAGCACTGAGCCTTTTGTCCTCCTATGCTGCTGTGGAATGCACACATCCACACATGCACAACCGCGCATACATGCACCGTGCACAGACATATCTATGCTTGGACACATATGCATAGAGACATGTGTGAATTCACTTACAGACACCTCCCACCCCCTGCAAAAGTGCTCATGAGTCACTCAGGTGTCACCTCAGCTATCAGATCAACTGTCGCTGTACTCAAGTATCCCTTATCAAAGGCCCCAAAGCACAACAATAGTGGTGACAAGCAATTTTATTACAGTATAACTGCTTTATTTGATTATCGATTGTTACTGTTAATCTATACATCAAAGGTTATCATAAGGAGGTGTGTATGTATGCACATGATTTAAAAGCATAATACACAATGAGTGTGGTACCGCTGCTGTTTTAGGCACTCACTGGGTTTCGTGGAATACATACCCTGCAGACAAGGAGAAACTACTATATTCTTTTTAAAACCCAGCACATCTCAGTACAAGTATGGTAAGAGAAGGCTGGGCTGTGCAGAATTCAGCAAACAGAGTCATAACAAGGGTCAAGTTGTTAAAAATGGTACCAGAGAAAAGGGGGGAATTTTAAGAGACAGAGCAGTCATTTCAACCACTATTACTAGAATTTTCTTTGCATCTTAGCAGCTATAGACCACCAGTGCTTGCCATGGACCGTGAATACTGGCACAGCCCCCAGAGTAAACTCACAAAGCAGCCGGACACTTCCCAAGTGGATGGGACTCGTCCTCAACTTCCATCCTGCCTCATTTAGAAGTCACTGACTGCCAGGCTGACCGTACTTGGCCTATATGGGCAGCAGAGCAGATCCGTGGGCTCCTTGTATTTGACGGCCATTGAGTTCCATAGCAAACATAAAAAAGTAAAGACTCAGCAGAAAGCCACTTTCCCTATTCACGACTCTTTCATCCTAGTTCAGTGTTTTCCTTTCCTTTCCTTTTCTTTTTCTTTTTATTTTTTTAATTTGAAGCCTTGGAAAACAAACCTGAAAAACACTTCATTTCTAAAGGTAAAACCTTCAAGACAGTAGTTTCAAACTCTGAAGTAGGGTTATATGTCCACTAGGGGGTGCAAGATAGTAATTTGTTTTCCTATCAATGCTCAGGTCCTATAATTAAGGGGGAGTAGTTACAGGTCCACTTCAGCTTCAAAGAAAGTTCTTAGTAAGAAGCAAACATGTACACACACACACACACACACACACACACACACACACACACACACACACAATGTACACATCCAAAGGAGAAAAAAAAAGGTAAAGAAGAAAGAAAAGGATCAAACAATATTCTTTTTGAACCCAGCTTTCCCACTGAGCCATGAGCCTACTGTTTTAGGAAATAAAGACAGAGCTAACAGGACAAATTCTATGATCAAAAATGTCATTTTCTTTATTTGGAAACACAATTCACAGGACTGAGGACAGGCTCAGCTGATAAAGTAGTTGCCACACAAGCATGAGGACTTAAGATCAGATCCAGAGGACTCATGTAAAACTAGGCACAGTGGCCTGTCTGTAACCCCAGTGCTGGAAGCAGGGCAGTAGAGACAGGCAGATCCATCGTCACTGGCCAGCCAGCCTCGCTTAATCAATGAGCTTCAGGTTCAGGGAGAGACCCTGTCTCAAAAAACAAGGTGGAGGGTGGGGTGATGGCAAAGCCTTTAATCCCAGCACTCAGGAAACAGAGGAGGTGGATCTCTGTGAATTCAAGGCCAGCCTGGTCTATATAGTGAGTTCCAAGACAGCCAGGGCTTCATAACAGAGAAATCCTGTCTCAAAATAAAATAAAGCAAAAATGTAAAGTGAAAAGTGATAAGGAAGTCACTGGATGTCAAACTCTGGCCTCCAGGGGCACTGGAGTACACATGTACAGACATGAACACATATATACATCAACATGGACAGAAATGAAAAACACGTTTCAATTCTTCTCTCAGTTCCATTAAAATTACGTTAGTCATGACATCAGTCATTTAAGAATAAAGTCCCAGATAGCTGGGAGAACGTATTTCATCTTGGGTTCAATCAGAGCAACTAACAGAAAAAAAAAGAAAAAAAAAAACTGATAAGTTTGGGGCTGGGGCCGTAGCCCACTGGTAGACTACTTACCTGACACGCATGAGAGTCTAATCCTCAGAACAACAACAAATCATGTGCGCTATGGAAACCACTAACGAGACTTCTGCTAAACCCACTTTGCCTCCCCTTGGTCGGCTGCAAGCTCGTTACTAAGCAGACCTCGAATGAGAAGCAGAGGGACAGAGTGTCGCTGAGACCAGGGACTGGAGCCAGGGCAAACAGATCCAAACACATGTAGAAGATGCCCTAGCTTTGGGCTCCACGTCCCTGACTCCTCGAGGGCTTGTCTTTCTCTGACTAGACTGGGTAACTAACCCCCAAATGTAAGCATCCTGCATGCAAGCATCTTGCATTCCAATCAGGAATGGATCCTGGAATCAATAGATAACCAAGAGGAAGCAGCGATGTTCCTAAACATCTGTCTATACTTGAGCATTCTGGGCACCGTGCGTCATTCATGCGGGATGGGAACATGTTATTAGTACCTAATAGCTAACACAACAACAATCTGGCCATACGAAGCAACCAGCTCCCATGAGTAAGCTGGAACACTTAATGAAGCAACAAACTGGTTTTCTCATGAGGCAGAGATTGCATTTTTGCAACAGGATAACAAAAATGTGTTGGAGTCACCTGATTTAATGAACAAAGCTTGCTGTTTTCTTCATGCTGGCCCTGCTGCATGGTGTCCAGCAAGGATGCTGCTGAATGCTTCCTGACTGTGGATCATCTTTAGTCAGAAGTTTACCCCGTCACAAAAGGGTGATGATGATTATAAAAATCAAAGCTGTTTCCCTTAAGCACCATAAGAACCAGACAGAATAACACACTTAGTCCTCATAAACATTATTTTTAATTAGGGAGTGAGGCAGAGTGTTGTAAATGCCTCTTGGCTGGGTGTGGTGGCTCACACCTGCAATCCGGGCACTTGGGTCATCTTGGGAGGTAGTGGGAGAAGAGTATGAGTTCCAAGGCAACATGGGATACAGCAAGTCTCTGTCTCTAAATCGATTCATTAATTAACGAAGGCTGGGGACTCAGTAAAGTGACTATTTCAATCATCAGACTCCACTTTCCAAAAAAAAAGCACGGCCTGATGAGGGACCATTTTTATAGTAGTGCTGGGGGTCAAGGGTCAGCCAGCCTAACCTACTTGGCAAGTTCTAAGATCTTGTCTCCAGAGAAACAAAGGGGTGGACTGTGTTTGAAGAGTGGTATCGATGCCATCCTCCAGTATATGTCCACATACACACAAATGCACATAAATGTGAACACACACACACACACACACACACACACACACACACAGAGAGAGAGAGAGAGAGAGAGAGAGAGAGCGCACGCACAGGAAGGAAGAAAGGGAGGGGGAGAGAAAGTTTCTACAGGACATGTAACAAAGTCAATGTTTATACTATTTCTAATTATTTACCAAAAAGAAGCAGAAAAAGCATAAAAATCCAAGTGATAGGAGGAATCCCTCTACTTAAACAGAATGGAAAATGAAATACACTTAATCAGAAATTGAATTAATTTATTACCTAACCTTTCCAGAATGAAACAACACAGAGGCAGTGGCCTGGCAGTGGTTTTTAAGGACGAATTGCCAAGCTAGGGAATGTTCACATCCTCTGCCTCCTGAGCTCCACCACGGCCTCTGCTCTGCTCTCTGAGGCCACTCATGTTCCCCAGAGGACAGATAACCCGAGATAAAATGAAGTCCAGATATGTCAACTTTGCTACTAGTCTCAGAAAAACATGAAAGGGAGGTTAGGCAAAAAAGAAATTTCGAAATCACAGATCAGTTCAACCGAACCCTGAGGCAATCCTGATGTTACTGACCTCTAATCGCTCTCTCTTACCACAGTAGGAAGACGGCCGCTGTAAAGCTGGTTGCCCTGGGACTAAACAGAGTGTCCTCATCTGTAGGATGAACTTATAGTAGCCATTTTACAAGATACATTCAAGGAATTGCATATACACTCAACACCTCCAAAGGAAGCAGATGTCTAATGTTCCTGCCATGAAATCAGGGATTCCTATTGTGTCCATCCTACAGACTGGATGAACAAAGGATCTCAGAAGATTTTCTTTTATATTATAGAGTAAGAGCCAGTGAGATGACAGAGCAGGTTAAAAAAAAAAAAAAAAAAGGCTTGCCAGGCAAGCCAGAAGACCTGAATTTGAGTTTGATCTCTGAAATCCATGACTTAAAGACCCCCAAAATCTGTCCTCTGATTTCTATGCACAGGTACAGACAATAATAATAATAATAATAATAATAATAATAATAATAATAATATAGTAACAACTGCAGAGCAAACCGTCAGGTTGGGGTCCTAACCCATGCAATACCATCTCTGAAGCAGAAGGGCTCTTCCTACTAGGAGACAGCAGAAATCCAATCGCCTGAATTCACCTTAGTTGCAGTGGGCAGCCTCAAGAATGTCACAGAGACTTCTGTATGAAATTTAACTTACAAAAACTAAATAATAGCAACTTATCAAAGCAATACATCATCTCCTTGATAAAACTGTGTCGTGGGCACAGATGACAACGAGCAAAGAGCCTCGTGGACACGTGTGAAAATGACCTAATGAGTCCACTCTTTGGTAGATCTAACACGTGCTAATTTTAAACTGTGCCATGTACTCACGCCCATTTGGTAAGACTGGAAACTAATCTTAACACCGAAAGTTAGCAAACACATGTGTAGTTAGAATATTTTCAGTTGATCACATGGTCACAAAGGCAATGACCACCCTGTTTTGATCTGTGAGGGAACCATTTGCATGCTAGTGAGAAACTGAGGGAAATCTACTTTCCTAATTCTGCCTTTTCAGAGCCTCATCTCATATGCCATATGGTGATGATATAGGACATAGCTATCACATCATATCAGACAGCCTAAGATTAGGCATTCAGCCTCAATTTCCACATACCCCTCCCCATCTTGTTTTTACTTTTGTTTCTGCTTGGAGGTATTCATTTATTTGTTTGAGGCAGGGTCTTGCTATATATAGCTCAGGATGGTCTGGAACTTACTCTGGTCTATAATTCTCAGTTGTCCTGCATGCTAGGATTATAGGTGGGAGTCACTATGTCCAATCAAATATTAAATACCTAATGGCCTGCTAAGGATAAGAAGCAACAAATGATGAATACAGTGTCCATGATGTGTGGATAGTCACACTACATAGTAGCTCTATACAGATGCAGAGGTTTTACAGTCTCTATGATGTGTGGATAGTCACACTACATAGTAGCTATATACAGGTTCAAAGGTTTTATTTCCGATATAACTACTTTTTAAAAAGCAAACAATATAACACATTTACTCAAAGTCAGAAAACAAGACAGAGGAAGGGAGCCGTGTGTAGATATGTGTCATCAGAAAGATGAAGGAGGGGGCCTTAAGGTAGTCTGTGAAGGATGGACTATGAAGAAAGCTCTCAGAAGAGTGACTGGCTGTGGGGGACACTGTGCCAGCAGAAGTAGTTTTAACCTAATCTGTGGACAAACAGAAACCCAGGCCTTGAGCAAGAGAAGGCATGGAGCTTTCGCAAACATGTGCTCTGGCCACAGTATGTGCTGTGCACTGGAGGACACTCTGGAGTCAGAGAGCCAGAGGGACGGCAGCTGTCAATTCAAGCCAGTGCAGGGAGGGGCTTTCTGGTCTCCTTTGGGACAGGCTCCCGAGTGTGACCTACAGGGATTCAGTGCAAACCACTGCCGTGGTCTTCAACTCTCTGAGGCTTGCTCTATTCCTGGATACAAGCTGGGCTCAGCATCTTGGCTACTTTCCTTCTCTCTTTATATATAGCCCAGAGCATCTGCCCCAAGACACGAACGTTTCCAGGTGAAATCAAGTTTACTTCCTTTAGCTCCAGAGCACTCCCGCCCCACCGGACAGACACACAGACACAGAACCTCTGCCTGTGTGAGCTATTCCGTCAGCCTTGTCACTTGAGCACCGAATTGAAATCATAACATTTCAAAAATAGGCCACATCCATAAAGAGGAAAGAAAAACAAAACAAGGCAGACACGCTTTGCCAAGGACCATAGTTTCTTCGGGATCCGCTGCCAACTACTCGAATCTTTTTTTTTTTTTTCCCCTTCTTCACTCTGTCTAGTTTCAAATGGCTGGAGATCAAATCTAAATCTTAGCTAAGTTAATTAAATAGTTGTTGGGGAGAGAACTTTTAAAGAGGGCTGGGGCCGGGGAGATGGCTCCACAGATAAAGGCGCTTGCCAAGAAGCCTGATGTTCTTTGTTCCTCCCTGGAGCCCACTTGATGGAAGGGGAGAACTGACCCCTGTGAATTGCCCTCTGACCTTCACACATGCACCCTGGCACACTTGTACATACAGGCACACACACACACATAAACACATGCAATCTTTAAAGCCTTTTAAGCAAGACACAACAGACCCAAGAGACTAATATGTACAGAACATTTAAATCAGCATATTCTTAGAGGCAAACAGAACAATGACGTGTGATTGGGTTTCCTGTTTCACAAATTTGTTTAGAGGTTTTATTTCCTAACTGTTTTTGTTTACATACTTTCTATAACTGTACCTTACAGTATACTCAATTCACATGTTAACAAGGCAAGCCATTTCAGAGATCTTTGTGGTAATGGAGGAGGTGGGTACAACCATATGGTCAAAAGCTGACAATTAGGGTTATGGCACACTCAGAAAAATTTCTTTGCTCAGAGACATAAAGCAATTTTCAATTGGAGGGTCTAAAATATGACTTGTTAATATCTAACATGTCTCCCTTATCACAAAAGGACACTAAGTTTTAAACTGTTCCTTTGTAAAACGGTATGCCATAAAATGACCTATTATCATGGTACCCTTTCCTCATGATCCTCACTTAAGCAGTTATAATTTTGGTGGCAATTTGAGTGGCATTGAAAACAATAACATCACCATGTAGGAACAAAAAGGCATTCGTCAGGATGGAATCAACCTGTTGCTGACTGGGGAGGGTTGGCTACAAGCACAACCTCTGAAGAACGTGGACTTGGTCAAACTAAGTCAATCATGATTCTGAGAAACTCCAGAGCTTGTCCGTAATCTGTGATTAACTAAATTCTTTGAAAGCACCAACCAGCCAATCTTTCCACCATCAACCCTTCCCAAAGCTTGCATCTAAAGCTGCAACTAGTTACTCTGAGCCCTGTCTTCCTCCCCATCTGTAGATTTTTCTCTTTGGATTCCATGAGTGTCCTGTGGAAGGAGACAACCATTCAGCTCTCGCTGTGTCTCCACAGATGGGGGGCTGGGGACATGTGCAAACTGATGTCACTAACCTTGGTGTCCTGACCACTTTCAAATCAACAGCCTGGGTCAGTCTCTGCCTGCAGGGACTGGAGGGGTCTCTGCTACCCACACAGCCAGGAACGTCTCTAAGAACTCAGATCTAAAAATCCTCCATGTGACCTTCTGGGAACCATCTTTGGCTTCTCCAGCCAAAATCAAGGGCCATTCATTGATGGATGTCCAAAGAAAGTGATAAGACAACAGGAAGAGAGAGGAGACTACAGGGCTGAAAAACAGTTGCTATGGGAAATGGGAAATCTTACAGAAGCACACAGGCATATCTTATTTCCTTTCAAAGACACTGGCCCAGTTCATATTTACTTTATTTCTCTGAATACTATCCACCCAACTATAGATAAGGAATGTTTTCTAAACGTTAGTCAAGCACATTTCAGACGACCAATTCAGTTCTAGTCCACAATGATTTATTGAGCATGAGAAATGTACCACGCATAGGAAATGCAGACACTGAGATACCATCGTCAGCCCTTCCTTGAGAGAACCCCCAACATGTAGCAGGAAGCCCGCAGTATACACAGCTCGAATGAATGGTACATGAAGCTGAGAGAGGAACTGTCTGGCCCTCTCAAAGATGCAGCCTATGAAGTAAAGACTGAAGGTTGGCAGGGGCTTAAGATGGGGGTGGACAAACGGTAAGGAATGGCCTTTTGAGTTCTGAAGAGTGTGAGCAGGCTGAAGGAAGAGAAGGAACAGTCTTGCTCCATGGACCATGAGGGAGAGGAAGGAGGGTAAGAAGTCAATGGGGATCCGATCACAATGGGCCGCTGGTCCTGGCTGATAAATCTGAACTCTCTTCTGGAGAATTGGGGAGCTCTATCTGGTTTTGCAGTGGGGTGACTTAAGAACTTAAGAGCTGGAGAGAGACCTCAGCAGTAAGAGCAATCGCTGCTCTCATAAAGGACCCACATTTCACTGCCAGCTTCCACATCAGACAGCTCACAGCTGCCTATCCCTCCACTTCCAGGGGGTCTGACACCCTTTTCTGACCTCCACGGACACTGTCTAAACATCATGTATATACACACAAGCAGGCACAAGTACATAGACATAAATAAAAATAAAGTGTTTAATTTAAAAACAAAACAAAAAAAAAAAAAACAAAAAAAGGAATTGTATGTTAGAGCCAGACATGGTAGTACACACCTTCAGCACTTGGAAAGTGAAGGCAAAGGATTGGGAGCTCAGAGTTATCCTCGGCTACATAAATAAGTTTGAGGCTAGCCTGGGCTACATGAGACCCTGTCTTAAAACAAAAAGAGTTGTATTTCCAAATAATCACCCTGGTAGTAGATCGTGTGATAAATTAGAAGAAAAGTGTCCCAAGCCAGGAGTCAACAGAGCCAGTTTGGGTGTGAGTTCCCGGGGACGGGGTCCTCCTCAACTACGACAGGAAACAGGGTCTTCCTGCGGCCAGTCTGCAGGTCTAACAGGGAGATGTGCTCCCCACATCTTCAGTGTAGCCTGAGCAGCCAGGCTGGGGCCCTAAGGACTCACTGTCTGCAGGGTGCAGGCTCTCCGCAGTAGCCAGACCCTCAGTGGGTGCTTCGAGCTGCTCTGCTGGTGGAAGCCAGTGGCTAGCTAGCTGCATGTTCTCCGCTCAGCTCTGAGACCGGAAGCTGCTGCGGGTCTGAAGGTAGCACAGCCCACATCGGCACAACCTGTCAGTCATCTCCAACACCACCACAAAGGCATAGCCTGGTGGCTGTCGGTTTGAGTATCCCCTGCTCAGTCCAGGTTTGAATAACAAAGAAGGGTATCTTCATGCTGTAAGCTAAAGGACCAAAAATTAAAGTATTATCTTTCTCTGTATTTAGTCCTGGACTCAAAATTTAATCAGAGGATAAAATTTGGTCTCTCCCCTCCCCCTCATCCTGCAGTTTCAAAACCAGAAGGAGAAAAAAAAAAAAAATGCTGAGAAAGAGGGCAATAAAACTGTCAAGCATCATCTCTTTCTCTTGTGTTTGCTAAGTTACATCTTAAGTAATTTTCTTGTTGCAATAATACAAAGACAGATAAAGGAAAAAACTTAACCTTTCCCACCAGATAATAACAGGCTAATATGTACTCTGACAATTTTCTGGATGCTTCTCTTGTACACAAAAATACCAATACATATGATATGGAATTATCACTAAAATGGGATTTTACTGCATCCCTCTCTTGAAATCTGTAAGAAAACAACATACTGAGGTTATCTCCCAGGTTAGCCACAGGATAAGCTAATTTCTTTATAGCTACCTAGTGTTCTGCAATGTAGATATATCATATTATCATAGTCTGGCCATGCATTGCATGTAGATATATCATAACATAGCATGCATGTAGATATATCATAACATAGCCTGGCCATGCATTGCACAAAGAAGCATTACAGAGCTGAAGGCATTTTCTCAATACCTACAGTATGCTATTTTTATAAAATACACTACAGAAATGTATAGCATGGTCCACTCTTCAGAGAGTGCCAAACATAGCTGGGGAAATAAGCCTACCCCATGCAGACAATGCAAATGTGCTAGACAGTGCTCCAGAGTTCTCCAGACCTGAGGCAAGCTCTGCCAGCTTTCTTTCTGCAGAGAGCTCAGAGAGGTCCCCTCTGGACAAGCATCCCAGGAGCTCTCTCTAGTTGGCGGGGAGAGGGCGACCAGAACAGCACAGAAGTCAGCCTGTGGAGCAGGCAACAGGAATAAGAAGACCCAGAATGGACTAGAGCACACTACTGAGGAGAATGTGTTTGGGCATGACGAAGGAGCGATAGTACAGGGCTGGTGTCAACATATGTGTACGTTCAGCAGAGTGGCAACCAGTGTCCCTTCTGCAAGTCCCTGGGTTTCCAAGCACTCTCACATGACCCTCATCTCCACACACCACCTTAAAGACAGAAAGAAATCCAAGCTTAGCCACCCACAGCATCGCACTGACAAGGATGTAACAAGCAATTTCCGCAGCACAAGCTTGGGAATACCCTCCAGGTTTTTCATCCCCATCTTTCCTGTGGCTCACTCTAGTTACTGCTGAACAGCATGCAATGTGGACACATGTCCACACTCACACATACTACTGTGAGCAATCATTCACACTGTCCCTGTCCATCGAGAAAATAACATGGACATCATGGGGAAAGCAATGCTGAAGCTTAAATGGATACAATTTAACCAAAACACTAGAGCTCGGCTTTCCTTTTTCTTTTTGGTTTGTTTTTTTTGAGACAGAGTCTCATGTAGACAGCCCAGGCTGACCTCAAAC
Source organism: Onychomys torridus (assembly GCF_903995425.1). Classification (NCBI taxonomy): domain Eukaryota; kingdom Metazoa; phylum Chordata; class Mammalia; order Rodentia; family Cricetidae; genus Onychomys; species Onychomys torridus. The sequence goes on from NC_050465.1 coordinate 40,094,675, forward strand.
TTGTTATGTAGCTGAAGCTGGCCTTGAACTTCTGATCCTTCTGCCTCCACCTCCCCAGTGCTGGGATTATAGGCCTGTGTGAGCACACACAGCTAAGTCCTTCTGATAGCAAAACCTCTATGAAAATGATGGTGTGGACAGTCACCCCAGTGTTGAGCCTCCCCTCCATGCTGCAATTATGTTTATAACATGGCTGAACTCATTTAGCTTCGTATTTAATAATGTGCGTTAAACTCTATCATACTTTTGGCAAATATACTTTGAGAGCTCAGTGTATATGCCGAGAGCACATTATGCCGACACTAACAGAGATGTCTCTGTGAGGAGTTCCATAAACAGAACAAATGTGTGTAAAGTACTGTGCGTGTTGTCTCAAAGACAGAGATCCACAGAGACTTCTAGGATTGTCTTTTTTTTTTTTTTTTTAACATGACCATTCCAAAGTTGGCTCTGAGCATATTTTAAACATTAGGAAAACAAATTCACTTCCAGGATGCTAAGCTGAACACCAAGTTTGAAAGTCCAACTGCAGAAAACAAGAACAATGAGTTAAATTGAGTCCAATTGCTGTTGCTTCTATTTATGATAGCATTAAAACAAACAAAAAAACCATTGCCCTTGACCTCTGCAGCATGGGGTCAATCACAAAGATGGAGATCCAAGACCTCACATCAGGGTGGTATGGTCCTTAGGCCTCCCATGGTCCCATGGGCCGTAACTGAGGTCACTCCTTTCCTGGTGACTTCACACTCTCTCTTCACCAAAGTCACATTACCCCTAATAGAGGTGGTATGAAGACTTTGCTAGTGTCCTTACACATTGAGACTAGATTTGGGAATCTATACTAAACTTATTTAACATCAAAATTCATAAATCATTATTCAGTCAGTGTACAATATTCTAGCACCTTAAAATGTGCAGTATAATTATGGTTATTTTGAGATCATGGCCCCCTTGTTCTGACTCAGGGGAATTTGGCTGCCTTCCTAGCACCAGGAACAGAACTAGGCTTGGCCAAAGGCAGTCAAACCAAGTATGTGATGGAAATGGCCTGCCCAGACATGTGGGGGCCTGTTCCCACTTGGAGCTAGCTCTGAGTACATCTGGCACTGTGTGACAACGGTCTGCTATTTGAATCATGACAAATCAAGATTGTGGATGCAAGGCCAGGAGGGAAATGGGAAAAAAAAAAAATCTGAGCACCTCGAGACCTGGCTTTTGTCTTACCTCATTCACTAGGGCATTAGGTTGCTAAAGACAAGCCACACTAGAAAATGTTCAAAATGACTAACTCCCTAACAGTGAGAAGCAGGGAAGACCTGATTTTATGAGGAAAGAACCCATGAGGAGAAGCTCACATTGGCAGGGCAGCAGGGTCACTGGCCTGTCACCCCAACCTGGAAAGTGGCAGAACCCTTGTGCTCAGAGCTGGTCACAACAAAGTAGTGGGCCAATTGTGCACAGTCCTAAAATGTCTCTTCCTTCAAAACATAAATACAGAAAATACCTAGCCAAGAGCTAGGTGAGATTACCTACCAAAACCCCTAGGAAACGGGGTCCCACCCCAGTGAGTCCCACAAAGTGAACTCTTGCATTGGGACTTTAAGAACGCCAGGTGACAAATCTGTATCCATGAGATGTGCAGTCTGACCTTCTCATAAACACCTTGGAAAAGTTGCACCTTTGGCCTCAAGTTCCACTTCAAAGAGATGGCCAGACAATTTTTGTTTCAGATTGTTCATGACAACAGGATTGGTGACAACAGGTGAAAGCACAAATGTTAGAGCTGAGAAAGTTACTAAATAACCAGAACACACAAACCCCAAACAGACGTGGAAGGCCCATCAGTCACCGGGTGTTAGAGAAGGCAAATCCAAGCCCTGATGAGACACCACTAAACACTAACGGCTAAAATAAACAAAGAAACAGCGGACGGACAAACTGCAAGCATGGAGTGGGGGGAGGGGAGAATGTGAGGGGACGGGGCAATGTTGACTGGGGTTAAGAATGATGATGTAGCTGCTATGGGAGATGGGTGGGTAGTCCCTCAACACGTAAAACACAGAATTATCACGGGACCTGGAAATTTCCCTCCTGCATAACCCAAAGAATTGAAGACAAGTGTTTGAACAGAAACGTATACATATATGTTCACAGCAACACTATGCACTGTAGCTAAGCGGCAGAAACAACAGGAGTCCATTAATTAACATCAACCATCAAATAAGTAAACAAAATGCAGCATAACTATTACTCATCCATAAGAGAGAATACAGTGCATGATGTTGGAGATGACAACATGAATGAACTTTGACTATGTTATACTAAGTAAGCTCAGTGGTAGAGAGCTTGCCTAGCAAGCACAAGGCCCTGGGTTCGATCCTCAGCTAAAAAAAAAAAACAAACAAGAAGCCAGACACAAAAGGCTACACCATTGCCTGATTCCATCTATGTGAAGTACTGAAACAAGGCAAATCCACAGCAAGAAAAAGCAGACTCATGGTTACTTGGGGCTGGAAATGAGAGGGAAGGGGAAGTGGCCGTTTAATGAACACAGGGTTTCCTTCTGTAGTGACGAAATGCTTGGGAAGCAAATAATGACAACAGCCGAATGTGCTGACCGACACTGGGCAGTGCCTTTGAAATTGTTCAAGCGGCTTACAAGGTGTACTTTGCCATACAGTAAAAAACCACAAAAGTTTCCATGCATTGTGCAGAATGTTTAAGTTGATCCCTTAAGTATCCCTGGGCTGAGGTTAGAGCTGGACACTACCCAGCTGGCTTCATGTAGATGTAGATCAACCTCCTGTTGTATTGCTTTTGACCAACCCAGTGAGCCATCTCCCAGGCCCATAATAATACGATTTTTATTGTAAAATCATTATCAAATACTTCAGAATATAAACTGAAACATTTTTAGAAGAGGTGATCTCTTGACACTCTGGAGCTTAGCCAGAAAAGATAAAGAGAATAAATAACAAGGAATCTAAAACCACGAGGCAAGAGGACTCCAGCAGCACACCCTGCTGGCGCTAGAGGCTGAGGCCACAGTAGCCGGGGGAAGCCCATCCTGCCCAAAGCTGGGGCTGGGGCTCTGCGGCTTCAGATTCCTCAGTAAAAGGCCCCAATTTTTACAAAGTTGGCAACTTATTCAATATGTTTCAAATGCCACGGGCCAAACAAAATACATCTTTAGAGCAGATGTAGCCCACAGGCGCCAGTTGCTGAGTTCTGGTTTACAGAACAAGAGTATTTACGCTGGGATGGAGTGGGGGGTGGGGACAACTTTAAAAGACTATAGTAGTCACTTCAAATATCAGAAAGAAAATATGGCCAAGTAGGAGGTTGGGGAAGGGGGCTGTTCCTCCAGAAGGAGGGCACACCCAGACACAGTCTATGGGATGTTTTCTAACTAGAGAGCAGGTGTCCACAGAGGACAGAGGATGTAATGGCTGCTGCCCTTGAGGTGGTCCAGTGAAGTCTACTAACCAGGATTCCCATTCTGAGTCAAAAGTTGGATTACACCGAGTGCTCTCGACTGTGTTTAAGCATCAGAAATTTGGAAATTCGAAAAACTAGATGTCTGGTCTCCCTCCCAGAACCAAAATGTCTCGACAGTACGGTTTCACTGCCCTGCTGTGGCAGAAAGACCTGAAGAAGGCAAGAATGAATTCCTGGAGTTCATCACGGGTGCTGAGCTAAGGGTTTCTTACATTATCTCACTGTGGTCTTCACAGCTCCCCGACGCCTCCAGATTGTGTATGCTGGGACACAGCGACGTCATCTACCAAGTTTATGCTTGAGAACCACGCGATCATGTTTTTTCAAACAGTCTCAAAAGCATGTTTTAACTAAGCTCTGACTTTGTTAGATCACAGTAACAGCTAAACTTGGCTGCAGACAGACACGTGCACCACACAGATCAAACACACCTGATCACGAGATCAGCAAGACTAGAGATAAAGTCCCTGGATCCTAGAGGGATAAGTAAGACAGGAAGTTTAAGGATGACCTGGGGTCTCCGCCACCATGATCTTTTACAGAGCTCTTTTTGGCCTCATAGCTCATACAGGTTCACCAGAACTATGTTCTTCTTCCTACCCATTCAAACAACATGTCACCAGTACCTTAATGTGCCAGTGTACCAGGTGGATTACCAGGACAGCCCCCGGCCTCTGTATCTGAGGAGGAAGCATAGAAGTAATGACATCTCGTTTGGGGGGAGGGGAGCTCCAAGAAGAGGAGCTCCAGCCCAGCTGTGTCACAGGGAAGGGCTTCTGGGTATGCCTATGTTAAACTGAGGCCCCAGCGGACAAGAGATGAAGGACTCCAGGCTGAGGGGAAAACAGTGGTCAGAGGGACCTTAACACATTAGGGAACCACAAACAGACCCGAGTACCAGGGCACAGGGTTTCACGAGAGAAGTGATAAGGTGTAAGACAGACAGACAGACAGAGCTGAGGCACCTCGTGTGCTACGCTAAGTCTCTGTCACTTTTCTCAAACAAATGGGAAGCGTGTATGTAAGGCTCATCCCAAGAGAACGGCATATCCAGATTATGGTAGAACATACCAGCTGGCCAAGTGGTGCTAGAGGCCGGAAAACCACCCAGGGACTGCTGTGGTGGTAAGTCAGCTCAGCGGTGACTCCACTCAAAGGTAGCCGCAGGGCAGATGCTCGTCGGCAGCGATGACATATATTCATTCATTTGTTCATCCGCTGAGGAATACTATAGTCTTACAGTCTTTTTTATCAACAGGTCCTCTGCTCAGGCTAGACATACAGGACAGCCAAAACCAAGCACCATGGAGCCCGTTCTATTGGTCCCCTTCTAAATAACAGGTGTCCAGAAAAGTCATTTCAAAAGTACTAAATGATACACAAGAAGTTCACTGGCTGATTAATATCTGTTATTAATCATGTTATTAAACACTGTGCAATTAATAACGAAGTGAAGATCTGGCTTCTCCACCAACAGTTCTCAAAGGATCCTCAAGCATCAGGACCACATAACCAGGTAGTCCATACTCTTCAGAATTATGTTCCTAACATCCATCATCTAAGAGGATTATATGCTCTTGTCCTGTTTCACTCACAGAAAGTAAGAAGAACCTGCCTGCATCCTAACTCATCATTCCTCAGGTAGAAATAACTGCTTTTAAGTGGCGTGGAAATTAAACCAATAAATTCAAAAATTACCAAAAGCTTCTTAAACGTGGCTTTGCGCTGAATCAAATGGAAACTCTTCTGGGTTGTACCATGAACAATAACTAGGAGTTAAGAGGACAAGTCTACCCAGATACTGGTCTAGAACAAGCAGCCAGAAAACCGGGGTTCTGAGGCCAGCAGGGGTGTCTGAAAGCTGGCCCCATCTCTGACGATGCCACCCGGTGTCCATCACGATGGACTGGGGGTCCGGGATGCCCTCACGGTCCCTCTTGTCCAAGGGCAGCCAAGTATTCTCATTCCCTCACTCCACCCCAGCATCAGAGCCGCCACCGTGAAGCAGCTGAGCCTGCCGCAGCATGTGGAGCTGCTGCTGCTCCCTTAGAAGTGACTGCCATTTCTGTGATCTCTCCGATGGCTCCTCTGACCTTTCATCATCCCAGAATCAAAGTGTCCAGCCAGAGGAAAAAGGTAGTAGGTGAAACTGTCCATTTCTCTCCTGGAGCACTACGCTTACCACACGGGCTCAAATCACTGCCATTGGTCCAAAATCCCATATTGGTGAGTCACCTTTCCTGGATACAGTCATTGCTTAATTCAAGGTATCTCTGCTCCAAATGCTCACAGAGAGACATACAAGACTTGTTCGATATTTTAGATATCTTCTAACTAACTTCATGGAAGAAAACAAAACCCTCAAAGCCACAGTGGGACCTCAGCCTGTCCACAGGTGCCCTGCAGGTGAATGCTTGGTATCAGGTAACAGCCAGCCACATACTCCCAGCAGGAGTGGAGACCTAAGCAATGGCTGACTGGCTTCTCCCTGCTTCTGGGAAGACTAAGCTCTCCATCCACCACCACCACCACCACCACCTCCTTCTCCCATCCATGAGTGGGGATAAGTTAAGTTTTAATGTCCAAATATGGGGATCGGTTCCCAGGGGGGAGATGAGCAGGCAAAGCTAAGCCAGGCCTCACACCAGGCACCTGACCGTCCAATAATAGTTCTCATCCAATGCTTTCAATGGTGACGATGGTAACCGTGGAGAATAACAACCCTGAACCCCCGTTTGGTCTGAGCTGCTTGCCTGACTCTCTCAGGGTACAGTATGAGTCATCCGTTTGGCTATGTGAAAAATAGATATTTAGAATAAAAGCAAAGTAGACTTAACAATTTTCTCAGAAGCAACCCTCTGGGCTGCTCAAGGGAGTCGTGAGTGCAATTCATTTTCTTGCCTGGGGCTCACATGCTCATGGCTTTTCAGACATGAAAAAGCAAGACGTTCTGGGCAGTTTTTCAAATGGATCAAATTTTTATGGACCTTAAGACCCCAACTCTGACTATTCAAAAGCTTTTTTTTTTTTTTTTAAGACAGGGTTTCTCTGTGTAGCCCTGGCTGTCCTGGAACTTGCTTTGTAGACCAGACTGGCCTCAAATTCACAGAGATCCACCTGCCTCTGCCTCCTGGGCGCTAGGATTAAAGATGTGCGCCTCCACACCCAGCTCGACAAAAACTCCTAATTACTTATACAAATACACCCAAAGAACAAGAAAAATCTGTAACTCACAGGCCACCAAAGCAAACACGTTTTAGTAGGTATCATACTTCAGCTAAATCATTCACCAAAACTGGCTTGAAAATACCTCCCGGATTGCCCTGCTGCTCTCAAGGGGGAGAGCAGATGAACAGAGCCATGACAGTGCCTAGCGAGCTGGAGAGAGGCATGACAAACATGTAGTTGGTCTGCCTCAAACCAGGTCAGAAACTGAAGCTGAGCATGGCGTGAGAGACTGCAGAGCAAATATGCTCCTGCCGCCACCGAGGAAGCAGTAAATATCCAGGGAGGCTTCCACTGAGAGCATGGGCCTGTGAGTTGATCCCACCCTACCCATCTGGGGAATACGCAGACATCCTTCCACCACGTGTGACCTCTAAGGTGTCCTGTGTGCTAAGAGACAAAGGGCTGTGGGAACCCCATCCCTCCCATGAGGGTAGGTATGCAGAATATCTGTGTAACTAATGCAAAGATGTGTTGCATTTGTGTAATTATGTCAAGATGTGTTGCTGTTTTTACCTTGCCTGCTTACGGCACTTGATTGGTCTAATAAAAAGCTGAACGGCCCATAGCAAGGGAGGAGGTATAGGCAGCACTTGCGGGCGGAGAGAGTAAGTAGGAATTTAGGTTCAAAAGGGAAGAAGAAAAAGAGATGCCAGAAAACACCAGGGAGACACCAGGGGCCACACAGACAGATGTGGAGGAAGCAGGAAAGTAAGACAGACACAATGAAAGAAAGGTTAAAAGGCCCGAGGTAAAACATAGATGAATAGAAACAGGTTAAATTAAGTCAAAAGAGCTAAGTTAAAAGGGACAAGCCTCAGCTAATGCCAGGCATTCATAATCAATAATAAGTCTCCGTGTCTTTATTGAGGAGCTGGTTGGCAGCCCAAAGAAAATCCAGCTGCAGCAAGGGTCAACCAGTCTCTAGGTGCTGCTGACTCCAAGGCCAGCATTTTGTGGTTCTTCTAGACACTGAGCCGTCTCTCCCTTGCTCTCTTCTCATACTCCCTTCACCTGAAACCCCAAACCACAAGAGCCAGAGAACATTCGAGGGACCCAGTGACTTTACTCTTCCCTCCAGGTCTGTGACCAGCACCCCAGTGATGAAAAATTGGGAATCCAAGTCAACTCTCCAAAATGGAGATTTGTTTTCCTGGGCCTCTCTCTCCCTTCTCCTTCCTGGGCCTCTCCCCCTCTCTCTCTCTCCCCTCTCCTTCCCCCTCTCTCCCTCTCTCTCCCTTTGCATACCTCTATCACTACCCCTTTAGGAGTAGGAAAGGGGTCTGTCAGAAATGCAGCTCCTGGAAAAGGGGGGTGAGAAAATGGGGCGCCCATTAGACCCAGAAGACCGCAGTGATTAGAGACCGACAAGACCACAGCCAAGAGTTCAAAACCATGTAGCTGCTGCCACCAGACCTGCATCTGCTGTCCCCATGCCGATTTTCAGAGGGCAAGCCTCAAAGAAACTGTTTTTATCATACAGTCCCCAATTTAAGAAACCCGAATAAGGGGGAATTGTACCACAACCAATTTCCTGTAGATTTAATGACTACCTGTTCAGTCCATTGCTGCTTAGACAAAGGCATAGTCTCCAGAATCTACCAAAACTATAAGTCCCCCAACAGTATTTACCATTGCACCCCTAACTCCAACACAGAGTAGGTCCCTCAATAACTCTCTACTCATGATTCATTCCAAGTCATTTGTGTTCATTCAAAATAACATGTTCTATCATCACTCTACCTCTTCTACACTACTTTTGAAACACATGATCAATCACTAAGATCATTGTAGGGTCTCACAGGTAAATAGTCTAAATTCCAGTGATGGCAGTGTTTTGTATCATACATGATTTGCTCCAAAGAATTCAGTAGCATCTATAAGAGAGGAAGACGAACACACACACCTCCAACCATGACTCAATGACCACATGTCTCAAGGTAAAAGACTAGAGGATACTCAGCTCCACGGGTCCGTCAGTCTCAACCTCAGTACAGTAGGAACACGGCATGTAGAGCGAAGTGGATTCCTCATGTTCAGATGCATCTACTCATCACATAAGTTGACCCCTAAATGCAAACTAGCTATTTATCTGGTGCTCAAATAAATCACAATGTGCTTTAACTCTGGAGGCCAAACCAGTTGTGTTGGCCTCAAGAAGACAGTGGGTTGGCTGCCAAGGTGAACCCTTCCCCTGGGGTGTTTAAGGCAACTGAATCTATCAGCTTTCTCCTCTTGTAAGGGACTTAGGAACGTTGTCACTCAGTAAGCTGCAAGCCCTCTAGCAAGCTCAGCCTGGTGCATTGCACAAAACGAGGTCCCAGCAGATAAGGAGAACTTTCCAAAGGAAGGCATTATTCATCTGCTCACACCAACAGTCTGTGAAAGCAACTTGATGTCGATAGCATTGCTTTTGGCACAGGGTCAGGTTTCGGGGCATCGTCTTCCAATCACTTTCCTAGTTTTTCTAAGAGGAATCAAAACAATATCCATGAGGTGATTGTTCCAGAAAGCCCACTCGGAATTTTTTTTTTGGGGGGGGGGCTTTTTTTTCCTAATTAGTTACAACACTTTATTTCAAGATCTCTATTAAATATATTAAGCACATTTAACCTTAGCGAAAATAAATCCACCTAATTAGGCGATAGAAAGAACAGCTCATTAGCAGAGCATGGGTAAATATTTTCTCTACTCCTTCTAAGCACTGCTTACAGGACACTTGAGCTCCGTGCAGTCTTATCATACCACATCGTCAGCCTGGTGTGCTAAACATGAGCCTAAAAATCTTCCGGAGCAAGTAACACAGCTGAGTCTGTCCTCTGCTGAGCTCTGAGAGACCGCCTCTCCTGGTCTGGCCAATTTTAAGCCAACTGCATGTTTTCATCAGCAAGGCGCCTCGAATGCCTCTAATGACCTGGCTTATTAGACATTTTGGGTGAACAACATTAGAGCCCTCTCCTGTTCTTTCCTTTTTCAGAATGATATATATCTCAACTACATCAACTCCAAGAAGTGTGTGTGTATTAATAGCATTAAGAATACGGAATATTTTATGCTAGGCTTCTTTGATGTCCTGCGAATTTTAGGATCACATTAAGCAATAAAGTCCCTTCAGAGAGAAGAGTCAAAGAATAAGGCAGAGGGGTGCTGGCCGTGCCCTCCAATGAGCTAAGCTCTTCCCCACATTCTTCTCATACCTCCTAAGGGTAGTTACCGCAAGAGAACAATTTGCTGGGAGCTCAAAGCTTTATAACTAAGAGCTTTACTGGGATGGCAGTTATTTTAGAAAAAAAAAAAATTAGGAGCTTCTTGGCTATCCAATCTCATGAAGATAATGAAATAAAATACGGCACATTCAAATAATAGAATTTTATGCATTAATTGAAAATGTCACTTTACAGTTGTGTGGCTTGGTCTGTTTGTGGGGTCCCTAAGAGTGGACCAGGATCTGTCCCTGGCACATGAGCTGGCTTTTTGGAACCTACTCCCTATGGTGGGCTACCTCGCTCAGCCTTGATGCAGGGGGGAGGAGCTTGGTCCTGCCTCAACTTGATGTGCCATCCTTTGTTGACTCCCATGAGAGGCCTGCCCCTTTCGGAGAAGTGGATGAGGGGGTGGAAAGGAGGCGGAGAAGGAAACAGGAGGAGAGGAGGGAGGCGAAACTGTTGTTGGTATGTAAAATAAATAAATTTTAAAAAAGACAACCTAAATAAAATGCCACTTTTCACTGGATGTGGAGGCACATGCCTGTAGCCCCAGCACTCAGGAGGCTGAGGCAGGAAAATCAACATTGAGTTCAAGGCCAACCTTGGCTTTTAAGACTTTTATCTCAAAACAAGGTTGTTGGGTTTTGTTTTTTTTTTAAATGTCATTTCAACAAATTGTTAAAGACTTGGAGAAATATTTGTTATATAATATTAAATGACAAAAAAAAATCCCTAAAACCATATCCAAGGTCTAGCAGTGTCTAATAAATGTGTATTTTTTTAGATTAACTAAAATATATATTTACTAATATTTATTTAAATAATAGGTGAAATCTATATATTAAGTAAATGCTTATATATAAATGATTATTTTAAAAAAGACATTTAAGAGGAAAAGTATCAGATCAGTAATAGTCATCTCTTAGTGAATTGGATTATAGTGCATTATTTTCCAGATTTTTTTTTCCTAATCTGTATATTCCACACTTTACAGTTTATATATCTACTTCTGATACAGCTGGGAGGTACAAGAAACATAAAAACAAAATGCAAATGCAGCCATCGGAGTTAAATTACATCTTAAGTAGGATTTCCAAAGAAGAGTGAGAACCCAGAGGCCTGACCGCCTGAAGGCCCCACCAGCTGCAGAGAAGCAAGGCCTCCTGCAGGAGGTCACAGACCACTCCCTCGTGTTGGGTCAACCTGGAATTCCGGGGCTGGGAGCACGCACAGCCACCCTGGAGAAGCACATGTGTGCTTCACAGACTGGGCCCCAATTTTTCACCAGATTTTGGTTTGGTTTGGTTTGGTTTGGTTTGATATCTGCCTTTTCCGCTGGACCAAGAAAAGATGATTTTGTGCACGGCCGGCTGAACTTCTGCAGCTGAAGGTTTTGGAGGCATGAAGTCTTCTAGGTACAGGGGTCAGATGCACACAGTCCCTCAGCTCAACAGTGGAAACAAAAGCATGTGAAGGATCAAGTTCGGTGTGTCCCATCTCTCCACTCCTGAAACCACAGATTAGAGAAAACCTCCCTGAGGAACTGTGGAGAGTCATGAATGGCTTCAATTAGCTGAGAGAAAGATTCCTGGCTGAATGCCATATGTTGCCAATGAGAAAGCAATGTGTTCCAGGTTGGCCCAGTATCTGAAAGAAATATCTGGTACTTCAAAAGATATACATCTAAGTACTGTCACTAAGTAGCCATTTAATTAAAACTAATGTCTCAGCATAAATTCTGGAGGCCCAAGGGAGATAGATTTAGAAATCAACCTGCAATTAAGACTTTGGGGCTAATTATGTGGCAACAGAGGCTCCGGGAGGAGGCACATGGATGCTCGTTAGAGCCTTCAACTCTGGTGGCAGAATTTATGATGCTGTTTCCTCCTCGATGTCTTCCAATTTGTACTGAACGTCACAACTCTGATTAACAGCCGCATCTGCAGCTCACACCAAGCAACAGCAGGATGAACCCAAAGGTTAAAATTGAACAGAATCAGGTTCCAGGAGGGACTCTGCTCCTTGTTGGCGCCTGTGTTGGTTATACTGAGAGAAGGAAACACCAACCAACCCCTCTGGTGAGCCATCGTAATAAGAGAGCGACCTGGGTGAGAACACGGGTTCTAACGTCCATGTTGAGGCACCGTGTGTCTGCTGCAGCTCCCAAAACTGTTGCCCTGATCTGAAATACTCAAGAGACCTGTAGTTGCCGTCAACAGAGGAGATGAACTGCCGTCTCGCCTTAAAGATCTCTACTCGGGAGAGAAGTCCTGATCCCTCCACATTTCACTCTACCCAGAAATCCAGCACCTGTCCCTGGATCTCGCCGTGAGCCAATCACTACAGGGAAAATCTGTGAGTCTATCCTCCTCCACTTTGGGCGTGCTCCCTCTTAATTACCTATGATTCAAGAGGACCTGGTCCTTGACTGTCTTTGCCACTGAGGTTGGCACAGAACCCAGAGTGACCAGACTGAGTCCCTTTATAGGCACTGACTGGATATTAGGAGAGTATGGGTTACTATTTAGACAAAGGTACCGATGTCACCATTCCCTCTCCCCAGGTCTGGAAGGCAGTAGACTTTCTACTTTGCACTAACATCATCACACACATAACTGCTTTCTCTGGGCTTTTTCCCCGGAGAAAACCATTTTTGTTCACCCAAGCATCGGTTTCTAGAGAGCACAACTCCACTGTCTTGAATGCCATGCAATGCAAAGCAGCCCACAGCTGGCTTTGGGAGCAAGCGCCCAGTTAGCAAAGCAGCCAGTCAACGTCACTCCTCCAGCCACAGAGGAAGTGGGCAGAGACCTAGTTACTGCCAAAAAGGAAGGAGTGAGCTTCTCATGTGCAAATGGCCCCAGCAGAATCACCAGTATTTCATATCATAAAAATATAAAAAATCCCTGTAGATGTAAGAGGAGCTTGGGTCATTTTCTCACCACTGTCTGCCTAAGTGGCCTGGGGTTTGCTGAAAAACACTATCATTTAATTTACTTTCCACTTCTTTTCATGATCTAACATTATTTGACCATCCAGAAAGTCACAGATGCCTCCCATGTGCTGACTGGCTCTTGAGTCTTGGGCAGTTAAACCCCTAGAACAAACAAGGAAAGATCCAGGGTCTCCAACATAACACAAATACCCACAGGGTGTCATGTAGACCAGGGCTGCCTCCAAAGCTCAAGAGCCACGCAGTCACTCGGATTTCACTAAGGTAGAAAGATCCTCACTGTTTTCAAAGTGTTGGTGTCATCATGAGGCACCAAAGCTGCAGTGTTTGAACAAGAGGTAGACTAGTACTTACTGTGACCAACAGACTCTCCTGCCCCCTGGGTCCCATATCTGAAAGTCACTTGAAATCCCTGGGTAAAATGGTTAAGAGCTTAAGCAACAGGAAAATGCCTGGGTACCCAGTCCACAAGGGGCTGTTTTCCACATCTGTGGAGAGCTACATGGTTCTGAATCATTTGTCTCTCCTCTTCAAGGTGCACCCTTGACACTTTTGTCCTGTGAGGTCATAAAAACATGCCGGCTTTTAGCAACCCTGAGACCCAGTTTTCTCATCTGTTAAATGAATGGGTCGGCCAGCACAGTCGGTGGTTGTTCTTTCCAGATCCAAGAAGTCCACAGATCAGCTCAGAATACACAACTCCCATAAAGTCTCCAAAGAAACATTGGAGTAATTGGTCCCCAGGGAAATGAGTTTTAGCAACACAGCCCCCTGCTCCTGGTTGAGCACATCCATTCCCTCTGCTTCCTACTTGCTGGTGAGATAAGATGAGCAGGGATCTGAGGACTTGCCTTATAAACAAGAGGCTGTCCAGTCAAAACGTTGGACTGACAGAGCAGACATCCACAGAATAAACTGTCACATCAACAGAAGCGGTCTGGTTAAAAAAGGGCAGAGAGCAGAAGACCGCCCTGCTAACCCCAAGGACAACAACGACATTCAGTAGGGAGACTGGAAACTGCTTATGAGACAATCCTTCGACATTCCACAGTTTTCAGAGCATGAGATGCAACTACTGGGATCCACATGTCCCTCTGACATGTCTGAGGCCAGGGGACCTTGCTACCATTCCCAGGCCCCTTTTCCAGCTTTTCCATGCAGTGGCCCTCTGTGTATGAACAGTTCCACATCTTTGGATTCAAACAACTGATGAGCAAAACACTATTATTATATCTGCAGTGAACATAAAAGGTTTTTCCTGCTTTTATTCCCTAAGTGACTTGGTATAAAAACTCTGTATGTGGTATAACATTGTGTTGCATATTACACATAATCCAAAGATTCTTGGAAACATAGAGGGTGTGGGTAGGGCATATCTGCATGTGGTAGCATTGGTGTAAGGGACCTGTGTCACTCTCTGGGTCCCACCACCACACCTGGGCTAGCTTTGGCTTGACTTTGTGAATGGTTCTGTGATTGCTCCCACACCAACGCCACTGTTGAAGGGCCAATGTTCCAGGCCCACGGGCATCTCCCAGTCTACTCTCTACCTCCCACACGTCTCTGTCATGGGCTGAGGGAAGATTGCAGTTCTGGGGGTCAGGAATGGAACCCTGAGGACTTAAAGACAGACAAATACGAACAGGGTAGAAGAGGGCAAGACGGAAGCCTCCTTAGTTTGGGGGTGAGCAAATGGGAGTTAAAACCACGTTTCCAAAACATGTCAAGGTCTGAGGGGATAATTCAGTTGATAATGCATTCGCTATGCAAGCATGAGGGCCTGAGTTTTATCCCCAGCACCCACGTAAAAAAGCCAGGTGTGGTGGAACACTTACACTCCCAGCACTAGAGAGGCACTGGGGGTCCCTGTGAGGGACGGGGTCCTCTGGCTAGCCAGCCTAGCTGAATCAGAAGATTCTAGGCTGAGAGATCCTATCTCACAAAACAAAGCAGACAGAACCTGGGAACAACACCTGAGCTTGACACGCACGTGCACCTACACACAAGCATGTGAACCTGCACACAGGTACGTGTGCCAGCATACACATAAAAATAATCAATGGGGGGGGGGGCTGGAGAGATGGCTCAGAGATTAAGAGCACTGACTGCTCTTCCAGAAGTCCTGAGTTCAATTCCCAGCACCCACATGGTGGCTCACAACCATCTGTAATGAGATCTGGCACCCTCTTCTGTATACATAATAAATAAATCTTTAAAAAAAAAATAATAATCAATGGGCAATTCGCAGCCTAAGTACACTAACAGCATTGTGCAATAGTGCTTCTGTCCATCTCCAGGTGTGTGAGATTTCTGTCATTTGCATCTAAAAAATGAATTCTGACTCAAAAAATAAATGTGTAACATAAGGTACTATATATGGAGTACTCCAAAAGGATACAAGTTCTGTTTCAAAAACAATAAACAGGGAAAACACTCAAACACTGAAAGCAGGTGTGACCTGAATTGAGGCCCTGAAGGATGGATGCCCTCATCTGGGAAGAGCAGGAAAGGGTCATTAGTGAAATGGACTCCACATGTGAATCAATGAGAACTCTTTACTTTCATGTCTGTAGAAAGAGAAAGAACCTGGGCACAAAGAAAGGTCCATCTCATCTCCCACAGGAAGACATTCCTCAGAGGAAATTAGAAATGCTTCAGCAAAAATCAAATAAATAAACAAAATATGGATACATTTGGCTCTCACAACTCCCAAAGAACTTATAGGTGATAGTGGCACACGTCTTTAATCCCAGCACTCGGGAGGCAGAGGCAGGAGGATCTCTGAGTTCCAGGCCAGCCTGGTATACAGAGTGAGTAGGGTAGTCAGGGCTACCACAGAGAAACCCTATCTTGAAAAACAAAAATAGGGAGGGAGGGAGGGAGAGAGGGAAAGAGGGGGGAAGGAAATAGATCGGAAGGAAGGAAGGAAGGAAGGAAGGAAGGAAGGAAGGAAGGAAGGAAGGAAGGAAGGAAGGAAGGAGAAAGCGAGAAAGCGATGCTGTAGCAGCCCTATCTCGTGAGGCAGGAACAGCCCAAGGCACAGGGAAGGAAGGAAGCCAAGGCTGACTGATGGACAGCACTGAACCCAAGAGTTTCCTTTAACAAGCTTCGGAAAGCAGCTCTCTGGAAGATTCTTCCAGAGAACGACAAACTCTCAGACTTCAACTGAGGAATGTTCTCAGGTCATTTCTTCACGTCAGCAGAGAAGTCTGGGCCATAGAAACTACTCTAGAGTCAATTTATAAACTTAGTTAAGAAGGAAGGAACACACTCTTTGGACGTGTAGGAGCAAAGCCAAAAGTCAAGTGCCATCCACTCTGGAGGCAGACCCCAATTCCCGTGAGGCTTTTGTTGTTTCCCTGATGTGTGTTTATATTCAAATAAATAAGCCCCATTTCTTTAACCCTTTAAGGGGCTCTAGGTCTTTGTGGGGGTTCCCTCAAATGGAATTGTGGGACTCCGGTCCACTCCTCCTTCTCATGTGCCCCCACTATGGTGTGTCTTCTCTGTAGCCCCAGAGCAGCAGGGCCAACCAGTGTGGATTAGAACTTATAGAACTGTGGGTCAAGCCTCCCTCTTTATAAGGCAATTAGCTTGACTATTCTGTTATAGTGACAGAGAGATGACTAAAATACAACAGACTTTAATGCCAAAAAAAATTAAATAAAAATAAATATATACAAATAAAATAAATACATGTTTCCACAGATACATAAGCAATCCCCCAAAAGTGGCGGGTGCATCTCCATATATGTAACAGAATACAATGAGACAAAGGCATTTCTATCTGTGTTTATGAACCAGTGGCTTCCAAATGTTGGTTACAACTATAGAAAGGCTCTTGGCCCCTTAAAATGTTCCCTGGGGATAAATATGTTCTGGAAAGCAAACCAAGTCCAAAGCTTCATCAGACAGATATCAGAAACACGGCCACCCACCACCATCACCACCACCACCACCACTGCCAGCGCCACCACCATCACCAACAACACTGACTCCACCATTGCCATCAACACCACCAATGCCAACGCCACTACCACCTAATGAGAACAGCTCTTTGTGGCCCAAATCCTTACCTACCTGAAGATACATGGCGGGGGGCAGGGGTGAGAAATTAGTTATCCATAACTGGTATTTCCTCCTTGAATACATAATCTTAATCCAATGCAGCCTATATTAGGACTAAATATCGCATTTCTGAGCTGCCCCAATGGGTCAGGTAGGCGGAGGCAGTCAGTCCTAAGACCGATTCTACCAAACCTTAGATCAAAGTCTTAAATTTGCATAGTCGCCTAGTTGCTTAACAAGAATACAAGAATAGTAGAAACTTCCCAAAGTTCAAGTTCCATGTGTTTTATGATAAACTACAACAAAATGCAGCTTCAGAACAAGGCCCAGAAGCCAGGCTGTGTGAGTCAAACCCAGGACCTTGGACAAATGCCCTGGCATCTCTTCTCATCTGCTGAGTAGTAATGACAACAATATCTCCATTTTCAAATTTTTTAAATCGTATGTACCTCATACTATTGCTAGAGAATTAAAAGAGCTAGCCTATAAGACGTCACTAAAATACTGCATCTATTCTAGCTTCATTAAAAAGAGTAATTTTCTACTAGAAGTAGACACCTGGGGGCACCCTCTTTGGACATCTGAATTTCTAACATGCACATGGTTGCGTAGACAACCTTTTGACTTGTTTTCATTGTCCTTTTTCTGTATATAAATATATATAAAAAAACTAACAACAATTTTTCTTAAAGTCTCATAGTAGTTTTAAATACAACTTCAATTTTCTTCCTGCCCCACCTCCAGCCCCCACTCCCTGGGGGAAAAGTACTAGAGCTAAGACTGATTGTAAACCTGATTGTTGGACACAATTCGTAAAGACCTCTCACCTAAAGTCACTTCACGGCCACCTTTCGGAATCAAAACTACTATTGATGAGAGGCTGGAAAATGCAAAGCAAATTCCAAGTTGAGCCTGTGCACAGGAGTAGATTACAACCGTTCAGAACCTCATTGAACTTCTTCTGGCAGCAGAGAGGATTATGTGCCCAAAGCTTTCAGTGTGTGGTGGGGAGCGGGAGAGCTGAGGTGACCTTGGCTTGGGATTGACTGACCCACTTCCGTGTCATGTGATAATGCCTTCGTGGATTGGAGAGACTGAAGACTGGAGCAGAGAAGAGCACTTGTGTGCAAACCTTGAGTATCAAGGGGTTTGTGCCGTGCGTTTTAATTTTCTTTTGGTATTCAAGTATAAACTCTAAAAGAATTTAGCTTAATTCGTGTTAATTAATTAATAATTTTAACTAAGTAAAAAGAACATTATATTAAGTTTAGACTTTTCTCCTACATTCTATTTCAAAATAAATCTAGTTTGGAGGGATCTGATTCCCAAGGAAGAATGGGATTTTAACGCAGAAACAAAGCTAATGGTCTTGTTGTCAACAGAATCTCGTGTTCTCTCTTTAAAAAGAACTTAGAGGGTAACGCGGGTTAGAAGCTATCATGCTTTGTCTTCTCCTCCATGAACACATTTGAGTGAAAACACAGAGATCTCCACATAAGCCCTGTCCGGGTAAATGAGTCTCTACACAGCTCTCTCGCATCCTTGATACCGTGGAAAAGAAATGTCGAGGCTTTCTCTGGAGAATTATCCTTAAAATCAATGACAAAATGTCAGTATCTCTAATACCAGTTTTAAAACAAACAATGACCGGTGTCCTTTATTACAGCGAGGCCATGCACAAGGTGGTACATCATTCATAAAGCCCCTGGTAAGAGACCAGCAATATGTATTTTTAAACTACATTAAAACTAGAGGGGATTTTAGAGTTGATCTAACATGGATTACACATTTGAATCCCAGGATAGCTTTAGCAACACTGATGCCTGGGAAAATCCCACAACAATTAAATCAGCACCAATTAATCATCAATTAAGTCAGATGGGGCCCCGTCAAAATTTCCCAGGTGATTTTCCCAGATAGTACTGACCTGGTCCAAGTACTTCGTTCTGTGCCAAAACCTAAAGTCACACAGGTGGGAGTATAACCCAAATCATCGGGTTCTTTATTTTCTATTACATAGCCCTCTTTCCTAACTATTTCTCCTGACAAATCTCCAAGTTCGGGATCAAAAAATGGACCCCACTTTGGACCTGATACCCTGAGAGGTACCAGAGATCATTGCTTTACCCATCAGTCCACTACTGCCTTTATGCCCAGCAGTCTGCTGGGAGATGGGCCACACTACCCCTGCCATGCTCACCCCAAAACAGCAGCCTGATTTTCAATCTATATTAATGGCTTTCTTTATTGTTTCCAACAACTGTTGTTCCTCTGATAGTTCTCTTTCAAAGAAATAATAACAACCTCTTCTAAGGAAAAAAAAAAAACCTTCATTTGATGGTAAATTGAATTTCTGGTGCAAGAATGAACTAAAATCCTTCATAGAAAGAAATAGCCTCAGGGCAACTTCTTGAGAAACGGATAATTTGCTGACAGTGAGTGGTCTAAAGGTTTGTGTTCAGAAAGAGCTGAGCGGAGGGCCATAGAAACAGCGTGGGGGCCTGGTGATGGGCCAAGTTCCTGAGTATCGGGGTCCTGCTGCACGACTGGCCCTTTCCTGGGATCTTCAGCACAGTTAGTCACCACAGATGGGGTGAACACTGCTTGATAAACAGCCTCAAGAGTGACACCTCTGGAGGTCATGTCCCCTGGGTGTCCTCTCTGATTCCGTGTGTTCAAATCCTACCGGTTTATTATACACGATCAGAGAAGTGTTTGCTACTAAAAGCCAATACCTGGGTGCTGTGGAATGTCTTTCTGTAGGCTGTGAATATATGTTGCTCTGATTGGTTGATACATAAAGCTGTTTGACCTATGGCAGGGCAGATTATAGCTAGGTGGGAAAAATCCAAGGGAGACAGTGCAAGGAGAAAGGAGAGGTTGGGGAGACGCCATCCCGCCGTCCAGGGAGCAGCGTGTAATGGCACACAGGTAAAGCCACGGAACACGTGGTGACACGTAGATTAATAGAAATGGGTTAATTTATTATATAAGAGCTAGCTAGCAAGAAAATTGAGCTTTAAGCCATGACCATGCAATTTGTAGTTGACATAAGCGGCTTCAGGACCAGGCAGGACCCAGGAAAACTTCCAGCTACACACAGACAGCAGGAAGAAATCAGGAGGTGGAACTGTGAGAAAGAAGTGACGGGACATGGCAGGACTGAAGGAAACCTGGACCAGGAAGACATCCAATCCCGCCCTGCTCCTGCATTTACGGTGCATTTCCAGAAGCTTCTATTTTCTCGTGGATGAAGCCGGAACAGTATCTCTCCCCAGACCCCATGTGTGGGTTATAAAGAGCAAATTAAAGGTAATTTATATAAAAACATACTTCTAAATCTGCACATAAAGAATAAAAGATTGAGAGTGGGTGAAGGAGACCCACAGGCCTGCCCAGGGAGGTCTACCCTGGGCTGTGAGGACAAAACACAGGCCCAGGTGGTGCCTTTGGGTCAGGCACTATTATACTGAGCAAATATATGGTAGGGTATGGAAGGGAGGAAGGAAGGGAAGGAGGGAGGGAGGAAGGTGGGGGAAGTGGGTTCATGTCCTGTGGAGAGAGGCAGATCTGAAGAGGTGAAGGTAATTGGAAGTAGACTGGGATGGGTGGCCTGCTTGCCCACCAGGGCCATGGTGATGTCTGGGCCTGGATTGCTGCCAAGGGCCACGTCTGGGTCTATGGCCCTGCAGCAGCCAGGGTCTGTTTTGATGTCCATGGCTCCTGTTACCACCCAAGGCTGAGAGGATAGGACTGCAGAGTTGGTCCTGCCCCTCACTGGCTACGACACTAGGGAGAACCGGCCCTGCCCCTCACCAGCTGCAGCACTCAAGAGAACAGACCCTGCACCTCACCTGGGCAGCACATAGAGCTGACCCTGTTTCTGGGGGCACAGGGGAGCTGGCCCTGAGCATATGAGAGTGGGAGAGCTGGTCCAGCCCCTTGGTGGCAAGGGTAAGGGAAAGTTTCCCTCCCTCGCTCCTTGCCCCTCACCAGCTGTGGCAAGCCGGAGAGCAGGCCCTGCACCTCACCTGGGCAGAACAGTAGAGCTGACTCTGCTGACAGGGGTGAGGGCAAGCTGGCCCCAAGAATGTGAGTGGAAGGAGATCTGACCCAGCTCCTCATCTGCCATGCTAGGATTTGGCAGGTGGGAGAGCTGGCCCTGAGAACATAGAGCAGGAAAGCTGTCCCTGCCCCATCCCTGCCTCTTAGTCGCTACAGCACTCAGGAGAGTGGCCCCTGTACCTTACCTAAGCGACACAACAGAGCTGGCCCTGGTGGTCTGAGTATGTGTGAGCCCACCCTGAGGGCATAAGAGCAGGAGAACTCGCCCGCCCCTTGTTCCTTGCTGCATAAGGTAAACTAGCCAGGGCAGTGATGGAGAGCTCACCCTGGTGGTGAGGATGGGAGTTGATCCATCCCAACATCCTCCCCATCTATGATCTGCTGGAGCCTGTGAAGGGACTGGTCCTACAAATCCAAAGCTGCAGGATCTCTGATAGTATAGCAGAAACAGAGGCCTCGAACCAGACCAATGACTCTTTGCAATGAACACTTGCAAGTAAAAATATATGGACTAGAGCTTCCACAATGAGATTTTTCTTTTTTCTTTTCTCTTAACTTTTATTTTATTTTTCAGGTGGAGGTTTTGCAAGGGCAGAGGGCAGATACAAACAGACAGGAAGATGAATGGGATGGAGATACATGATATGAAAATTACAAAAAAAAAAATGAAAGTTTAAAAAAATAAAAAATAAAAATAAAAATAAATGGAAAGAAACATGACCAGAAGTCAAAACACATAGTACTGAAACCAGCAGCGTAGGATTGTAAGGAACAAGCCAAACCACGGACCAGCCAGATCTGGAATCCTCTCTCAGCCTAGGTATTCTCACTCTGTCTTGGAGACTGTGGTGCTTTATTTTCTCTTGTGGGTTTGACAAGGTTGGACTATAATGCGCTAAGCGCTAGCCGTGGGTCGTTACTGATTAGCAGCCACTGCGATGACCATCCCATCCCTTACGTCACAGGG
The DNA here is from genome assembly GCF_903995425.1 of Onychomys torridus. Classification (NCBI taxonomy): domain Eukaryota; kingdom Metazoa; phylum Chordata; class Mammalia; order Rodentia; family Cricetidae; genus Onychomys; species Onychomys torridus. The sequence goes on from NC_050465.1 coordinate 40,116,660, forward strand.
CAGTGGTGAACACCAGCAATCAGGTCTGTCTGCTGACACCGAGAGAGCCCTCAGTGTGCAGACATCATTCCTCCCTTCTGACAGAAACAGAAATATTAAAAGACTCTGTTTCCAAATTCTTCTCCTTTTTCACCAAGAGGTCTTTTTGAAGACTAATCCTCTAAAGAGCGGAGGAGATATCAGAGAGACCGCAACAGCTCAGGTAATCTACCTCCCATCTCAGTCACAGGCTTGCCTTTCATCTCCTGGTAAACATTCAACACCTTTCTCAAGGAACAAGCAGGAATCTCAGTACAAGGTGTGTGCCCTGCTGGCCATGGGATCTGATTAGCCAAAGCAGGGTAGCTGGTAGGATCTGGTTAATTATAATTACCGAAACTTTCAGCTGAGGGAAACAAAGGAACAAAATGATACTTGAAGAGGTGTGAACTAGGCAGCTGTGTTCTGGAAGTCTCTGCGTGTGGCAACGTGTGGCACTGACCTGCTGCCATGTTCGTTTCAATTAAGAAAACACAAGGTGGGGAAAAACAGGGACAAAATTAAAGCCGGTGATGGCAAGGTGTCTCAGCAAATGAAGGCCTTTCCACACACTCCTGACAACCCAAGTCCAGTCCTCAGAACTCAAGTAAAGTAGGAGAGAGCCTCTGACCTCCACGTGGCTCCACAGCACGCACGTGTCCACGGTCTACACCACACAAAAATAAATAAAACAGAGGTTTAAAATTAAAAAGTACAAAACATTTACTTAACATGCCTTTCCATGCAAATCACAAGGACATAGAATACAAATAATTATGCTCCTCAGAAATACAAAAATATTAGTTGAGTTCCTTATCAAAACTCTACAAATAATACAGCCTTGTTTATAGGGACTCAGAATATGCAAAGAGAAAAATTAAAATGAATCGAGATCATCTATAACCCATGTTTCAGAGACAAGGCCACTGGTCTTCAGGTACATCCATCGCTCATTTTTCTATACACATAAATTATATTTCTCACTGATTACATCTTTAAAGAGCACAAAGGTGGGCTGAAGAGACAGCTCAGCAGTTAAGAGGACCGGTTGCAAAGAGGGATGCATGGATTTCCCTGGGAAGAAGAAACAGAAGAGATCTCCTAGGTAAACTGGGGGTGGGGGGCATGAGGGATTGGGTTGGGCAGGTTGGGGGCGGAACTGAGGGGGAGAGGAATGAAAGAGATGTCTTGATGAAGGGGAGCATTTCAGAGTTAAGGAGAAACCCGGTACCAGGGAAACGCCCAGGAATCCACAAGGATGACCTCAGCTAAGAAGCCTAGCAATAGTGGAGAGGGTGCCTGAACTGGCCTTCTCCTGTAATCAGATTGGTGACTACCCTAATTGTCATCATAGAGCCTTCATCCAGTAACTGACAGGAGCAGATGCAGAGATCCACAGCCAAGCACCAGGCCAAGCTCTAGGAGTCCTCCTGAAGAAAAGAAGGAGGGATTGGAAGAGCCAGGGTTCAAGTTCATGCCGGGGGAACCCACAGACAACTGACCTGGGCTCATGGGAGCTTAAGGACTCTGGCCCGACCAAGGAGCCTGTATGGGACCAACCTAGGCTCTCTGCAAGTGGATGACAGTTGTACGCCTTGGTCTGTTTGTGGGCTACCTAGCAGTGGGAGCAGAACCTGTCTTTGGTGCTTGAGTTGGCTTTTTAGAACCTATTCCCCATGCTGGGATGACTCACCCGGCCTTGATGCAGGGAGAGTTTGGTACTGCCTCAACTTGATGCATCATGGTTTGTTGACGCCCTTGGGAGAAGTTGGGGGGGGGGGGTTGAGGCAGAGGACAGGCAGTGGGAGGGAACAGGAGGAGCAGGGAGGGGAAACTGGGAAACTGCAGTCAGGATGTATAATAAATGGAAAAAAATTAATTAATTTAAAAAAAAAAAAAAGAGTATTGGCAGCTTCTGCAGAGGACCTGGATTCTATTCCCAGCACCTACATGGTGGCTCACAACCATCTGTAACTCCGAACCTGGGGCCCTCTTCTGGCTTCCAAAAGTGTTGCAGGCGCATAGCATGCATGAGCATGCAAAATACTCCTACAACTACACATAAAATAAAACTCATTTAAAAAAAAAAAGATGTCTCATTTTTACGTGAAGTACTACACATTAAGACATATGAAAACACAGTGCCTGTTATTCCAACTAATACTGACACTGACAATATTGATAAAGCACTTACATGGCACTAGGCACTCCCTAAAGTCCAGATATAAATTAAAACCCCTCTGGTTCATACAACTCCTCCAGGAAGTGGGTACAGTTATTTTTCCAGATCAAAGGTATAATGAGGTAAAATATCTTGCCCGAAAGTCACACTATAGGTAAGATGCCAGATGAGGAGAATACCAAAATAGAAGGGCTCCAGAATCCAAGTTCTTACTGAGTTTGTTGGTTGTTGTTTTGTGGCATGGTCTCGTGTGGCCCAGGCTGTTCTGGAACTTCACAGTGTAACCAAAGATGATGCATGCACTGCTGACTCTCCTGTCTCTGCCTCCCAGGAGTGTATCAGCACACCCTGCTTCACGTATCACTGGGGATGCTTCCAGGGCATCAAGCATGCTAGGCAAGCCCTCTACATCCTCAACCCTGCAGTTCAAGCCCTTAACCACCTTGCAACAGTGGCCTCTCAGCGGAGACCCAACTCTGCTGTCACAGACCCTGGAAAGGAAGTCCCTTGTACCCCTTCATCCCACAGCAGTGAGAGAGAAACAGAACAGTGAATGCTGAAACAATCCACCAGTGGTATCTAATGGGCAAAGCTCACAAGACTGCTAGATGACCTGAGAAAAAAAAGCTGCTAAAAAGAAAACAAAAAGGATGTAGATCCCATAAGCAAAGGCGGAATCGTGCTTGGAAGGTGGGATGTCATTACCCCTTGTAGCCAGCACGAGCTTTCCTGGGAGATGAGCTGTCTGTGTCTAGGTTTTAAAGATTCCACTGCCAAGGATTCTGAAAATGGTTGATACATCCACAGCTGCCTTTCCCCCAGAGCACCACAAACTACAGTCTTGCCAGAATGAAATAAAGGACTGCCTGTTCTCCCCAATCCTGTCTTAAGATGTCACCATTTGAACTGTGAGGGGAGCCAGGCAACTATGAACTCAACATTCAGGAATCATTTTCAGCCTGGATTGCGACCAAACCCCCTAACACCATGACCATAGCCCACTAGTCCAAAGGCCATCTGGGGACAGATCCAAACATTATTCCTTCAAAGAAGATTTGAAAAGGAAAACCGTGCAGAGCTAGAAGATACAGCTCTGTCCTATGGACTGCCCGTGAGGGGATCATGCCGTGAGGCAGCCACCAGGATGACAAGAGAGAGAAGCATTACAAATCCTTATAACATGACTAGTGTCCAGCAGAGTCCTTGAATCATTTGAGTTATACTAGACATATTCTAACTCTCAGGGGCAGACCACAGCAGAGGTCATTTTTTTTCTTTTTTTTTTGCTATGTTCCTAAAATAAAGGAATGGCATATGACATATTTGACATCATTTACATATTAAGCCAGAGCACATCAATTAATTAGTCAAGTCAGGTTTTAAAAGATTTTGATATAATAGCTTTTACTTAAAATGTTTTTATTTTTTTATTAAATATGTTTATTAATTTTTTTTCCATTTTACATACCAACCCCAGTTCCCCCTCCCTCCCACTCCTCAGAGTGGGTAAGGCCTCCCATGGTAGTCAACAAAGTCTGGCATACCAAGTTGAAGGAGAGCCTAGGCCCTCCCCATTGTATCAAGGCTCAGCAAGGTATCCCACCACAGGGAATGGGCTCCAAAAAGCCAGTTCATGCATCTGAGATAAGTCCTGGTCCTGCTGCCAGGGACCCCACAAACAGATCGAGTCACATAGCTGTCACCCACATTCAGCGGGCCTAGTTCAGTCCCATGCAGGTTCCTGAGCTGTCAGTCCAGAGTCAGTGAGCTCCAACTAACACTGGACAGCTGTCTCTGTGGGTTTCCCCATCATGTTCTTGACCCCCTCTTTTTTTTTTTTTTTTGAATGTCGAATGCCATTTATTGAAGGAGGGAGGAGGTCTTAAATACAGACTTACAGCACAATGGGGGAACCCCGGTTGGCAGAAGTTCGCTTCTGATGTTTTTTGGTATTTTGTTCTTTTAGCTGAGAATCGAACCCTGGGCCTTGTGCTTGCTAGGCAAGTGCTCTACCATTGAGCTAAATCCCCACCCCTGCTCCTTATGTTTTACAATCTTGCATCTAAGCAGTTAATGCCCAATATGCTGGATTCACAGATGAGGAGCTTCCCTTAAGCATTCAGGGGTGTGGAATCTCGCAGGGAATTAGCATAGGGAGGATATCAAGGTCAAGGTCAGCAAGCAAGGCAACAGTTACCCAAAACGGGGGCCAGGGACCTATAGGTCCCCCCCCCCACTTTTACTAAAAAATGAGCTTCTGACTTAGGTTGCATGGGACATCAGCAGGTCACCTTACCCATCATGGAGACACCTGTCCAAGAGGTCATTTCTTTTTGTGCCTCTCTGGGTCACTCATGGTCTCAGGTTTGTTCTTCTAGTGGCTACACCATATCCCAGAACCTCAGGGTCCCCTGCTAGATCCTAGGCCACATTCTCCAAACTAAGAGAGACATGGTACAGGACACTGGGAGAGCCATGGTGGCACACGCCTTTAATCCCAGCACTCCACAGGCAGCGGCAGGAGGATCTCTGAGGCCAGCCTGGTCTACAAAGTGAGTTCCAGGACCGTCAGAGCTGTTACACAGAGACACCCTGTTTTGAAAAAGCAAAAATAAACAAATAAACAAAAGAACACCTGGAAGGTTCTAAGGGACAAGACCAGAAAGTGGTTGTATCATCCCTACCTTCCTATTATATATGGCTGGGCAGGAGGGGGGCAATATACTGTCCAGAATTCGGTTACCTGGACCCACCCCCACTGAAGGGGAGATTCTAAAATGGGCCCGGAAGGAAGAGGGTCTGATGAAATAGTGTCACTGGTACCACACAAGAAGGGGGAGGAAACCAATCCAGATCTCTCAAAACTAGACAGATGGCTGAGTCACTTTCAGAGGCCATGCTTAAGGAGCAATTGTGCTAAGGCTGAGTTATCAGTCAGTTAATACTGTCCTACGCCACCTGCCCTTCCTGGGCCCTATCAACACGGGGTGCAGTTCCTCAACATGTTCCACGTTCCTCAAGGCCAGTAGTTCTCAACTGGGGACAAGCATGACGAAACATGCATTATCAGATAACAAAATTGCACATACACCCCAGATCTGGGAAGCTGTACCTGTGGCTGCCAAATGGGGACTTTAACTGACCTGAACTCTATATAAGTGTCTGCTATTCTACCTCCAAAAAACATGGCACCTGGAGGTGGACGCAATTCCAAAGCCACTTGTCATTCAAGATCTGCCCATACAGAAGAGAAATCTCTATGAGCCCAGACAGGAATCACGCGCCTACTTGGAAATTTTATAACTTCAGTTTCTACTCAGCAAAGCCAAGAGAGAAACGAGGTAAATAAGAGTTCCCAGGCTGTTTAGGGAAATCAGACAGTCTCTGAAAAAGAAGACTATGTGTCAGGATCCATGACTGTAATTAACAACTCTAAAATCTGCTAACACATCACCTGTGTGTGTGCTGGGCCTGTCTGAGATGCCGGCCAGCTCTTCCCAGATGCCTCTCAGTCCACTCCCTCCTAGAAAGAAGCCTCCCTGAAGGCAGGACCCATCTGGCCCAAGTAGGGGTCAGACTATGAGGCCCCTCTGCTTCCTGTGTTTCCTCCTGGCTTCTCTTCCCCTGACAGTTTTCCCATGTGAAAGAGAACACAAGGATGCTAAGCAGAGGTGGAATTCAGTGTTACAGCCATAACAACCAAAACACTCCCTCACGCTTGGAGAATGTTCTTCAGGGAGATTCTTTCGTATTTGTTACTCTGTCGGATCCTCTTCCATTGTCGTCAAGCCTGAAGTTCTCTCAGGTGCCTTTCAATGGTCTTTTTTGACATCAGACTGAGAACAAACAGTTCACAGCACAGTCAAGCCACAGTCCCCGGGCAGCCCTGCCAGGGTGCACATGTGTGCACGGGAGAATGCCGTGCCAACCAGTGTGACCCTGTGACTTACTAGATTTGTGATTCAGGGACATCACCAGTCCCCTTCGTGTGCTGAGCTGTGGTGATACCCGCCTTACCTCACCATTGCCCTTCCCAGATACTGAGTATCTCCAACCAACGTACCATCGCTAGAAAATGCCTAGTATGGCCCTTTACCCATGGGCTCATCTATGGATAGCCATAGATCTTAGTCTGTTCGTGCTCTCTCTCCTCTCCCTCTGCTCTTCCCTCCTCTCTCTCTCTCTCTCTCTCTCTCTCTCTCTCTCTCTCTCTCTCTCCTAACTACCCCTCTTTTCCTCCCTCAAGACTAAAGAAAGAATGATACGTATGAATTCTTTAGCATGTTCTAAGGAACTGTCTACCCACTAAAATGTTTGGGGTTGTATAAAAGGACAAAATGAATTGATATTGCTAGAATCTTCTACATGAGCAAAATTACCTTTATTTGAGCCTTCCAAATTCAAATACTTATTGACTATCATATCTTGAAAGGAACCAAAAAAAAAAAAAAAAAGCTTAAGATTCAACCTCTGGGAGCTAAGGATGTAATTCAATGGTAGAGGTTTGCCTAATGTGTGCAAGATCATGGTCTCCATCCTAAGTGTGAAGACCCAACCTCAGCCTTCCAGCAGCTTTAAAAGAGTCAAGAGTAGTGTATTTCTAAAGCCATTAAAAAGAAGGATTATGCATGATGGATGGATGGATGGATGGATGGATGGATGGATGGATGGATGAACAGACGAACAGACAGACACTGATTTCTTGGTTTGATTCAGTCCTATAATACTGAACTTGCTCTGGTATCTGCAATACTGGAGTGTCTACCAGCCTGCTACTGGAAGTGTGGCCTGTATCCTTATTATGGAGCTTCTAAATGAGTTTCACATTCTTTCCCTGTTTATCACAAAAACAGTCTTGACCTAAATCCCGAACTACTAATCTCTTCCTGCAACAAACTACTTGTGGGGAGGGGAGAGTCTGAGAAAGAAAACAGGGAAGAACGAAAGGGAAATGTTCCAGGAACTTACAGAAATACAGTCCCCCTGGGGAAAGACGACAGACAGTCCTGAGTTTACAGGGATGGGAGGCAGAGGGAGGAGGGAGGAGGGACCACCACTGTCCTTCACTCACAGCAGCAGAGACACATCTGCATTCAGAAATACTGGAGGCAAAACGGGGCACAGCAAGACAGCAGTGTCTCACTGAAGTCAAGGAAATCGAAGGGAACAAAGCATGCTTTGAGGGCCAGTGGGCCACAGCAGCGGGGCTGTGGATTGGAGCTGAGGAGAGGGAGTGCAGACCCGGTTCCACAGCAAACGCGACTCTTTTAAGTCACTTGCCATCGATTGTGGGTCTTGCACAATAGCCGACTGTCTTATTTTATCCCTGAGAATAGACCTTTGTTCTTACACAGTGCTCCATCCTCGAATAGCTCCGTGCTAGTTACTATGCTTAGGAAAAAAAAAGAGGGCATAAAATACTATATTTGTTCAAAACAAAAAGGAACCAATTATTAAATCATCTTTTCTATGAACTTGTGCTGATTGGTAAGTAAAACACATTTGGAAAACAGCTACTTTCCTGCCTCTGTTCTTTTTATTTTCCTTGGTATTCATTAACTTAAAAGGTAACATTTCCGTGGGGGCGCACGACTTTCATCCCAGCACTCAAGAGGCAGAGGCAGGTGGATTTCTGTGAGTTTGAGGCCAGCCTGGTCTACAGAGTGAGATCCAGGACAGCCAGAGCTACACAGAAAAACCCTGTCTCAGAAAGAGAAAATGGGGGGGGAGGGGGCATCAGCATTGCTTGGGTCCCAAAGTGAAATCATTTGTATTCATGAAACTCTATGAAATTCCTTTTTATAAGAAAGGGCTCTAGGGTTGGGGATTTAGCTCAGTGGTAGAGCACTTGCCTAGCAAGTGCAAGGCCCTGGGTTCGATCCTCAGCTCTGGAAAACAAACAAACAAACAAATTAAAAAAAGAACGGGCTCCAGTTGAGTGTGCAGGTCAGTCAGCCCTGAGGCAGGAGAGCAGGAGAGCTGACCCTGTTTCTGTCCCGCACCTCGCTTGGGCGAAACAGTAGAGCTGGCCCTGGTGGTGTGAGCGTGGGTGACCCGAATCTGAGGTCCTGAGAGCAGAACTGGCCCTTCTCCTTGCTGCAGGCTGCACTGATGAGCTAGCCTGGCAGTGCTGATGATGAGGGAAAGCTGGCAGGCTGACCAACCCAGCTATCACCCAGAACCAGAACCAGTGCGATGAGGTGGCCCACCCCAACATCCACCTCACCTATGCACTGTTGGAGCATGGGAAGGGGACGAACATACAGCTTCAAAACAGCAGATCTCCATGACACAGGACAACGACAGGATATCCAAGAGGAGCCCCAGGGAGAGCCCACTATCGGGGGGCTCAGTGGAAGTCAGAAGCCTGGAGAAAGACCAGTGACTGGTGGCAATGAGTATTTGGAAGTAAAGATGAATGGACTGAAGGGTGAACTGTGTGATTAACCAGCCACCCTGCAGCTTCCGAGACAAGATTCTTCTCTTGCTTTGTTAGTTACTTTGTTTGTTGTTTGTTGGTTTGGTTTGTTGTTTTCCTTCTAAATTTGGTTTTGATTTGAGTGGGAGGTTGCGACGGCAGAGAGCAGAAGCAGAGGGTACAGTGAGATAAGTGATATTAGAATGCGTGATGTGAAATCCACAAGGAATTATTATTAGTTGAAAAAGGAGGAGGAGAAGGAAATGAGGAAATGGAGGGGAAAGAGGGGGAGGAGGGGGAGGAAAGGAAGGGAGGAGAGGGAGGAAGGGGCAGGGAGGAGAAGGGGGAGGAGGAGCAGAAGGAACAAAGGGGAAAGAAGAAGAAGAAGAAGAAGAAGAAGAAGAAGAAGAAGAAGACCACCACCAGTACCCAGTGTTGGTTTTGTGATCTCTCAAGGCCAGCTCCATGTGTGCCCCACTCACCCATGCACATGTGTAAACAATGAGTCAGTCACCACAGAAGAGAATCACACTCAAAACTACACGTGCCAAAACTTCACTCCGACAATACAAAAGGTCAGGTTCTTTTTAATCTGTTTGTCATGACTTTGGCTGTAGATGGTTGGCTGCTCTAAAATCAATCCATAACCAAAGACAATGCTTAATTCCCTACAAGAGTGGCCACAGAGCAAACAAGATTGGTTTGTGTGCCGTGAGGCAGCCACCAGCTCCCTTCATCCTCAGAGTGTCTTCACAGATCACTCCCTCAGTCTAGAACATCCTGCACACTCTTCCAACCAGTCAAAGCCCATTCACTTTCAGATGGAAGTCCAAGCCCTACCCTACCCTGATTTCAGGGTCATTGAGATGATTCGGTGGATAAAGGAACCTAGAGGAAATTGGGCAACCTGAGTTCAATCCCCAAGGCCCCAAAGGGGAAAACTCACTCCCACAAGATGTCCTCTGACTTCCACACGTGGCACATGCACCTGCAGAGTTACAAGAATCATCTCCTTCCAGGCTAGCCTTCACACACACACACACACACACACACACACACACACACACACACACGCACACACACTGAATAGCCTTCACATGTGTTGGTCATCACAGCAACTTGTATGTCAAGTGCCTTTCACAATGCACATGAAAAAAAATTCTGGACTAGGAAAAAAAATATAGGTCAAATTGAACAGCAGCTTTGTCTAAGCAAAGCTATCCCTGTCTCCAAATCCTCCCTAATGAGCTTGTGTGTTTCCATAAGCTGAAGTTAAGAGAGTACCTGAGCCTGTAGTAATCTTTTTAAAAACCAGAAGCATCTGAAAGTGATTTTTTTTTCCTTATAAAGAGATGATGTGGTGGTGACTGACGTGGTGCTGAGAACCCAACTCAGGGTGCTGTGCACAGTGGACAAGTCCCCCGTCCCTGAGCCAGCCCCCCAAAGGCACTTACTGCTCTTTGAGGTTGTGTTCACCACTGTTATACTAAGTAAGTCTCTGTGCCTTACTGAACAGCACCAGAGGCCTGAACAAGAAAACACTTGAAAGACTGCTTTCCCACTGTGATAAATTTTGCAACTTAATAATAAAAAAAACTTTTATAATAATCCCAAAAATATGTTTCCTCCATTGTGCATCTCTTCCCTAATAATTGAAAAGGTCTTTTGTTTCCTCGTGTAGCAGGGATTGAGCCCAGGGTCACTAAGCAAATCCTCCACAAGTCCTTTTAGAAGTACTTCTTGGTTCCACTTTATCTTGTTAGTGCCTTGTATATAAAAACTTGATGGGTTACATTGTAAACAAAACTTAATACATCTTTACATTATGTTACTCATCTCTCTCATTAACATGTCATACACCCATTGACAGGAAATGAGCTCCTTGGTGCTGGAGAGTTGTGAGACCACAGACCTTTCTCCATGACAAGCTCTTCCAGTAGGCAATCATCCGGCCAAATGTAGTACTGCTTCCTCAGGCTTGCATTTAAAAGGCCTCTTCTGCCAACCCCCACACATTTCTCAGAGTGGCCCAATCTGTACAGCTTAGAGAAACATCAATGGTCAACAGAACACACCGGTCTAAGCAGAGGTCTCACTTCACCTGTGAAGAGGGACAGAGGACATACTCTGTGTTCATGAGAGCCTTGACACCTAGGCTGAGTGTGACCAGTCCCAGAGCAGTCTCTGCACAGCTATCTAGGGGAAGGGCTGTGTGCAGTGAGGTAACATCAGCTGCAGATCACATATCAGCCTTTTCCATCCGCTCTACCACCACACTGTAGCTCCTGTCTGTAAATGTCTGTAAGAGACACCAACAGGCACATGTCCTTTACTTCTGTATTTGTTGTTTTCATATCACCGTCCAGGACAAACCATTTAAAGAGGGAAACACTGTTTGGTCCCTGGCCATCATGGTGGGGAAGACGTGGCAGAATTCAAGGCCACAGGGGCATGGAGCAGAAGCTCCTCACAGTACAGTGGACCAGGAACACAAGAGGGGCTGGAGCTGGTATTCAAAGACCCACTGCTTGGGATCTACTGCCACCAGCTAGGACCCTGATGCTGAAGGGTCCACACCCCCAAGAAATACCACCACCAGGAGGTGGACGAGCATTCAAAACGTGGACGCATAGAGACAGTCCAGATTCAAACCATAACCCTTCCAGATCCTGTGACTCAATAAGCAGGAAACACGTCAGTTTGGGGAAAGTGTGTTGCCCTGCTCCACTTACAAACACACTGGAACGATTTCCAAAGGGTAGCATGCTTCCGTCACCCCGTGAACAAGTGTCCTCATGAACACCCCCACAGCCCATGCCCACACTAGGAAAGTTCTTGAAGTATGAGATATGCTCCCACAAACAACCAAAGACAAACAAAACTGCGACGTTGTAGTGTTTCGTGTACACGTATGTTCACCAAATTCATAACATGCTTCTACTACACATTGCTGAATCTGTCGGAAAAAGTCACCATTCCAGGGCAAGATGAGTGAAGGTGGGTGAAGGCGCTTGCCACAAAAGCCCAGCAGCATGAGCTCAGTCTCCAGAATCTCTACATCTGAGGCTAGTTTCTGCTGCTGTGACAAACACCATAACCGGAAGCAACTTGTGGAGCAAATGGGCTTATTTCATCCTAGAGACTGCAGTCCATCTTTGAAGGAAGCCAAGGAAGGAACTTGAAGTAGAAAGCACTGAGGAAATGCTGCGCTTGCTGGTCGCTCCCAGGCTGGTGTTCAGCTACTTTCTTAGACAGCCTAGGCCACCAGCCCAGGTACGGTCCCACCCACAATGGGCTGAGCCCTGCTACATTAATGAACAAGGGAAAATGCCCCGCTGACACACCCACAGGGCCAGTCTGGTGCAGGCCGTTCCTCAGCACGGGTTCCCTCTTCCCAGATGTGCCAAAATGACAAGGAGGAGGGACCACCATGCCACATAAAGGTAGGAAGAGAGAATTGACTCCGGAAGTTTCCTTCTGATCCCCCCCACACACACAATAATAATCAGTACATTTTTAAGCCACCGTCCCAGGCAACACTAGGAAGGAAGACTTTTCATAAGACTTCCTGACCCAGGCGTGGTGGAGCACACCTTTAATGGCAGCACTTCAGGAGGCAGAGGCAGGAGGATCTCTCTAAGTCTGAGGCCAGCCTTGTCTGCTTATCTTCTACTTATCTACTTAAGTTCCAGGTCAGCCAAGGGAGCATAGTGAGACCCTGGGGGTGGGGGGGCGCGGAGGAAGGCAGGGCTTTTAGAGAATTGAAGACACAGGGAATCCAGTATCTCAGATTTAAATACAGCTTTATTTTAAAAACCAAAAAAAAAAAATCAAAACCAAAAAACAGAACAGCCCAATGTTGTTGTTTTTTTATAAACAAAAAATACTTGAATCTTATTTTAAAAAAACAAACTTGAACTTCATAAAACACCATAACCAAAGACGATTTGAGAAGGAAAGGGTTTATTTCAGCTTAAGCTTATAGTCCATCATGAAGGGAAGCTGGGTCAGGAACACAAGCAAGAACTGAAGCCAAGGCCATGGAGGAATGCTGCTTACTAGCTTGCTCCCCACAGCTTGCTCACCTGCCTGGGGGCGGGGGGCACTACCCCCAGTCCACTGGGCCTTCCCACGTCACTCATTAATCAAGAAAACACCCTAAACCCTTACATACTGGCAACCTGATAGATGCTTCTTCTCAACGGAGGTTCCCCTTTCCAGATCACCCTAGCCTGTGTCAAGTTGACAGAAAACAAGGCCAGACCTGAACTCCACATTTTCTTAGTACCAACAAGTTCTTGGGGCTTTACTAAAACGAATGTACTAAAACACATGTGAAGGCCAAGAGCTCCTCACAAAGGATTGTTGCAGTGTTTGAGGTGACATAACAAAACACCTCAGACTGGGTAATTTATAAACACAAAAAGCTAAGGCTCACAGCTCGTCTGGTGAGGCCCATTCTCCAGAGATAACGTTCTCGCTGAACCTTATATGGCCGAGGAGACAGGCTGCCCCAAGCATCTTCCTTCAGGACACGAATCCCATTCATTCTCTAATCCCCTTCCCGGGAGGCCCCACTCCTTCATACTACCACACTGTGAACTAAGTTTCAGCACAGGAATTTGGGGCATGTGCACACGCAGATCATAGCAAGGAGATAGGAAAGACGTGTGGCCCCCAAATAAAGGGGCTGCTGATCAAAGAGTTTCGACAATGAACATGGGGATTACTGTGTGTCAACCAGGAACACGAACATACAATGGCACGTAGAAAAATCAGCAAGCACACCATCTTAGGCTAAAACATGAGAAGGTAACTGAACACTTCTCACAATTGTGAGCCACACCTCAGAAGCAGGAAGAAAATGCAAACGAATCTTGGTGGCTATAAATGTCACAAGCAGCAGCTGCTACTAAAGTTTTCAAGTCTCGTGGCAGCTCAATGTCTACAAGAGGGAAAATATAGTAACTTTTTAAATGCATGAGCAAGACTCTCTTAAACAACTCCCATTGGTATAATGGGAAAATGGAGATGAATTTGTACATCATGGAACATACAACTGGCACTTAAAGGAAAATATTTCCTATTTCTTATTAACTTGGCAAGTAGCACGTGTCACCAGCAGTGAGAATGGAGGGGACACATGCAGTAGCAGGGATGTCATCAACCTCCTTTTCCTGAGGAGCTGCCTGTCAATCATGCTCCCAGGATGATTTGGTAGTAACCATTTCTATCCACAGTCACCAAGGTGGGATGGAATTACTACACAAGCCCATCCATGCCTCACACACTGGAATTCATACTTCAGTCAAAGCCATTGCTAAAAGATCGTAAAACAGAAGAGGGGTGCATTACAACATCCTACCATACCGAACTCACCCAGTGTCTAGCTTCAATTTGACACCCTTCATCTGAACAGTGATGCTAACTATCTCTTTCGCTGACCCAAGGTGATCTTCTATACTCTATGCACAGCAAAAGCACCAGTAGGCATGGCAGAGTGTGGGGAGCCAATCTTCAGAAAAATGTGTGCAGAGTTTGGTTTACAAAGCAAATGAAAACTAAGGGTGCACACATGAGATTTTGCCTGATTGAAGTGTGGCTATGGGGCAGAGAGAGAAGGAAGGAAAGGAAAGGCATCTGGGGTTCTCCTCGGTGCCCACACCTAACAACATTACCCAGCCCAGGATGCCATGAGCACAACACAGTCACATGGGCCCTGATAGGGACCAGCCTTGGAAGAGAGACACAGAAGGAAGGGAGGACATGAAAGACTGAGATCCACCTACCATCCCATAAATACCTGCAACCTGCCATGCACGAGCCTGTGGCTCCCATCTCAGCCTGTCAGGCAGCCGTCCAATAGGGGCTTAAATTCAGAGCCCAGTGCCACTCAGGATCCCAATCATCAGATGCAGAAACTCAAGTGCACAGTAGTTTGGTAACTTGCTCATGGCCACACAGCTAGGAAATCGACAGCCAGAAGTGGAACCAGACAACTCAGGTCCAAGTTCACTACCCATAACCCCATGTTCTAAAGGAATAGAAGCCAGGCTTTCCAGCCACGCAGCCCTCCTGTATCTTTCCTCTCCTCCTTCCTTGACACCTGGTCCAGGGCCACTCATGCTACAGTGACTATGGCTCAATAAAGAACGTCCCTGCTAGCGAATGAACAGTTTTTATTTCCTTCTAGAGTGTTCCTTATTTTCCACGCCATAAGAAGGGGGATTGTTTCCACTTCTGCCAGAAGTCTAATGTCTGGACATGACACCAGGTAACAAAAGGAACTTGTTGGGTAAATGATTCATTCCTCACTGCCAGAGTGGGGGCGGGGAGGGGAGCTCACAAATAATTCCACACCAACAGCTCTGCATCCAGGCGGGTGACAGACCCCCAGCGGAGGAGAACCGCCAGGCACATCTTGTGAAATGTGGCTTCCCAGTTCAGAACGCTCATTCTTCATTACATGTTCCTTTTCTGCCTTGAAAGAAAATTCAACTGGTCTACCACAGAAGTCCCACTCACTAAAGTCCTGGGAATCCAGGGCTCAGCTGACTGACTTGTATAAAATGGGCTTTGTCTGTGACAACAACTCAAATAAAGTGAAAACACAAACTTTATTCATACCATGCTTTACAGACACAGATCGTTTCTACAAATCTCTTGCATAACCCCCATGGCAATATACTCGGGCCTTCCTCTCCCCATTTGGCTGCTGTGAAAGCTGAATGCAAAGACCGTGCTAATACCCCAAACCACCTGTCAAGGCTGGAGCAAGAGCAAGGGTTTTGCTTTTGGGTTGTTTGTTTGTTTGTTTGTTTTGGGTTGTTTTTTTGTTTGTTTGGTTTGGTTTGGTTTGGGTTTTTTTGTTTGTTTGTTTGTTTGTTTTTTGTTTTTCGAGACAGGGTTTCTCTGTGTAGCTTTGCGCCTTTCCTGGAACTCATTTTGTAGCCCAGGCTGGCCTGGAACTCACAGAGATCCACCTGCCTCTGCCTCCCAAGTGCTGGGATTACAGGCATGTGCCGCCACCACCCAGCCGGGTTTTGCTTTTAATACTCTTTCCCATACACACAGCCTCTCCCGGCTATATAAAGTTCTGCCAACTCAGACCAAGCATCCAGGCCGGCAGACAAGGAATACGGGAGTCTTAGGAAAAGTGGAAATAGCTGGGAAAAAAAAAAAAGAATCCTGTGTTGAGGCTTCTTGGAGCTGAAGACAGTCCATCAACTGTCCACAAGTAAGTCTGTACAGGCCTTCTCCTTCCTGCTCTCCCTCCCCCTGAAAAAACACCTAAGCAACCAAAAGCAGAGAACAACATAGACATACCCACATGTGGCCCTCCTGGCTCCCTGGCCCATCACACCATTAACACAGAAAGCAGAACACAATTACCTGTAACCAAGGGGCTCCCCCAACGACTTGTTTTGAAAGGAGATTTTAGGTAAGATTACACGTGAGTAAATCTGGCAGCTGTGACGGCACATTCCTACAATCTTAGTGCTTGGGAGGTAGAGGCAGGAGGATCGGGAGTTCAGAGACAGCCTCCTCTACCGAGCAAGCTCAAGGCTAGCCTTGAATACGTGAGAGACCCTGTCTTAAACACACACACACACACACACACACACACACACACACACACACACACACACGAATTAAATAAATTTCAAATGTATTTGAAGTTGCATAGGTGGTATTAGTTACTTTTCGGTTGCTGTGATGAAACACCACACAAAGATAACTCACAGAAGAGGGATTTACTTGGGCTTAAGTGCCAGAGGGATAAGGGTCCATCACTGTCACATTGGGAAGGCCCAGCAATAGGCAGACATGACAGCTGAAGCAGGAAGCTGAGAACTCACATCTTGAGCGGCAAGCAGAGAGAGCAGGCTGGGAATGCCGCCTGTCTTTAAACTCTCAGAGCCCGCCTCCAGAGACATACTTCCTCCAACAAAGGCATACCCAAGCTTCCCCAAACAGCATCACCAACTTGGGGACCAAGTATTCAAAAGCCCAAGACTCTTTTTTCTTTCAAACCACCACAAAGGTGAGTTCTAGGAAAAGAGATTGCCCTCCATGATGTGAGTGGGCCCCATCAATCGGCTAAAGAACTGAACAACAGACAAGGACTGGCCTTCCGAGCAAGAAAACATTCCCCGGCAGACTGCCTTGGTTGGGACCGGGATGGCACCATGGGTCCTCTTCAACCTGATGGTTTGGGTTTGGGATTCCTAGCCTCCAAAATGATGTAATCTAACTTCTTATAATAAATCTCTAGACAAGCAAATAGACATACTCATGAGCGAGACGTAGATCCTATTGGTTCTGCTTCTTTGGAAAATGCTGCCCAATGCAGGTTGTCTTGTGATGGAGGACGACCACGGGAGTCTATCCTTACTGCCCTACTGTGCTTGCTGTTGCTTTGATGAAACACTTGGGGAGAAAAGGGTTTATCTGACCTACACCTCCACGTCACCGTCCATCATTGAGGAAGTCAGGCAGGGACTCCAGCAGTGACTTTAAGGGACACTGCTGGCTGGCTTACTCCCCATGGCTCACTCGCTGTCCAGGGATGGCACTGCCCACAGTGCATTGGACCTCCCGTATCAATCATTAATCAAGAAAATGTCCCAACAGTCATGCCCATAGGCCAATCTGGTGGAGGTAATTCCTCAATTGACATTCCTTCTTCCTAGGCGACCCTAGTTTGTATCAAGTTGACAAAGACTAACGAACACACTTATTGTGGAGGAAGAAGACGCTCTGGACGGATGAGAGGGAGGGACTCACAGCAGGGTGGCATGTGGTGTCCATGCAGAAGGAGATACCAAAGTGTGTGAGAGTTGGTGGCGGTGCTGGGGTTGCTTAGGGAGGACCTGGCATGTTTATCTCTGCATGGAGAGTTAACTCTACTAAACATATAAAGACTAAGCAATAACTTTATTAAGTTCATGTGGTAATTTGGTTCTAATTATATACAAAAAGTGTGGTATATAGATCACTCTGGTTATGGAAATCCTACTCAAACATGCAACTGACAGAGTCTTTATCAAGACACTTGACCTTCCTGAAATAGGGCAAGATTCTGGCTATGGAAGAACTGGACCTTTTTAATTCTATCCACTCGGCATGGCTCAGAAGGAGGTGGCCAACAGCAGGGTGGCATTCAAACACGTCACTGGGAATCCAATTTTTTTTTTTTTTAAACAACAGAGCAAAGAAAAAAAATACAACTTCCTATTTATTTTAGACATGTAATTTCAGCAAACACAGCCATCAAGACACACTCTCTCCATCAGCTGCGCTCAAGTTTATTTTTAAACACATAGTCAAAATATTTAAGGCACACAGCTGCAGCTGGACCATCAATTATGGAGTTACAGGTTTATATTCATTCTCACCAAACGTCTTCCAACGTTACAATATTTATTTTGAGAATATTTTTCCTGCTGGTAATTAAAGCACACAAGCTCATCCACATTTCACTTTTATTACACCGTAGTTTCAAAGAACTTCTAGGTATAAAATATATGATAATTATTCATTAAGGTTAAATTTTAAAGTATCATGTGATGAGAATTTTACATTTAAATGAAAAGACATTCCAGAAATATGAATCTATTCATGAATTAACTTTTTCTGGTGGCTTAATTAGTTCATTTTAATGCAGTACTTTAAAAGTTATAAGTATCCCGTTAGGGCTGGAGAGATGGCTCAGCAGTTAAGGGAACTGGCTGCTCTTCCAGAGGACCTGGGTTTGATTTCCCAGAATCTACATGGTGGCTCACAACCATCCATAACTCCAGGTCCGGGGAATCCAATGCTCTCTTCCAGAATCTTTAGGCACCAGGCCCACACATGGTGCACAAACATAAATGCAAGCAAAACATTCATACACATGAATTCTTGAGTGACATTAGACCATGTCACTCAAAGTTCCTTAGGATAGGCTACTGTCATTGGAAAACAGAACAGTCAACTAAAATCTTCCTAAGCAACTTGGACATTTATTTCCCTCTTAAGAGGCAAGGGCACCCAGGCTCTGCCCACCTTCTTGCTCTGCATCTGTAGTGGATGACAACCATCCTCTCAAAGATGGCTCTGGGAGGAACAAGGTCCAATGTGGGCAAGCTGGGGACAGAGGTGCAAAATGGTGGCCTGTCTCCCTATGCCCCTCTCTTGGTTATAAGGGAGAAATATCTTTTCCCAGAAGACCTCAGTTGACTTTCCATTAAGTTCCACAGACCGGAACAGAATCACATGCTCATTTCAAAGCAATTTGTAGCAAATGAGAATAAGATGGTCACAATTAGCTGAGAAACCTTCGTGCCCTAAGGCTAGATGCACTACAACTAGCTGTCTGAAGGAATCTGGAGTTCTGTTCACAAGAGAGGAGGTATGGCAATCCAGAGGGCCTACCAAACAGGGATGATGAGTAGCTTGTACTGCTGAACACTCGCAGTATAAGGTGGTGTAGTACATATCAAGTGTGCGTTAACGCATTTAATTCTCGAAAGCTCAGGACCATTATCATCTCCATTCCTCAGCTGAGAGAACAGGCGTGGAGTGTTCACAGAGCTTCCCCAAGGTCTGCACCTAGTAAGCTGTGTAAAAGGATTTAAAAGACAAGGACCGAGTCAGGCAGTAGTGGCGCACACCTTTACTCCCAGCAGAGGCAAGCGGATCTCTGTGAGTTCGAGGCCAGCCTGGTCTACAGTTCAAGTTCCAGGACAGCCAGGGCTACACAGAGAAACTCTGGGGGGGGGGGGGGGGGCAGAGGCACAGACAGACAGACAAGGATCCAGCAAAAAGCTACACTTGAGCACTGTTACTTCAGAGACAGCACACTTCATGGTGGGCCTTTTAAAACATTTCCTAGTTCTTAGTGTCAAAGTATTTTTTTAAGTTTGTTTTTAGTTTTTATTTTGTGTATGGATGTTTTGCCTGCAAGTATGTCTGTACACAATATGTGTGCCTGATGCCCACATAGGCCACAAGACGGTATTATATCCCCTGGAATTTGAAGTTACAGATGGTTGCAAACTGCCATGTGCATGCTGGGAATTGAACTCAGGTCCTCTGGAAGAGTATCTAGTACTCTTAACCACTGAGCCATGTCTCCGGCATCGATTTTCAAAAAATTTTAAATCCACATAATATTGTTAAGAATCTAACATAACAGAGTCTCATACATGCTAAGCTAGCTAAATTCTTTCAAATGTTTAGCACCAGAAATAAAAGTATAACAATTATCTTTGTTCTTATAGTTTTCTTCATTAGAGGTTTTTCTTTAGAAAAAGTTGCAAAGAGGGATTACTAGGCCAAAGGGTTTGAGCATTTGGATGACTTCTTGTATCCAAAGCCAGTTTGCTTGGGTGGTAGTGGCACAGGTCTTTAATCCCAGCACTCAGGAGGCAGAAACGGGCAGATCTCTGAGTTCAAGACCAACCTGGTCTACAGAGGGTGTTCCAGTACAGCCAGGGGTACACACTGAAGACCCTGTCTCAAAGAACCGAAAAACAAACAAAGCTAATTTTCCCTCCAACAGAATGAAGCCAATTAACTCCACTGTCAGAAACATAAGAATACCCCACTTTCTGAAGTCACCCCAGCTTCACCTTATTCCTATTTGTATATAGCGTTTAATGACCATAACGTCACATCTTTCGCTTCTTTGCAATGCAGTGGGCTGTTTCTCTGCACGTGTTGGCAAGTGTTCCTTCCTGTGAAAGTCTGAAGATTCTTTGCCCATTAACTTTTCTGGTTCTTCATCCTTTTGTGATTCACGGATTTCAAAACAAGGCTGGTTTAATTTCATTTCTGCAAACTGTATGTGACTGAATGAGTGGTTGGTGCCAACATACTCTGGGACAGACTCAAATCTCAGCTGCTTCCTCCAAAGTCCTGAATTTCCACAACGAAGGCAGGAATTTCAACCTCAGTGTAAAAGTACGAACAAGGATTTCCCACTGCTGCATATTTCTATCTACGCACCAGACCTCTCTTTCACGGTCAAGTGCACTCTACAGAGGGAGGACTACTCTTGTCTGGAATAATCATGTTGTGAGACTTACACCTAGTGTTTTTACCCTGAAATCGCTAGTAGGGATAAAATTATGGGGAAACAACAATACCTTCAGACTTGGTTTTGCTCAAATTAAAAAAACAAACTCAAAACACAATGAAATTATTCAATCTTTTACCAAATAAATAAAAGAGAAAAATGGAGCACACACCATAGACCACACTTTTTAGACTTCTCTATTCTGCCTTATTTTTATTATATTGCTGTTACCTAAATATTTATTCTCAAACCAGAGTGTTTTAAAAATATACATTCCTGTCCCACTGCCCCAACCAAAATCTTTACGGTTACAGCCTATAAATTCACACTTCTAAAAATACTCCCCCCAAGTCTTCAAATATTTTTTCTCACTAATTCTCACTTTAAGCCTTGGGAAGAACCATAAGCTAATGTTTATGTTCTTACACACTGCTAAGGACTTATGCAGTACTTGAGAAAGGGCTGCTAAAAGACAACTTACTCTGAACTAGGCCTTCACCTACAGAACAGCAGAGACAAGACAACAGTTGGCTTCTATAGTTCCTGACCACCTAGAAGTTCCAAGTTGTCCTTGACTTGAGACTTATCACGTGGTATCAGGATCTCCAGCCTAATTGTAACTCACCTCCAGGTGCTCTCTGAAGGGAAGTATTCTGGAATTCTCAGTGCTATTATAAAATTGTTGTTGTGCTTTGTTTGACCACTGGTTGGTGTTTTTGCGGTTGTTTGGGGGCATATTGTTTATTTGTTTTGCTTTGCTTTGCTTTTTGAGACAAGGTATTGAAATGAATGATAAGCAGCGCTGGTTACCTCATGGAAAGGTCACGGTCATGACAGAACTCAGTATTAGTTTTAGAGCTTTATTAGGAGAAAGAGGGGTCGGGGAGAAGAACCAGGCCAGGGAAAGGAGCATGTGTGTTGAGAGGGAAAGACGGTGGGGAAGAGCAGAGCAGAGAGAGGGTGGGGTCTGCGTCCAGCTTTTTAAGGGTTCCCAGTGAACACACACAGGCGGACTTACAGAGCTACACCACACATGCGCTGATTGCGTGACCACACCGAGCACACGTAGTTGCCAGCACACTGATGACACCCTTTGCTTAACTCCTGAACTGCACATGTGTGGTCACGCAGCTGGAGTGAGGACAGAATTCCAACAGGTATCTCTCTGAAGCCCTAGCTGTCCTGGAACTTACTATGTAGACCAAGGACACAGAAATCCTCCTACCTCGGCCTCAGAGTGCCCCATGCCCAAAGGTTGGCTGTTTTTAAAAAACACTCAAAAATGAGCAAAATCTCCTGGGGTGGAGGTGGTACATCCATTCATAACTTTTACTTTTTCAAATTTTTCTTAAATGTTTTGTGGAAGCTATCTTTATGCTTTAGGGGAAAATAAATGAGAATTCTTAAGACCTGGGTGCATTCCCAATATATTTTTATCTGTCAGTTGCTTGAAACTATCCTTCCCGTCAGTTACACATTATTACAAACTTATTCTAAGTTGTCAATAAACACAAGAGTCAAACAAAGTATTCAATAATGCTGATACATGCATCATACAATTATCAGAGATTATCTGCTCATATTCCACATATGTCAATAAAATGGTAGTTTAATAATCTCTCCAATAACGTCAACTTTTCTATTCTGTTAACATGAATTATGTTATACAAAGGAAAGAAATTGAAAGCTGGAAGGATATTAATGTAGATACTTTATTATGTCAGCTCTCTACTAACTCTCCAGGTTTGTCCATATAGGTGTTTAATCCCAAAAAAGTATTCCAGCAGGGGCCTTCCACAGGGAACAGGAGAGAGCAGGGAAGGGGAGGGAAGAGAAAAGGGAGGGGAGGGAAGGGGAGGGGAGGGGGGGGGAGGGAGAGGATGGAGATAAGGCCCTGGGTTAGCTTTATATTCTCTCAGCAGCCCAGATAAAGAAAATGCTGTATGAGGTGGGCTAGGAGCACGTGCACAGCACTCTGTGACCCTGTAGTCAACAAAAGAAAAAGTACCTTCCGGAAGCACGCTGTCACCTCCAGCACCAGAGAGTTCTTATTGGTCTTCTTCATTCTAGAAATAACGCTTAGAATCTGCCCAGGACCCTTGAGAGATTACATTAATGTTTCTTAGCTCTTACCCAGTGGGTAGTCTTCATCCAACTCTGCACTCCGCAAGAAGTAGATCTTTGGGCCCCATGAACTGAACCAAGCGCAGATACTCGGTATCTTACTACATATCTCAGGTCAGATTGCGGCTGGATCGTATGACTGGCCAGAACTTCAGTACTTCCCAACCAGCCCTGCTAAAGGCTCCTAACAGCAGAGGAGCATGATGGTCCAAATACAACATCCCCTGCATCCCCTCATGGTTATCGTTAGAATGTTGCGGGCGCATTCCCTAAATACGGCTAGAAGATAAATGTTATGTATATTTATTTTAATATCAAAATTATGTTTCTTTAAAAACTAGGTCTAGCCGGGCAGTGGTGGCTCATGCCTTTAGTCCCAGCACTTGGGAGGCAGAAGCAATTGGTATCTCTATGAGTTCAAGGCCAGCCTGGTCTATAGAGTGAGTTCTACAACATCCAGGACTACACAGAGAAACTCTGGGGTGGGGGGGGGGGACTAAGTCTAAAGCTGGTAGTCCATTACTGAAGAACACAGAAAGACTATAAAAGCCAGAAGGGGAGGGCAGGAGGGTGGAGGAGGGATAAAGAGATCTCATTTCCTGGCATTAGCACATCTGCTGTACTTTTGAACTCACAGCAGATGTAATTACCTGTAAAGATCTCTACAAGACTGGGCCTATCACCCTGCCATGGGACGGGGAGGGGCTCAAAAGACCTCACCTCTCCCTGAGTTCTTATACAGATAAGGGCTATGGGCGCAGACAGACATCTCCTTCAGAAGTGTAGCCGCTGGTACTACACATACTCCTAAAAATAAACTCCTACCCAGGCTCCTGCAAAGCACCCTAAGGAAACTCACTGAGTTGTTTAAAAAAACCATGAACTTTCATGAAGGAGGAAGGGGGTTAACAAAAGAGTTACAGAAGCAAGAGAGGATGAATATGATTGAAATGCATCATGCAGATGTATGAAAATGTCATAGTGAAACCAATTATTATGGATAATTAGTATATGCTAATAAAAGCATTTTGAGTAATTAAATAAAATCGATACTCCTAGAGAAATCCAATGAGCTGCATACCTGTCATCATCTACTTTATTCAAAATGCTCCTGGTCCCATCGGTGAAACACACCCAAAAGCAATTCCTGAGACAGTTGTCCAGTGTGCTGCCCAAAGGCCCTGGACCACAGCTGTCTGCACCAGGGTAATATCCACTGTAGGGAAGCCAAGGAGGGTCCTAATGTGTGAATGTGAGGAAGAGGTGAACAGGGTAAGAATTCATCTCTCTTTGGCTGAACCTGTAGGCAGATGTTCCACTACTGAGGTCCAGAAACACAGCCTGACTCTCTAAGAAGTCTAAAAAGGTGGTCTTCAGTAAAGGAAGTAATTAAGAGAATTCAAACAAAAAAGCATGGGGCATCAAGTAAGAGGGACTTCAGTCTGTCTCCCTGTGGATGTCCAAACCATGGACCATCCATCCGGGACCAATATCCACCATGTAGAGGCTTAGCTGCCTGAGGGGCTCGCCTCAGCATGCCACAATTCGCTCATTTGAGACACATGAGCTAAATGACAAAAATCATGGACAAACTATGGCCCTCTGAGGCCTCATAGAAGAATCATGTGCTCAGTTATGTTTTGCCTCAACAATTCTGAGTGGGGCGGAGGTGAACAAAACTTAACAACCATGCAGGCTCTTGCTTGAATATGAACTAGGAATCCTGCTTACCTAGCCAGATGAAAACAGATCCAGCATGCCTTTAACTGACATAATTCAGAACTGAGAATCTGAAAATTACAAGTTACTAGTGTGTGAGAAAACTACAGGCCTGTCTTGGGCAGCGCTCTCAAGTTCCTGTTTGCCAGGTTGCTCCTTCACCATTACTGCCACCCCTGATGATGCAGAAAGTGGCCAAGGTCCCCAGCCAGGGTGTCCCACTAACCACCACACATTGTCCCAAACAAGTGAGCCAGGAGAGCAGGCCTGGAACACTGGCCCAGTTGACTGCGCCCCTGTCATGACATAATGCAAACACCAGGACACTGTCCTTGCTTAAGGACTTTTCACTAGAAAAAAGCAAGGTGTAACCCTCCGGCCTATGTGCACTGCTCAGGAAGAAGGACTCTCGACGTATCTGGTCTAAAATTACAAAAATAATTGGGAAAGGAATCTTGAAATATTCTAAATTTATACTTTCTTGGTGGGGACTATTTTTAATATGATTGATTTTGGAAAAAATGAATAGATGAAATATGAAGCCATATTCAAAGCTACAGTACAACTATGGAATACAAAGCATGTTCACGGAATTCTCTAGAGAAGCAGGTAATCTAACATCAGCAGGGAAAGAAAGAAACAGCAGCAGTCAGATGAAGGAAGAGTTTAGCAACCGTAACAATGGACCAGGCTGGTTTAGTCTGGGATTCTGAACTCCAAGACAAGGAAGACTAAAACCTCAGCTCTCAGGCGTCTCCCTAGGAAAGAGTCCTCTTGTCCAGTTTGTGTCTTTAAAGGACCTTTTAATCTAAGGGTTCCAAAGCGTGCTCTCTGCTCACCAACAGGTCCACAGGAGACGCGTGTGAGCACAGCCCAGGCAAACATCAGACATCCCAACACACCCTCCCCACCTGAAAATAAAAGACGAAGGCACACTGCCACACTGCACCCAGAAAGAAACCAAGAAAAGCAGGATAAACAGGAAACAGAATGTACCATCAAACATCTTCAGGAACCACCATTTTTAGGACACAGACTTCTAAGACCTTTCTGAAGAAGGCATGTACAGCCGAACACGCTAACACAACCCCCAGTAGAAACAGATGTGAAGCAAAGGCCTCTCTGTTTCAGAAAATAACACAGGAAAAGAAGGGACCCAAGGCTGCAGTGCATAAACAAGCCAAGCCACTCAGGGTGTAGGCCAACCACTTCCTGTGAACTTTGAGCTAATCACATGACCCTGGTCCAAACTGTCTAGGTGTCACCAATTAACAGCAAACTGTCCTGTAAAGGGCTTCAGCCACCTCACAGGATCAAAGCCTAAAGACAGGGTCTACAGAGAGAGACACTACCTGCAGGCTTCAGAACTCCCGAAGTTCAGGAGAGGGAGGGCCGGTAGACATCGCAAGGCAGGGAGAGGAGCGCTGGTCCGTGAAAACCAAGTACTCCATGGAAATGCCAATCCAACTCCAAGAGCGCTCCGCTTACACAGGCTTGGGTTTAACACTCGGGCCCTCAACTTGAGCCCATCCTGGGACCTGCACGGTGGTGGCTATCACTGCCCAGAACTTGCTCTGGTCAGGGGACAAGGTCTGTTTTAGGTCATTTTACCCTGGAAATTACCTGGTCAAACTCAGACACCAGGAAGACCTACCTGGCAGAGCTGGATGTTTGTGAGTTCAATATCCTTTGACAATAGTCTTTGGGGTTTTTGTTTTGGGGTGTTACTTTGAGAACGGATCTCATAATCTTCCTACCTCCACTTCAAGTGGTTGGATTGCCAGCATACTCACCACCACGTCCAGCACCACCAGTTGTCAAGAGGTTGTCTTTAAAATAATTAAAAATGTACAAAATAAGCTTTTTTAGCAAAACTAAAAGAATTGGGGAAGAAGGAATCATGATTTCTTTTGGCAGCATTTTCTTTGTTCTTCACACCTTAAAACAACTTACGCCGGGCGGCGGCGGCGGCGGCGGCGGCGGCGGCAGCGGCGGCGCACGCCTTTAATCCCAGCACTCGGGAGGCAGAGCCAGGCGGATCTCTGTGAGTTCGAGGCCAGCCTGGTCTCCAAAGTGAGTTCCAGGAAAGGCGCAAAGCTACACAGAGAAACCCTGTCTCCAAAAACAAAAACAAACAAAAACAACTTATTACTTTAGCACATTTCTTTTATATTCTAGGAAGACATACATAACAAACTCCAGGAGTTAATTACCCCTAAGTGCCAGCCTGCGGCATAGAAGCCCCTTCACATCGGCGCGCAGTGACCGCCGTTCTCCATCTCTGGAACCTGTCCAAGAGTTCATCTGAAACTCTTTCCAAACAATAGACCCCATGGCTCTCCCCTATAGCCTGGGTGCCACTATTCTGTCCTCCGTCTCCAGGAATCAACCGCCCTGGATACCTCGTGTACAAGGATGGAGTCATAGTTAAATAATGTCCAGTTTATTGCATTGAACATAAGGCTCCCAGTACAATACCTTCATGCTTCGTCCAGGTTTCTCATTCCTTTTATTATTATTATCATCATCATCATCATCACCACCATTCTTTGGCAGTTTCATCCATGTAAATAGCGCATTTTGGTCGTTTTGCAGCCCTCCCCGATTACCTCTCCCATCCTCTTCCCTCACTCAGTGAACCCCTCTTGCCCAGCAAGCCACTTTCATTCTTGTTTGTTTTGCTATGACCCCCGAGTTTAATTAAGGTTGCTTACATGAGCATGGGTGGGGGGTTATTTACAGGAACATAGGCCGTTTACCAGTGCTGAAGAAAATGACTCCTCCCTCGGTAATCATTATTGCCAATAGTTCCTAGGGGAGGGGGCGGGACCTTCCAAGTCCCTATCCCATCCAGGATGAAATGTTGACAGGACCCATCTTGTGCAAGTCTTATGCAGGTACCCGCATATGCTGTGATTCCATGAGTACACTGGCCGTGTCATGTCCAGAACTTTGTTTTGGTTATTCTGGTTTGGTTGGGGCTGATTGGTTGGTTGGTTGGTTGGTTGGTTGGTTGGTTGGTTGATTGATTGGTTGGTTGATTGGTTGGTTGATTGGTTGATTGGTTGGTTGATTGGTTGATTGGTTGGTTGGTTGGTTGTTTTCAGCACAGGAGATTGACCCTAGGACCTCCTGAATGCTGGTACAAGGCTTCACCACTAAGCTACATCTTCAACCCTCGTTCTTCTTAAGGCTAAGTAACAACCCACTGTGTGTACAGAGCACATTTGTTTACCCATTAATCTGCCACTAGAGTAGGAATTGTTTCCAGTTTGGGGACATTATGAATAATCTGTTATGATCATCTGCTGGTGCATCTGCCCTTAAATCTTCTGGATACATACCTGAAATGGGTTGCCGGCTCAAACAATTTGTTTAAGGAAGAACCACACTATGGTCCCATTTTACAGTTCATACCATTTTCAATTCCTCCCAGCAAGTCACAAGGGTTCCAATTTCTCTATGCCCTCATCAGCATCATTTCCTGGTTGGACTGCTTGTTCGGTTGGTTGGTTTGATAGCCGTCTTAATGAGTATGAAGTGGCATTTCATTCTGTGGCTTTGATTGACGTCCTTAACGATTGAAGATTGTTCCATCTTCTTTTAAATGGTGTTTCTAAGTTCTCATTTTGTTTCCTCATCCCTCTCTGTAGGATGGAAATGTAATTGCTCTAAGCAGATACCCCTGAGACACTCCAGTTATTCTCTGAGGACCAGCTTCCAACACACTAAAACAAAGAAACCAAAGTCTCCATGATTGAGGTCACAACCTCCTGTTTGAAACCTGGACAAAAGATAGTCCCAAAAGTTTCCTTCCAGGCCCTTAAAGATTAGGCAGAGCAGCCTTGAACGCAACCCTCCTACGATGCCGATAATGCCCACTGTTGTTGAAGAAGTAGTCTTGGGACTCTAGGGACAGGGTTATCACGGGCTCTATGGTAAGCACGGGTGGAGCTCCTCCAAGTCTCCCTCACTGCTCCCCACAACCTCCTCTTCCTCAGCACTCCTCACACCCACCCTCTTCTTCATCCGTCCCCCACAGCCATGCTCTCCCATCCCTTTCCAGGGCTAGCAGAGAACACGACAGTCCAGCAGAGTCAGCCTCCTGCTTAAAGTAAACCTACAGAGCCAAACAAACACAGGCAGTGAAGGGGTTGGGGGTTTAAGACACAGTTTGGAAGGAGAGCTCCTTCTTCAATTGCTCAGGCCTCAGCTCTGCCTTGTCTCCATTTTCTAAGTGTCTGCAAGGTATCTAATTCCCATCCCTGTTTAAGCTGATCCAACCTTCCTGAGGTGATTTGAGAAAATTTACACTTTACCTCCAAATCTTTTCTTTTATGGTAAAACTGTCTTCCAATTTATGGTCATTAATTCAACAGGCAAAATACTCTGCAGACCACTGTGCCCACTCCCAAACCTGCACCACCCTCAACACCAGGTGAGGCTGCCTTCCTCCGGCTATCTCTAAAACTCCTGAAGTGTCTCCTGTGCAGATAACCACTCTTTGTCTATAAGCAGAAAGTAGTTTATTAAAACTAGGGTGTTCTAATAAAGAAAACAGGCCACTATGCAATCTGAGCAAAATCATGCATTTCAATGGCTGCACACACACACACACACACACACACACACACACACACACACACACACACACCAAATTATAATATCATTCACAAAGACCTGAACCAAACAGTCATTTGAAGGGAAATTTACCAAACGCTTCCTTGCCAACTCAAAATACCAGAAGATGAATGACCGCTTCTAAAAAGAACTGGCACCTGAGGTCTCTTTGCCAAGGACTGCCGACACCCTGTGTTTTTTTGTGGTAGCTATGGTTACTGCTGAGTCTACTGTTTACTGTGGAACGACAACAGGCACCCCAGAGAATCTAACTGTTGTGTTGTCAAACAGGCAAAAAAATAAGATGATGATGACTGGAACCACAATAAATAATATGAAGCCAACAAGAGATTGTGCAGCCTGCCGGATTATCCCAGACCACCAGAAAAGACTAGACATCTAAGCTTCCCCTAGGAGGAGGCTAGGACCCAAAAAGACTCAAACATCAAAATCACCTTTTCCACGTGTGATGAGATGTGAAAAAAAGAAACTGCAGGGAAAACATAAAAGTGTAAAATGCATACATAAATATAACTAAATATCTATCAAATATGCTGTGTGCTGAGCTTCACAACAAGAATTCGAATATTTGGGACACATGACCTCCTATCAACTACAACAAAATATTCTTGCACTTTTATACGCGCAAACCTTCCCAGTCATGACATAGTTCCCTCTGACAGAAAGAACACTCTGGGCAGAGAGCAACAAACAAAATCCAGACAGGAAGTAGCCAGCAAGAATAAAGGCCGAGTGTCCTGGCACCATCTCCTTGTAGAAAAACAAGAAATAGTGCTCTGCTTTACCAGAATTACTTTAGAGCCCAGAGCCAAATCATACTGTGTATTAATATGGCGAGTGATGGGAGTAAGGGGTTCCAAGTGAGGTTTTCATGTGTTGGCCCCATGCCTAGAACCAGCATCATAAAGTCAGCTCTAATCATTGACCACTCGCAATGCCAGAAGCAAATCCCCATCCAGAAGGAAATATTCTGACCTCGTCCCTGGAGGTCAGCCTTTGCCAAGCTTTTTCTCAATTTGGTGCACATGGATATTCTCTATGCAAATTTCCACTTGCTAAAATAAGTCCAGCCTTCCCACAAAAGAATGTTCAAAGAAAGCAAAATGTTTTTAATTTAAGAATGACAGTACATTCCAAAGTTACTTTCCTCACACAGGTGTCTGAGCAACACATTCTAAGCAAAAAGAGGAACACTGTATGACATATTCTGGGGCTATCCCTGAATGATCATTATGCCTTTTAAGAGCCATGTGTCAATTTCGAATGTGTCTGCAAACCCCAGCAGCAGGGCGACACTAACAAGCCAGGGTCAGCATCCTTCCCCGGCAGAGACCCCTGGTTGTCTCCATTTCCTTCACAGTAACAGACTCGGAGCCAGGCACATCACTATCTAGGTGAAGAGTGTATTTCCCAGACACCCTTGCAGATAAGTCAGCACATGACTGGTTCTGACCAACGGGATGTGGACCACAATATCCCTACAACATGCTCTTAAAAGGAAAAGTGGGTGTTCTCTTCCTACCACTTTTACCAGAGATGACAGAAACCGGAACAAACATCTTCACTAAAAAATGGGAGCTATCCTAAAACCACACACACACACACACACACACACACACACACACACACACACACCCTACATACCACACATACACACACACCACACACACACACACACACACACACACACACCCTACACAGCCCACATACACACATACCCTACACACCACACCACACATACACACACACCCTACACACCACACACACACACACACACCCTACACACCACACACACACACACACACCCTACACACCCCACATACACACACACCCTAACACCACACACACACCCTACACACCACACATACACACACACCCTACACACACACACCCTACACACCACACATACACACACACCCTACACACCACACACACACCACACACACACATACCACACATACACACACCCTACATACCCCCACACACACACCCTACACACCCCCCCACACACACACCCTACACACCACACACACACACACACACACCACACACACACCACACACACCACACACACACACACACCCTACACACCACACACACACACACACCACACACACACCACACACACACACACACACACACCCTACACACCACACACACACACACACACACACACACCACACACACACACACACACACACCCTACACACCACACACACACACACCACACACACACCACACACACATACACACACACACACACACCCTACACACCACACACACCACACACACACACACACACACACCCTACACACCACACACACACACACACACACACACACAAAAGGGGGGAGTCCCTCATGGAATCATCATATCGGAGTGGAGTAAGCGTCTGTCTTGTCAGTGGCAGCAAATGCACATCCTGGCATATACCTGTACTCTTTGAAATCAACCATTATCTTTGGTTTGACTAACCATCTTGGTGTTTTCCTTGTTGGGGAGGAGGAATCAGGTAAGGCCTCATGTAACTCAGACTGTAAGGCCTTTGAACTCATTTTGTAGCTGAGGATAGCCCTGAGTTATTGACTCTCCAGACTCCCACATGCCAAGCTGTCAGCGCTCACCACTGTGTCCCACTGACAGCCATTTCCCAGGAAGATCTCACCATGTGCTCAGCCATTAGCGTGTGCCAGCTGGCTGTTAACAGCCATCTTTTTGAGACTTTGGTCTCAACTTTTTACACATATAATCACATCAACAGGAAGTAACCCTTCACTCAAGCCACCTTTCTAGAAAAAGAGAGCCATCTTGCTTTATCCCCTACCTCGGCCACCAGTGGGGTCTCATCCCATCATGTGTTCACCACACCGGTGTGCGATCTCCATGGCGACACTTATCCAGGCACCGGAATTTTCCCATCATAAGGAAAGTAAGACCCGTACCTTGGTATGGGGGTACATACCATAACCCCAGCACTCAGAGGACTTAGGCCGGGAAATCACAAGCTCCAGACCAGCCTGGGCTACATAGCAAGACTCAAACAAGCCAAAAATAAAATAGAATCAAAGAGGAGAATCATCTTAGCCTCTCCCCACTCCTGAGCATGAGGAGATGTCGTTCTTCTAGCTCAAGAAGAATCCAGAGCCAGGACTCCCTACACCTGGACCGTACACTTAGGCCAAAGTAACCCAGCCAGATTTTATAGGTTCTTCAGTGGATTCACAAGGGATGGGATATAGCTTGGATCACAGGAGGCCCTAGGTCCCTAGCATCGAATAAACAGGATGGAGGCAGGAGGATCAGAAATCCAAGGTCAGCCTTATCTACATAGTAAGTTCTAGACCAGCTTGAAACACATGAGTTCCTGCCTCAAAAAACAAAAAAAACAAAATTACAATTTACTTTAAAAAGACACGAAAGCTGCAAAGCTGCTCAGTTTTGCAGTAGCAGCCATCACCACTTACAGAAGGAAAAGACCGTTGGCTCCATGGCAAGAATGGTGAGATTCAGCAGCCAAAGTATCTTAGGTACGCGGAGAAAGGCCCAGTGAGCCACTCACGGAACTCAGCGGCCCCGGGCCATGAGGAGCAAACACCTCGTTAACCGGCTCCACAAGCCAGGGCAGTTTGCTCTACTTCACCCACAGAAACGCGAGCACACTTCCTGAGTAAAAGCCTCTTAAAACAGAAAGCTAAGGTTGCCTCTTCCATGTATTTTTTCAGCTGCCTCTGGCTTGTCTAATAAAGACTGTTTGCTTTGTGATTCTCAGATCCTAAGTGTAAGATTTCTCACGTGTAAAGAGTGTTATAATACAGACCCTTTATGAATGTGGCATGGTAAATGTTGCCACAAAATACTGTAAATGAAGAGCATGCCTTTCTGCGGATTAACAACACAGGCCAAACAAAGCGGTCACGGCCACCCTGTGGTGAGGAGCAGATAACATCAGGTTAATTGGAATCACCTCTGTTTTCACAAACTGAATCCAGTAACAAAAGTATTTTATGGTCTACTAAAAGGTAGAGTACCTGACATATCCCTAAATAAAAATCAGGCAGGCTGGGCGGTGGTGGCACACGCCTTAAATCCCAGCACTCGGGAGGCAGAGGCAGGCGGATCTCTGTGAGTTCGAGGCCAGCCTGGTCTCCAAAGCGAGTTCCAGGAAAGGCACAAAGCTACACAGACAAACCCTGTCTCGGAAAAAAAAAAAAATGAGGCACATAGACCCACCTGCCAGTGGGTAGCTGTCTTCGAAGGTTCAATCCAGTCTTTCAAGAGACCAACCACGGGAACTATATAAAGAATCCTCCACCATGGGGCCACAGAGATGGCAAAGTGGTTAAGGGTGCTTGTGATTGTTCCTGCGAAGAACCTGGATTTAGATCTCAGCACCTATCTGGCAGCTCACGGCCATCTGCAATTCCAGTCCCAGTGGGCTGGGCACCATGCATGCACACAGACATAAGAGCAGAGAAACACTGGTACACACTAAAAAAAAGGAAAAGAATTCCCCTACAGAATGCCATTGTTCTCAGGCCCTTCTGATTAACCACCAGTAGAGAAGCTGCAGAAGCCATTTGAATTTGGTAATTTTTAGAAGGTCTCAAATGACGGCTAACAGCTTTCTACAGGGATGCCAGGAGAAAGGCGGGAAATGGAAAATTACAGTTGGAATTACCACCCTTAGAAGAGCCAGTTAAGTTGCTGATATCCGAGCAGAGCTCAAGTCTGCTACCTGACTAAGGAAGCCACGGATAAAGTTTGTTTAACTGAACAAACTTTGAAATGCTGCAGGTTTTTACCATTTTATTTTTAAGCCTTGGGCTTTTTCCCTCTACACAAACTGAATGACAGCCCCAAACTTTTGAACTTGGAGTAGAGGAAGCTTCCAGCAGAAACATTTAGGAGTATCACTTGAGGCTGGATGTATAGCTCAGTGGCTAGGCAAGGCCCTAGGTTCAAAGGTTCAGTCCCCAGCACCACAAATAAACACACGAATAAGCAACTATCATTACCCCTCTGTACAAAGGAAGGGAGTCACCATACCTCTCCATTCCACTCTCTCACCACCTGCAAATCCAAGCCATACCTCCTCAATGTCCTATTTACAGAAAAGTAAAATGGTCAAGGCAAGCCACACTTCCCAGGTTCCTTCAGAATGGTGCAAAGCATTCCCAAAGCAAAATTTCTTTTACTAGATCTGCTCACAACATAGAAGAACTTTTGTTATAGCCCAGGAAAAACAATAAAGGTAAAAGCCCAGACCTTCTCTCCCAGGTCATGGGGAATCTCTGCTCTGAAAAGCCTACCCTTCTAGATTAATGCCCAAGGCAGCAGGGGCTTCTATCATGTTTTGCAGATACCTAACGGTCACTATTGGAATATACCATATTTCAAAGATGTTTTCAGTGTCTTTTAAAATACTTCAGAGTCTTTTAGGTAATTTCTCAGCTCCTTTATTAGTGTATCACCTTCTCTTCTGATATGTTCTCTGCTATAAATCTATTGTCTGTAATCTATTGTGCACTTAAAAGCCAATTTACCAGAGTTTATCAATCCCATGTCAAATAAGAACATACAGCTCTGGGGGCCTGAAGCCTTTCCCTAAGGGTAAGAATGTAATCTCTACTTTGTAACTTCTGTTTTAAGGTCATAATTTTCATTTTTCTTAGGCTCTCTCATTTTTCCCAATGCTCTAGAGAGGCCAGGAAGTTGAATTTCAAGTAAACATACCAACTGAACTTACACTGGAACACCATCTCCTGGAGCCAAGAGACAACTGCCCCATCGGCAGAGTACCCGCAAAGTATAGCCCTAGGTATGTGGTGGCTGTCTAAACAACAACTGGCCAGGACCAGAGTAGAGTGTCCAGAACAAAGCACCAAGGGGACAGGAAAGTCTGTCACTAGCCAATGCAAGTTTCCCAGGGAGAAACCTTTCAGGGAAGCTGAGCAAGGTAAGGCATTAAGGTAAGAACTGAGAGCCGCCAGAATTAAGAGGCGGCAAGAATCAAGAGACAAAGATCCAGCCCTGTTTTCCAAAATGGACCCCAAGGCAGAGCTGGACGTGATGGAGTCACAGGGTCAGAGCTTTTCAAACCCCGCCAGAGACAGAATGGTATCTCTGGGAAGGACTCAAATATCCCAACTGTGGCAAGGCTAAGTAACTTAGCACATGACTTCCAGCAGGAAGAGGGTAGCTCTCACCTGTCTGGAGCACGGCGGAGAACCAGAGAGCCCATGAAAAATGGAGGTGAGGGCAGTGGAGGAGCTTGTCTGCTTGGAGCACCTGAACAGCTGGCCAGCAAGTACCGATGCACTCGGTGAGGGCAGAGGCAGGAATGGGCAAAGTGCAACTTCCTGGTGATGGGACGGGCCTGGAGTGACCTGGGAAAGCACTCTGTGCCATGCTCTACCATACACACCAATCTCCTAATGGGAATCCACCAATCTTCTAATGAAGGGAGTAGCAAAATTAGAAGCTGTTGTTCACGAAGATAAACCTGGAGAAACAAACCTACTTAATGGAGGCAGGAGAAGAAGGGGACCAAGGGGGCCTCAAAACCTCCTAGGCACTATAGCAAGAGTTACCTCAGAACCCTATACAAAAGCTCTAACGGCTTCCAGTTTGGGGCAGAAAACAAGGAAACAATCAGTTACTGTACAATGCTAGTATTTTTTTTATATCCATTATCTCATTTATTCCTTACATTACTTCTTTAATAATATTGTTCTCATTTTAAAAATGAAGAAATTGAGATCCAGGGAAGTGAAAGTAGCTGTATATGATCACACAGCACGTATGACAGAGATGGCATTCGTTCAAAATGATCTGATTCCAGAGCCCGCACACATGACAAAGATCTTATTCATTCAAAATGATCTGATTCCAGAGCCCGCACAGGCACCAGCTGAAGGGATAGGGACTGTTTAAAACAGGATTGGGTGAGGACGGGGGTCTGATTGTTGGTGTGCATTTGCTCTGCCTAGGCTTGAGAATCCATCTGGACTGAGGCTTTCCCAACATGTCTGCTTTCAAATAGTGGACGCACCAGCAGGCCGGGTCTGTCCACAGGAGATCTAGGTCCTCAACCCTAGGAAAATGGGGATTTAAGTGGTCTTCCAAACAGTCTCAAGCAACCTATCGGATCTGTGTAGCACGTGCTCAGTGGCAGTTAATGAGAAATGATCTTACAAAACCTCAGTCACGCCACTTTAAGGAAGAGATGTGGGGGCCGAGGGAGATGGCTCAAAGGTTAGAGCACTTACTGCTCTTGCAGGGGACCTGGGTTCATTTAGTTCCCAGCACCCACACAGTGGCTCCCAACTGTCTATAACTCAAGTTCCAGGGGATCCTCTGCCATCCTCTGACTTCTACAGGATCCTACACACACTCACTCACACACACATAAATAAACAATTTTTTTTTTAAGAAACATGATTCTTAGATAAAATAAGAAATAACGACAGGCAGTGGTGGCACACACCTTTAATCCCAGCACTCGGGAGGCAGAGCCAGGCGGATCTCTGTGAGTTCGAGGCCAGCCTAGGCTACAGAGAGAGATCCAGGACAGGCACCAAAACTACACAGAGAAACCCTGTCTCTAAAAACCAAAAAAAAAAAAAAGAAAGAAAAGAAATAACATGTTGGGAAATATCCAGTATTTCCATTGATAACCATTAAGCTTTAGGATGCTGGTGACACACCATTTCTGTATCTAGAGTTCTACTTACATGGGTGCATTCATGAACACATGAACTTACTGTATGTCCTCACCTTCTGTATGCTTAACATGCTCAGCAAAGCTTTTAAACTACAAGTGGAGAGATGTTTTAGCCCTGCCCTGTTCCAGGGAAAACTGGCCTTTAATAAGCAATAAAGCACACAAAGTTTGAATATGGAGATGGAAGCCATAAAACTCCTCTCTCTTAATGGAGCTTTGCTACAACAAGCATGCTACTCTTAACCAGAAAGCTGTTGCCTTGGAAACAGGAACTGTCACAACTGCAATCACACCTCGCAGCAAAGATGGCCAAGATCTATTTCAGTTCTTAGAGGCCTCAAGGAACTGCAGATGATTGTAGCAATGGAAGATCGCCAATCAGTAGTAATGAAGAAGGGCGGGCCAGCATTAGAAAGGCTGTAATTGAGAAAGAAGAGGCAGAGAAAGAGGAAGGAGATGGGAGGGAGGGGAAGGCAGAATTCAAGAGTCAAGCAATCCCAGAACCACACAGCTGAAAGATCAGCCCTTTCAGTGCGCTACCCAATTCCACTCTGTTTAGCTTACTATTGCCTACAGCCCCATGCGAAGTGGAGGGAACGAAAAGCCAAACAGGGGCCAGCTCCTCTGCAGGAAGTACCAACATGCTCAAAGCATGTTCACTGGAAGGACACATAGGCCAGGACAAAGCAGGACAAAGCCTTGAAAAGTGGGAGGTAGGACAAGAGCTTTAAAGGTGACCTGACAGTCCTAGGCTGGAACTCAATACAGCAGAGTTCCTCATGCAGAGGTCAAAGTGGGGCATCTCAGGCAAAGGGCAGAGGCCATGACACAGCATGGTCCTGTTGATGGACAGGACCTGCAGTTCTGGGTGGAACCTTTCCATATGCAGAAGACTTTCCCACGCAGGACATTCGCCATCTCTGGCTCCGCCCATTGACCTCTGGCAGCAACTGCTAATCACTGTGATGAGTAGAATGCCTCCCATCTCCACCGGCCCCAGGAGGAGCAAGGGCTTAGAACAGACCTGTGGCTGAGGCAGGGGCTGGGGGAGGAGCAAGGATGAGCACTGAGGATGAGCGTGCAGCAGAGACCAGAGTGAAGCCCTGAGAGCTCCCAGAGAGGCTCAAACTCCATTCTAACCCTGGAGAAGAGAGATTGGGTGGTAAAGCAGTGACTAGGCAACTCACGGGGTCTCGGGAGGTAGAAAATAGTTGGACAAATTAGTAAACATGACTGGCACCGAGGATAGCCCTGAATGTGACCTAAGAGCGTGTTTGGAAGGGGACGGTGAGCTGGGGCATAACAGGAGGCTGTAGCACTTGCCGGGCATTCGTGTGGGCATCTGAGACGCAATCAACAGCTGGCTAGCTGCTGGGGAGAGATAGCCAGAGTGGAGGAACAGACCTTTGTGTCCTAGGCATGCCCACACCATTCCCTGGGGTGGGGGTGGGGGATATTCCCCAGCCTGCTAAATAAGCCGGAGAGAGGAGGCAGTGGGGCTAAGAGAGCCAAGAGACTGAGCAGGTGCAATCACCTGCCGCCAGCAGGGAGGGAGGGGTGACAGCCCTGGCAAGATGTAGGTGAGCTGCCAGGTAGCACCAAAACTGGAGAGCTCTGCTCTTTGTAAGCCCAAAGGAGCAGGTGACCACCACACCCGACAGAAACGACCCGCTCCCGAGTTACGAATAACGACATCCTGAGTTGTAAAAGACTCGACATATTGAGCGGTGGTGGCGCACGCCTTTAATCCTAGCACTCGGGAGGCAGAGCCAGGTGGATCTCTGTGAGTTCAAGGCCAGCCTGGGCTATCAAGTGAGTTCCAGGAAAGGCGCAAAGCTACACAGAGAAACCCTGTCTGAAACCCTGTCTCGAAAAACTTTTAAAAAAAGGGGGGGGGTTGGGGATTTAGCTCAGTGGTAGCGCACTTGCCTAGCAAGCGCAAGGCCCTGGGTTTGGTCCTCAGCTCTGGTAAAAAAGAAAAAGAAAAAGAAGAGAGAGAGAGAGAGAGAGAGAGGGAGGGAGGGAGGGAGGGAGGAAGGAAGGAAGGAAGGAAGACAGAGACTCGACATATTAACTTAGATTCTATTCTTGAGTATTCAAGAAGCCAATTAAAATCCCCTCCACCTTGAACAGGGGGTGGGGATAACATGGTAAGGGCTATAAGAAGTGATGTAATTATATTTTAACTTAAAAAAACAAACATATTCTACTATGACTTTAGAGAGGGCTCTGGAAACCTGGTAGACCAAAGGTGCAGATCTAAGGAAACCTGTGATGGAAATTGAAAAGAAACCAACACAGAGGAGATAGGGGACCCAGCAAAGAGTGACCGCAGAGTGGTCACAGGGGCCAAAAAGCCTAAGAGCTCTTCAAAAGCAAAGGAGATGAATAAGTAATTCAGGGTGTGCAAAAAGGCCGGAGGATATGTTTTAAGAAGTGTCTAACCTCATCAGAGCTCTAGGGGATGTGTCCATTTTTCTCATATTAGCATGTCAGAATGTTTAGAGCAATAATTCCTTGGGCTGGGGAAATGGCCTCTGTGGAGCTG
Source organism: Onychomys torridus (assembly GCF_903995425.1). Classification (NCBI taxonomy): domain Eukaryota; kingdom Metazoa; phylum Chordata; class Mammalia; order Rodentia; family Cricetidae; genus Onychomys; species Onychomys torridus. Next base: position 40,156,094 of record NC_050465.1, read on the forward strand.
CTGACGCTGAAGAAGCCTTTTGCATATCCTCCATCCCAAATCTAACTCCTTCATGTGCAATGTTGTTGTAAGAGAATTCCAGCCCCGAAATATCCAGCTAGCGTACCGAAAGCTGTGCCACCTTGCACTGGTCTCATCAGTCAGAGTTGGTGAGATCCTGATACTGACACTTGCCCTCCAAGTGCCTGGGGCCCGTGGCCCAGCCCGGCAGTCATTTCCCACTAGATCTGTTCAAAAGCCAAAATTATCGGAACAAATAGAAACGGAAACGTCTTGGCTTGGATTAAAAAAGCAGTAGACCCCTCTGAGGGACTAAACGTGGCTAGGAATTCCTTCCAATGGGCCCTTCAGAGCCCAAACTGAAGCGGCTTGTAAAGGAAGCTGGAGGGTCCAGAGCCAAGTGCTGCCTGGCCCATGCCTTCTGGCATGTAGGTCAGGTTCCTGAGGTGGCCAGCAGCCTGCTCAGCCTCAAGTACCAGCTGGCTGGGCCCTGTGAGGTGATATTCTGAAGGCCTCAAATCACTTATTTACAGGGGCCAAAACCCACAAGTCCTTGTCCATGTCGGAAACAACCTATGAGGGGAACCTGTGCACAAAGCAAGCAGCTTTCTGACCTGTCAGGGTGTTTTGTTGTTTTTAATAATTCCTTTAACTGATCAAAAGATAAAAAGCCTGAAACCCCCACTTCACTGGGCTAATCATCCTAGATGCTCCTCCACCAACCACCAAAGCATCAGGATGAGGGGACAGCATCCCTTGTCCCACTGCAGATGGAGCGCAGCATACCCCACACCAACTGAATGGCGGGGGGAGGGCGGGGGACTGAGTCCATCATCACAGACATCACTCGGTGGACCTGGAATTTGGAAGGTCTGTTCCATCCTGCTGAGATAATGGCTGGGTCCTCACAACGGGGGATTCAGGAAAAGCTCCCAACCCTGTTTCCTCACCTATGAAACGGGAACGAATGTTGTGAGCATGTCCTAAGCCTGCTATGAAGCATGCGTGAGGAGAGCATGCACACCAGGGGAACTGCCCAGGAATGCAGCTATGTGGTCAGCACAGACTGCAGCCACCAACCTCAAGGCCTGGACTTCAGACAGCCACTTCACCTGAGATCAATCAAGTCTTTCCACCATGCCTATAATGACATCCTGCTCTGGTTACTGACAGGCAGACACAAAAAGGCCAAGCAATATTGGCTCTAAGCAGGACACCGTGGCTGTTCACCCTCAGGCTTCTGACCAAGGTGGCTGAGGTCTTTCCCTCTCTTTGCTCTGCCTAAAGGCGCTCCTTCCCGCTGGAGGTGCCCATCCCGTGAGCACCCTGCAACCCAAGAGAGCCCTCCAAAGCTCCACTGCCAAAACTGCCTTCCCTCAGTTTTTAAATTCTCAGATTGTAGAGAGAGACACATTTGTTTCAAGTCTAGCAGATCATTCATTCATTCACCAAATATGACCAAATACCATCAGCCAAGGGTATCCACTGGGGTGACATCTAGGGATGCTGATCACCAGGGCCTTCTCTTTCTGTCAAGGACCATGGTTCTCAGTAGGGCAGCCCTGCCCTCGGGGCTTGGCATCTGAGGACGGGGCTCTGGGTTGTGTTGATGACTGGAGACTACTCTTTGGGGGATGGGGCAAGAGAACTCCAGAGCTAAGATCCTATTGAACTCCTGAAGGGCCTCCTTTTCTGGGGGAACCTGGATTTTTTAAAGATTTAGTTTGTTATTTTTAATTGCATGAATGTGTGTGGGTCTGTGAGTTAGTATATATACATGGGAGCCCCCAGAAGCCAGAGACATCAGATTCCCTGTAAAGCTGGAATTATGTGCAGTCATGAACCCCCTAACATGATTGCTGGGAATCAAACCCAGGTCCTCTGCAAGGCACTATGAACTCTTAACCACTGAGTCATCACTGAAGGTTCCTCTTATAATGGGGCTTCAACTCTAAATATTCTGAATTTTATATGAATTCGATGACCCTACATGGAAAAGTGCATTCTGTTTTATTCAAAGTTCCAAGGTTTTCAATGGGCTCTGAAATTCCTAGCTCTTATAGGAATGTTGCTCACAGTTAATGAGGCACCTCTGTGTCACACCTGCATTGGTCTATGCTGAAAGTCCATGTAGTCTCAGTGAAGGCTTATTTAGTGCCCTCCCATTGCGGTGCTTAAGACAAACCCAGGGCCTCACACGTGCGAAAGATGAGCCCTTCTGACTGAGCCATACTCCATCCCTAACCTCTTATTTCTAAAGTTACATATAAAATTTATTGATGGTATTCAGTTCAGTATTTCTCAGATTCAACTAGCTTATTATAAGACAAAAAGTATGATCATCTCATGTCTTGAATGTGTCTATACATACTGATGTACCATTTTACTATAAATCATTTTCATATTTCTCATATTAGCATTAGATTTCTCTATAGATCTCTGTGTGTGCGTAAGTGTGTATGTGTGTGTGCCCGTGCACACATGTGCATGGAGACCAGAAGTTGACACTAGGTGTCTCCCTCCATGACTCTCCACTTCATTTTTTGAGATGCCCGGCACTGGCATTGCAGGCAAGCACACGGTGTCAGACTTCACGCAGGTACCATTAGCCTTGTCAACAGCATCATCCAGGATTATAACTAGGAATCACCAGGGTTATGAGAGATTTTTTTACATACGGCTGGGAAGACTCAAGTAAGGGTAGTCGGGTCTCACCAACGGGGGTAATGAGCCATGAGTCACGGCAAAGTGACTTAGAGAGGACAGCAGCAAGATGCAGGTGGCTCACAGCACCGAGTACTCCGTGTTCCCACTGACAAAGCAGCAGGTGTTTGATCAGAGAGTGTCCGGACAGGGTCACCTAGGGCAGCCTAACAGCAGATGACCACAGCAACGAGAATCGGTGGGAAAGGTGGGAAAAGGAACAGGCTGGAAGAAAATCATTTGGCTGGGGCTGAGGGGTTAAGTGGTGTTGGACTAGCCGTTAAATCGTGAAGTGCTAAGATTCTGTGCTGTGATACAGAAACACAAAAATAATCAACAGTGAATGGTAATGGAGATGAAACACACCAACTCTACACTGTAGTCTGCATTCTGAACGTACACCCAGAAAAAAATATCTCTATAAAGGGAAAGAGAGGGGTTCTTCATACTCACGCCACCAGCCATGTGGTCCGGCTTTAAATGCCCTGAAGACCCCTCTCCCTACCCCCTCTTCCCTCAGCCGATAAGTAGGTCACCAGCAAGCAAGTGCCTCAAACCTCTGAGGACAGAGACTTTTGACCTTGGGAATATTTGGAGCAGAAACAGGTGGTGTGAGTTGGAGCAAACATTCGAGAAGGAAATACCACCAATTCTAAGGGAAGAGCCCCTCCCTCATGTGGTTCTCATGTGCATTCTGTACAGTCAGCCATTCTCCGGTTCTTCCACATCCTTCAAATGTTAGCTTCCCATGTCAAGCTCTCTGAGTGGTCAGATGAAGGGGAGGCTTTCTTACGGTTTCAGGCTGGGTAGTGTTTCAGAACCGCATGATTGCAGGGCTGAGCTCAGCCAGGCTGTACTGACGAGCAGACTGCACATCCCTCATGCTGCCCACATTTCAGAGGCTGATAAAATATTGCCTCTGGGGATGGTAAGGGAAAAAACAGTGACAACACATTCCCCTCTAAGGAGCAAGACTGAAATGCCAGAGCCTACCAAATGCCAGGAAGCCCACCTGTGCACAAAAATGGTCAGCTCTAATTGGGGGGGAAAAAAAGCCTAAGAAGCCGTTCACTCTCTACCTCCAGTGAGACTGAGTCCTAGAACACAGCTCTGCATATGCACACACACAACACACACACACAACACAACACATCCCTGAACAGAAGTCTTCATTGCTTCCCACAGTCACAACATGAACCCCAAATTCCTTAGTGAGTTTCAGGGGGGCCTCCCTTAACTGGCCACCAAGCAGGTAATTGCCAGGTCAGAAAAATCAGCTTGGGCCCCACAGGGCCAAGTATAGTGTACAGACAGGAAACAGGCAAAGGAGAAAGATTAGTGTGGTGGAAAATGGACACTCCATCCTCTCTCTACCTGCCGACAATCCCCACCAGAAAATGCCCAGTTAGAACAAGGGCAAAGACTGCTGAGACGTGGAAACCCTGCAAGTCACGAAAGCACAAAGGGTCTGTAAGGAGCGGGTTCCCTCCCCACCCCCAGCCTCCAGACGCTCAGCACGAGAAGCCGCAGCCTCACTCGGCACATCTGGTTTCAGTTACCTGTACCCCAACCACAGCTCGCAGCTCACAGAGCTGGAGCCGACTCCTTGGTTTAAGATCTGTCAGAACAGCTTATGTGGAGATGGAGGGACAGGGTGGGGAAGCCTTCGGCAATATTCCTGGCCGTCACGCGAAGCGTCACCGATGAGGTTTTGGCAGTTTTGGCAGAGGAGGACTGCACTGCTGAACCTGGTCATCACAAAAGTAAAAGCTACCAGCCGGGCAGTGGTGGCGCACGCCTTTAATCCCAGCACTCGGGAGGTGGAGGCAGGCGGATCTCTGTGAGTTCGAGGCCAGCCTGGGCTACAGAGTGAGATGCAGGAAAGGCACAAAGCTACACAGAGAAACCCTGTCTCAATAAACAAAAAAAAAAGAAAAAGAAAAGTAAAAGCTACCAAGGGGTGTCACGATCACTTGATAAGTGAGTCAGCTGCACACATGGGTCAGCCGCTAGTCGCACACAGAGTGTACAAACTCAAGCCACTGAACACTTCGGCCGCCATTCTTTCCCTGCCGTAATGGACCACGTTCCCCCAGATCATACTCAAACCTTCCTTCCCTTTAGCTGGTTTCTCAGATAGTCTGTCATAGCACCAAGTCCTACCCTAAAATACCAGAAATCCTTCTGTGCCGGACCCAACCCCCACTGTCCCCAGAGAGACCCGAGAGCTGTCAACCTGACAAGGCTCCCAAACTTTACTCTGTCCCTTTTCCTGTTATAAACATGGTTACACAGGAAAAGTGGTATTCTCCCACACTGACTGGGGGCCAGGTATGGTGGGCATACCCATCATCACAGGGGAGGCAGAAGAGTCGAGAATTCAAGAGAATCCTGAACCCAAAAGACCTTACGTCAGAATAAATAATCTTCCTTGGTAATGACAGTGACTTCATTAAAAAAAACTTCTTAAATTATTAAAATATATACTTTCGAAAAGTACTGTCATCCAGGCACTTCTTTGTTTCACCTTAAACACTTGCGTCTGTATTAATGCGATCGTTTATTTTGTTAGGAAACATGAAATATTTACCATAATTAAAGAGTCAAAGGCTTGTAACTGTTTCATTTTTTTTACTTCAGTTGCTGTAATAGAAACACAGAAATTAATATTAAACATTAAGTAAAAACAGGTATTAAAAGATGTATTTAGGAGCTCTGCCCAGTGACTAATAGTTTTTTGTTTGTTTTATAAAAACTCAATAAATATTTATTGGTCAAAAAAAAATGACATGCATATCTCATTTTGTCTGTGCCTAGGGGACTTCATCCTGATGAGTTTTTTAATTAAACAGCCTCCACAGCAAAGTTTAACCAGTCCAGTGTGGCACCATTTGCCCTGCACCAGGCAAGATGACCAAGCTCTAAGCTGTCATCATTGTTTATCAATTTCTATGTCCTGGTGAGGGAATGCTGCTGCCTATACCATGGGTTAGAAGGATCCTTAGCTTCAAACAGAGATATTCCAAGGATTGATGCCTTCTAGAATGGCCGGCAGTGGTTTCCAGTTCTGGTTACACAAAATGAATCCCATGTTACTTAGAAAAAATAAATAGAAAGTTGGGCAACCGGCCACCAAAAGACTCAGGGCATTGTCTCTGCCAAATTAAGGAGTGTGGAAAACAAAGCCGGATACAGGGGCATAACTTGTTTACTAGAACTTACTCTGTTAAGGTAGCTACACTTTTACGTTGATAACATATCAAGCTTAACATGAACAGGCATAGAACATGTTCATTTGACATAAGCCCTCCTCCTAAAGTACCTTCCATGACATCCACACCTGGTCACATAATCCGGTGGTACTCACTCCTGTGAAACCCATTTGCAAAGAACACTGAAGAACTGCACAGACGAGTGAGTGAGGGCCATTCTGGCCTCTGGCATGCCAACAGAATTCCCTGGGTTTTTCCTGAATTCTAGAAGCTTCCAACTCTCATCCCTCAAGACACTCATGTTCCGTAATCAGTTCTAAGTTGACTCATCATGAAAATCAAATGGAGATCTTTCCCCAATCTTTAGGAGAAAAATAAACATTTATATAACATATACCCTTTTTTAAATTTTTCCACTTAATTTCCCCAAATCTCAGTACCAACTACACCATGATCAAGTAAGAATTTAAAAGGACATATCGTCAAAAGCACATGGTGGAGCTGAAGAGAAGGCTCAGCAGTTAAGGGCACTGGTTGCTCTTGGAGAGGACCCAGGTTCAGTTCCCAGCACCACATCCATCCATAACTCCAGTTCCAGGTGATACAATGCCCTTTTCTGACCTCCTTGGGCACCAGCTACACACATGGTACATATACATACATAAAGCATGGCATTCATACACATAAAATAAAGGCACTTTCATGGTATAGAGACATACATGCAGCCAAACACCCATACACATAAATAAAATCTCAAAAACCAAAATCTTGCATAATAAACTTTAAGATCTAAAACTTTCATTATTACAATAAATTTTATCTTCTGCTAGTTAAGCTGGGCCTTTTTTATGTGACAGAAATAATGTTATGACAATTTTGTAGCAACCTGAACATCGTACACTTTGAAGGCTACCCAGAAATTCTGCCCACTGAGGAAGTCCAAGGGTCACGTGCTAGTTTCTAGTCCAACTCTTTGGCATGAGATGGACCAGAAACCTACAGCAGATTCTACAGGAAAGTAGAGGGACAAGCTGGCAAGTGAGACGTAGGAAGCTGACCACTGCAGTGGTGACCAACAGAGCCATTGCTGCCCCACCAGGGTTCTCCATGACCCCAGCTGTGATTCTTTCTCAACATCTTGTGCTAGACAGATTCCAGCCCCACCGGTCAACCAAATAAAACAGGGCATATGTCTATTTAATAGTATTAGACTTAATTTAAAGGCAATCTTCTCTTATTTTCTAAATGCTATCAAAATGGGCTTGCAAAAAAAATTTTTGGAGCCAGAATCTCACTGCATATCCCTGGCTGTCCTGGAATGCACTATGTAGACCAGGCTGGTTCAGAGATCTGCCTGATTCTGCCTCTAGAGTGCTGGAATGAAAAATGTGCATCGCCACACCCCCTGGCTAGACGAAGATTCTTTAAGGAGTACCTAATGCTGAACTTCTTCCTCCACCTTGGTCTTTTTTAAATGTGACTCTTTACTCCCTAGAATATTTAATTTTATTTTAAACAATACTAGATACTTTTTTAGCTTATGAAGCTGAATTTGTTTCTACTCAAACTTGGAAAATGTGTAACTTTGGTAAGCCTCAAAAAGCCATGAACTGATAAATCTCTAAGCTCCCCTTAAAGTTCTAAAAGTTTATATTATCCCTAATAAACAAAAATAAGCCAACCCCACGATACCCTGGAAAAAGTTAATCCGCGGAGACGATAGAAAGTCCCAGGTCACCATGGGCTGGGGGAAGAGCATAGACGTTTTCAGGGCAGTGAAACTACTCAATGCAATACTGAAATCGACCAAAGTGAGTATGTGTCCCTGACAGTTGTTAAAAATCCACAGCTCATATAACACCAGAAGCTAGTCCTGATGTAAGCTACAGCATCTGAGTGGTAATGGTCCACTGGCATCCTGTCACTGACATAACAAACACGCAGCTGGAGGATTCTAAGGGCTGGGGAGGCTGGAGCAGGGCAGGGACCACATAGAAGCACCCTGTAGCATCCAATTTTGCTATAAACCTATAATTGCTTTCAACAATAAAGTCTATTTTAAAAGATTTTTATTACCGTGTGCGTGGGCACATGCGCACATAGTATAGTGCCTGTGTCTATAGATGCCCTGGAGCTGGTGGTAAGCCACCTGCTGTGGGTGCGAGGAACCGAACTCGGATCCTCTGCAACAGTTGTACCCATCCCTCCACTGCTAAGCTCTCAAGTCTATTTTTAAAAAGAATTTTACCCTCCAGATGTTACAGATAAAATAATAGTATATACCCTCCCACTTTAAAAATGAGTTAAGTCATTGAAGAGGTTAATTCTCCTGCAAGCAGAAAAGGAGAAGTGTAAAAAGCCACCATGTTGTAGGGCCTGCCTGTGACATCACAGAGTACTTGGCAGAGAGGATGTGTGTTTCTGTTTGGTCTAGAGATGAGAAAGAGAAACCAGCCAACATTAGTCATCAGGTATCAGTGTTATTTTTGAAAATCCATTCTTGGGCATTTGGGGGTTTTTTTGTTTGTTTGTTTTCGTTTGTTTTGTTTTGTGTTTTATTTTTTTGAGGGAGAGTTTCTCCATGTAGCCTTGTAGTCCTGTAATTCACTCTGTAAGCCAGGTTGGCCTTGAACTCGGAGATCCACCTGCCTCTGCCTCCCAAGTGTTGGCATTAAAAGCATGCACCACCACTATCCAGGTTGAAAATCCATTCTTGACGCAGGTGAACACTTCATAAAATGCCAAGCATATCCATTCAGCATCCATAAGCAGATATACATCATTTTGAATCTCATAAATAGGTACTGTACTCCATTTATTATAAGTTAACCAGCCACATAATCTATCTTCGATCTAGTACATCAGGAGATTTTGGTTAATTCAGAAACCAATGGAAGTAGTCATCAGATGTACCCCCTCGGGCAAGTGGCTTACCAGGGTTCCATTACAAAAGCAATATCTGGATGTATCGACACGTGAATTTAGCTTTCAAATATATTGGTCTTTAATCGTGTTTATAATCCATTTGTGGTGGCCTAAATGAAAATGGCGACTGTAGACTCATAGGGTTTGGCGTTTTGGAGACATGGCCGTGTTGCAGTAGGTGTGGCCTTGTTGGAGGAAGTGTGTCACTGGGGGCGGGCTTTGAGGTTTCAGATGCTCAAGCCAGGCCCAGTGTCTGTCTGTCTTCCTGCTGCCTGCAGATCCAGCTATAGAACTCTCAGCTACCTCTCCAGCACCATGTCTGCCTGCCTAACACCGTGCTTCCAACCATGAAGATAATGGACAAAACCTCTGAACCTGTAAGCCAACCCCAATTAAATGTTTTCCTTTATAAGAGTCACTGTGGTCATGGTGTCTCTTTGTAGCAATAAAACCCTAAGACACTATTACTTGTATCCTATTAAGTCAATCACTTACACCGAGTGGAACATGAGGAGGAGCCATGATGACCACATTCAATAAGTCTGGAGGTGAGTCTCCACCAGACTCAAATGAAGGTTCAAATGTTGAGGAGAATCCTTCCCCAAACCCACACATACGAAGCCAACTATTCATCATCACTCTCTAGAGCTGTACTACAGAAAGATCATGAGGAGTACATTGATTTGAATGTGTCAAGAGCTCCCTGCCTACCTTCAAATGTTAAAGTTTCAGCACATAATGTATGGCACACAAAACTACTTTTCCTATGAGAATTGTGTGTCTGTCATTCATGCATGGTGACCCCACATGGCAACCTAATGGGAATCCAGGAGGTGACCATAAAGACCACCCCCCAAGTTCACATGAGCTCCTCCACCATTCTCGTGCTGAGGCTCTGTCCCCTTGGAGTACAGGAAGGCTTTGCAGAAAGTGTGAAGGAATGGATCACTTTGTGGGAATAATGATTCATCTCTTCAGCTTCCATGGGGACACCTTCCAGATACCACTGTCCTTTCACTTCCCTCTTCAGCATCTTCCTTAACCGACTGGATCCAAGGTAGAATTCCTCACCCTCTGCAATTCTAACTGCCCTTGGGCACAAAAAGACCACAATGTCTAAGAATGGTCCATTCAAAATCACTCAATGTTGGAAGAATATCCTGTAGCACAAATCTTTAAAAGTCTTATTAATAAAACAAACCCAGAGCCAGGTATTGGGGTGAAGGCTGAAAGATCAGAGAAACAGAGCCAGCCACAGCCAACCTCACCTCGCCATTCCTCAGCTGATCTCATTTCCTCAAACTGGAAGCCTCTGTGTCCTCATCTGAATGGATCTCAGTGGAACTGCTGCTAAAAGCCTAAAAGCTTAACCAGACTCTAGTTCATGGTTTTCACACCTTTTATATCTTTCTGCTTCCTGCCATCCTGTATTAAAGGTGTGTGTCACCATGTCTGGCTATTTCCAATGTGGCTTTGAACTCACAGAGATCCGGATGGATTTCCGCCTCCAAAATGCTAGGATTAAAGGCATGTGTGCCGCCATTTTCTGGCTTCTATATCTATCTATCTAGTGGCTGTTGTGTTACTGGGATGCATAATATTGGTAGGACACAAATATATCAATATCCTTTGAGAAGCAGCCTCATCCTGGTCTTTCAACAAGTTAAGTTCTCCACAAATACATGAGTTCATCTTTAATGATGTACCAGGTCAAGACCAGGAAGTTAGACAAATCCCAGTCAGCCTTAATGAGCTAAGCAAGACTTAAATGCACATAAAAGGTTTCTCTCATGAGCCATTCAATACAGAAAGCTGGGATTTATACACAAAACGTCATGATCCTAGGGTTAGCAAGATCATTCATGGAAATAAAACAAATGGCCAGAGATGTTGGCAGTTTAGGGCCTTCGGATATAAGCTCATGAACAAAATGTGATCATATATTATTGACCTCCATGCTTTTTCTTTACTCCAACTCATTCCTTACTGGTATACCCATTTTTTTTTTTCAGTATTTGGGTTACTAGTTCACAAAAATAAATTCATAGTATGAGAATGTTATCAAACTGCATATTGCCTATTTTATTTTAAACACTAGTGAACAGTGTTTAAAATTACTTCCTACTCCAAGATCAAGAAATGTATTTCAATAAGAATCTTACTTTGCAAGCTTTATTAATATTTAATCCAATTTTTAAGCTATGTGTTGACACATTGCTAATAATCATTACAAACTCAATCCTAAAATGTATCACAGATTAATCATTTTAAATGCATTACAGCAAGAGCCAAGGGCAGGTACCTGGAAGGGGTTGGAGGAAGGAAAGGGAAGGGGGACATGATGCAATAATAGTCTAAAAAAATTAAAAATTATTTTACAAAAATGCATCACAGCCAGCACTGTGGTGCATGCTTTCAATCCCAACACTAAGACAGGAAGATGACAGGTTCCAGGCCAGCCTGGGCTGGAAACTTGCCCCCCTCCACACCCACCCAAAAAAGGCACTACATTTGAATAAAATTCAAGGGAAAAAAGAAACACTATAAAATTTGGACTACTGACAGGCACATCAAATCGCAATTGTGTTTAAATTCCACTCAATACAATTTAAACAGTGATGCAATGTTTTCACTTTAAAAATCAATATTTACTTTGTGCCAGAAATTACATCCTTTGTATCTTTCTACCTTCATGAAGAAAATCTTTAGCAGTCCAACTAAAAAAAAAAAAAAAAAAAAAAACATGCAGGGGATACACAGTTTATAAAATATCTTGTAGAGGTTGGAGATGGAGGTGAAAATGTTCCACTGAGATGTTCTTGGCTTGGGCTCCTCATTCTACCTACGACAGGCTCCTTAGAGACCAACCAGGCTAAAAGCTTGAAATTGAGAGCTTGCAGGGACCATGACTTCCTGTGCAGGTCTTTTCAAAGTTGCCTTGGTGAACGCCTGTCTGAAACCCTCAAAAGAACAGGGTGGGGTGAGGGGATCAGTCAAAAAACGGGCTTACTCAGCAAGCACAGGCCAAGTCAGATCCCTAGCACTTACCTAAAACGTCCAGCCCAGCAGAGCACACCTGTAATCCCAGTCCTGAGTGAGGCAGGGAGATAGGAAGATCTCTAGGGATCACTGGCTGATCACTAGTCTAGCCAATCCATGATCTTCTAGGTTCAGTGGGATACCCTGTCTTCAAAAATAAGCTCAAACCAGGCATGATGCACAGGCTTTTAATCCCAGCACATGGGTAGCAAAGGCAGGAGGATTTCAGTTCAACACCAGCCTGCTCTACATAGTAAGTTCCAGGCCAGCTGGAGCTTCATAAAATAAAATAAAATAAAAAATAATAATAGGGTTGGGGATTTAGCTCAGTGGTAGAGGCCCTGGGTTCAATCCTCAGCTCAAAAAACAACAAAAAATAAAAAAACTAATAATAAAGACCTTTGCTGCACATATCTGGCAACTGAGTTGGATCCCTGGAGCTTAAGATGGAAGGAGAGAACGGATTCCACAAAGTTATCCTCTGCCTTCCACGGGTGCACTGTGGCATGTGTGCCAACACACAGGCATCTTGCCCACAAACTGCATCTACATGGCAGCCCACAACCAGTTCCAGGCAACATGACAGCCTTATAGGGCCTCCACGGGCATCATGCATGCATGTAGTGCACAGACATGCAAGCAGGCTAAACACCCATACACATAAAATATTAAAACACAGTGGGTAAAGGGCTTGCTGGCCAGGCAACAGAAGGTCCTGAATGTGGCTCCTCAGAACCCAGGTGAAAAGGCAGGCATGGAAGCCTATGATCCCAGAATTGGTGGGGGGGGGGAAACAGGGGGAACCCCCAGGCTTGCTGGCTAGTTCATCTAGCCAGACTGCATGATTCAGGTTCACAGACACTCTGTCACAAAAATGAAGGTGGAAAATGCCAGACAAAGACACCTGACATCAACCTCTGGCCTCCATGTGCTCTCTCAGGCCCAAGCTTGCACCCATGAGTGCACAGATAAGATTCCTTATACACTACTGCCTTGCTAGCGAGCGCTGAGTGAGGGCATGCTTTTCCAGAATGGTTGATAGCATGACACACTACAGGTTCTTGACTCTACACATTTAAGAAATTACCAATAAAAAATTCCCTCCCTGGGCCAATGAGATAGACAAGCAGCTAAAAAACTTGTCACCAAGCTTGCAACCTGAATTCAATGCCTGGGACCCACATGGTAGAAGCAGAAAACAACCTCCTACAAGTTGTTCTGTAACCACACACACGCGCATGCGTGCACACACACACACACACACACACACAAAATGGCATACACCTGTCCTCCCCTCTTCCTGCATCCTACACACACCGTGAATAAAATGAAGTGTTGTTTTTTTTTTTAATTCCATACTCTTGCCTACAAAATGGCAGTACCACCAATCCTCTTACTAAGGTTACCGACCCTAACAAAGATTTAACCACCCTCTGACCTTCCTGCCTGCCTCATCAAGATCGCAGGAGGAGAAAAGTAAAGTAAATTCACAATGCTAGAAGGACAGGGAACATCAGAAGCAGAAACCAGCAGCTGGTCATCCATTCACTCGGCGGTTACAGTTCGTTAACCAGTGGGTTAACAGCAAAAGTGGGGTGCCAACCTTTCCCCCCAGAAGTGAAGAGCAGATGGATGGCTTAGCAAAGCACCATCCAAGCCAAATACTAATCAGGGGGCTAAAAGTAGACTAAGCGTGGGACATTCAACCAAGAAGCACCGCCTTCCACCAGGGCAGGAAATGTGAGTGTTCCTTAAGCAGGAAGAACTAGTGGTTTCTAGCAGTTTCTCTAACAAGCCTTCCCTCAGAGAGCCCACCCCAGACACACACACACCCCCAACAACTCTAAACAAGAAAAGGAGCACGCTGTCCAAGCATTTGGGAAGTAAGGGCACAGGAAGGCCTAGTGTTCTAGGACAGTTCCTAGCTACAAGTGTTTTCAAAGCATGAATCAAGTCCTGCAGTCCCCTGACTACCACGACGCTCCACACACCAAGCAGAACTTAAGGCAAGAACTCTGGGCCCTGCACACAGGGCTTCCCTCTTCAAGGCCAGCCAGAAGCGAGTGACATACTCTAATCTGGATAATGCAGATGATATGAGACTACAGCCAAATAGTAATTACCCAGGCGTCTGCCTTGAGTCTTCTTCCTCGTAGTGTTTAGTGTTTCGGGCTACATCCTAAATATAACTGTAAAAATGGCACATGATTTCTTAAAGTGGTGTTCAAGAACAGGACAGGCAAATGAAATGCATCTCAGATCCAGGCAGAAACAAGAGGCCTCCCCCTGCCAAGACTCTGCAGGCTAAGTAACAAGCACTGGCCTCAGTCTTCTGTGTGAAGAGTGGGGCTGGCAGTGCTCATCTCCACAACACCTCAGCACTCAGGATGTTGTTCGGGAAGGTTGGGGATCCCCAGAGGACTCTTCCCAAGCTAAACACCACATCAGTTCATTTGCAAATCTTCTCAAAGGAAGAAGATATTTTCTGAGAAGAAACCCTTCTCAAAAGAAAATACTGTGAGCCTTAATACTTTATCTCTTGAATAAGAGATGAACCAGCGTCAAATGACTTCCGACCTCACTAACCAATCAACGCCGAGTGCCCACCTTCTTCCAAGACCAACCGCAACTCCAGGCCTGGAAATGTCACCCGAGGCTAAGTGACTCGAAGGTAGAGCCTCCACAGGATGATGATGAAATAAATACATGCACACTGGACAGGTGGACCCACAGAGGCGCACACACACTTACCCGAATGCATAACTCACACAGAAACTTCCAAACTCAGCATCTTCAAGAACCCTCTCGAACAGTGAAAACCCTCTCGAACAGTGAGGAATATAGGCAAACAGAGAACACAAATACCTTTTTAACTAGTGGACTGTACAGTCCAAAGATCTGCTTCAGGTTAGCTTTCTATAAAAAGATCTAGTCTCTATTCAAACTAAAAACAGTATTTTCAGCAGAAAATAAGGTTTCTGTGTTGCTCTCAGACATAGGAGCACCTCCCCATCTGGGCTCTGCGAATGCATTAAAAGTACATATTAACCTTTTCTGGGTCCACATCAAGAGTCTAAACACCCAGTTTAAAAGTAAGTGGTCTAAAGTATAAACACATGGTCTTCTCTACCAGGCTCCTAGAGGGAGGGAAAGTTGGAGTGAAAACAAACCGTTTCAAAGGGGATGTTTTCACATGGGAAGTGTACCCAGAGAAGGTAACTAAGCTTCTGCTTTCTCCTGGAGCAAGACTCCCCGCCACAATCTAGCAATCTAATTAAACCTCCATCATATGCAGCCCAGGTAACGAGTGTAGCACACGCCTGACTTCTGAAGCGTGTGGGCCTGAATCTGCTCTGGGTGACACCCGGGCCCCAAAAGCTTGGTCTGCAAAGGGCTGGGTGGTAAAGGTCTTCACCCTTGCTGGCCCCACAGTCTCTGGTGCAAATCCTCCCTCCTCTGCTCTCCTCCATCACCTCAAAGTAGCACCAACAAGGCAAACAAACCAGGGGAGATACACCCCAACACAACTCTCACTGTGGGCACCAGAGCAGGAGTCTCATTAAAACCTTATGTGTCGCAAAGTACAATTCTTTTGATCCTTTCCAGCTATCTAATGACATAAAGGCTCTTCTCAGCTCAGAGGCACTGAAATGCAGGTGGTCAGCTGGATTCTGCCAGTAAACAGAAGCCCACCAACCCTTAGAGTTACAGATGGCTCAAGTCCCTGTCCGATCCTGTAAACTGACAACTGCTTTTCTCTCAACCCCCTCCCCCGAAGACGTTTTAATTCTGCCTGATGACTTCACTGGTAGCTGAAGGATTTTAAGTAACCTTTTGTTCTTACAAGAAAAAAAAAAAATCCAAATCCATTGACTGCTCTGTGTGAGAGCGGCTGGTATCATCAGCTTGGGTTCAGGAAAGGTCTTTGAAGCCAAGGTCAGCAGCGGCCCAATGGCCTTGGTCACATCTGGACCCTGGTCGCTGCTGCAAAGGTGGGAGCCAGAAAACACTGCTCCATCCCACCAGCCTTGCCTTTGTCTCTGTAGTAGCTAGAACTTCAGAGACCAAGAGCTGTCTCCTCCTCCCCCTCCCCCTCCCCTCCCCCTCCCCTCCCCTCCCCTTCCCCCTCCCCCTCCTCCTCTTCCTCCATTTCCCCAGGGACCAGACCAATGTACTTGGCTTTGTCTCTACCCTGAGAGTAGTCACTCCTTGCGTCTTAAAGATGCAGCAGCCTGGAAAGGAATCTGCCCCAAGCCACAGCTAATAAACGCTCCGCTCCATGCTATCCCTAGCCTCTGCAGAAGGCTGTGGCAACAAGCTCCTCATCATTAGGCAGCATTAGCTGACATCACCTGGTACCCCTACAGGAGAAGAAGGCCCAGGCAGGCTCGTGGAGGTTTGCTACAGAACAGTACTTACCGCACAGTATTTTAGTGCCAGTAGGAGAAAGGACTTGGCAGAATCATTTGCTAAGACCCAGGGCCTCACTAGCCCCACATGGTGCTTTGTGATCACAGCTAGAGCAGCAGCAACCCCAGGATGCCTGTAAGGTAGACCTCCAGACAGCAGTGGCCTGTTTTCTAGACGGGGAGCTGGTTTGGCTCATTTGTGGGGCTACTCCTTCCAGATGCTGGGGAAATAATGGCTGCTGATTGGTGCTGACAGCGGTGGCCCAAAGTGGCCTCTCTACCTTTTATTACAGAGCCACGAAGCCCAGCTAGAGTCAGCTTGGTCTCATAAATCCCAAAGTCCTACATCTGCAGGACTTGGGAATGGTGGGGCAGGACATGCGGTCCCAGAGTGGCAATTCCTTAGATCATGATGTCCTCTATTAAAATGGGGGTGGACACTTTCCTGTTGATGTCACCCAAGGGGAAACTGAGACCCAGGGAGATGAAATGACTAGCCAGGGTCTCACAGCCAATTCATGGTGGGAATGGAGTCAAGAAAACACTACTCAGCCTCTAGAAAGGCTGGATTAGAGGGGTAAAGCTGTGATTTTTTTTAAAATGATCTTGTACTTAGCTCACCAGGGCAGACGGGGACATTTGAAAGAAGAGATGCCACAGGGACCCGTTTCTAGGTGCAGGAGCCCCAAGACTTCCTTCTGCTGTGCAAAGTCATTTTTCTTCGGGCAGTCACCACGCCCGCTCTCAAGACCTTCCGCTGGGCCACGGAACCCCTCGCCCCTCTAAGCTGCAGCCTCTGGGTGTGTTTTCCTTTTGACTCAACTGACAACCTCCACTGTGAATCTAGAACCCTAAGAGGTGTTGGTGCAGCTGAGGCACGCTGGCTCACGCTGATCAGTTCTTCGAGGAGTCTGAGAACTTCACTCACACACCCGGGGCCACGCCCTGCAGAAACCCACACGGTCCACCTCCGTCAGCCCCTATCTGATCCTTTGCTGTTTCTTTTTCTCCTTATCTTCTTCTTCAACTTTTGAGACCTCGTCGCACACAGCCCCAGCTAGCCTTAAACTCACTGGTGTGGCTGAGACTGGCCACAGACTCCTGATCCTCTCGCCTTAGAACGCCAAGGGCTGCGATTACCGGTGTACAGGGCCACACTCACTCCTTCCTCTATTAAAAACAAAACAAAACAAAACAAAACACCTTTCCCGGCTTTCTTCCCAGCCCCATATCTTTTCTTTGTTCTGTTTTTGCTGTTGTTGTTTTTGTTTTCTCATTTTCCTATTCCCTTGCTATATTTTGCCCAAGTTTCTACTGGTGGAACAAATATGTTTTAAATTTAAACACACACATGTATCCAATGAGGTCTGGCCTCCATCCCCCTTAAACAACATCCTGTCACTCTAACAGAAAAAGAGGAGTCAAAATTAATATGACATTTTGCAATGTATCCTTCCTATCCATCTGGTACTTTTAAATAATTTTCTTCAGAGACATGTATGGATTAGGTTTTTTTCTTCTCGTTTTTATAGTGGTTTCCTTTGTCCCCGCTAACAAGACAATGGACTGAACCCAGGGCTTCAGGAACGCTAGTCCTGCATTCTAGCACTGAGCTACAGCCCCGTCTACGTTTATGGTTTCCTTTTACCCAGTAAATAGTCATCCAAGGCCTGAAATTCCACACCCCAGTTTTTTAGCATTCTATCATAACACTTTTCATGATGACTCTTTATGACGATTGTCCTATCACACTGCTTTGCTTTCACACTTCCTCAAAAAGGCAGTTTGACACTATTGAAGAGGAAGTAGCTTTCTTGTCGTTTTCAAAGTCCTTTTTGACAGCTTAACTCAAGGATGTTGGCAAAATCCAATCTTGTTCCCACATACCTATGCTAGTGAATCTGTCTAAAAGTGAGCTCTGTGACTTAAGTCACTAAGCAAATTGACAAAATAAAACTGAAACAAAAGATTTTTTTCATTGTAGGACCCAACATGTAAGGTACCCAATAAGGAGATTTCACTTGGGTAGGCTTGCCTAGCATGTTGTAAGACCTCATATTTAATTCCAAGGTTTGAAAAATAAATTGTGTTTGAATCAAAAAAAAAAAAACAAGATTTCACACAAAAAATCAAGTATCTGTGTGGCACAATTATTTAAGTTAGAAAGAAGTAAGACAAGATTAAAGGTTTAAAATTAAAATGAACAAACAAAAATATCACTAAAACCTATTCTGAGAGAGCTGAAGTTGGCTCTCCTTAATTTGACAAATGAGGAGCCAAGATGCAAGGATTATTTGCAAAGCAGCACCAAACGTCCACTGGCTGTACTTAAACATTTCCCACTGAACTGTCACAGGCTCCCATTGAGCAAATATTACTGTACCCATTTTACAGTCAAGGACAGTTGTGGCTCAGAAAGACTAAGACAGCAGTTAAGAGCTGTGTGTACGGCCCAGATTTCCACACATCAGTTTCAGTGTTCTCCCGTCGAGTGCTTAACAATGTTCAGATGTGATGCCATACTTAATGTATGCAGAAGTTCAGCACCAGGGAACTTGAAACAAGACCTTTTGCTAAAAGGCAGGGTTCAGAAGAAAACTGTTCCTAACATTAGAACTAAATGCTGTGCCCATCCTGGTGGCCCCAAGAAATAAATACCCAGAGGCTCCAAAGTGCCTAGAATCTTCGAGTCTCTACACTGCTGGTGATGGTACTATTTACTCAAATTATGGGTGGCCACTTCTTAGCTTTATGGCCTTCAGTGTCCTTAAATCTGGACTCTGTTTTTTATAAAAAGAAAGAAAAGAGGGGGGGGGAGGTCGATGAAAAAACTTTCACATGTGGAGAAATAAAAATGACAGGATTTTGATGTGCCTAAAACCACTGAACAAGACAAGCAGCTGCAACTCGCTGTGAAGACAGACGCCTCATTTAGTCACACTGACCTTGTAGCCTCTCGCTGCCCTGTGAAACTCTGCAGTGTAAACAGAAGCCCGCTTTAAAGGCCACTTCAAACATGGTCATTTGGGGCAGCTCTAATACCTAAGTTCCCTTCCAAATATCTGAACTGAAATATCAAGTAGGGATAAGCTGAATCCAAGTCCTCTTCAAAACAGCCAAAATGGGATTCTGGGTAGACCACTTGGCAGACTGCTTGCCTAGCATGCACAACGCCTTGGAGTTGATCCTGAACACCACAGAAACCAGGCATGGGGGTGCAGGCCTGGAAACCCAGCATGCAGGAGGTAAAGACACTCAGAAGTGAAAGGTCAGTCTCAACTATATAGCAAGGTCAAGGCTAGCCTGGACTACATAAGGCCTTGTCCAAAAAAAAGAGAAAAAAAAAAGAAAGAAAGAAAGAAAGAAAGAAAGAGAGAGAGAGAGAGAGAGAGAGAGAAGAGGAACCAGGTATGGTGGCGCATGCCTTTTATCCCAACACTCAGTAAACAGAGGCAGGAGGATTTCTGTGAGTTTGAGGCCACCCTGAACTATACAGCAAGCTCCAGGACAGTCAGGATTACACAGAGAGACCCTGTCCCCTCACCCAAAAGGAAAAAGGAGTGGAGAGAGGTCAAGGTGGGAAGGGAGGGATGCTCAAATGCCACAGTTATGACAGGACCAAAGCTGTCCATGGCTACAGCCCTCACCTCAGCGCGACAGTTCAGTGGGCAGCAAACCTAGCAGCAGCTTGTGCTTTTCTAGTGTTCTGGTTTTTGAGACAGGGTCTCACTGTGCAGTCCGGCTGACCTGGTGCTCACCATGCAGAGCAGGATGGCCTTGAACTCAGCCATGCTGGGGTTCAAGGTGAGCACCGCCGCACCGCCGCACTGCCACACCACTGTGCTCAGACTGTGATTTTCTGTCAGTCAATCAAAGACAATTGAGCACCTTGAAGACAAGCTGTCAGGTGAGAGGCGACACCTTTGGAAGCACACACAGAGAACAGGAAGGGGGGGGGCGGCAGTTGCTTCCAGAAGTATGGTGGCTATTGTTAGGTACACCTTGGCAAATGATAAAGTTTTGTGGCTTGTTCTCTTAATTTTCCAGAGGACTGTCTTCTTGGAAATAGTTGCAATATCACACTCACACTAACCACCAAATATCCAGTCACTATTCAGCTTTCATCATATTACATCGATATATTTTTGTTTCTTTAAATCTGGTGAGAGCTCCATCTCTTTAATCTACACGCTCACACTACTCTTCACTCCCACCCACACCCCCCTACCTCACCCCACCCCCCTCTCGAAAATGGTATTCTCTGAAAAACAAGGTCATTTTCTTCCTACAGTTTTCTTATAGCCTGTATATTTTAACTTTACTTAAAAAAAAAAAAAAAAAAAAAGAGCATCTCAGGTTGGGGATTTAGCTCAGTGGTAGAGTACTTGCCTAGCAAGAGCAAGGCCCCGGGTTCGACCCTCAGTTCAAAAAAACAGAAGAGCATCTCAGACCTACAACATTATTTCACTGGTGTCCTGCACCACCAAAACCACCCAGCTTCTCTCTACAAAGTCCTTGCCGTTCCCAGATGCACATTTGTCCCCAAAATATTGCCAGGACAAGTGCACTGTTCCACACCAAAGCAGGGGGTATCATGGATATGGAAGATCCCAGAAGGTCTCAATTCAACTTACATATCAATTTTCTTGCTGGGATGAGGCAGGTATGAACTTGTCAAATATCATGCCTGTGAAATCAGTGGATGCAGTGAGCTTTGCAAGACTCAGACCAACTTGTCCAAGTATCCAGGCGAGGACACATACATAGTGTTGAGAAGAACTGGTGTGTAGCAGAATTGTTAGAAAGTCTTATTAATAAAATCAAACCTGAGGCCAGTTATTGGGGTGGATGCTGGAAGATCAGAGAGACAGAACAAGCCACAGCTTCCTCACCTTGCCAGTTCTTCAGCTGATCCTATTTCCTCTGACTGGAAGCCTCTGAGTCCACATCCAGAATGAATCTCAGCTGAACTGTGCCGCTCCAAAGCCTGAAAGCTTAACCAGCCAAATGCTGCTAGTTTCTGGTCCTCATGCCTTACATATCTTTCTCTTTCTGCCATCACTCCCTGGGATTAAAGGCGTGAGCCTGGTTGTTTCCAATGTGGCCTTGAACTCACAGAAAGCCAGAGGGATTTCTATCTCTGAAATGCTAGGATTAAAGGTGTGAGTGCCACCATTTTCTAGCTCTGTATCTAGTAGCTGTCTGTTCTCTGACCCCAGATAAATTTATTAGGGTGCACAATATTTTGGGGAACACAATACCACCACATTGGTGAGACACCTTCATTAATACACCAGCGCCCCTCCTGTTCGGTTTAGGCATGGGTGCTTATCTCCTTGCCTCTTTTCTTCCTACTGAACAGGAACTCTATGCTCAATAAACTCCTCCTCCTCCTCCTCCTCCAACCCCTCACCTGACAATTGCACCATGGCATTCCCTCTCTGTAAGATTCAGCTGGAAGCTCTCTGGCTCCCTAAAGTCCTTCCCAATAACTATGTCTGAATTCCTGTAGTCCCCAGTTAGTATCCTATAGGTAGCCTAAACCTGCAGCCTAAACAGCTGGCTACACACACACACACACACACACACACACACACACACACACACACACAGCCAACATCTGATGAGGGTCTTCCATGCACAAGGCATCCACCTCAGTCCGACAACTAGACTCTGAGTACTAGTGAAGAAAGGGTCTCTTGTGACAGTGTCCCTGTTTCAGAGACCATGAGGATTAAGAACGCATAGTCTGGGGTCAAGCCCACCCCATTGTGACTCCCAGACTCACAGCTCCTAATTCTTTCATCTCTGAGTTCTCATCTCTTCACTGGCAATAAGATATGACAACCAACTCTCACATGGCCATGTTGTCAGGATTAAATCCCAAAGTGTTCCATCTCATTTCCAGTCCTCTATCTCGTTCTAACTAATTCCTCATACCTGCTCTTATCCATTATTACACTTGGAAGAAAGGGGAAAGGCAGAGACAGGCATTGTCAGACCCTGATGCTACCGTGGAGCCTAAGGAAAGGAATTCTACCTGTGAGAACCACAATGCTGCCCCCCTCCCCCACCACCACCACTCCTAAGAGACCCAGGGTCTGGGAGAAATGCTTCCCCCGTGTGAAAGCAAGTCAAGAGAATTCTCAAAGGACCACACTAAGAGCAGCCTCAGGGGATCTGTGTCTCCACACCAGACTCCTGCAGATCCCAGAAGACCTTCTTGGGGAAAGGATCCATGGTCCTTCAGCAAACTTGAAGTATGTTTATCAGGCCTGGGAAAGACTAATGTTTCTGTCACCACAAAGTGTGGGGAAGCTTTCCTGCAACGGGAGAGCCTGGAAGAATTCAGAAGAATCCGTACCCATCAGCCTCTCTGTATAGGCAAGAAAACCCAATGCCAGGGACTGCTCAAAGCCAGGTAACTGCTGTGAGATCCTGAGGTGGAATCCAAGAACCTTCATTCCCAATCTGATGCTGTCTTTTAACTAAATCAAAAGAACACTAAAGTCATTTAATATTGGAACTTTCAGAGACAAATTAGAACTTGGACTAGATTTCCATGTCAGGGCAACACCAGGGTCTCTACAAATCTAATTGTTTTTATTAAAAGCTCTGAAAGCTTCTTTGGAGCAAAATGGTCTTCCAGTATTAAAGATACTTGGGAAGTTATGCCAGGATGGTCAAGATTTACTGGGTAACAGAGACAGATCCAGTCAACTTTTCAGTTTTCAAAAGGAGAGGTAAGTGAAAGGCTTTGGGTTTTTTTTGTTTGTTTGTTTTTGTTGTTGTTGTTTTGTTTTTGTTTTTGTTTTTGTTTTTTTTGAGACAGATCTTGATGTAACCCAGGTTGACCTTGAACTCACTATGTAGTCAAGGATAGCTAATGATGGACTTGGACTCCTGATCCTCCTGCCTCCATCTTTTGAATACTGGGGTTACAGATCTGAGCACCATCACCAGCAGAGAACATCCTTTAACATCATGACTATCACAATTTGAAGATAGATTTGCAAATCTTTAACTTCAATCTTTCGGGTTACCAACTCTCCACAAACATCAACACTGGCCAGAAAAACTGTCTGCTCTCAACCTCTGAAACACCAGGGACAAACAAGATAGTATACTAATAAAAGAAATAACCTATAAAATAGACACCCGTAGATTCCCTATAAATTGAAGTAGGGAAAGAACAAAAATCAGTTTCTAAACCACTAACGTGGAAGAAAAAAAGCTCTTCATGAACCTGGAACCATTTCACCTTGTTGCCTGGATAGCCAAATTAGAGCTCATGTGCAGATACACACATCACAGGCACATGCATAGGAGGCACTGTAAAGCAAACTCCATTATAAGGACTGAGTCACAAGAGGCATAGGGCAGAGCTCCGCCACTACCAGACATCCAGTCCAATGTCCTCATTTGACAAAGGGGAACCGAGAGCCCCCAGTCTCGCCTCCAAGTGGTGGTGGTGGTAGTATTTTACTCTTTTTGAAACGGCGGAGGGAGGGGAACCACCACCCAGCTCCCAGATAAATCACTCACAGAGGCTTATTCTTATTCATTAATTATGAATGCCTGGCCTTAGCTTGGCTTAGTTTCTTGCCAGCTTTCCTTAACTTATCCTGTCTACCTTTTACCTCTGGGCTTTTCTGGTTCCCTTATTTCTGTAAATCTTACTCTTACTTCATGGCTTGCTGTGTGGCTGGGTGGCTGGGTGGCTGGCTTTTGTAGTCCTCCTCTGGCTGTTAGATCATAGATCTCTCTTTCCAGATTTCTCCTTCTATATATTCTCTCTGCCTGCCAGTCCCACCTATCCTTTCTCCTGCCTTGCTACTGGTCATTCAGCTCTTTATTAGACCATCAGGTGTTTCACACAGGCACAGTAACACAGCTTTACAGAGTTAAACAAATGCAACATGAACAAAAGTAGCACACCTTACAATAATATTCTACTACAAACTGTTGTCTAACACACAATGCACACTACTGCCCCTTGACTTACACCCACAGCAACACAGATTCAATCATCACACCCTCCCCCATCTTTGACAATAAGAGTCAGAATGCTTCTACCAGATGGCTCTTGCAACCCACCACTACCTGCCAGAGCCAATGTGTGAGGTAAAAGCCATGTTCCAGTCTTGGGCTTACA
Organism: Onychomys torridus; assembly: GCF_903995425.1. Lineage (NCBI taxonomy): Eukaryota > Metazoa > Chordata > Mammalia > Rodentia > Cricetidae > Onychomys > Onychomys torridus. The sequence continues at coordinate 40,180,537 of NC_050465.1, forward strand.
CATGGCCAGCAGGCTCCAGTGTAAACCTAACTCATAGGAGCCAAACCTGTCACTGCCAAACCTCAGGTGAGTAAACAGAGGCAAGATATGAGTCTCCGTGTGATTGTGTATACAGACTCACCTGGAAGGTCTCTTTCTAGTCAATATTAATAGCACCCTTATCTTTCTCAAAGAGCCATGGGTTAGATGGAAATGACATGGTTACCAAAGTCTATGTACTCCCAAACATCTATGAGCATTTTTAAATGTTTGATGCACAACAGATGTGGAAGAAAAAGGCAAAAGAGTGAGCCGTTCCCCAGGAGTTTTCATGAACAAAGTGACTTTCAAATAATGTTAAATAGCAATCACTCTTAAAACAGCTACAGCAATCACTATTGTAAAAGATTCTAACTTACATTTTATTCATTTCTTGAGGGAGGGGAGGTGCACACAGGCCATAGTCTATGCGTGGAGGTCAGAGGGCAACTTAGGAGTCAGATCTCTCCTTCCACACAACATGAGTCCTAGGGATTGATCTCAGGGCTTCAGGCTTGGTGACCAGTGCCTTACCCAGTGAACCTACCTTCCTTACCTAGAGTGAGCCATCCTCCCAGGCCCATTTTTTAAGATATTAGCTTCAAAATGGATTTTCTTGGGGGTGTGGAAAGAATTGTTATATCAGGTTTTTATTGTTTTCCTGTGGAGAGGAGGGTCGCACAGTGAACATGTGGCAATCAGGGACACCTCTGTGAAGTTGGCTTTCTCCCTCTGTCTTTGCATGGCATGGGGTCCTGGGATATAACTCAAATTGTCAGCCTTCTGCAACAAGAGGCCTTTCCCACGGGGCCATCTCACTGACCCTCTAAGTGCCAGATCTTAAACAAGTTTGAAAACCGCAGCATTATCAGATGCCGGGCTCATAGGAATGGATGCAGGGCTGGCTGGATGGCCAAATACCCAAAAAGTACCAAGCCTAATGACTTAAGTTTGATGTTCAAAAACCCACATGGTGCTGGAGAGATGGCTCAGAGGTTAAGAGCACTGACTGCTCTTCCAGAGGTCCTGAGTTCAAGTCCCAGCAACCACATGGTGGCTAATGACTGTCTGTAATGAGATCTGGTGCCCTCTTCTAGCCTGCAGTCATACATGTTGTATACATAATAAATAAATCTAAAAAAAAGGGGGGGGGGTTGGGGATTTAGCTCAGTGGTAGAGTGCTTGCCTAGCAAGCACAAGACCCTGGGTTCGATCCTCAGCTCCACATTAAAAAAAAATTTAAAAATTTAAAAATTTTAAAAAAACCCACATGGTGGAAGGAAAGAATAGACCCCCACAGGTTGTTCTCTGACCTCCACAGGAACACAACACAAACACACACACACAACAAAAGAAAACCTAAAAGGTTTTAAATGTAAAAAAAAAAAAAAAAAAATTAAAGAATTGATGCTATTTATAACTTTTTAAAGTAATTAACATTACATTGTAAATATATGTTAATACATCATATTTATGTTGCTGAAACATAAACCTTTTTCAGGATGTTTCAACTCTATGTCTTGTATAAGAACTGTGCCTTTTGGAGTTTAGGTTTGCTTTCTACTTAGAATAACAGAAGTGAAACCTAACGTGTTCTTAAGAGAAGAAGCTCCGTCTATTCTGGGTGGGACTTTCATTTATCCTGAAGCAGGCAGTAAGGTACTTATTTAGAAAAGTCCTTGGTCTAGAAAACAGTTATCAGCGAAGTCCATAATGGAAGATACTGATATCATCACACAGGAAGTTAAAGTCTATACCTGACTAAACAGAACCTTAAAGGAAGCATATCAAGATGTCCAGAGGCGTTATTTCCACTGAGTACAGAGGCATTAAACTCTTCATTTGCTGGTCCAGCTTTCTGATTTCCTAAGGTGGCCCAACGTTGAAGATGATTACAGGTTCCCATGTTATACAAAAATAGATAATCAAGAAAAGAGTCAGCATGTTACCAACACATCACTGGCTGGGTGCGGAGGTAGCAGGGTTACTGGACACGCCAGGCAGAGACAGCGCGTGCAGAGGCCTCAGAGCAGGTTCTCACCGACAGAGGTGGGTCTCACCCTATGCACAAGAGTATGGACAATGCTGCTTCCCCAGAACTGAGAGAAGAGACATGAGCTCTGTGCCTGCTGCTGCCTTTTCAACTATGAAAAGTACAGCCTTGTGTTCAGAGCCCCACCTGTGCAATCAGGCTGCCCGGGGAGGACACTGTGCTCAATCATTCTCTGGGTGTGTGACCTGAACAAGTCCATCAACATCCCTGCTCCTGTTTCCTCATCTACAAAGTAGGAGTAACACCATCACCTGCCGAGTGTGACTATGAGGATTAAGAGAGATGATTCACCACAAAGGCCCAGCATACAAGAACACAATCAATGTAAGCCACTATTTGGGGACAAGCCATGAAATGCCAGCCTGTCAGGTACACTCCCAAAACCATATCACTGGGTCACAAACAACCAGAACACAGTCCAAAAGTTAAATCTGTCCATTTTCTCCTCCATTCCTGTAGCATACACAGTGTTGGCTTGCAGATCAGTGCAGAGAGATGCCTGAAAACACAGGACAGCCTGATAAAAACAAGTCCAAAGGCCCCACACTGTGGCCAGAAATCCTGCTTCCAAAGCTTCAGAATTTCTAGTCTCCAGCCACAGCTGCCAGACAGTGTCTTTGGCAAGGAGGTAGGTGACTGGAGTGTGAGCTTAGACTTGGAGAGGAGACACTAAACCAGAAGGCCTCCAGGCGGGAAGCTCCACAAGGGCCAACTACTGAAGCAGTTGTCTACCGGCTCTTCACGAAAGGAGCAGTTCCGCTGTCGTTAGCAAACTTGAGTTAGAAAAGCAGGCCTTTCATGGACAAGGATGACGACGCCTGCCTGCCTGCCTGCCTGCCTGGCTTTGGAACTTTTAAGAGCCAAGCTGATGTTGCCATACACTAAAATCTCTACAGTCTTTTACCTGTATACATAAGGAATTCACCCTAAAAAGTTCCATATAAAAGCTGGAGTATAAAATCCAACTACAAAAGGCTGCATGACTATTTACTTTAGGCCAAGCACATTGTATTTGCATGTGATGAAACCTTCTTCAACCTTATGATTAACTCAGTTCTCCCGAGATGTAAACACATGTCTTAATGTCCACCTATGAGGAAATGGTTATATTACTATATTAATTATGTAGCTAAATAACAATGTTGCAGAGGGTAACCAACCAACTCCTCCAATTGCTAGGAATTGTCCCAGCCTTACCGCCACATGCTGGGAAACCCCCCTCAGTCCTGGGCAAACTAAAATGGTCCCAAAATACTGTCAGGAAAAAAAAAAAAAAATGACAAAGGGCAGCCTTTCAAATGCAGAAGTACTAAGTGTCAAGCTTGTTTGTAGCAATAGCTCCAAGTTCCTTTTCACAGCCCAAGACTAAAAACCACAGCAGCTTCTCCCTTCCCCCATTACTTTTTAGTTTTCCCAAAACAGTTAGAAAAAGACGCATCCCTTCTCTTGCTTGACTAAGAGGCCACTGCAGGATTGGCCACCCAGCCAGTTCCAGCCTTCGGTGTTTGTAGAACAGAAAATGTCATCGGTGATCATGTCTCACTTCAACTACATCCAAAAGCAAACCAAGACAATTCAAGTTATCAGCGGCAAGAATGTGTCCTCAAACCAAAAAGCAAAGAGCGGTAGCCAAAAGTCGAGATTGGCAAAAGTCGAGGTTACAAATAGGCATTGAAGGGACCAGAAGAGTGAGGCTGTGAAGGTTACACGTCCCTCTGTAGAGAGCAGGCTGCCCCACTACAAACTGCAGCAGGGATTCCACGCAGGTGGCAGCTCTCCACCCACAGCGATGGAGCACAGCTCTTCTCAGAAGGGGCTTAATCAAAGGGTTGTTAGCACGAGTGGATGAGGACAAGAACCAACTGCCAAGAAGTAAGCTTCAGACCAAAAGCAAGACTATATAAGGTAAGAGAAACGTACTTCCTGGACCTAAAGAAACACAGAAACCATCTTTTCTCACCACTGCACCCACCCCGCCCTACCCACCACCCCACCCAGTCTTCTTCTGGCTTTGTCCCCAAACAGACTGGTGGGTGTAGGTATTCTTGAGGCACAGAACTCCTTGGATCTTTCTCTATGTCAGGAGACGGAGTCCAGTGAACTTTATACCTCTTTCTCACTGGTGGCAATTGTAGTTTACTGGGGGAACAAAGGGGATGGATTTAGAAACATTTTCAAAGACAAGCATCTTTGAAAGCCCTACTCTGACATCCTGACATTCCTCCCCAGGGCTGGTGTGCATTAGGAGAGAGAGCCTTCTCCTGTCCCACCTCAACACAACTGCCAAAAGGGAGGAGGTATCTCTAGGCCTCAAGCCTTCTGGGGCTAGAGGAGCCTGGGAGGTGACACCACCAGCCAAGAGCTGAGGGTCTTGAGGAAGACTTGCTTGCTTCTTCAGGTCAGCATTTCTACTTAGAAGATAAGGAATTCAGGATGGATTCCTTTACACGTAAAACTCTGCATGAAATTCTTTACTATATAATAATGCCTACTAGAACCACATTATTTAGGAATTAACAAAGCATAGGAATGGGTACCATCAACGTTGATAGGACCCAGACTCAACACAATGTAAGACTTAAAACAAGCAACTGTCTTCAACAGTTGGCGAAAATTGTGAACCAAGGCTAGAGGAAATCCTAAGATCAATTTACAAACACTTTAAATGCTCAGAAGCCAATGAGGAGGGGCAGGTTCATCACAATTAACAGCTGCTCTCCCTGCTAAATTTAACAGAGGTTTTAACTCAGTGACTTCTGAAGGGGGAGGGGGAGAGGGGAGAGAAAGGGGGCTGTAAATGCTGAAGTAAATTCAGTCTAAAGGGCAAAACAAATCACTGTGGATCACTGCTGCAATGGGCTGTATTTAAGTTGCAGGGCATTCTGGCTGGATGCTAACTAGTGAGACACCTCTTTAAAAGTTTGAGGTGTTTAATGGCAGTCAAGACTGCCTCCGTTATCAGGCCCCCAAAACAATGTTCATTTCACTGTGGATGAATAGACCCGGGCCTGGAGGAGTATGGTCTTTCCTCTTTTTTCATGGAAAGAGCTGGAAAGAGGTTTGGGGTTTTTGTTTGGTTTTTTTTGTTTGGTTTCTTGTGTTTCATCTCGCAACTTGCTAGGGCTTCCATGAGTGTCAGTATCCAGACGTGTAGCAAGGACTGTCAATAGGATTCAACAAATAATTCCATTGCTTCAAGCAGAACTTCAGGGCTGCCCGGTGTGATGTCTCAGCCAGAAAAGCAACAAAGCTGATGGGCACCAGCAAGGTCTGCAAGCTCACCCTGAGACCTGACTTCACCTCCTACTGGGAGATCGAAGCAGAGCGCGCATCTCTCAGCTCTCAGCAACCCCATCCCGTACCCTACACCCAGCCGGCTGGGCAACTAAAGAGGAAGTCGGGATGTCCTATCCAACGGATGAAGACAACCGACCGCACCGGATCGGGCCAGTCCCTTGCCTGGCGCGGGAGAGGTCCAGAGCCGTGAGCCTCTCTCCCCCGACGTCCACCTTCCTCCTCCTGACCCCGCAGACAGCCTTCCCCGGGGCAGCCCCAGGCTGACTGCTCCCGAGTGCGCAACGCGGCCGGGAGCTCGGCTCGGCTCCCCTCCCCCGGTGCAGCGGCGGCCCGCGTCCCCCGCGCACGGCGGCCACTCCCGCACCCCGCCGACCCTCTCCAGCCGCGAACGCGCACTTGCGACGGCCCAGGGCGGAGACTGCGCGGGAGCTGAGCCCCGGCGGCCGGCCGTGCACGCTCCGGGCTGCGCGTAAACAGCTCCGGGCGCGCTCCGGCTCTGCCCCGCGCCCGCCGCGCCCCCCTTTCTCCGCGCTCCGCGCTCCGCGCCCCTACCTGGTCGCAGAGTTTGAGCACTGCCATTCTTCGGCTCCCGCACGCGCGCGCGCGCGCACATCCAGGTCTCCGCGCCGCAGATGTCACGCCGGGAGCCGGGGAGGGGGAACGGAAGGCACGGCCCGGGGAAACCCGCCAGGAGCCCGGCTCCCGAATGTGACAGCCCTCCCACGGCTCCGCCGCCGCCGCCAGCCGCCCAGAGCCCAACCCCGGCTCGCTGGAGTCGCAGCCCGGCCCGCCCGCCTTTATACAGGAAGTGCCGGCCGCTGCCAGCTGGGCCGCCACTGACATCACCGCGCGCTGCCTCGCGCCGCCCGGGCCGACGCTGCCTCCTGCCGCCCGCAGCGGCTCCTCGCAGCCCCGCGGCCCCCGGCGCCCTCCCGCACCTGCCTGCAACCGGGCTCGGCCAGAAGCAGCTCGAAGTGGGTGGGTGGGTGGGGAGGTGGGGGCGGCTGACGGCGACCCTCCCCAGCGATCCCACCCACGCGCACGCGACTGATGGGCAAGCCCTCGCAGACAGACACACCCCAGGGGCCCAGAAAGCTGGCCGCTCACGCGCCACCAACTTTTCACCCTGGAGACTGCGTCACACCCCTTTTCCCTCAACCTCTTCCCTCATCCGATTGCCCCAGGGGCTCCAAATTTCGGCCACCTGGCCACTGGGCGGAGGGTCTCTTTGTTTAACATGAAAAGGAGGCCCTGGGCTCATGATTCCAGTGATTTCTCTAACACCCAGGGGCGGGAGGAACAGGGGCTTCATTTCAACTTCTGCAGCCAGCTCCGAGCTACACATACACTACACCAAAATTGGTAACCTGGGCTTGGGGCTGGAGGTGAGTGACACGAAGGGAAAAAAATATAACAGTTCTAAGTTGCTGCACAGTCCTGGCTGAATTCAAGTCCGACAAGTTCCTAAGTAGCCATGCTCCACACACACACCCCACCCCCAGACAGAAGACAGCTGTCCGGCAGCCTGGGTTTCTAATACAGAAGTAGTAAATATTTCTGAGATCTGGGGAAATGCTTATTAATTCAGGCAGTGGCTAGGCATGGAAAGAATTGGGGCATACGCAATTAAGATACTCTGCTGGCTACTTTTTACCTCAGCTTGACACAGACTATAATCCTTTGAGAAGAGGGAACCTCAGTTAAGAAAATGCTCTCACCAGACTGACCTGTGGGCAAGCTGCTGGGCATTTTCTTGATTAATGTGAGAGGGCTCAGCCCATTGTGAGTGATGCCACCCCTTGCGTGGTGGTCCTGGGTGTATAAGAAAGCAAACTCTGCAAGCCATGAGAAGCCAGTCTAAGTAGCACTTCCCTTCATGGCCTTCAGTTCCTGCCTCCAGGTTCCTGCCTCCGGTTCCTGCCCGGTTCCTGCCGGGCTTCCTTCAGTGATGTGGAAGTATAAGCGGAAATAAACCCTTTCTTCCCCAAGCTGTTTTGGGTCATTCTTTTTTTTTTTTTTTTTTAACCACAACAATAGAAACCCCAAGTAAAACACTCACATAGACCAGATAGACAGTCATTGCTGATTGATATAATTTCAAACTGAAATAAAGGGTCATGAGGAGAGATACTTATGAAGGAAAAGACCAGACCAGACTGGTGGATAAGGGCAGGCATCTGTGAGAAAGGGGGAAAGCTGAGGTCTGGAGGAAAAAGTTAAGCATGGAAGTGAGAGGTGGGGCACTCCCAGAAAACCATAGGTGCCCCTAGCGGGCCATGAAGCAAGCCTTCAGGACTGTTGAACAACAAGTCAGAGCTAGCGTGCCTGGGTGCCGATCAAATGCCTGCTCTACAGTTCCTCACAAACCAGTTGTAGATTCTTCCTCCCCATTGGCAGTGCCTCTCCAAAGACTTGGTGAGAGAAGGGAGTGAGAGGCGTGGTTTAGCATCCTTGCCTATCATCCACCCACTCTGGCTGGTGAGCAGCTAAATCCCAAAGCTACTATTATCCACCCTAGAGACTGTGGTCCAACTCATGCAGAAAAGGGGACCCGAGGATGCACCCTCCTTGGCCACCAGTAATAAGCAGACACACTCCCCTCACAAAGCCATTGTTCCCAAGACCCTTCTCAAGCACAATTCAGGTTGTCTGCGGTGTGTGCTGGTCCACATGCTGTCCACCTCCATGCTGCTGATCCACAGACTGTGTATATGAGGCACCTCCATGCTGCTGGTCCACAGACTGTGTATATGAGGCACCTCCATGCTCCTGGTCCACAGACTGTGTATGTGAGGCACCTCCATGCTGCTGGTCCACAGACTGTGTGTATATGAGGCACCTCCATGCTGCTATACAGTAAACTATTTACTAATATCTTGCATAGATTTGTAAGTAAATAGAACAGGGAATTCCTCGACTAAATATGACCATATTTCTAAAAAGGAGATAATAAATTATGTAATTTGACAGATTCACTCAAGCTCTGCTTTGGATCATCATCATAGGTATGCATACACATGAGTTCTTGAATCGGACTCAGTCCCCACCCACCCACTTGTCCCCTCTCTTTCTGAGACAGCGCCTCGCTAAATTCCTGGCCATCTGGCCTTGAACTCTCAATTCTATTTTACATCCCAAGTGTGTGCTGCCACAGCAGGCTGTCCTTGGAAGGGAGAGGATCATAACCCTAGGAGACACTTTCTCTCATAGAAATAGTAAGTGGTGCTTTTAACATTGCCTTCACTGCCCTGAATTGAAATTCAAACATAATACTATTTACTTACACAGATTTGTTTTAAATTCAGCATCCTAAAAAAAAAAAAAAAAAAAAAAAAAAAAAAAAAAAGATTCAGTATCCTGCCCTAATTAGGCAATGAATGAAAAAACAAATGGAAAGACACAGTTGCCGCTTAGTTCAACAGGTAAATGATACATACCACACAACCCTACCAGCAGACAAAGCAGTGACACTGTGGTTACATTGTGGCTGAGAGCATTACCAATGCAGAGATATCCGAATGTGCAGTATCAGCAATTTAAATGTCAAAATCAGAGTGCCCACAATCTCAGAACTGTAGACTAGGTCAGGAGTTCAAGGTCATCCTCAGCTACATCAAGTTTAAAGCTAGCCTGACCCCGTCTAAAAAAAAAAAAAAAAAAAAACACAAAAACAGCCATGGAAATGGTTCTCTGGGTAGAAGCACTTGCCTTGCAAGCCTGACAACTATCAGGCTTGATCCCCTGAACCCATATAATAAACCAGATGAGATGGCAGCATGCATCTGTAATCCCAGAAGGGCTATGGCAAGGGAGGTGAGGACTGGCGAATGGGCCAGCTAGCCTGGGATACACCACACAGAAACAATGGGTCCTGCCTCAGAAACAAGGTGGAAGGGAAGACTAACTGCAAAGTTGTCCTACCTTGGCATGCATGTGTACACGCACACACACACACACACACACACACACACACACACACACACACACACACACACACAATTAATGGTGTTATCATAGGCAAGATGAACTGGCCAAGTAAGTACCTATTAAAAAGAAAACACAGGCTAAACTAATTAACTCCTTTCCAGGGAGTCTGGACTTACATGTTAAGGCATCTTTACACGTGTGTCTTCACAGGAAGGTGACAGCAACAGCAGAAAAACTCTGTAACAAGTGTAGATGGGGTGGGGGGGGGGTTGCTTCCATTGAGTTAACTCCCCGATTCCTGCTACAGTGAGATGCTGGGGTGGCCGTAGCCAGATGATACCGCTTAATTGACACAGATACGTGAACACATGACCATGGGCAGCAGAGACCAAGCAGTGCTTACCCAGTTTGATATTTGACGGTGACCTGGGCAAATCTAGAAATTAAATATATGGAAAGACTTTGAAGTGCCCCCTGACTTTTACAGATGGCAGACCCCTGGGCCCGCCACCTGACACCTGACACCTGGCTTGTGTCATCACAGTGGAGTGCTCTGTCCCATCCAGTCTCCACACTAAGCCAGGTCACAGACACAGAACCCCTGGAAAGAAGAAGTCAGTCCCCTTCAGGGGGACTCTAAATATACGCTACAAATTCACCTTCGAGGAACCTGGTGTCATTGTCCAGGGTGACCTAGCACTAGGGAAAAGCAGCCCACACTCTTCAGGGAGTATTTGACACTTTCTAAACTCTTGCTAGTTCCTGAGATTCCAAGTACTCCCTCCCACCACCGTGGGTCCACCAATCAAATCGAGGCTTACGGCAATGATGACACATGGAGTTTTTACTCAGGTATAAATCACAGCAGGCCTATCAAGTAGTTACACATGTGGTCTATTCTTGACTATACAGCGCAAGACGCATATTCCATAGTTAGCAAGTAAAGAAGAATGGGGATAATCCTGAATCCTACCGAATGTAGACATCAGCACCACCATAAAACGTGTGGGGGATGCAGGGGATGGGGTACCATGAAATGTCCCCATTTAACTCATGTTTGTCCATGTGTGTGGACAGAGTCCATGAGTTCACCTTTACAGTCTTGCTGATGTCTTGTAAGCTTGCCTTGGACACTGTGTTAAAGACACCTCAGATGATGGGACCTGAGAACAGAAAGTAAGTGTTGGAGATGGCTTAATAAGACACATGTGTGCCCGAGTGTGGGCTATACACTGCAGGGAATTCACCGCTTTATTGCAGTTTCTGGCCATCCAGGGATCTGGCCACTGTCAGGCCCTGAGAAGTGAAAGCCAAATTGCTGTCCCTTAGACCACTGCTCTGTGTCAGCTTGGTTCTTCCTTGTGGCTTCACATGTTAAAGTTTGATCTGCACTGAGAGGGTGGAAACTTGATAGACCTGTGGTAAGGGCTGTGCCGGTGACCGGAGGGAGAGGCGGCCATCCAGTTGGGGCCTCTTAGTGAATTCTTGGTGGCTGTATAAGAAGTGGGAGGGGACCAGACGAACCCCTAGACACAGCACACTCCCTGCTTCTTGCTGTGTAACGCCCTTCACCCTCTTCAGGAGCGCCAGCAAGAAGGCCGGCACTAGGTGTAGCTCCTCCAGAACCCGGAGCCAAAATAAATCTCGCTTCTCGGTAACACAGCAAGTCTGTGCTGGTGTGTTATGAGCAACAGCAGCAACAACAAAAGTGGATGAAAGCACCCCACTAACAAGAAACATTATACTTGCTGAATCCCTTTGGATTTTGGAAGCAATACGTACCACATCAGAATGTGTGCTCTGACCTACTTACCAAGTAACCCATAAAACAAGCTTTTTTTTTTTTTCTAAGTTAGGAATGAACAGAAGAAAATAGCTCTACAGAGGGACCTTATAACTCAGAGGAAGCAAATATTGGGAAGGACTGTAGCAAATAGTGATGCTGGCAGAAGACTCTGGTGGACTTGATTAAAAGAACTATCAAGACATTCGCTCCAAAGCAAGCCACCCCCTCTTCCGCAGATAACTAATCCAATGGAGGAAAGCGGCCTGGCTTGCTAACTGAGTTTGACTGACTAGCCATGAGGTATCAAGTTTGCAGCCTCAGCTGCTCTTTGTGAACTGGGTGTGTGGGACCCACCCAGCCATGAGACTAAGTGCAAACCAGGGCAATGCCCTGCCCCCCGGCACGGAACAGACTGAGCAGACTCAGAGCACAGATTGCCTTAGCAGGTAACTTAGCTTCACTTGATAATTACTCCCGGGATTTTTTGTCTCCTTGAAGAATTTAAAAGCCATGAAAAGGTTCTAAATTATAGTCAGTTCTCAGTGTGCGAGCACAAGCTGGCAATTCCACCCTTACCATACCGGTGAGGAGTGCTCCCTGATAATAGAGCTGAATGAAACTCCTCAGTGCAGGTCATTTCTGGCATCAAGCTGAGTGTCAAACTCTGTCTGGCTTGAGGGGTGGGCAGAGACATGGATTTGTACTCCCTCACAGATGACTGTGGGTCGTTTTACTAAGCAGTCAGCAGCCTACAAAACCAGCAGAGGTGGAAAGATTGGTGAAAAGGAGCTTAGGAGGGTGTCTGTGTCCCGTGCGAATGCTGGCTGTTCAGAAGGGATGGCATTGGCCTCTTCTCCACCCACTCAAATGTGCCTGCTTAAAGTAACCATAGTAGTCAGAGGTGGTGGCAGGTGCCTGTGGTCCTGGATACTTGGGATGCTGCAGGTGCCTGTGGTCCTGGATACTCGGGATGCTGAGACAGTGACAAGCAAGTGCCTGTGGTCCTGGATACTCGGGATGCTGAGATAGTGATAGCAGGTACCTGTGGGATGCTGAGATAGTGATAGCAGATACCTGTGGGATGCTGAGATAGTGATAGCAGGTACCTGTGGGATGCTGAGATAGTGATAGCAGGTACCTGTGGTCCTGGATACTCGGGATGCTGAGATAGTGATAGCAGGTACCTGTGGGATGCTGAGATAGTGATAGCAGGTACCTGTGGGATGCTGAGATAGTGATAGCAGGTACCTGTGGGATGCTGAGATAGTGATAGCAGGTACCTGTGGTCCTGGATACTCGGGATGCTGAGATAGTGATAGCAGGTACCTGTGGGATGCTGAGATAGTGATAGCAGATACCTGTGGGATGCTGAGATAGTGATAGCAGGTACCTGTGGTCCTGGATACTCGGGATGCTGAGATAGTGATAGCAGGTACCTGTGGGATGCTGAGATAGTGATAGCAGGTACCTGTGGTCCTGGATACTCAGGATACTGAGATAGTGATAGCAGGTACCTGTGGGAGACAAGAGGACCAGGAATTTAAGGATAGTCTGAGAAACTTAGACTCTAAAACTCTAGACTCTAGTAAAATGAAATAAATAAAATAAAATAAACAGAGCCATGGAGTCAGAAGTGGAGTCCATGCACATGCTCAGTGTCATGGGCTTCTCTGCAGTGAGGCCAGCATCTGACATCAGAAATCAACCAATGACTTCTTATTTCCAAAAGAAACTAGTCGCCTGGTGCCAGTTGGTTACAGTGGACTTGCCACCTTAATGTCATTCGGGCAGTGGTAAGGCATGCCTTTAATCCGAGCACTCGGGAGGCAGAGCCAGATGGATCTCTGTGAGTTCGAGGTCAGCCTGATCTACAGAGCAAGATCCAGGAAAGGCACAAAGCTACACAGAGAAACCCTGTCTCAAAAAACAAAACAACAACAACAAAAATATATATCATAGAGGGACAGTCATCCACCTTCAATAGAGGAGGCAAGTAGAGTAGATATCAATGCCCTTCCTAGGCTCAAAATGTTTCTGACAGTACTACTGCCCATGAACATAGTTTGGACCCTATGATAGTCTGCATAATATTACTTCTTTGTGTGGAACTCATTCTACAGCAAAGCAAATACAGAAATGGAGTCATTCATACAAATAGAATTTGCCCGTCTTATCCTTGACTTCAGACCAGATAGACAGAGCTGTCCTGGAAACATGATGGAAGGGCCTACTGAAGGCTGAGTTCTGGCACCAGTTAGAATGAAAAAAAAAAAAAAAAAAAAAAAAAGCACAATAAACATTCACATTCCCTCTTAAAGGTAAAGGGTACTAAAGCCGGGTGGTGGTGGCTCAGGTAGGCGGAGGCAGAGGCAGGTGGATCTCTGTGAGTTCAAGGCCATTCTGGTCTACAAAATGAGATCCAGAACAGGCACCAAAACTACACAGAGAAACCCTGTCTCGGAAGAAAAAAAAGAAAAGAAAGAAAGAAAAGAAAACAAACAAAAAAAAGGTAAAAGGTAATATATATGGTCAACATACCATTTATAGCAATATTTACTCCAAAATTCCAAAATTTTTATTCCAAAACAGATCCAAGAATCAAGCATAGGGTTATAGAACAGAGGTTTTAGTATTTCATCTCATCATTACATAGAGAGTCCATTCACGTCACTGTTGTTTCTGGTACCTGTAAATTTGAGCTCTGTGGGGTCAGAGGTCTTAATTCCCAACAAATGGATGTTTCTGGCAGGGATCAAAGTTATGGTTTGAATCATAGGTCAAGACCAATACTCAGCCACATCAGTTTCCTCAGTCTGTGGGAGCAGCAGACCAAGAAAAAGTTCCTGCTCTGGGTAGCTGATTCCAGCTGCCAGCAGGAAATCAGTTGGCTTCCACACAGAGTATTGTGGGTACAGACAGGACTGTCTGTTCTAGAGTTTTTCTTAGCATTGCAGTAGAAACTTGTGGGAAAATTACTTTATCTGTTTGGGGTTTTGAGAAAAGGTCTCGCTCTGTAGCCCAGGCTAGCCCCTGACTCATGGCAATCCTCCTGCATTGGCCTCCTGAGTGCTAGGGTTACTGGTATGAGCCTCCATGTCTATCTTATGGATACTATAATTGTAAATGTCCAATGTATCATGGTCAGCCCTGAAAGCATATACACATTAACAAAAATGGATTCAACAGGTTGTTCATACATTTTGGGGTGCATAGGTATGTCATAACAATAGTCAAAGAAAAAGCGCCTGTCAACTTGAGAATGGGAGAGGTTGGAGGGAGGGTAGCTAGAGGTTAGAGGGGGGAAGGGGGGAAGTGATGTGATTCAATTTCTATTAAAGACATTTTTTTTAATGACTAAAGTAAGAGAGGGGGTGGGGAGAACTCAAAATCGGATTCCGACTTCTCAGGTGGAAAAGTATAGGTAGTCAGGAAAGGGGCCTCTCCTCCCAGCCCTGTGGTTGACAGCCACTTCTGGAAGTTACTGTGTCTCTACTCACTGCTTTCTTCAGCTCTCTAACACTAATAAGTAATTCTCCACATTAAGTTATTATGTTAAAAAAAAAAAAAAAAGAATGTGGTCTACATTGCAGATTACTTTAACTGTGCAAAGGTATGTTACTTTGTCTGTGCTGCCTTTGTTAATGATGTAAAGGTGTGTTACTTTGTTTCTGCTGCCTTTGTTAATGATGTAAAGGTGTGTTACTTTGTTTCTGCTGCCTTTGTTAATGATGTAAAGGTGTGTTACATTTGTTTCTGCTGCCTTTGTTAATGATGTAAAGGTGTGTTACATTTGTTTGTGCTGCCTTTGTTAACAATGTAAAGGTGTGTTATATTTGTTTGTGCTGCATTTGTTAATGATATAAAGGTGTGTTACATTTGTTTCTGCTGCATTTGTTTAACTATGTAAAGATGTGTTGCTGTTTCTCCTTGCCTGCGGAAGGCACCTGATTGGCCTAATAAAGAGCTGAACCGTCAATAGCTAGGCAGGAGGAAGGATAGGCGGGGCTGGTGGGCAGAGAGAATAAATGGGAGGAGACATCTAGGCTCGGGAGAAGAAAGGAGACAAAGAGGAACACGTATGGGGCAAGAAGCCGGGCAGCTGCTAGCTGGCCAGACGTAGAGAAACAGTGAAAGAAAAATATACAGAAGTAAAAAAAAATAAAAGGTAATAAGGGGGTTGGGGATTTAGCTCAGTGGTAGAGCGCTTGCCTAGCAAGCACAAGGCCCTGGGTTCAGTCCTCAGCTCAAAAAATAAAATAAAATAAAAAGTAATAAGGCCTGAGGCAAAAGGTAGATAAAGAGAAACAGGTTAACTTGGGTTAAAAGAGCGAGCCAGAAATGTGCCTAAACTAGGCTGAGCATTCAAAACTAATAATAAGTCTCTGTCATGATTTGGGAACTGGTTGGTGGCCCAAAAACAAAGGCCTGGCACAGGTCTGTTTTCCCTTTTCCTGATTAGATCCTGGCTAATACAGCATAGTTACAATCCTAAAAGAAAAAATCACTATAAAAACTTTAAAACAAAAACATTAGGTTTATATATAAAATGGGCTAAGTTTCAGGGTCAGATCATTAAACATATTTTTTACCTATATAAATAGCCAATGGGATATTTGGAAGTCCATGTTTCAAAACACTTTAGCCCTCTAATTTCTATCCAGCAAGTGCTTGGGCCCTCTCCTTCATCAAAAAAAATGGAATGTATTGGTGAAATTATTAAGGCCACTCCATGTAGTTAAAAGGGAGGTTTATTTTGTGGGGTAACTTACAAATGAAGGGGTAGGTTGCAGGGTCTGGCAAAGGTATAGCGCAGTCTGGCGGTGTTCTCTGGAGAACTCTGCTCGGTCTACTTCCAGTGTCCAGCGTCCTGGAACCAAGAGACAGCGACCTCCTCCCGATCCTTGGTCTTCCGCTTCCTCCTCCGCCCTGCCTTGTGGGTGTGACCATTACCGAAGCCTCAATGGGGGTTGGAACTTCCAGGCCAATGCTGGGATGGCTATCCACTACAGGAATATGTCTCCTCCAGTCTCAAAAGTATCCACTAAGAGGCAATCCTGAGACCCCCCTACACTAGTACTAGAGTAACCATAGCCTATGATTTTAATGTCTACTCAGTATAGTGTATCTCGTTTTAATACATTGAGTCATTTGCTTAGTTCCACATTTTTTAATTTTATGGATATTAAAATGTGACCATATTCATATGTTTGATATGTATGTGTATAGATATGAAATGAACAAGAATATGAATATGTATCATCATAATGGAGGAGGCTGTGGTGTGCTCCCAGTCCCCACCTTCAGGGCATAGGCATATATTTCAAATAGTGAAACTGAGGCTGGAGAGATTGCTCAGTGGTTAACAGCACCTGTTGCATGTAATAAAGGATCTGGGTTCCATGCCCAGCATCCACGTGGCCGCTCATAACCATCTGTAACTCCAGTTCTGAGGGATCTGACGCCCTCTGCTGGCCACTACAGGCACACTGACATGCAGGAAAAAAAAAACATCCATACACATAAAATTAAAAACAGGTGATTTTTTAAAATAGTGAAATGTTTGGGAGGATATGGAAGATGAGGAAATGAGAAGGGATAACTCACACAAAGGAGGTATTGCTGTGGACATCGTTATAAATAAAATTCTGATTGGCCAGTGGCCAGGCAGGAAGTATAGGCGGGACAAGAGAGAAGAGAATTCTGGGAAGTAGAAGGCTGGAGAGAGACACTGCCAGCCGCCGCCATGAGAAGCGACATGTAAAGACACTGGTAAGCCACAAGCCATGTGGCAAAGTATAGACTAACAGAAATGGGTTAATTTAAGATAGAAGAAGTAGATAACAAGAAGCCTGTCACGGCCATACAGTTTGTAAACAATGTAAGTTTCTGTGTGCTTTCTTGGTTGGGTCTGAGTGACTGTGGGCCAGGCAGGAAAACTCTTACTACAAGGTTTGAAAAGACTATATAGAAATCGATTACAAGCTTTCTAATAATACACATACATGTATAAAGGAGTTCAAATTGAAGTTACCCTACTGTTATTGGAGGTTTTATTATTATTTTTTGAGGGGCCTGCCACCCAGCTCCCAAATAAATCACACACAGAGGCTTATTCTTAATTGTGAATGCCCAGCCTTAGCTTGCCTTAGTGTCTAGCCAGCTTTCCTTAACTTCGATTTTCCCATCTACCTTTAGCCTCTGGGCTTCTCCTGTTCTCTTACTTCTGTAAATCTTACTCCGTGGCTTGCTGGTTGTGTAGCTGGGTGGCTGGCCCCTGGAATCCTCCTTCTCTGGCTCCTAGATCTTAGCTCTGTTGTCCCAGATTTCTCCTTCTATATATTCTCTCTGCCTGTCAGACCTGCCTATTCTTTCTCCTGTCTTGCTATTGGCCAGTTCTATTAGACCAATCAGGTGTTTTTAGACAGGCACAATAACACAGCTTCACAGACTTCAACAAATGCAACATAAACAAAAGTAACACACCTTAAAATAATATTCTACTGCACCCTACATGAGGGATAATGTGCCTCTCAGAAGCCATGTGTTGCCAAATACAAAACCTAGCACCAGGGTGGGGAGGGGAGGCCCCAGAGACTGCAGAACAATGCAGGCATTGCCCTTGCTCTAAGTTGCTCACTAGGACTTGATGGAAGGCCCTGTTGCTGGAGACATCACACACTTGCATGTACTTTGGTCACAGTACTTGGAGAAATCAAGCAGGTACTGCTGTGGATGCTTCCTCTTGATGGCTAGATTTCCTGCAGGTCCTATGCAGGCCCCTGGAGGAGCAAAGCCATCAACAACCAACAGTCTTTCACACTGAGAACCTTGGAAATAGATGTGCATAGGTGCAATAATGCAGTGAATAGTATGGGAGAACAAGCCACTTTCTGAGTGGATTTAAGGCCCAGTCCATAGGAGGAACCTCATGCCCGGTACTGTAACTGTGGCCAAGAACCTATAATTGGAGACTCTCATGGAAGTCCCTGGGGTGGGGGTGGGGGGTCTACCACTATTATTTTCATAAATAATCCTGGTACCGAGCTGCCTTCTAAACATGCATTTCTGTATCCCGAGACAAGTGATGCTTTTAGTCTTCACTGCTTTGTGCAGTGGGCAGCGGCTCCCTACAGAGACTCACGGCTGATCAACGTGCAGAGCCTGTGTGTCTGTGGAGAGCTCAGCCATAAACAGGACATCTGCAGCACA
The DNA here is from genome assembly GCF_903995425.1 of Onychomys torridus. Classification (NCBI taxonomy): domain Eukaryota; kingdom Metazoa; phylum Chordata; class Mammalia; order Rodentia; family Cricetidae; genus Onychomys; species Onychomys torridus. The sequence continues at coordinate 40,198,827 of NC_050465.1, forward strand.
CCCCCTTCTTGGCCCAAGGAACATGTCAGAAGAGGAGGCAGAAAAACCCTGGGGAGGGGACAGGGACAAAACAGCGTCTTCTGGCCGCCACAGGACAGCTGCACTCATGGCCTCGCTTGCAGCTGTGGTGGCCTGAACAAGAACAAGTCAGTCAACATTTTGACATGGATAAGGGAGGGCCTTGCCACTCCCACCGGTCTGAGGCACCGGGTCCTGTGCACGGCCGTGCTCATGTATGTCAATGATACAGTCACTCTGGACTTCATCCACTCCTTACAAGTGGCCTTGCCCCTTCTCCAGCCCTGTATTATAAGTTCCTCTGGTGGATCCTATTTCTTCTCACACTAAACCTTTGCATATTTAACCGCACACACCCCAGCGTCAGCTTCATCTGGCGGGTCCTACTTGTCCTTCAGGATGCAGCCTAGTAATCCATGAAGCTCCCCTTGATTCACTCCACCTCCCAAGTCTGGCTTACGAGTTTCCCTAAGGTTTACACTTAGTCCCCGCCGCTTAACCCTATTACTACCCTTATCCGTTGGTCCCGTCCCTGTCTGTTTATTCTCCCGTCTCCTCCTTTAGAACAGAGACGGCTCTTAATTTACATTTGTGTATCTAGCACATTTTAAGATACCTGGTACTTCCTAGAAGCATAGAACAAACAGAACTATGGCATGAAGAAGTAGCTCAGTGCCTGGAGGGCACCTCCTGTGGCATGAGGATGTCTCCAATGCCAACACCCAGAACAGTCACTTCCACCCTCTATCCATGTATGAGGTAGTTGTGTGGATTGCTGGACAGATGACACACAGGAAAGACTAGATTACCCAGGACTTCATCCTGTTCTGGGTCTGGAGGATAGTGATCTCTTCCTGGATGTCCTCTGCCTGGGACCCCAGTGCCGTGGCTTCCTTAGCCATGAACTCTTTCTTCTTCTGTAGGTGGTACTTACCATCTCAGCCTTGGCCTGCTTTGACCTCTGGTTCTTCCACTTCTGGGCCTGAGACACCATCTCTGTGGCCTGCTTTTCAGCCTGCAGCAGTGACTGAAGCCCCAGACCCCAAAAGTGGCCTGAATCCAGGCCAAAGCCTCTCATGTCTGCACTGCTATTTATCAACTTAAAAAAGAAAAGAAAGCCAGGCAGTGGTGGTGCACGCCTGTAATCCCAGCACTCGGGAGGTAGAGGCAGAGGCAGGTGGATCTCTGTGAGTTCGAGGCCAGCCTGGTCTACAGAGCTAGTCCAGGACAGGTTCCAAAGCTACAGAGAAACCCTGTCTTGGAAAAAAAAGAAAAAGAAAAAAAGAAAAAAAAAAGGAAAGAAAGAAAAGAAAAGAAAGAAAAAGGACCATGTCGGTGGTTGTGGCTTGGGGAGTCGGAGGGTTAAGCCAGCTCTACTGAAGGGCGTCTGTCTCTCCATTCAGGAAGTTCAGGTCATTTAAGGTGGCAAATAACTTGCAGCAGTGTTTCCACATTTACATAACCTCGTGAAACAGCATGACATGGGCTCGAGTTACATACTTCTTTTAAGCAAAGCATTAACCTAAACAGTTTGTTCCCCTAGCCCCTCCACGCCACTATCCAGCAGCTTTCACTACCTCAAGTTCTGGAAATACATCTCCTGCCTTGTGCTCTTCGGAGGCCTAAGAAAAGTTTAAGTACTGCAGTTAAGCTTGATAGGAGCCGGGCAGTGGTGGCGCACAACTTTAATCCCAGCACTTGGGAGGCAGAGGCAGGCAGATCTCTATAAATTGAGTTCGAGGCCAGCCCGGTCTACAGAGTGAGTTCCAGGATAGCCAGGACTGTTACACAGAGAAACCTTGTCTCAAAAAACAAACAAACCTAGACATATCTGTGAAGAAGGAATCTTAGTTGAGACAATGCCTCTATTGGATTGTCCTCACAGGGTGAGGAGAGTGCCACTCCCAGGCTAGTAGTCCTTAGTTGTACAAGAATCTAAGCTGAGCAAGCCATGAGATGCAAGCCAGCAAGCAATGATCCTCACAGCCCTCTGCACTGACCCCTTCCTTCCTCCATGGTCCTTGAGTTCCTGTGCTAATTTCCCTCTATGATGGACTACAAATGTAAACCAAAATGTAAGCCCTTTCCTCTCCGGGGTCACTTTTGATCATGGTATCTGCACAATAGAAACCCTATCTAAGACAATCGCTTTGTACGGTAACTCAATTGTGTGTTTTTGCACTTGGGAGGCGGGGTAGTGCTCGCCCACAAAGGCAATTACAGAGATCAGAGGTTAATGCCAGATGTCTTTCCCAGTCACTTCTCTACTTTAGTTTTATAAGATCGTGCCTCTCTCTCTGAACCTGGAGTTTGTACTTTGGAGCAGGCTAGCTGTCCAGCAATCTCCCAGGATCCACCTGCCTGCCCCACCCAGAAGTACTGAGGTGACGGTAATACCATGGCTAGATTTTAAATGAGCGCTGAGGATTTGAACTTGGATATTCACGCTTGTAGAGCAGGGGCTTTTTCCACTGTGTCCTCTCCCTAGCCCCTAAAAATTAGTTTTAAAAGATGGGGCTGTCAAATCCTGTACATGGAAACCCACCTGTTGTCACAATGCAAAAGTGGAGGGTCCGGGAGAGTCCAGAGCCAGCTGGCGAGGTCAACTACCTAATCTCTAGCTCTAGGTTCAAGTGAGAGACACTGCTTTAATACCTAAGGTGGATGGCAATCAAGGAAAAGCCACGATATCAACCTCCGACCTCCACATGTTCACATGTGGACTCACACCCCCATACACACCAACACACACACACACACACACACACATACACACACACACACACACTCTGATAAAAGGAAAGTAATCATTTTTAAAGGTAATATGCTAAATTATCTTTAAAGTGAATTGTTCGGTCTACATGTCTTCTATTTTAGTGACTTTTATAAGTGACAAAGAGCAGGACATACTCATACTGCACTTACAGAATATTAAATGTCATGCACTCTGGATTCCTCAGTCTATGGCCACAGCATTGTTAGTCTTCCTTCCCTAAATCCATGGAAGGGGAGCTTCTTTCCCGTCACTGTCCTGTAGTGCATAAAGAATGTGCATGTTTATATGTATACAAATATTCACCCTTGCACGCACAAGCACAGAAGGAGAATTAGAAAGTAACAGCATCTTGCCTGACTTAGAAGCAGCCAGATTCAATAGCTGAATGCATAGCTTTGAAATTCATCCAACTCCTGACAAGTTCAAGTTCACTTGATTTTGGACACGTTGGGTCTTCCTGGTTTTGGTAGAACCTTCTCTTTTCTTTTTGAGACAGAGTTTTTCTCTGTAGCCTTGGCTGTAATGGCTCTCACTCTGTAGACCAGGCTGGCCTCAAATTCATAGATCCTCCTGCCTCTGCCTCCTGAGTGCTTAGATTAAAGGTGTGTGCCACCACTGCCTGGTGGTAGAATCTTTTCAAAACAGTTCAATAAAGCTGTTTGGAAATTGTCTAACTCCTGTAATGCAAGATTTAGAACACTTAGTACTATCTGCATAAAAACACACGTAACACATGTCTTAAGACATACATGCTCTCGAAAATCAGTGGGAAATAGTCTGTCAAGTCCAGCTGTGGTTTTGGTGAGCGCTTGAAAAGTAACTGAAGCCATCCAGAGACAAAGATACAGTCAGGATCTTCCATCCAGGAGATATCCACCATGATGGTCCACCCCATCGGAACGTCCCCTCAATTTTTATAGAAACAAGATGATTTACTGGCTAGTACTTTAAAGGCTGGATGCAACATTAAAAAGGAAATCAAGAACAGAACAACACAATCCAAAATGTGCTTTTATGTTTGAAATTTACTAATCCTCTTCTATGTGGTTGTCAGTGCATGGCTCAGAGCAGAAAAGGCTCCCAGGATGTCTCAGATCCCACAAGCCATCGACAAGTCTGTAGGGTCAGTACCGAGGTGATGTTGCTGCTCTCACAGATGTACAGAGCACTTCTGCAGTAAGTCAGCACCCAGGAAGGTCATGGGATTCTGCCTCCTCAAACCCTGGTAACCAAGGTTACACTTTACACTGACTAAGCCCAAATCCATTCCGAGCTAAGTTCTCAAGACCTCTATTCCAATCCCCTCTGAACTCTGGGATGCAACAGGAGCATCTCCCAAATGGCCCTGATGAAATCACACACCTTGCCACTGCCCTCACCCTCCACTTGGTCTGCCAGCTCAATTTTGCCAATATCCTACTGAAGCTCTTAGAAAAAAAATACCCCACTGTGGACACAGTCATTAGCCCTCTCAAATCAGTAACCTTCAAAGTGCCAAATGACACTGTCAGCTCTTAGGGCCACAATGTGCCATTCCCAGGCTGTTGCCACACCATGATGCGGACATCTGCTGTGCATGGGAGTCAAGAACAAACCGAGGGGATGGAGAGGTGGCTCCAGGCTTTTGAGCACTGGCTGCTCTTCCGGAGAACCTGGGTTCAGTTGCCAGCACCCACAAGGCAGCTCACAAGCACCTGTAACTCCAGTCCTGGGGATCCGATGCCCTCTTCTGGTCTCCACAGGCACCAGGCGTTCTCATGATGCACAGAGGCAACACATTCATAAAATAAAACACATACAGGCAAAACACTCAGAAAATAAAACAAAGTATTTTTATATACAAAAAGATGTTTACTGGTAAAAAGAGTTTTGTGAAAAAAATAACATTATGATAAGGAAGAGATTCAAGTAATTATTTATCCTCTCTTTGGTAATTTTTAATCAAAACAAAATATTTTTATTTTTTCATTATTTTTATTTTATGTACATTGGGGTTTTGCCTGCCTGTATGTCTGTCTGAGGGTGTCAGATCCCCTGGAACTAGAGTCACAGATGGTTAGTTGTAAGCTGCCATGTGGGTGCTGGGAATTGAACCCAGGTCCTCTGAAAGAATAGCCTGTGCTCTTAACTGCTGAGCCATTTCTCCAGCCCTAAAACAAAATATTTTTTATTAAAAAAAAAAACTGTGCAGTCTTTCCATGCCTCTCTCTCTCCCGTGGGGTAGAGGGGAGGCCTGCAGACTCTCCTGTGGTCGATGATGTGACACCAAGTAATGTCAGCGCAGGCACAACCAAAGCATCCTCCATAGAGTGCCAACAGGTTCATTTAATCTGCCAGATTTGTGTGGCTGAAGAAAATTAAGGACTCAACCAGCCACTTGGCTCAGTAGATAAAGGCATCTGCCACCAAGCCTGACGTATGAGTTCAGTCTTCAGCCCCGCTTGGTAAAGGAAAAATCCACTCCCACAAGTTAGCCTCTGACCCCCATACACACATCCTGGAAAACACACACACACACACACACACACACACACACACACACACACACACTAAATAAAAATGTTTTACAATAAATTGAATTTAAGGTGTCATTATCAAAAGGGGAGAAAAAGAAATTGAAAGACAAATAGATTTTTACTTATCTAGCATTTTTATGTTATATTGTAATATACATTGTTCAAATAATCAAAAGAACACAATCAATACGTGTGCAGTAGATTTCATAAGACCATTTGATAAACTTAGTGCCCACTGATGATTAAAAGGAAAAGAAAGAAATCTTGAAAAAATTGAAAAATCTTTTTTGATGAGATGTATGTTGTTAACCAAAAGTGGAAAAGCAAGATCCTTTTTTCCTTGGGCCTCATGCACAGCACACATTCTTTACTGCTGAGTGCTATCTCTGGCCCACCCCACCCCTCCTTTCTGTGAGACAAAGTCTCATTGAATTACACTGAACTCTGACTCTGAATTGCCTGGCTCTGAACTTGAAATGCTCCTGCCTCAGACTTCAAATAGCAGGGATTACAAACCAGCATGGTCAGACCAGCCAAATTAGTTAGTTATAGATGAAAGTTAGGGCAGTGGTTCTCAACATGTGGGCCTTGACCCCTTGGAGGGTAGAAGGACCCTTTCACAGGGGCCGCCTATCAGACATCCTGCATATCAGATATTTACATTACAATTCATAACAGTAGCAAAATTACAGTTATGAGGTAGCAATGAAAATAATTTCATGATTGGGGGGTCACAGAAACATGAAGAACTGTATTAAGGGGTTGCAGCGTTAAGAAGGTTGAGAACCACTGGGTTAGGGGCTGGAGAGATAGCTCAGCTGTTACAGGCTAGGCTCCCAACTAAAAATATAAAACGAAAGGTTAGAAGCAAACTTAAGAGAGCATCTCTCAGTAATTCTCCTGTATGTGTATGTGTGAGTGTGTGTACAGGTCACAGGTCAAGCTGGGTTACCAATTCTCAGGTACCATTCACCTTGTTCTTTGGAGATATAGTCTCCCTAGCCTGGGACTCATTGATTGGGCTAGGCTGGCTATCCAGAGTGCCCCAGGCATCCTTCTGTCTCACACACGCACGCACGCACGCACGCACGCACGCACGCACGCACGCACGCGCCCCCAGCACTGGAATTACAAATACATGTCACTCTTCAAGCTCTACTACAGAGCTATAGTAATGAAAACGGCATAATAGCCAGCTCTGATTGGACCAAGAGAGCCTTCATCCAGTAACTGATGGAAGCAGATGCAGAGATCCACAGCCAAGCACCAGGTGGAGCTCCAGGAGTCCAGCTGATGAAAGAGAAGAGGGATTCTATGAGCAAAGGGGGTCAAGACCATGATGGAGAAATCTACAGAGACAACTGAACTAAACTCAAAGGAACCTATGCACTTTAGACCAACAGCTGTGGAGCCTGCATGGGACCAGACTAGACCCTCTGCATCCAGGAGACAGTTGTGTAGCTGGGTCTGTTTGAGGGGCCCCCTGGCAGTATGATAAGGATCTATCCCTGGTGCTTGAGCTGGCTTTTTTGGAGCCCCCATTACCTATGGTGGGATGCCTTGCTCACCCTTGATGTGGGGGAGGGGCTTGGTCCTGCCTCAACTGAATGTACCAGGCTTTGCTGACTCCCCATGGGAGCCTTTACCCTTTTGGAGGAGGGAGAGGGAGGTGGCTGGGAGGGGAGGTTGGGGGGCAGCTGGGAGGAGGGATGAGAAGGGAATCTGTGATTGGTATGTTAAATGAATAAAAAAATTTAATTAAAAAAAGACAAAAATAATAGTATGGTACTGGCATAAAAACAGGTGGAGCAATGGAATGGAAGCAAAGACCCTGATAGAAATCCAAACACCTATGAATACCTGATTTTTGACAAAGAAGCCAAAATTATACAATGGAAAAAAGAAAGCAGTAAGGTACTGGCATAACTAGATGTCAACATATAGAAGAATGCAAATAAACCCATATCTGTCACCCTGCACAAAACTCAAGTCCAAGTGGATCAAAGGCCTCAATGTAAATCCAGTTACACTGAATCTTACCGAAGAGAAAGTAGGAAGTAGCCTTGAACACATTGACACAGGAAACAATTTTCTGAATATAACACCAGCAGCACAGACACTGAGATCAACAATTAATATAAATGGAACCTCCTGAAACTGAAAAGCTTCTGTAAGGCAAAGAACACTGTCAATAATACAAAACAGCAGCCTACAGAATAGGAAAAAGATCTTCACCACATCTGACAGAGAGCTGATCTCCAAAATATATTTAAAAAAAACACAAGAAACTAGACATCAAAATAGCAAATAATCCAATTTTTAAATGGGGTGCAGATTTAAACAGAGAATTCTCCAACAGAAGAATCTCAAATGGCTGAGATACACAGAATTGTTCAACATCCTTTGCTATCAGGGAAATGCAAATCAAAATGACTCTGAGATACCATCTTATACCTGTCAGAATGTCTAAGATCAAAATCACTGATGACAGCCTATGCTGAAAAGGATGTGGAGCAAGGGGAACACTCCTCTACTGCTGATGGGAATGCAAATTTGTACAGCCACTTTGGAAATCAGTATGTGGTTTCCCAGAAAATCAGGAATCAATCTACCTCAAGATCCAGAAATACCACTCCTGGGCCTATACCCAAGGGATGCTCAATCATACCATAAGGATACTTGCTCAACTGTGCTCATAGCAGCATTATCTATAATAGCCAGAACCTGGAAACAATCTAGATGCCCCTCAACTGAAGAATGGATAAAGAAAATGTGGTACATTTACACAATGGAGAACTGTTCAGCAGAGAAAAACAATGGCATCACGAAATTTGTAGGCAAATGGATGGATCTAGTAAATATCATCCTGAGTGAGGTAACCCAGACCCAGAAAGACAAACATGATATGTACTCACTCATAAGTGTTTGGGGAATAATATTTCAAAATGTGCTGCATTTTTTCCTACTGTTTTTGTTAGCAATTCAAAGATGTGCTTGATTAAATAAAATTAACCTGCAAGCAGGAGGCTGAATCAGCGAGTAGCTGACAGAAAGTGGTAAGAAGGACCACGTGGAGCAAGGGTTTTTTAAGTGAGGGCTGAGAGGATGACACTGGGGTTTTTTAGAAGACACCAGCAAAGGGAGAAGGTTAGCTTCAGAGAGAGCAGAATTCCACCTAAAGCTTTGAATCCTGAATTCTTTAGATTTAGATAATAAAGTCTCTCTTAGCAGCTTTGAAAGAGTGCCTGAAGGAACAGAATCCCCTCAGGCTGTGGGCCTTATGACCAAACCACTGCTGGTAGCAGCGGAGCTGCAATCTCTGACTAGGACAGCCATTGCTTAAGAGACAGCCAATGGCCGGGCGGTGGTGGCGCACGCCTTTAATCCCAGCACTCGGGAGGCAGAGCCAGGCGGATCTCTGAGAGTTCGAGGCCAGCCTGGTCTATAGAGTGAGTTCCAGGAAAGGCACAAAGCTACACAGAGAAACCCTGTCTCAAAAAAACAAAACAAAACAAAACAAAAAAACCCAGATAACAACCTAAGTGGATATTAGATGTAAAGCAAAGGGTAATCAGGCTATAATCCACAGCCCCAGAGAAGCTAGGTAACAAAGAGGACCCTAAAAGAAATGCATGGATTTCCCTTGGAAGCAGAAATAGATGAGATCTCCTGGGTAAACTTGGGGTGGAGGGGTAGAGGGGACGAGCTGGGAATATGAGGGACCAGGATGGTCAAGTCGGGGGTGGTACAGAATAGGGGAGTAATGAAAGAGATATCTTGATAGAGGGGGCCATTCTGGGGTTAGGGAGAAACCAGGAAATCCACAAGCATGACCCCAGCTAAGACTCCTAGCAGTAGTGGAGAGGGAGCCTGAACTGGCCATCTACTGTGATCAGATTGGTGACTACCATAATTGTCATCAGAGAGCCTTCATTCAGTAACTGATGGAAGCCGATGCAGAGATTCACAGCCAAGCTCTAGGCTGAGCTCGGGGAGTCCAGTTTAAGGGAGGGAGGAGGGATTCCACAAGCCAGAGGGATCAAGATCATGATGGGGGAACCCACAGAGACAGCTGGCCTGAGCTAGCGGGGGCTCAGGGACTCTGGACTGACAGCTAGGGAGCCTACAAGGGACTGACCTAGGCCCTCTACATGTGGGTGTGTGACTTGGTTTGTTTGTGGGGCCCCTAGCAGTGAGATCAGGACCTGTCCCTGGCGCATGAGCTGGCTTTTTGGAACCTATTCGCCATGCTGGGATGCCTCACCCAGCCTTGATGCAGGGGGAGGAGTTTGGTCCTGCCTCAACGTGATATGATATGCTTTGTTGATTCCCATGGGAGGCCTGCCCCTTTCTGAATGGAGGAGGAGGAGTGGATGGGGGATAGACGGGAGGAGGGGGAAGGAACAAGTGAGGAGGGAGGGAACTGTGGTTGGTGTGAAAAATAAATGAAAAAAAAATTTAATTAAAAAAAAAAAAAAACAAATACATGTCACCACACTCAGATTTTAAGAGAGGGTTTTAGGGATCAAATTTGGGTTCTCATGCCTGCCCAGAAAGCCCTTTACTGACTGAGATGTTTTCCTAACCCAACTATCGCTACTATTCAACACCGTTCAAAGGAACCAAGCCAGTATAAGATTTGGGAAGGAACTGGACATGGTGGCACATGTCTTTAATCCCAGCACTCAGCTGCATGAAACTCTGACTCAAAAATTAAATAAGAGTAGAGACGGAGGGGGCTGGAGAGATGACTCAGTGGTTAAGAGCGCTAAACCGGGCGGCGGCGGCGGCGGCGGCGGCGGCGCACGCCTTTAATCCCAGCACTCTGGAGGCAGAGCCAGGCAGATCTCTGTGAGTTCAAGGCCAGCCTGGTCTACAGAGCGAGTTCCAGGAAAGGCGCAAAGCTGCACAGAGAAACCCTGTCTCAAAAACAAAAAACAAAAACAAAAACAAACAAACAAAACCCAAAAACAAACAAGAGCACTGACTGTTCTTCCAGAGGACCCTGGTTCAATTCCCAGTACCCACATGGCATCTCACAACTGTCTGTAACTCCAGTTCCTGGGACCCATCACCCATGGCTAAAACACCAATGTATGTGAAATAAAAATAAATAAATAAATTTAAAATATCTTCCCTAAAAAAAAAAAAAAAAAGAGGAGGGAGGGAGGGAAGGAAGAGAAAGCATCAAAAAGAAGCTTAGTCTAGCCAGAGGCGCAGCTGAGTGGTAGAGTGCAGCTGGACTAGCATGCTTGAAGCCGGGAGTTCAAGCCCCAGCATGGAGGAGAGAAGGGCAGCAATCCAGAGCAAATTCTAAAATAGGGAAAACAGCAGCACCAACCTAAAGGATGACAGATGGCGCTGGTGGCATTGCTGGTTACAGCGTGGAAAGGTCACGGTCACGGCAGAACCCAGTGTTAGTTTTCAGAGCTTTATTAGAAGGGAAAGGGGGGGGGGGGGCAGGCCTGGTGAGAGAGAAAGATGGTGGGGTTGGGGAAGAGGGGAGCAGGGCAGAGCAGGGCAGAGAGCAGAGACAGAGGGTAGGGTCTGCATCTGGCTTTTTTTTTTTTCTTCTTGGTTTTTTGTTTTTTGGTTTTTTGGGTTTTTTTTTTTTTTTTCGAGACAGGGCTTCTCTGTGTAGCTTTGCGCCTTTCCTGGAACTCACTCTGCAGAATCAGGCTGGCCTCGAACTCACAGAGATCCACCTGGCTCTGCCTCCCGAGTGCTGGGATTAAAGGCGTGTGCCACCACTGCCCGGCGCATCTGGCTTTTAAGGCGCAGATTGTGTGACCATGCCGGTAAGTCGTTGTCAGCACCCCCTGATGATGTAAGATGCAAGACCCCGAGATGCGCATGTGCAGGAGTGAGGGCGGGATCCTAACACCAACTCCCACTTAAGTACCCATGGCCTGGTTTCACCAGTGATCAGTTCATGGGGAGTTATTGTTTTCCCCTGATTTATCCATCATGTCTCCTGCCTCTTTACTGAAGCAATGAGACACATCTTATTTCATCAGCAAGCATTCAATGTAGATCTTGAAAAGAAAATGACTCTTTTCTAAAATAAACACATTGCCATTATTATACCTTTAAAACAACAACCAAAAACCCATTGACTTTTTTAACATCATCAAACAGGCATTACTAAACCTTCCAATCATTTGTAAATTTATTTTACAATGTATTTACTCAATCGTGGTATGTCTTTCAAATCCATCCCCCTCTCTCTCTCTCTCTCTCTCTCTCTCTCTCTCTCTCTCTCTTCCTCCCTCTCTCCCTCCTTCCTTTGCAAGTTGAACTACAATTTTAATGTCTAATGAAAATGATCAGGACAAAGGGTCAGGTCATTGAAGTATCCCTTGGAGACTCGTTTAAGTGCAAGATGGTTGGTTGGTGAGCCAAGCTCACTTTTTAACTGAGGTTTGAGTCAGATTTATTCAAACTGTGGTTCTCAAAGCACTGTCCGAGCATTTAATCAAAAACTTTAACTTTATTAAACTTTCTTGAAAATGTCTTGTGAGATCATTTCCACAACTACAGAGTATCCTTCCCCACAAAAAAAGAAGATTTAATCATCAAGAATGCCTTTAGGGGGCCAAAGAGATGGCTCAGTGTTTACTAGAACTGAAGAACCAGGTTTGGTTCTCAGCACCCACAATGCAGCTCACAATCATCTGTAATTCCAGATCCAAGATGCCCTTCTGACATTTGTGGGCATCAGGCTTTTACATGGTGCACATACATGGTAAGGATACAGACAGACAGACAGACATATCTGCAGAGAAAATACCCACACACACAAAATAACATAAATAATTTTTTTTTTAAAATGTCTTTGGTGGTACACACCTTTAATCCTAGCACTTGGAAGGCAGAGGCAGATAGATCTCTGAGTTCAAGGCCATCCTGTTCTACAGAGTGAAATCTAGGACCACTGGGGGCTACACAGAGAAACCTTATCTCAGAAAACAAAACTACTTAGAGATTTCATCTCATGCTAGTCAGAATGGTTATCATCAAGAATACTGTGGTTGCCCACAGAGGCTTCCTAGTGAGACCTTACTCAAGGTCAGAGAATCTGAGCTTGCTTTGCCCAGCAGGGCTGCATAACAAGATGATTTGTCCAGGGGCGTGGTTTCCAGGTGTTTTAAAGGGTCTACACTTGGCTGTACGTTGTACTTTGATCTTGACAGGGGGAGATCTTTTGCCTCACCCCTTGGCATTGTATAAAGAGCCCTTTGGAATAAAGGACTGGGCGACTGGGGATTGGCCCAGAGCCCTCCCCAAAAAAAAGAATGTCTTTGAAGAGAGATTTATACTGACATAGTTTTCATAGCAAAAATCCTTAACCCAACAATAGACTCAGAGAAGCTGGGTGTGCACACCCTTGATCCCAGCACTGAAGAGGCAGAGGCAGGCAGAACTCTGAGTTCAAGCCTGGTCTACAGAGAGAGAGTTCCAGGATAGACCCGGCTACACAGAGAAACCTTGTCTCAAATAAACAAACAAACAAAGACCCAGAGGAATTTTTAATCATTTACTAAATATAGACAGAAATCTAGATATGGAATAAAGTCTTAACACACACCTGATATTCCTGGTATGTAAAGCAACAAATTTTGCTTTTAGCATTGTGTTATGTTGTGGCTTTTTAAAGATGTTTGAACATATGTTCATTTTAGCAAGGTTTCCATGAATCATTGTGAATGTTTGCCACACAACTATCATGTCTCCCTAACTGGTTCTGAATCCCAGTTATTCTTTCACAAAGTCAATATATTTAAACTATTTTGTTGTGGTGGAATATTATTTTATTTAACTGTGTAAACGTGTGTTACTTTTTTTTCCTGCTGCTTTTGTTAACAATGCAAAGACGTGTTACATTTGTTTGATTAAATAAAATGAACCTGGGGTCAGGAGGCTGAGTCAGCAACTCGCTGATGGGAAGTGGGAGGGAGGGACCATATGTAGGGTCCTTTAGTGGGGGCTGAGCAGAAGGACAGCCCTTTTTCAGGAGACACAGCAAGAAGAGCCACTTGCTATTTATCCTCTCTGAGCTAGAAGGATTTCATTGCAACCTTTGGACCCTGGGTTCCATAGAAGGATAGAGATCTAGCTTTAATTTCTTGTAGTGGCTGTGACAGAGCTGGTGCCTGGGGGAACAGAATTCCCACCTTGCTGCAGCCTGTGTGGCCGAACTGCTGCTGGTAGAATTGCTGGTTAGGACAGCAGGTGCTTCAGGAACAGCCACTGTATTGAAGGTGAAACTGCTGTTTTTAAAAATGATAAGCGACGCTGGTTACCATGTGGAAAGGTCAGGAGGCACAAGCCACGACAAAACCCAGTATCAGAGCTTTATTAGGAGGAAGCAGGGGAGGGGACAAAAGAAGCAGGCCTGGGGAAGAAGCACACGCAGAGAGCAGAGATAGTGGGGGAAGAAAGAGCAGAGGAGAAGGAGGCGTCTGTGTCCAGTTTTTTAAGGATTCCTGTGAACATGCACAGGTGGGCTAACCAGCTATGCCACGCATGCGCTGATTGCGTGACCATCACCAGCACGCACTGATGACATAAGACCTAAGACCCCTTGCTTAGCTCCTGAACTGTGTATGTGCCGTCATGCAGCTGGAGTGGCGGCAGAATCCTAACAAAACAGCACTATTATTTTAAAATTAGTTCCCGTAAAGGGTATGAGCTTCTTGTTCTGGCAGCTATGAGGCGATTCACTGTCACTACCACTAAATCCACTCTAGGTGGCCATCCACAGAGCTGCTCAGCGTGTGTAGTTACGATCTAAGCTGCGGAGCACCTGAAGACCTCAGGTGGAGACCGGGCAGCCTCAGGGGCTTACGGGTAGGAGACCACCAAGGATGACCTGGGGAATATAAGATGTCTGTCAGGTTACGTGGGAGGAGTCTGGAGAAATGGCTGGGGGCACTTGAGGCAGGAGGCTGCCAGGGTCCTACATTTATGAAATGGGGTGATGAACTATCAAAATCCAAACGTGGTTGAAGCCAGTGTTTCATTGATCGGAACTTCTGTCTGTGAGTCCATGTGACAAGCATTACCCTCAAAATGGCCCAAGTTTAAAAATTAAAAAACAAACAAACAAACAAAAACCAAACAACTGCTGGATCATTAGTTTTTTAAAAATCAATAAAATGTACTAGATTCTGGGAAGGATGAGAGGGTAGGGATGAGAGAAGGTTGCTGATGGGTTAGGATGCAGTTGGATATGAGGAAGAATAACTTCTCGTGTTCTATACACAGCAGTATAGTATGACGGACAATAGCCAATTAAAGGTTTCAAAATAGCTGGGAGACAAGATTTCAAATGTCCTTAAAACAAAGAAATGGTAAATACCTGAAGCAGTCCTAATATGATCATCATGCACTGTGTTCATGTGTTGAAACGTGACGTTCTGTCCCACAGATACATACAATCAGCATGACAATTAAAAACAAAAATAGAGACCGGAGAGCTGGCTCCGTGGGTAAGGGTGCTCACGGCCAAAGCTAACAACCTGGAATCGATCTCCAGAACGCACCTCGTGTAAATAACCAACTCCCACAATTCACTGCTTTTAGTTTTAATAAATCGTTTTTAAATACAATGAATACATATAGAAAATTAAATTTAAAACTCATTGACCAGATTGTGTCCCACGCAATCCAATGGTAATCTCCTTGGTAACCTAGATCAACCAGCCCTCCTAACACTGTTATTCCCTTCTCAGCCTGTTGGCTTAAGGGCATCAGAAGCCCAGAGTAACTGGGGGATGTCTGAGCTTCCAGTCCAGTGGGTTGTTTGCTATGTCTCCGGGCAGGGAGCACTCCATCCTACATCCGTAGTTAGAAAGCACAACTTTCCAAGTATATACAGATCCCCTAAATTTCCTCTTCACAAACTCACGCTCTTTGGCCATCATCCCCTTCATGTGCCTCCCCACCCCATTTCCATTTTGACTTCGGCTTCCTGGAGAGCACGCCTGGTAGTTATTAGGAAGCCAGAAGGCAGTTCAGAGAAATGCAGCCGAGGAACACAAACCAAGCCACCCTGCATGTGAGCACACCCTTGGTGCACATCAGATGTGTCTGCAGCTGAAGAGAACCAGGGTAGGGACTCACATACGTGCTGCTCTCAGCCTAACCCAAATCTAAGACAGTCCTCGGCATCCGTGGGCACTGACATGCTAAGTCCTGAGTGGGGCGGGACAGAATGCTTTCCTGGAACTGGAGTGACAGGTGATACTTTCCCCCACTAAGTAACTACGACAAAATGAGGTTCATTTTGCTTGAATTTATCAGGAGGAGAGTCACAGAGTGGATGGAATTCCTGGGGAGACGTCCCAAGGCAGTGCTTTCCAGTAGAGGGCTGTGGGTGTGGCTCGGTGAGGCTCACATGGTTAGGGCGGCAGGCCCTGGGTTCAGTCCCGAGCACCATAAACAATAAAGTGAAATAAATTGCTCAGTGAATGTTTTAGACATTTTTAAATCAATTTTCCTAAATTTTTGAATTCTGTCACCATCCCTTAAATTTTTTTTAAATGAAGGTATGTTAGAACTGTAAATGTATTTCTGGCTGCCTGGCCCATTTGTAATGCTGTACCAAAATACCACTGACTGGGTTGTTAGTAAGACATAGAGTTCTGTTTTTCATTGTTTTGGAGGCTGAGCAGTCCAACAGCAAGGTGTTCATGGTCCTGTGCCTGGTGAGGACTGCCCACTGATTGCAAGATGGCAGCTTGTAGCTGTTGTTTGAATCTTAGATAGTCTTTTAATTAAAAAAAAAAAAAAAAACACACAAAGTCAGATATCAGAGTGAAAGCTGAAAGATCAGAGAAGCAGAACAGCCAGCCACTAGTTTTTACCTCTACAAACTCCTCAGCCTAAAGAGAATGAGTTCCTGTTTCCTCGGCCTTATATACCTTTCTCTGCCTGCCATATTACTTCCTGGGATTAGAGGCATGTGTACTTCCCAAGCAAAGGCATGAGATCTCAAGTGCTAGGATTAAAGGTGTGTGCCACCACTGCCTGGCCTCTGTGTCTAATCTAGTGGCTGGCTCTGTCCTCTGATCCTCAAGCAAGTTTATTAGGGTACACAATATCTCTCCACATGTAGCCTCATCTCGGAGGAGGAACAGCAGAGGTCAGAGGGAAGAAAGGTGAGTTCTTCCTCCGAACGCCTTTTATGAGAGCTGCAGTCATGCTGGCTGGCCCTCAGGACCTGACTACCCAAAGGCCTCGCCTATTTCACTCTTACACCAGGATTACATTGAACCTGACTTTTGGAGAGAGCATGGATATTTAAACTGTAACAGTGACAAATTGATAGTCTTATCATACTCATTTTTAATCAAAACCATGTTTCTGTATGTATGCAGGTCTCTCTAACTCTCAAATTTAGATTTGCATTTTTTTTTAAATTTGCCACACACATGATGAGACTAAAATTAAAAAATAGTTTCAAACATCTTTTTTCAGCTTAAGACATAAACAGTGGCTTGAACAAATTGTGACACTCAGTATTTCTAAGAGTCACCCGAAATAAGCAACCCTACACATTTCTGGAGAAGGTGTAAGTGGGTGATCATTTTAGACCTATCATTTTCTCTTAAAAGACTATATCCTGAAATCATTTAATTTTAGAAAAAGCCGGAAGCACCAAGATGCTTCTTTATTTCAGGACTCTTCATTCTGAGAAATTCAACTCAAGTGGCTAAAGCCAAAAAGGAGAAATTAGTGTTCACAGGGAGTGGAAAGTCACTTCGAGCAGGCCTCGGGTGGGTGCCGCAGAAACACGACACCAACTCTCTCCTCACGTCCCTCCCTCCCAGCTTCTCTCGGGTTGTTCATATATCTACACACTTGTGCGAACGAACACCTGCACACACAATACTTATTATTTCAAGTGTGTTGGCCTCTGTCCCTGAGCTCCAGGAGAAACCAAAGGAGTACAAGTTAATTGCTAGGTACTAACTATGGAAAAGAGTTAAAAATGAGGCATGTGAGAGGCCTTTTAAAACTGATGTTAACACGAGAATTTCCACAGTCCAGGTGATCCACCTGTACTTTACGATTATGGGTATGTTGAGTGACTGTCCTCCGAGTTAAGCAACCACTGTCTTGGGGTGTTCAGCTGTACTCCTTTGCAAAAGGATTATCCCGGCTGGGCTTGCTGACTGTTTACACCCCCATATGGTGGGGTGCATAGGGTCATGAGACCCTCACCTGAATATCCAGTCTCTCCCTGCCATCTGTTGTATATTTCTCTGCCTCAATTGTAGTGGCCTCTGGGCTAGAGTGCACAGGCTGAGGAGGAAGAGGGTGAAGGCTCCATGTGTGTGCAGTCAGGGCAGGAGTGTCCACACCCCTGTAAGTAACCTCTCACCTAGGCTCTGTAAGGAAACCCAATTCACCACTGGCTTTCCACAGTTAACTTTGGAAATAGAATGCCTCAGTTTGTTGCTAGGACCCAGGAGGAAGGGTAGATGTTGCTTAGTCTCCTTGTGGGGAGGGATTTCAGCAGCAGGGGAATTTGGGGAAGTAATTAGGTCAGGAGGATGGAGACTTCACAGATAAGATTGGTGTCCTCTCACACTTTCCCTCAGAGGAGCCTACGATGAACATGGAAGCCAACCGTCACAGCCATCACTATTATCTTAGATCTATGCCCACCAGAACAGCAAAAAGCCAATCCTTGTTCCTTAGACGTCCATGGCCTCCTCTAACAGGACCCAAAATGACTAAGATGGAAATTAAATTGATAATTGATTAAGAGCTTAATTTACTTTCAATTCTAGAGTCAGGCAAAACGTCATTGCGTAAGCTAGAATAAGGGATTCTCTGTGCTGAGTAGAGGTAGATGTTGTTTACAGACAGTAAAAGCTCAAGAAAGCCAAAGTGAAATGCAGCCTAATGATTCCTTCACCTTTCAAACATGCTTTTGTTGCCCAGTAGGGCAGCGGGACAGAACAGCAGGACAATGTTGAGTTAACCTCAGGCAACCTTTCCTGTGTAAAGTTTAAAGTAAAAGGAACAACGTTGTCATACCCTGGAGATGAATTTCTAAACAGTCTTATTAAGTAAGAAACACAGAGCCAACTACAGAGGTGTAAGCTGTAGAGATCAAAGCAATAGCCACCAACTAATCATAGCTTACCACCTCGCCATAGCTTCCAAGAGAGAGATTCTTCCTGTCTAACCTGCGCCTTTATTACCTTCCTGTTCTGCCTTCTCATTGGCTCTAAGACCAGCCACATCACGTCCTCATCACTGCCTGTCTATACAGACCTCTAGGTCTCGATGGTGGGTACTGGGATTAAAGGCGTGTGTCACCACACTTGGCTGTGTCCTTGACCACACAGAGACTCTGCCTGCCATGTGATCAGATTAAAGATCGTGTGCCACCACTGCCTGACTTCTGTTTAGGGCTCACTATGACCTCTGATCTCCAGGCAAACTTTAATTATTAACACACAAATAAAATATCACATTTCAGTACAAATAAAACATCACCACAATACCCACTAAAACTGAACTTAGAGAGCATTGGCTGCCATCTCTCTGATCCTGGTTTCTGGAAGGTCTGACAAAGTTTGGCTTCAGTTTGGTGACAGGGCGCTCTAGCGTGGCTAGGTCCATTTCTACCTGTAGCCCAATCTGTTAGGGGTCGGTCAAGAGCTACGTCCAAAGCAATGGCCTCCCAGAACTTTTATTTGATGAGAGAGAACATTAAATGACACACAAACAATTCAGTTTCACTCTAGGGCAAACAACCGAAAGGCACTTGGAAATTCCTACAGCAATGACCGAAGTGTGAAACTGGGCTCCACGCTTCCACCACTGACTCATGGCGTGGAAAGCGAAAGCTTCCCTGTGATTACTGACTGAGGCAGAGTTTCTTTATGTTGATGTTTTCCTAGCCCACAGGTTTTTAAATTTCTGCTTATAAAAACACGCTTACAGATCTCTACTTAAGAATCTGGAAAATGGAGCTGTAAAGATGGTTCGAGAGTAAAAGACTGAAGTTCAATGCCCACACCCCGTCAGGTAGCTCAGAACAACACAGCGCCAGTTCTGGGGGGCCTTATACCAGCTTCTAGCCTTTTGGGGCACTGAAATCACATACAGAAGCTTGGACACAAATACACACATTTCTTAAATTCTTTTTAATTTTAAGGAATTTTGAGGGGCTGAAGAGATGGCTTAGCAGTTAAAAGCACTTCCAGAGGACCTGGGTTCAATTCCCAGCACCCACATGGCAGCTCACAACTGTCTATAACTCTAGTCCCAGACCTGACACCCTCACACAGACATGCATGCAGGCAAAACACCAATGCACAGAAAACAAAATTTGAAAAACGGGGGAGGGGGGACCTTCAAATATTAAAAAAAAAATTTTGAAAATTGATATTCAAGCATATTGACTCACCCCTATAATTCTGGCACTTGGGAGCTGAGGCAGGAGAACCACCACAAGCTGGAGGCCAGCAAATGTTCCAGAAGTAAGGCCCTGTCTTTGTTTTTTCGAGACAGGGTTTCTCTGTAGCTTTTGGAGGTTGTCCTGGAACTTGCTTTGCAGACCAGGCTGGCCTCAAACTCAGAGATCCACCTGCCTCTGCCTCCCGAGTGCTGGGATTACAGGCGTTCGCCACCACCACCTGGCGGCACTATCTTTAAAATGCCAAATTAAAATAATAATAATAATAATAATAATAATAATAATAATAATAATAATGCACGATGAGGGAGCTGACCCTCCCCTTGTCAGCTGTGCCACTCGGGAAATTGGGCCTGCATCTTGCCTCATCAGCACAGCAGAGCTGACCCTGATGGTCCAGGTGTGGAAGAGCCTACCCCGAGGGTGGGGAAAGCACATTGCTTCAAGAGGTAAAGTAGCCAGGGCAATACTCAGAGGTGACTTACAAAGACTGCCTACGTCATGTACTATCCAAGCACAAGGCCTCCTCTGGGGGCCAAGTGTAGCCTCTCTAGTTGATGCAGGGACGTTCTAGGCACTCAGAAGAAGCTACCAGAGGAGCACTGGGGTGGGGAGAGGCCAAGGGCAGCAGCAGGTCCCAATGAGTGAGGAAACACCCCGATTTTGGGAAAGTCATCGTGGTCCCATGGGGATTAGTCAAGCGACTGTCAGCTCTGTGTTCCATATGACAAGGGAAGGGTGACAGTGTGGGAACAGCTTCGCAGTCTGACGTGAGTGGGCCTGTATCTCTCCAGGATGACCTTAGGTGACTCATTTAAGGTCTCAGATCCTCAATGTTTTCCTTTATATCATGGGAGCAAAACTCACTCTGTAAGTTTCTTCTTGCTATGTGGGATAAGAAGGGTTCCTATCACGTACGGGACCAGCACATGTTCTCAGGAGCCGTCTGCCTCCCATGAACAAAGCAGTCGGGCGGTTTGCAGAACCATCACGGCATGACTCACCGGGTTAAGATGCGGCCTTTAGGGTGTGACTGCTGGTGGTCACTAAAGATAACCACAATGAGGACATCTGGTTTCAGTTGAGGGTCTTCTTCTTGTGTCCTCTGAATCAGCTCAAGATCTCCCCTCTCCAAAACAATCCAAAGCTCTGTACTAAGTTTACAGTTTCTAAATGGGTTGAAAATGTCCTTTCTTTAAAGCAAAACAAAACACCCTTGGCCACAGCACGGTTTGAAACAGCTTCTCCACCAGAGCCCTTGCATCAAAAGCACATTCCAGGCAGTCATCTCAGTGAAGTACCTGAGATATTTGACTTTCTGACCCTGATTACTTAACCCACAGCAAAACCTTGATGGGAAATATCAGCACAGTTTACAGCTAGTGGTGAGCTGAGCGCTGTGTCTTTAAAGGATACCTCCAAGCTAGGCTATGGTGGTACATGCCTTTAATCCCAGCACTCAGGAAGCAAAGGCAGGTGGATCTCTGAGTTCGAGACCAGCCTGGTCTACAGAGAGAGATCCAGGACAGCCAGGGCTACACAGAGAAACCCTGTCTCAGAAAATAAAACAGAACAAAAAGATGCCTCTAAACCCTATATTCACGTACTAATGAATTTATTACATACCACTTATTATATAAACTATTCCACCTAGCATCCTTATAGTTAATTGTTGTCCTTTTGTCTAATTATGTCTTTAGAAATTATTAGAAATAAAATGGCTAGGATATGTATGTAACATACAGACTTTTTCTTTTCTTTTTTTTTTTTTTTCCCAAGACAGGGTTTCTCTGTGTAGCTCTGGCTGTCCTGGATCTTGCTCTGTAGACCAGGCTGGCCTTGAACTCAAGAGATCCTCTTTCCTCTGCCTCCCGCACTGGGATTAAAGACATGTGCCACCACCGCCTGGCTCAAACCCGACTTTTTAAAAAAGAAATACATATTGCCTTTCAGAAAACTTTTTAAACCAACTTGTAATTTTTGTTTATTTGTTTTTTTGTTTTTTGAGACAGGGTTTCTCTGTGTAGTTTTGCGCCTTTCCTGGAACTCAGTTTGGAGACCAGGCTGGCCTTGAACTCACAGAGATCCGCCTGCCTCTGCCTCCTGAGTGCTGGGATGACAGGCGTGCGCCACCACCACCCATCCCAACTTGTAATTTTAACCATCGTGTGCAAAGGAGTCATTTCTCTTATCCTTGTCAACACTTGGTCCTTCCAGCCTCCTGGGGAAAGGTCAACGTGTGTGGCTTCGATTTGCTTTCCTTCAGGAACTCATTAGCAAAGAAGCGTCCTTTGATTTTCCATTTTCTTAATCGTGTGTCTCTTTATTGATGTATTCATCCTGTGGATGGATGTGCGTGCACACATCATGGCATGCACATAGAGGTCTGAGGACAACTCGTAGGAATCAGTTCCCTCGACCGAGTGAGTCCTGGGAACCAAACTCAGGTAGGTCCTCAGTCATGGCAGCAGGCATCTTTACCCACCCTGACTTGTCTCGCTGACCCACGGACCCTTGGTAAATGTCTTTTTCCAAATATTTGTTGGGTTTGGGGCGGGGGAGGATGTCACAGCACACAAGTAGGATTCAAGGAATAACTTCACACTTCATGTGCTGTCTGCCCCTGTGCTGCTGCTCTGGTGTGGCTGGCCCACCAGCTGCCAGGGACAGTTCTCTTTCTACATCCTGTCTTAACCCAGGAGTGCTGGGATTTTAGGCACATACTACCAAGTCTGAGGTTGCTTCTGGGAATATGAACTCAGGAGTTGGATTTATATGGCATGCACTTTCAACACATAAAGTTGTACCCCTTTGTGAGGTACTTTGATGGGGGGGGCGCAGGGGTGTCTGCTTGCTTTGTGTTTGAGACAGGGTCTCACTATGTAGCCTGAAACATGCTATGTACTCCAACGTGACCTGAAGACTCTCAATGATTCTGAAAATCAGTAAAGGGTCAAAAGAGAAAGTTTACAAGTAAGTGTGGTAGGGTTTTTTGTTGTTGTTGTTGTTTGGTTTTGTTTGGTTTTGGTTTTTCAAGAAAGGGTTTCTCTGTGTAGCTTTGGAGTCTGTCCTGGATCTCACTCTGTAGACAAGGCTGGACTCGAACTCACAGGGATTCGCCTGGCTCTGCCTCCCAAGTGCTGGGATTAAAGGCGTGCACCACCACTGCCTGGCGTAAGTGTGGTCATTTTGGATAGGAACAGCCCCCATAGGTGCATATATTTGAATGCTTGGTCATTAGGGAGGGGCTTGAGAGGGATCAGGAGGTGTGGCCTTGTTGGAGTAGGTGTGGCCTTGTTGGAGTGGGTGTGGCCTTGTTGGAGTGGGTGTGGCCTTGTTGGAGTGGGTGTGGCCTTGTTGGAGTGGGTGTGGCCTTGCTGGAGTAGGTGTGGCCTTGCTGGAGTAGGTGTGGCCTTGTTGGAGTAGGTGTGGCCTTATTGGAGGAAGTGTGTCACTGGTGGGGGTGGGCTTTGAGGTTTTAGATGCTCAAGCCAGGCCCAGTGTCTCCCTCTTCCTACTGCCTGAGGACCCAAATATAGAAGTCCCAGCTACCACATGTGCCTGCATCCCACCATGCTCCCCGCCATGACGATAATGGACTAAACCTCTGAAAACATAAGCCAGCCCCAATTAAATACTTTCTTTATAGAAGAGTTGCCATGATCATGGTGTCTCTTCACAACAATAGAACACTAACTAAGACACTAAGATACCCACATGGTTAAAAAATACATAGATACTTAATTAGCTATGATTTTGAACACAATTCACAGTATACTTGTATCAAAACTTGTATCACATAAGGCTGGACACCTTTCATGGCAGTTCTTGAGAGGCAGAGGTGGACGGACATATCTCTGTGAGTTTGAGGCAGGCCTGCTCTATGTAGCAAGTCCCAGGCCAAGCAGGGATTCATGGCGAGATCCTGTCTCAAAAGACACGGTTTGGACTCTGCTGCTTGTGTGTTCCTTCAAATGTTGCTCCTTGGATTTCTGGTTTTATTGACCTGTGAGAACACAGTGCTCGTCACATGAAGCACCCTTGTTCTCTTAGCTCTCCTCAGACTTAATATTTACAAACACATACCACATTTATCAAACGTTTGCTTCAACCACTCTCAAGGTCACGTGGGTTTCCTCTTTCAACCTAGCGGTGAATTCCACCAATGACATAAAGTGACAGAGATGGATGGGCATAGCCGCATCTTCCCTTGGGCATTTCACTCCACAGCCCTCAGTCCCAGGAGATGCTCTCATCCATGGTCTTATACCTTGCTGCTGTCTGTCCTTTCAGTGTCTCTTTGTGAACTGGATTTGGCTTTTTTTCCACACAGGAAATTCACTGAGACTGTCTCCACACACCTCACCGCCCCTGCTCCAGAACACACCATCTTTAGAAAAACTCAAAACTTCCAGCTACAGCACCCAAGATTCACGTTGTTGCTATGAAGATTCGAGAGGTCGCCAAGCCCATGGAACCACACCAATTCCCCATCCTGTCCCCAGAAATTAATCTATGTATAAAGAAACCATGGCCAAGCATGATGGCACATGTCTTTGACAACAGGACTTGGGAGCCAGGCCAGTGGATCCCTATGAGTTCTAGGCCAGCCTGCTCTACATAGAGAGTTCCAGGCCAGCCAGGGCTTCATAGTGAGATTCTGTCTCAATAATAATGATTTAATTTAAAAAAATTTTAAAACCACAACAAATCATGTTCATGACACTGGCCAAGAGCTGAGATCTGAGGACAGTTTAGAAGGCATTGTCCTGCTTTTTATAAAAGTGAGTGTGGGACAACTCTGCATGGATGGGAAGTGACACATTAGTTCTGAGAAGGCATGGCATATTGATAGGGTGAAAACAAGAAATAGTCTTTACATGTATAATTCAAGAGAGAATCACACCCACTTTTCAAAGATGTAACGCTGGCTGATTTAATTGAACATTTTATTATTTTAGCTTTGCAAATTAAATGCCAGCATACTCTTGAGAAAAAGAAATAGAGAAATTACCCAATAGGCTCTGGTGTATTCTGCATATGTGGTTATAGGACCCATTTCTTAAAACTCTTCTCCTCCGCAGGGCAGAGTGTGGTGGGGCACACTAATCCCAGCACTCAGCAGGCAGAGGCAGGTGTATTTTTGTGAGTTTGAGGCCAGCCTGAGCTACATACTGAAACCCCACTTCAAAAAGCCTCCCAAAACAAACAATCCAATTGTAATTGGATAATAGGGCTGCACACCTGTAACCCAAGCATTTGGGAGGCAGAGACAGGAGCTGTCTAGCTGGGAGTATGGAAGTTGGTCTGGGCTATACACAAGCTGAAGGTACACACAAGCTAGCCTGGGCTACAGGGGAAGGCTCTTCCTCAAACTACAAAACCTCTTATGCTCTCATCCAACTAATGTTTTTAATAGTGGCTGGATACACACGGGCTTGGGCGCTCAGAACACAGAGGTAATCAGCGGGTTCCCACACTGTTGGAGAGATGCATAATAAGCACCATATGGTGTTAGTTTACAAGAAAGGCCTGGTAGGAAAACAGCGTAGGCTGGGGGTAGACTGTGGTGGGGGCAGGGCGGTCCCTAGGACACGGTAGACAGGAAGACTGCCTCAGAGGGCGGCATGTGAGCAGAAATGGGAATAAAGGTACGTGTGTTCCACCCAGACACCTGGGGATGGAATATCGCCAGCCAGGAAGATGCCCAGAGCGAAGGCCTGAGAGGGAATCATGGGTGACTTGAGAGCCTTGGCCACCTCAGAGCGAGCAGGAGGAGGAAGAATATACATACCATGAGGGAAGGCAGAACCCAGGTCACGAGGGGCCAGGAAAGCCATTTTAAAGATCTTAGATTTGGGGGATTTAGCTCAGTGGTAGAGCACTTGCCTAGCAAGCACGAGGCCCTGGGTTCGATCCTCAGCTCAAAAAAAACTTAGATTTTGTCCAGAATGGCTGGAAGCCACTGGAAGACCACTGGAAGACCGAGAACAGGGAAGGAACATGAGGTAACCTGCTGTTCTTTGGGGGGATCACTTCAGCTGTCATACAGGGAACAGAGTCAACATATTGATGTGATTTCTTCTTCTTTGTGCCTTCCCGGCATCTCTTTTACAACTCTGGTTAGGACCTTTTTAGAGATTTTTTTTTTAAGTAGTTCAGCACCAGTGGCAAGGATGAGACGAGCAGGCGTCCAATCAGGGACGCGCGCGCTCTCGAATCGTTGCTTCAAAGTTATTGTAAAGTTCACCCACCCGTGAAATGTGAAATGCTGAGGTTGAAAATTACTTCCAGCTGTTCGTGAAGATAGACGCACGGGGAAGCTAATGGTGGTTCGCGCAACTCAGAACCCTCGAGGCAAACAGCTGCGGTGAGTCTGAACAACGCTGCTTTTAAGAAAGTAGCGGCCGCTGCTGTTTCGAAGATTGGACGGAAACTGTAAGGGCTGTGGGACGGATGTTAAGAAATAGTGCAAGCTCTGCACTTTAAATGTGAGCTGTATGCCATCAGCAGTAGAGAGCACGGGGTGAGAGTATTCAGTGTGGATTCCAGTGAAGGATACACAGGCCAGTGACTCATCTATTCACCCCCGTTCCTCCTTGCATATGCGATCAGAGTTTAATAGAGGTGCGTCAAAATTGATCTAAACTGCTGGGGACAGAGCTCTTGCCTCTGCTGTTGCAAGAGTGCTCGCCTAGCATGCATTGAGTCCACGGTTCAATTCCCAGCCCCGCTTACACCAGGCACGGTGATGCATGGAAAGAGCTGCATTGGCCTATGACAGGGCAGGGTGGAGCCAGGTGGGAAAATCCAAGAGGAACAGTAAGAGGAGAAGGGAGGGTAAGGGGAGATGCCAAACCACCATCCAAGGAACAGCGTGTAATGGGACGCAGGGAAAGCCGTGGAACACGTGGCGATACATAGATTAATAGTAATGGGTTAAGTTATACAGGCATGCACCACTACTGCCCGGCTCCTTTTCTTTTTTAAAAATCAGGCTAGTGTGATGGTTCTGCAGTTGAGAGCGCAGACTGCTCTTCCAGAGGATCTAGGTTCAATTCCCAGCACCCACATGGTGGCTCACTAGCAAACTGCAACTCAGTCCCAGAGGATCCAGCACCCTCTTCTGCCCCGCTGCTCCCCAGGCACACATGTGGTGTACAGGCATACATGCAGGCAAAACAGCCATACACATCAAATAAAAGGAGTTGTAAAATAAAAGTCAGAACCTTGCTATGTTTTCCAGGCTAGCTTTGAACTCACTATATAACCTAAGCTGGCCTCAAACTCATGACAATTCTCCCATCACAACTTCCCAGGTGCTGTGGTTACAAGCCTGTGCCACCACAACTGACCAGAGACAATCTTAAATTAGACCTTTCAACTCATCAAAGTGTCAAAAATCTGGGCAAACAAATCATTATTGCTTATAATCTAAACTGAATGAATAAAATACACCTATCCAGTGCCTAAAAGCATTGGGGAAATCTCATTCATACTAACTAAATCCTTTCAGAGGACCACCAAGGAGCATCTTTCCTGATCTCCCAGACTTCCATTCAATTGGTTATTACCTAACAGGTTATTGTTTCTTTAAATTTGAGTTAGGGTCTTGCAAATAGCCCAGGCTGACTTTGAACTTGAAATTTTCTCCCTAACTCTCCATATAACCAATCCCCAAGAGCTAGGATTACAGGCATGAACCCCACTTGGCTGTAGCTGAATGATCCTTTTAAAAAATCCTCAAATGTCTATTGCAAGCCAGTCTATTGAGATACAATACATGTTGTAATCTTCTGGGGTTTTTGTTTTGTTTTGTTTTGTTTTGTTTTGTTTTGAGCTGAGGACCGAACCCAGGGCCTTGTTCTTGCTAGGCAAGCGCTCTACCACTGAGCTAAATCCCCAACCCCGACATGTTGTAGTCTTTAATCCTAGTGCATAGGAAGTTGAATTCAAGAACAGCCTGGGCTAGATAGCAAAATTCTGAGGTAGAATGGGAAAAAGTGTCTATCTGAAAGGAAACTACATCTGGGGGAATTTTTTAATATATTTTATTAATTATTTGAGCATTTCACACATTCCTGCAGTGTATTGTAACTATATTCACACACCCCCATCTCCTAACTCCTTCAGCTCTACCCTCACCCCCTCAGAATGTTGTGTCTTCTTCTTCTTTTTAATGACCCACAAAGCTCAGTGTGTGCTGTCCATGTACTCATAGGTGTGTGGGCATCGCTGGTGTTGTGGACATCACTGGTGTCGTGTACTCAGATGTGTGGACATCACTGGTGTCGTGTACTCACAGGTGTGTGGACATCCACTGTTGCATGGTTGACCCATCAAGGTCCACGCCCCTAAAGGAACCTGACTCCACCTTCCCCCCCTCCCTCTGCCCCGCCCCCGCAGCCATCACCTGTCAAAAGCTCCTGGGCTCCCTTGAATCCTCAACCCCACCCATGCTGTGATATTGACAAGCTTGTCACCGTGCAGGCCTGTGTAAGCAACCACGGCTGTTGAGAGTTCAGAGCACGACTGTCCTGTGGTATCCAGGAGACACCTTCCGGCCTGGCCTTCCAGAGTGTTTGCTGAGCGGGGAGTGAGCGGTCCGTGGTGTAGAGATGGGTCCATCCAGGAAGGAACTTCCATTCCTATCACCGCTTGGCGAGTTTGAGTTTTAATACATTAAAACAACTGGTCACACTGCAGCCCTCCTGCAATTCCTAGTGTGATGTGGGTGTGCAAGGAAAGAGACCCTGGCCTGGCCGCAGGGGTGGGAGTGGGTAGCTGTGTAACTCAGTAGGGGAGTACATACTAAGCATGCTTGAGGTTCGGGGCTCATCTGAGGAGGACCCTAGGACCAAGAATGTCCATTTTGACCAGCTCAGATGGAGAATACACGGAAGTCTGAACATAAAACACATTACATGCTCTTCTCAAATGTTCTCTGTGCCAAGTGAAAAAAAAAAAACCTCAGGAAGAATTGCAGAGGAGGTAGTTTTGTTGAGAGCCGGGACTTCTACCTGGTCTGTATGGTGGACAGTAACCTACCTGCCTGTGTCTCCCTGCCCGCTCCCCCTCCCCCCCCCCTCCCCCTCCCCCCTCCCCCTCTGTCTTGTGCCATATGTAAAGCATTCACTTTCTAATTGTGAATCACTGTGTTTTCAAGGCTCATGTTACTGGGTTTCAACTTCCAGCCTCTTTCCACCCCCACTCTTAAATGAGCAATAAGACAAAGGAGGAGGCCAGTGGGATTTGTTTTCCTCTCTCCAAAGCAGATGTTAAATCCAAACTTTTAAAATGAAGAAATAGTAGAAGCGTTAACTTTTTACTTCAGAACAACTGTCCTGTTCTCCCCTGGACTTAACCAGGCCTCTGGAGGAACCCTCTTGGTCTCCTGTCCCAGGGTCCAGACATAGCTGCCGTTGCCACAGACAGACAGACACATGTATGCTCGCTCTCGTTCTCTCTCCCTCTCTCCCTCCCTCCCCCCCCCCATTTTGGAGGGCACACCTAAGAGAGATTTTTGCTTAATTTGAAGTGGGTAGACCCTCTTTAGTCTGGAACTTGAGGTGGGAAGACACTTTCAATCTGGGCCACACTTTATGCCGGAAGTTGTTTTATTTTTGTTTGTTTGGTTGGTTGGTTTTTTTTGGTTTTTTGTTTGTTTGTTTTTTGGTTTTTCGAGACAGGGTTTCTCTCTGTAGCTTTGTGCCTTTCCTGGAACTCACTCTGTAGCCCAGGCTGGCCTCGAACTCACAGAGATCCACCTGCCTCTGCCTCCCGAGTGCTGGGATTAAAGGCATGAGCCACCACCGCCCTGCTGGTTTTTTGTTTGTTTGTTTGTTTGTTTGTTTGTTTGTTTTTTAAAGAGATTTATTTATTTAGTATGTATACAATGTTCTGCCTGAATGTCTCCAGGCCAGAAGAGGGCACCAGATCTCATTACAGATGGTTGTGAGCCACCATGTGGTTGCTGGGAACTGAACTCAGGACCTCTGGAAGAACAGCCAGTGTTCTTAACCTCTGAGCCACATCTCCAGCCCCGAAATTTACAAGGTGTACTTTTTTATTTATTTATTTTTTTGCCAGAGCTGAGGATCGAACCCAGGGCCTTATGCTTGCTAGGCAAGCACTCTACCACTGAGCTAAATCCCCAACCCCTATGCTCTTTGCCTGCTCGCCCTCACCTTGCTAGCAAGTCCATCCCTTCACTGGCATTACAGCCTACTTCTTTGGGGTTCCGGCATCTACTGAAGACCAGCTGAGACATCAGCCTAGTGGACTGAGCAACCACTGGATTCTTGGACTTTCTGTTCACAGGTAGTCATTGTTGGACTAGCCGAACCACAGCCTGTAAATCATCCTAATAAATCTCCTTTCTATATGTAGCAAGAGATGCATTCTATAAATTCTGTTACTCCAGAGAACCCTGGCTAATACTGTGCCCGAGGCCAAGTCATTCAAGGCTCATTTAAATTTTATAGGTCATTTTTACTGCTGCATCCTGAGCCTCTTTTTGTCCGATTTTGTCAGATTCCAACAAATGAAATGTGATTTTGCTGTGAAGCTGCCTAGAGAACAGAAATGATTGCTCGAGAGAAACCCAAGCAGCCAGGGAGCACAAGCCTAGGTCATACCCCTCCTAATCATCACCTAAAACATCACTGGCATCTTTTCTTCCTCCTTGTGGGGAAACGTGAAGCGTCAAGGCCTGAGTCGGAGCCACATGGTTTCCATTTCCTGGCCTCCCCCCTGTATACACATGAGGGCACTCAGGACACCAGCGTTTACACATTTTTCTTGGGAGCAAATGAGGCAAACAAAGTCAATATTCTGCATGCATAGCAGTCCAAAGAATAAACAGCATCTGCCCCCAGATTTGCACCGAACCTTCACAGCTAGGGACACTTTGACACTCTCCCACCTCAGCTCTCCTTCTAAACTGGCAGGTATCCTTATCTTCATGTTATAGATGAAGCAGCAGCTGCTGGGAGAGGAGAGTCAGTCTTCTCACAGAGGAGCCCGATATGTTATCCAGCCCAGGGGTCAGCCCTAAGCATGTGTACATAAAACTGACACTAAATGGGGCATAGATATAGATATAGATGCCAGTAAAAATAATAGTAGAAGCCGCCAGAATTTGAGAGGGAGTTGGGAGAAATGTGGGAAGAGTTGAAGGGGGAAGAAGGGTGGAAATGATGTAGAGAGAGAATTTGCGGATGAAATTATCAAAAAAGGCAGAAACCTTAAGTTTAAAAGCTCCCATTCACGATAGCTTCAAAATAAAAGACTGAGGCCAGGCGCTGGAGATGTGGCTCAGAGGTTAAGAGCACTGGCTGCTCTTCCAGAGGTCCTGAGTTCAATTCCCAGCAACCACATGGTGGCTCACAGCCATCTGTAATGAGATCTGGCGCCCTCTTCTGGCCTGTAGACATACATGCAGGCAGAACTCTGCATGCATAATAAATAAATTTAAAAAATAAATAAAAGACTGAGGGCTAAACCTAACAACGAAGTGGAAAGAAGTTCTGTGGTGAAAACTCCAAAACACCGAAGAAAGAAATTGAAGAAGATGGAAGCTGAGCACGGTTCTCATGCTTATGGATGGGCAGAATTTAAATTGTGAAAATGGCCGTGTTACCAAAAGAGAGGTACAGATTCGAGGCAATCCTCATCAAAATCCTAATAACATTCTTCACAAAAAGATAGGGAAAAAAAACAAGCCTAAATTTCACATGGAGGCATAAATTATTCCCAACAGCTAAAACAACCCTCAACAGAAAGAGCGAAGCTTGAGGTGTCATAATACCTGACCTTAAATTAGACTACAGAAACACAGGAACAAGACCAGCATCGTGCTGGTACAAAATCAGGGTGGAATAAAACAGAAAAGCCAGAAAGAAGCCAACACAGCCACAGCTACCAGACTCTTAACAAAGGTACCAAAAACACACGTTGGAGGAAAGACAGACAGACGGCCTCTTTAATAATGGTGATGGAAAAAAATGGATGCTCGTGTGTAGAAAAGGGAAATTGGATTGCTCTATCTCACCCCACACAAAAGTCAATTCAGAATGAATCAAAAACTTTAATATGAGGTTTGTGGATTTAGCTCAATAGTAGAGCACTTGCCTAGCAAGCGCAAGGCCCTGGGTTCGATCCTCAGCTTAAAAAAAAAAAAAAAAAAACACTTTAATATGAGATCAGAAACTCTGAATCTATTAAATGAACACATTTCAAGATATAGACAAGGACTTTCCAATAGGACAGGAAATAATCCCAAAGAATTTCATGAAATTTAAAAGTTCCTGACAGGGAAGGGTGGGAGTGATGTAATTATATTGTAAATTTTTAATTAAAAAATAGTAATAGGTTTTTCCCTAGGGTCCATCTAGTCTCAGATTCTAACTACTTTAGCAGCATCAGGTATAGGTTCCATCTCATGGAGTAACTTAAATCCAATCAAAGAGTAGTTGGTTACTCCCGTCACATTTGTACCACTACTGTGCCAGTATAGTGTAGCTGGGTCACTGTGGTGGTTTGAACAGGAATGGCCCCCATAGGTTCATATAAATAGATTTGAATGTGTGATCACCAGGGAGTGGCACTATTAGGAAATGTGACCTTATTGAAGTAAGTGTGGCCTTGTTGGAGGCCATTTGTCACTAGGCATGGGCTTTGGGGTTTCAAATGCTCAAGCAAAGCATAGCGCTCTCTCTCTCTCTCTCTCTCTCTCTCTCTCTCCCTCTCTCCCTCTCTCTCCCTCTCTCCCTCTCTCCCTCTCCCTCTCCCTTCCTCCCTCTCTCGGCTGTCTGTGGATCCAGATATAGAACTCTCAACTCCTTCTCCAGTACCATGTCTGCCTGCATGCCACCATGCTTCCTGCCATGATGACAATGGCCTAAATCTCTGAACTGTAAGCCAGCCCTAATTAAATGTTTTCCTTTGTAAGAGTTTCCCTGGTCATAGCGTCTCTTCACAGCAATAGAAACCCTGACTAAGACAAGGTGGCAGGTTTTGTAGCTGGTGACTGCTTTTCTCCTCCAGTACTATGCAAAGTACTTCCAGAACCATGAACACCAGTCAGTAGAGGTAGAACTTCTAGTTGGATACTAGCTGGATTTCTCCATGTTCAGTGATGTTTAAGCGGCGTCTTCAGCAAAAGGACCTTACCATCAGGTTGTAGAGGTAACCAGTAGCCTTGACAGTGATGTTCGGGGATTTCTATGGAACCCTTTTGTGTAACAACTCAACAAGATATAACCCATTCCTGGTACTGGAGGTTTTAGTTGATGATTTATGGTAACTAGTTGGATCATTACATCCCCCATTACTTGGTGACCTCCATTTATATTCCTTTCATATATGTATATATTTTAGGGAGCCTCTACAGTGGTAGGTTTCCATATGGCTTTTCAAAAGACCTTAGTGTTAGTTGTCTCAATCTTCTTTACCCTGCCCTGCCACTCCCTCCCCCTTTTAATCCTCAAATTTTATTTCCCCTTTATAACACAATGTTCTATTTCCCCTTCTTTAGAAGATCATCTCCCCCTCCCCGCCCCCGTCCCTTACTAGCTGCCTAACCTCTGTGGTTATTCTGATCAAAATACACGTATCTAAAGCTTAGAAGCTAACATCCACAGTACAATATTTGTCTTTTTGAGTCTGGGTCACACAACATCACTCAGGATGATTGTTTACAGCTACATCCATTCACTTGTAAACTTCATAGCTTCATTTTTCTTAACAAATGAATAATATTTTGCTGTGTATGTAAATGTACCACATTTTCATTATCCACTCATCAGTCAAAAGGCCTAGGCTGGGGCTGGGCTGGGGATTTAGCTCAGTGGTAGAGCGCTTGAGTGGCAAGCACAAGGCCCTGGGTTCTATCTTATGAACAGAGCAGCAATGAACAATGATAAGCAAGTCTTTCTGTAGTAGCATGTAGAGTCCTTTGGGCTATGCCCAAGAATGGTAGAGCTGGATCTTACAGTAGATTGATTTTCAGCTTTTTGAGGAACATCCATGCTGTGGGATGTCTTTCTGTATGCTGTGAATATATGTTGCTCCCATTGGTTAATAAATAAGCTGCTTTGGCCTATGGCAAGGCAGCTTAGAGGCAGGTGGGAAATCCAAGGAGAGAGACAGGAAAGAGAAAGGCAGGAAGAGGAGACGCCAGCCTGCCACCCAAGGAATAACTTGCCAACAGACTGTAGTACCACAGCCATGTGGCAATACATAGATTAATAGAAATGGGTTAATTTAAGATGAAAGAGCTAGCTAGCAAGAAGCCCAAGCCATAGGCCATACAGTTTGTAATTAATATAAGCCTCTGTGTGTTTACCTGGTTCCTAGTGGCTGTGGAACCAGGCAGGACCCAGGAAAACTTCCAACTACACATCTACACTGATTTCCATAGTGAGTGTATCAGTTCGCACTCCCACAAACAATGACTAAGTTTCACGAATCCTCATCGATGTGTGTTATCGTTTGTTTGATTGATCTTGGCCATTCTGATGGAAGTGAGGTAAACTACATTTCAATGTAGTTTTAATTTGCATTTCCCTAGTGGCTGAGGATGTTTACCACTCCTGGGAATATGGCCAAAAGGAATCTAAGTCAACATGCCACAGATAACCTTTCACATCCACATTTATTGGTATACTATTTCCAAAAACCAAGATATGAAATTGGCCTAGATGCCCATCAATAGATGAAGGGATAAAGAAAATTATTACATGTACACTGTATAATTTTATTCAGCCATAAAATGAAATTATTATCTTTTTAGGGAAAGGGATGGAACTGGAGGTAAGTTAAGAAAAATAAGTCAAAACCAAAAGGACAGATAATGCATGTTTTCTCTCACATAAACAACCTATATTTTTAAAGTATGTACATATAATGTGGTGTGTGTGTGTGTGTGTGTGTGTGTGTGTGTGTAAGCAGAAAGCAGACAATTTGAGGGCAGAAGGGGATCAGTGAGGCACAGGATAGGAGAGAAAGAAAGGGCAGTGTGTTGGGGTGGTATATAAGCAAAGTACAATGATGCATGTCTGAGAATGTTATAAGGAAACCCATTTTTTTAAACTAAAAATTAAGTTCACAATTGGGGGGAAAAATCAATGTAGGGACTGAAGAGGTGGCTCAGATGTTGAAAGTACTTATGCCAGGCAGCGGTGGTGCACACCTTTAATCCCAGCACTTGGGAGGCAGAGGCAGGTGGATCTCTGTCAGTTCAAGGCCAGCCTGGTCTACAGAGTGAGATCCAGGACAGCCAGGGCTACACAGAGAAACGCTGTCTCAAAAAAAACAAACAAAAAACCAAACAAACAAAGTATGTGTTGCTCTTGCAGAGGACCCAGGCTCAGGCTCCAGCACCCATGGCACAATTGTCTGTTAACTCCATTTCTGGGGGATCTAATGTCCTCTTGTCCTCTGTGGGCACTGCACACATGCGTATGCACACATGCTGTCAAAATACTCATACATGTAAAATAAACATAAGTGTCTTTATTTTTTTTTTTAATCAATGTACAACAGAACAGGGACTGTGTCTTGGAAGGAGCAGCTGAAGTAGGGCTAAAAACATAGGCTCCTGGAGCCAAGCAGCTCACGTGTGACTCTGGGCTTCCTCACCTAGAAGCAGTATGATGCTGTGTGGTCCTTGGGGGCTTCATCCACATCAGTACTAGGCACAGAATATTACCAGCTACCGTTCGACAGAGCTTGAAGGTTTGTGTAGGGTCAGATGCTGGCAAAAAAATAAGCACTCAATTTTTAAATAACTTTGTAATAAAATAGAGATGATTTTTCACATTATTTTTAAATGTCTTTTTTTTTCTTTTAAACATAAATCAAAAATATTACATATTAATTTTTCAATTAGGAAAAATATACCATTCTTGGCAGCCTTTTCTGTGGGCTGTTTTCTTCTCAAATATTCACTGTCATGCTCCTAAGGCTTGCCATTTAGAAGGGCCAAGCCTTTCTTTTCCTGGTTGTTGCTGCCCCCTTGTCGGAAATTAAGGGTACTACAGAAATCAGACTGTTTTGAGCAAAGCTTTTCAACAATACAGTCGCCTCAATCTGGGGGTGAGCCCTGTAAATAATTATCTGCTTGAAAATATGCCTACTTACTTCTGGGCTTCGAATTTCCTATACAACTTTTGGCAGCAGTAACCTGTCTGAAATAATTCGGGGGACAGCTTTCACACCAGCTCCCTGGGCATATGTCCCCTTCAAGCAAACTGGTACCAGGGATGGGAGGATAAGTAGGGGGTCCAGTCCACACTCCCATGACGTACACAAACCAGCAGAGTGGACACTTGAGTGAAGAGAAGCCTGAATGGAGTGATGAGCAGTGTGGACGCCGGTGCAGCCGCATCTGAGAGCACCAGACCACATACCGTCAAAGGAGCCTGTCCTGTAAGAACTAGCAGGGGCCAGTCAGGTCAAGAGGAAGCCACAGTCCTTTCTGAAAAGCACCAATTGAATGTGCCAAGGCAGGGCAGCCAGTTCAGCCAACAGCCAGAGAGGAACTGCGCTGGGCATAGTGACGCACACCTGGAATCCCAGAACTAGGGGCTATGGCAGAAGTCTCCAGTTCGAGGTCAGTTGGGGCTACTGGGTAACCTTGTCTCAAAATAAAATACAGAAGATGTATTTCTGTTAGTAGAGAGCACGCCTGGCATGTGTGATGCCATTGTTTCAGCTCTTGGTACCACAAAAAAGGTTTGTTTGTTTGTTTTTTATTCTACAATACCAAGGGCCAAAAAGTCAATGTTAGCAGTTAAGGGAGTATAGTATAATACTAAATGTATCTATTGATGAAGTATTGGCTGGGGCCAAACCAGGGCCAGCTGATTGGTACCACTTCTCAACCTCTCAGAACAGAAATCAATGTCTATTTCTGAAGGCTAGTGTAAAAAAATAAGTGAGCAGTGGATTTTTTTTTTGTAAATTACAAAACTAATAAGCATTAACATATGTTACTTATTAAGTGTAGATTTTTAATTTTTCCTTTGAACAAAGAGTTATAACTATGATGGTTTTGCCTTTGTTTTTTAAGAAAGGACCTCATGTATCAGAGGTTGGCTTTACACTACTTATGTTGGGGCTGGAGAGGTGGCTTGCTGGTTAAGAGCACTGGCTGCTCTTGCAGAGGACCTGGGTTTGAGTCCTAGCACCCACACTGTAGATCACAACCATCTGTAACTTCAGGTCCAGATCCAATCCTTCTGACCACAGATACCAGGCACACTTATGATGTGCGCACACATGCACACACACATACAGGGAAAACATACACATAAAATAAATATTTTCATTTATGCCTATGTGTGGGTGTGTGCACATAAGTGTATGTGTCCTGAGAGTCTAGAGGTGGGGACACTGGATCACTTGCAGCTGGAGTTAAGGCGGTTGTGATCCAGCTGCATAGGTGCTCCGAACCGAACTCAGATCCTTCCTAAGAGCATCATCAGCCTTCCTAACTGCTGAGCCACCTTGCCAACTCCCTAATTGGACGTTTGTTGGTGGTGAGGAGGGAACCTCTACACAGCCAAGGCTGACCGTGGACTCCATGCTCCTGCTCTGCTTCACGAGTGCACTACCATACATGTGGCTTACATGACACGCTGTATGACCCCATTCCTGCTGGAGTGATTGGGAGTGATTCCTTGTTAGCAATGGTCAGTGTGAGTGGTTTTGGTCGTTTTCAGTGCCAGCTCATGCTTTCTCACTTTCCTTCCATCACCAAGGCTACGACTTCTTCCTTTCAAATGCATAATGCAGACAGACCTGCTGTTCCTAAAAGGCTAAGCTCAAATCCACTGTCCTCTGGCTCCTTCCTTAACCACATGAAGAAAAACTGTCCTCTGGACATCACAGAGAACTGGACTTACAGCTGCATTCTGACACTCTGTCCTGGTACTGCTACTTCACTGTTTTCTCTTTTTCAGGTGCTTAGCCTGGGCTGGAAAATATCCTGCAGTCCCTGGAAATGGCAGAGAAATCCTAAATGTCCCTTGGTAAGCTTATCTGAGGTATTTCCAAAGTGATCTCTCCTCAAGCCATGAAGTCTTCTTTGTGACAATAGAAATAATGCTATCAGCACTACAACAGGATTTTGAGATACATATAAACATGATCTCAGGCTGGGCGATGGTGGCGCACACCTTTAATCCCAGCACTTGGGAGGCAGAGGCAGGAGGATCTCTGAGTTCAAGGCCTACAAAGCCAGGCCAGGCTCCACAGCTACACAGAGAAACCCTGTCTCGAAAAAACAAAAACAAACAAAACACAAAACCATGATCTTAGTTCTTCTTGACCTAAGACCACCACTTACTGAAGAAAAAAAACTAACTACGATTATGCCTGTTTATGAATTGGAAAACTGAGATCAACTTGCCGAAGGTCACAGAGCCAGTAATTGGCACGCCTAGAGGACTAATGCCAGAACCAACCAGTCACCCATGCTGCAGTGACACCCTGTTCTCTCCCCTCACAGCAAAGGCAGAGAGGGCTCCACCAGGCTGCCTGGCTCCTCCAGGCTGGCTAACACCACAACCGTGAACATTTGTGGTTCGGTGTTCCCCAAACCAATGTCAACTAGGAAGTAGCTGGAAAAGTATCTTGGATAGAGAGTGGCTTAGGGTTTCTGTCACTGTGAAGAGACAACATGACCATGGCAACTCTATATAAAGGAAATCATTTAACTGGGGCTTGCTAAAAGTGTCAGAGATTCAGTCCATTATCATCACGATGGGGCATAGCGGTGTGCAGGCAGAATGGTGCTAGAGAAGTAGCTGAGAGTCCTAATCTTATAGGCTACAGAAAGTGGTCTGAGTGTCACATTGGGCCTGATCAAAGGAGACCTCAAAGCCCAACCCCATAGTGACACATATACTCCAACATGGCCACACTTCCTCCAACAAAGCCACACATCCTAACAGTACCACTCCCTATGAGTTTATGAAGACCAATTACATTCAAACTACCATGGACACTGACAAGGACTTTCACTCCAGTGGCCTGGCCAACTCTATTGGAAGAAACAGTTTTATTTATATAAAAAAAAAAAAAATTTTTTTTTTTTCTTTTTGGGCAGGGTAGCTTTCCATTGCCCTGGTTGTCTTGGAACTCATCTGTGTACAACAGGCTGGCCTTGAAATAACAGAGATCCGACTGCCTCTGGCACTGAACCTTCTTGGGAGTACTCTGATTACCTCTCACTGTTTGCACAAACAGGTATTTCCATTCCTGTGGTGGTTTGAATGTATTTGGATCCCATAAACTCATAGGCAGTGGCACCATGAGGAGGTGTGGCCTCGTTGGAGAAAGTGTGGTCTTGTTGGAGGCTGGATGATGCACACCTGCTGTTGGAAGTGTGTCACTGTGGGGCAGGCTTTAAAGTCTCTTTTTTTCAAGCTTCCCTGAACGTGACCGTCAGTGGACTTCCTGTTGCCTGCACTATGGAGCACTCTCAGCTCCAACACCGTGTCTGTCTGCAGGCTACCATGCTCCCTGTCATGATCACAATGGACCGAACCTTACAGGTGAGACTGTAAGGATGCCACCCTCAATTACGTGTTTTCTTTGGAAGAGTTGTGGTGGTCATGGTGTCTCTACCCAGCAATGGAAACCCCAAGACAATTCCTTTCATCACTGCCAGCCTGGGAGCAGAGGTATCAACAACTTCTGACATGCTTGAGTCACACGGGAATCTCATTCTCAGTAGGGATGGGTAAAACCCACCTGTTCCTCAGAATCCCACAATACTGAGGCCGAGCTGCAGACCACACAATGATGGCACTAGCCCAAAGCAGTTCTCCCTGTAAGATCTTGTTAGTGCTTAGGAATCTCCTTCCAAATACACACATTCTGCAAATGAACTATGGGGCACCTAGGATGAAGAGCACACTTCAAAGGCCACAGAAGCCAGTGCTAACCCAGGGTTTGTTTTTTGT
This sequence comes from Onychomys torridus, assembly GCF_903995425.1. Lineage (NCBI taxonomy): Eukaryota > Metazoa > Chordata > Mammalia > Rodentia > Cricetidae > Onychomys > Onychomys torridus. The sequence continues at coordinate 40,238,550 of NC_050465.1, forward strand.
TGTCTGTTTTGCCCAAGTGACCTATCCTATCTGTTTCTGAGGTACTGAAGTATTTTTGTATTTAGACAATAATACGGCATGGACAAACTATGTGCTCACATCCTACCATATTTCCTTCCCAATGGAATCAAGACTGGGTTTTCCTCTTTCCTACCCAGAACTGGTCTTTCCATCTGAAGGTCCTAAGCTCACTAGCAGTGGAGTAGCATCACCTACAGTCCTACCCAACTGTGCACACTGAGCTACAATGAAGACTGCCTTGAAAAAACATGTATGTTGGCAAAAACATGGCATGAATGTTACTGGAATAACCATTCGCTGTCTGATTAGATTGAAAGCCTGATTCACAAAACAGAACTAGGGCTTGGTATCATTAATTTGGATCAAAAGTCCACTATCAGCCAGGCGGCGGTGGCGCACGCCTTTAATCCCAGGACTCGGGAGGCAGAGCCAGGTGGATCTCTGTGAGTTCAGGGCCAGCCTGATTACAGAGTGAGTTCCAGGACAGCCACCAAAACTACACGGAAAAACCTTGTCTTGAAGAAAAAAAAAAAAAAAAATCCATTATCTAGCTAATCTTAGGCACTAGGAGAACCTACTTTATTATTCTGCTAAATAAACAGTAATAAACTGGCCAGCTAAGTCTGTTTCTCAACCTGAGTCACAACCCTTTTGGAGGTCAAACAACTTTCACAGGAGTCGTATATATATATCATGCATATCAGATATTTATACTACAATTCACAACAGCAGCACAATTACAGTTATTAAGTAGCAATAAAAATAATTTAATGGATGAGGTTCACCACAACATGAGAAACTATATTAAAGGGTAGTAGCATTAAAAAGGTTGAAACACAGGGCTCTAAGTTCTTATCTTTATACTGATAAATGAATGTATCTCTCAACCTTCATCAGGGAAGCTTCTTTTTGCAATAGATAGAGACCAACAGCTGGTCAGGGTCCAACAAGAGACAATGGAGTACTCAGTTCCAAGTGGGACATCTGTCATCACAGCCCTGGATTAGTTCCTTTTCTGTTGCTGTGACCAAGACAAAAAGAAAAGGTTCCTTTGGGCTGACAGGTCCAAATGGACAGGAGTCAGTCACGGCAGGGAGCTATGGCAAAACTGCTGCCGGGGCAGGAAACCACAAGCAAGAAGCCACACGAGCATGCTAGAAACAGCATGGGTCTTTAAAGACCTCAAAGCCCACCTTCAGTGACATGCGTCCCCCAACTAGGCCACTCCTAAGCTTCCCCAGATTACCACCAACTGGGGACAAAATATTCAAATGCCCAAAACTAGGACAGACTTTTTTTTTAATTAAAAGTTGTGGTTTTTTTGTTTTAGTTTTTAAGATTTATTTATTCATTATGTAGGCAGAAAAGAGCGCCAGATCTCATTACAGATGGTTGTGAGTCACCATGTGGTTGCTGGGAATTGAACTCAGGACCTCTGGAAGAGCAGTCAGTGCTCTTAACCTCTGAGCCATCTCTCCAGCCCATAGGACAGACATTTTTAATTCAAACCACCACACATCCCCTTCCCTGAAGACTGTGATCATTTTGGAAGAGTGGACTGTAAAGTTGATACTCTGTTGGTCAAGGGGGTCCCAGAGGCCACCACAGCTTCTGATGCCAATGTCTGTATCTGTAGTGCATTAACCAATAACCTAGACTAAATGTGTCAATGTTGTATGAAGGAATAAAGAGTCTTCCTCTAGAATTAATTTGACTATAAGTGTGCCCAAATTTGAACTTTCAGCACTCGGGAGGCAGAGGCAGGTGGATCTCTGTGAGTTCAAGGCCAGCCTGGGCTACAGAGAGAGATCCAGGAAAGGTGCAAAGCTACACAGAGAAACCCTGTCTCGAAACCAAAATATTAAAATTAAAAGCCATTGTTTTGAACTCTCTCCTTCTTTCCTCCTTCTCTGTTTGTAGTTACTTCCCTAGGTCTGTTCGGTCTAACTCTGTACCTTTCCCTGTGTGGTCTGTCCTTGATGCTGTCGCTAACAAAGGTCTTTCTCTCAGTATTTCTTCAACAGCACAGAAGGCACCGCATGGGTAAGGAATGAGGGACACTTTACAGAAATCTTTAATAAGAGTTTTACAAGGGAAGAAGTAACTTTACTTCTGACCCAGAAACACTCTGTACTGCAAACATACATTATCAAGCTGTATCCAAAGGATGCTGGCAATATTTATGGCAGGCATTGTTGAATAAGGTTGCTTCCAACCTGTTGGCTGCATTCAGCAACATACACATACATTACTCTGGGTCAGAAGCATTAAGAGTACATAAACTTAAGATTAAAAAGCTATGTATTAACCTGGGTTCTAAAAGCTGATTACATGAGATATCCAAGGCATTGTTAGATCAATTACATTGTTCTCTTAAAGGCAACTTAAGCAGACCAAGTACACAGTAAATGCAGTCTAACATCTCCAGAGTTCTAACGTTGCTATGGCGTCTGCCAAACTTACCTATGTTATCACCTCAGGTCTTAAGAGACCAGCAGTTCAAATGGAATAACAAGCCTCCTTAGGTGCTGATGGCACTGAACTCTTACACCAGACTCCAAGTCTGCAGATGCTGTGAGGACAGACAACTGAACAAATTCTCACAGCTGACTTTCCACAGAACTTACATGGCCATTTACCCAAAGTCAGTGTCTTAGGTATTTGCTAAGTATTACCTCGTTACTTTCCAGGCATTTTTGCTTAAAAGAAAATGCTTTTTACATATCCTATACTTTAGCAGACATGAGTCCTACTTAAAGTCTGAGGCCAGATAGGCACGGTGGCATGAGCCTGTGGTCCCAGCCCCAGGAAGGCGGAGGAAGGACCACTAGGAATTTAAAGTCAGCCTGAGCTACAAGTTCCCAACCACCCTTTCAAAATCCCCCAAGTCTGAAGCTAGCTGTGTTCCTCAACCTTGGAAGATTTTACTCCCACAAAGGATGAAAGCTGATGCCCAGAGGCATTTTTGGCTGTCACATAAGAGATTGGATGTCCCTGGCACCTAAACCAGAAGTCGGGGATACATTTATAGGCCATCCCCACACATAGGATTTATGTGGCCTAAAATGTTAGTGCAGAAAGAGTAATTCTGGGATTGCTGTATTATATCTTCATATCTCTTCAATTAACCTTACAAAATGTAAATGCCAGACTACTTAACTAATAGAGCTGTAATTATTTTTTCAACTTACTTTAGTTTTTGTTTTGTTGGCTTTCTGGCAGTCTTATATATACCCCAGACAGGGAACTTGCAACCCTCCTGCCTCTGCTGGGATAAGAGGCCTATGTCACCATGCCCACCTCAGTTTCTTATTTCATGAAGAAAAAACATGTCCTAGCATTTAACTTCAGTTGTTTGGCCAGCAACCCAAGGAGCTCTATATAATTAAAATAGTAAACCACAACAGAGCATAAACAGTACAATACCATACAGTCAACTGAGATTAAGAACTGGTATACTAAGACTTTAAATATAATAAATTTTATTTATCTGGTGGTATGTGATGCTCATAGGGCACCATACAACAAATTTTAAAAATACAATATAAAAAAAAAAAAAAAATCAAACAGCCAAAGAAATCAATTCCATCAGAGGGCAATGGCCCATGGGGGGGGGGGAAGCCCAGAGAAAAACCCACCCTCTGTCCCCTTAAGAACATTAATTCTTCCTGCCTAAATTTTGCCTTAAGAAACATCAGAACAAAGTGCTAAAGGTCTTTGAGAAGAGTTAAAACTTCACATAACATCTTTCACAAGGGTTTAACACAAAATGCTTTTCTTATTAATAATAGCATTAAACAATCCAAAAATCTGAACGTCTATTTGGTCAAAATCTTGAGGTCCCAGCCTTTAAGCATTTCCCCCCTTATCCATCCTTAAATGACCTCCATCAGCAAATGTCACTCAAGGGGTAAGCAGCCTCCTTTCATCTGCATTTCTAATGCAGAGCTTATTTTCCACAAATAGCAGAGATAAACAAACTTAAGCTATGTTAAGTATTTTAGCTGATAATACATCAAATTGTCCCAAGAATGGTTTAAAATCAAACTTTAACTTTGAGAACTGTATTCAATTCTCAAGATTAAAAATTACCAAGGGTTATTTGAAATCAACTATACAAAACAGCAATATTTAAAAGTGCATAGGGCATGGCTAGAAAAATTCTAAGAACAGGAAAGTGGTTTGGGAATTTATGGTTGATTTTACTACACAATGGTATGTATTGTCAAGAAGTCAGACCACATACAAGGAACAAGGAGCTGTGTCCTGGCTGGGAACACTTAATGCTCAGTATCAATTTTATAAAAGCAAAGCAGAGGTGTTTCTCCTCTAAGCTCCCACCAGAGACTTCTTTGTTAATAGGAGCACAAACTACCTAGTGCGTCGAGAAGTTTGAAAGTAGCAGAGTCATAGGCTAGTCACACTGACAGCAGAATTGATTTCCCTTCAGAATCCATACAAGTACAAACAGAGAGCGACAAAACACCGATGGGGAGAAAAGGCTTAAAAACAAGAAATTTGGGGCATAAAGTAATGGAAGAAAACCGATTCATTCATTGCCCCCAAACATTAAAGTAGAGCCTTAACTTAATGCTTGGCTCTCAGAACTGGAGGGCATTTGGCTTACGCTGCACATTTAGACCAATGTATTATCGGATTGCTACAAGCTAAGCAAATTCAGGTATTCTTGCTTCTGCCATTGCACAGCACCCTGGTACATTAGGACTCTGAGCGTGCCCCCTTTTCCAGTGTACTGGCTTCAAAAGGCAAAAGCCAGGTCATATGCACCTCTGCAGCCCCTGCATCTAAGGACAGTGGCTAGCATGCGGCAGGTATTTAATAGCTGCTTACTGAATAAACTGATTAGTGGCCTACCACAAAAGTTCAAAGACTGTTACCATACTAGCATTTCTGAGCGTCGCTCCCAACAGGAAGAACACACTTCTGAAGTATAGACAGCTTTTCCACTTTCTAAACTCAGGCCCTATAAGAGTTGGACATAACTTAAAATACACCCTTTATGCCCAGTCATAAAGCATTTTGAGAAATCAAGAGGTGAAAGGTGCTATGTAAGTACAAAATGCTGTTCAAGAGAGTGTGAAGTCTACTTCCTATGTGATGGAATGGTCACGCTACACTGGGGGACACCCCAAAGGAACACTTCTCGTCATCAACAAACAAGGGACTTCTGGCAAAGAGACCATCATTTTATAATGTGTTCTGCTACGTTCCATAATAAACCAGTGACAGAAAATGAAATTAGGCAACTTACTCTACACAAACCGATACATTACCAAAGTTCTGCATTTTACAAGTTATATTCAAAAAACACACACAAATTAGCATTTTGTACACGAATGTTTATTTCTCAATTAAACATTCCCCTTAAACACAAGGAATGAATTCTAAATCTTCATAAAGATGAATAAAAAATGACATCCCTCCAGTATAGTGTGTGTAATCACTGTCCTTGGTCACTACTGGCGTTTACTGTTTAACCTCAAAAACAAAAGTTATTTAAAAATCATGCTACTGGATTTCTACCCCTTCCTATGACCAGCTCTACACTGATCTGCAATGTTTACAAGTTTATATCATCAGATCGAAGCAAGTTTAAGGTGTGAAACAGCTGTGTATTAGACACACAATAAAGTTACAAGATATAGTCAAGTTCATAACGAATATAGGTGTTCTTATCGTCATTGTAGATTCTTGGGTAATGTGCTATGAGAGCGTCCTGGGAGCCAATGTAGATGGAGTTGTAAATTTTCCAATACACATCTCTGACTTTCCGAGCTGGATGAAAGAGACCCTAGAATAATTGAAAGGCAGAGTTACTTCTACTTACAAAGTGTGAAGACATGATTAGGAGTGTTCCGCCTCAGCTGGCGGGATGGGACACACCTTTAATCCTAGCACTCAGGAGAGAGAAGCAGGTAGGTGATCTATCTAGGAGTCCAAGGCTAGCCTGATGCACATAGTGAGCCCCAGGCCAATCAGAGCTACAGAGTGAGGCCCTGTCTCAAAAAAATAAACACGTACTTCCTTTGAAGAGGGAAGGAAAAAAATCTGGAAATGCACAAAATTGTAATGGGTAAACACAAAATTAATTCCTACCTCACTACAGAACTGTCTCCCGGTAATTAGTGAGGGACACTTGCCCACTTGAGCATGGCTCTTAACAGGCCTTGCCCTTCCCCATTCCATTCCTAAAACAAGTGCCCAAAGTCTATTCCCTTATTTGGCCACTTCCTCCTCCTGAGGCAAACCACCAAGGTCCAGCTATCAAAAGCCCCCCTTTGGCTCATCTAATTAACATGCCCAATCAAAATATACCATCTCAACCTAGCCCATTCTAACACAAACCTCTCTTTTTTCTCTTCGTATAAATTACACCTGCTGAGCTGGATAAATGACTCCTTGGTTAAGAGCACTGGCTGCTCTCCCAGAGGATCCAGTTTAAACCCCAGCACCCACACGGCAGCTCACAACTTAACTCCAGTTCCAGGGCTTCTGACACCCTCACACAGACATGTGCAGGCAAAACACCAATGCACAGAAAATAAAATGTAAAAGTAATGAAAAATTACACCTGCTACCGGGTGGTGATGCACACCTTTAATCCCAGCACTCGGGAGGCAGAGGCAAAGTGGATCTCTGAGTTCAAGGTCAGCCTGGCCTTCAGAGTGAGTTCCAGGACAGCCAGGGCTACACAGAGAAATCTTGTCTTGAAAATCAAAAGGGGGGAGGGGGAGACACCTACAAGGTCATTTACTCCTCTCTCTCCTCTCTCTCCTCTCTCTCCTCCCTCCCTCTCTCTCTCTCTCTCTCTCTCTCTCTCTCTCTCTCTCTGTCAGAGTCAGAAAGCAGCCACTTGAACTGCTTAAAAGGCTGGAGAGATGGCTCAGTGGTTAAGAGCACTGGCTGCTCTTCCAAAGGTCCTGAGTTCAATTCCCAGCAACCACATGGTGGCTCACAACCATCTGTAATGAGATCTGGCGCCCTCTTCTGGCCTGCAGGGACACATGCAGACAGAACACTGTATAAATAAATCTTTAAAAAAAAAAAAAAAAGGCTCTCTGTTGAAACAGGTGTTTGGGTGCAGTCTGTGCCTAATCAGGGCCGGGAGAGAACCCCCCACTCTGCAGGGTCTCCTTCAAAGTTATGACTTCATAATAAACTAAATGATTTTTAAGTGAGCTTGTATAAAAACAAACAACAAAACCCCACATTTAGCCTACCTGTAAGCAATACTGCAACATTCTGCATGGTCCAATAGCAACTCTCAGGCCCTCCAGAGCTCCCATAACTGCCTGGATTACATGGGGAGATGTCTCAAACACATTAGGCCATACATAGTTGAGTAAGTGATTCAGAGAATCTTCACAGCCAAATCCGTATACACCAAGTGACATGTGTTGTACCACTGCACTAGCTGTCTGTCTGTGTACAAGGTCCCTGTAACGGAGGGAAAAAGTCTTTAAGTTAGTCTTAATTTTATAAGAAATTCACTTGCATATTAGAAACCAAATTACATTTGACTAACAGTCAATATTTCATTTAAACTCTGTAACCTTAAATATGATAAGTCAATACCAGCATATAAATCAAAATTGAAGTTGCTCTCAAATTTTTCATTCAAAAATTAAATGTAGGAGAAAAACCAATCAGGTTTTCAAAACCGCATAAATAAGAACTTTCATCTCTTACAGTACCTGAATTTGTGTTCATGACAATCAATATGCTGTTCACTCTGTACCTACTCTGAGTGAAACATGAAATAAAGTAGAGCCCATGCATTTGCCAAGCTCTTAACAATCTTCAAAGAGTAAGAAAAAAATATTAACTATAACACTGTTACTTTTATTTATGATCTGACTTATTTATCACAATGAAGCAGATGTTCTCAGTAAGTTTTCCAACTGAGTATTCTTTTAGTCATTTTCAATTGAGTTACCCCTACCTCAACTTACAAAGATTACATCTTTTTCATGGTTATTAATTCCCTGAGAATTACGTACAATGTATCTTGAGCACATCCATCCCCAAAGCACATTTTTGAAACACACAGAGAAGCGACAACTACTGCGAACTCTACAGCTGAACATGAAAAGCTCAGCCGAGCAGCGCTGCTGCCCACCTTCATCCCAGCACTCAGGAGCAGAGGCAGGCGGATCTCCGAATTCACTGCCAGTCTCGTCTACAAAGGGAGTTCCAAGACAACCAGGGCAACTGTCTTGAAAACCAAACAAGAAGAAAATAGAAGAAACCTTTCTAAGAGTTGAGATCACAAAATAAAAGAATGCAAAAGGCATAAGAAATTATTGATACATGAAAATTACAAAATGTACATCTGACAGAAGTCTGAAATTTTCTACAAGGAATTTGATATATTAACAGAGAATATAAAATTCAAATTTATTTGCAGTGCAATAAATATTCAAGTGTTTTTCTTATGAACAACCCCCAAACCAGAAAGTTCTACCAAACTTTTCAATTCTGCTATCAGTTTTATATGTAATCAATATATGAAGAGACAAGTCATGTTTACTTTTCACAAAATCCTCCAAATCAGAACACAACTTTTAAGCTCAAATCACACATTTCAATGGTTGTAGTGTTCAGACATGCCTCATGAAGAAGCAATGTGAGAGAGAAGCAAGGTGATTTACCGCTATTTTGTTTGGTCCTAGAAAAGCGGGCTTCTACAGACTGAAATTACTGATGTGTCTTCCTAATTACATCTCTACTTTCTGGTACCACACTGAGTCAGTATAAGCCGACCTTTACGAAGGTTACGAGTGACTCTGGCTACACTGAGGACTGACCCAGGACCTCATGCATGAAAGGACCACTACAACCCCACCAATTTCCACAATTTTGTTTTGAGATAGGGCAGTCTTAATATATTGTGCAGCAGGTTGGCATGGAATTTTCAATCCTCCTGCATCAGCCTCTATAGTAGTTGAGGTTAGAGGCACAACGTGGCCAGTTCAGTGAGTTATTTAAGCTGTCCACCACAGTAACCAGCTGAAAACTTAGGAGCCACTGAAACTACTTGAACCTCCCACCTTTCCTGAGAAACCTTGTCGGCTACAATTCATTCTGCACTTCGACTGAGACAGTAAACTGGCAGGACTCTCACCAAGTAACTCACAAGCAGTGCTGAACCAACAGCTGCCATCTGAACACTGGGGGCCTGCCAGGGAAAGACTATGCTCTGGCAATAAAGACGACCCTCGAGGATGGAGCTCAGGTGGTAGGTTACAAAGCTTGTAGGAAGCCCCACAGAAGCATGGTGGTACGTGTCTACTGCTCCAACACTATGGAGGTAGAGAAAGTGAGGAAATAAGTTTAAGGTCATGTTCAGCTACCCTGGGTGACCTGAGACACTGTCTCAAAATCAAAACTACAGATTTCACTGCCATACAGATTAACTCGTGTTCATCTTTTATTCCCCCAAATTGTTTTTTAAAAAGTGCCTCAAAATGTATTTAGCTTAACACATATGAAATGAGACTAACTCACTACAACAAATATTAAAGTAAGAAATTATACTTATTATGTGAAATAATCCATCACAGTAATGTTTCTTCTTTAACAATATAACAAAGAGATCATTTAAAGTTATCTTAGTAAAGTCTAATGTAAGACATATTGTTAATTTTCTTTGTACATTTAGTTTTAGTCACATACCTATCCATTAACGCATCCTCAAGTAAAGGCGTTACAGCATAGATATAGTCTTTTCCCATTTCACCAATATACTCAAACAAGAATGAGAGTGATTTTAATACTCCATTCTGAACATTGAGTTCAGGAACTCTGTACTCATTCATTAAAGCAGGGAGTACTGTGAAGGGCGAGCACGTCTCAGCAACAATGGCAATGGCTACAGTAGTGCACACTCTGTTCTGCCTTTCCTGAACCTTGAGGTTGTTTAAAAGTGTAGCCAGTACATCGTGAGGGCTGAAAAGAAACAAGAAAGTACACATCAGCAAGGTATCATACTTATTAAACTTGTTCTCAGAGAAAACAAAAACTGCAATGGAATGGAATGGAGTATCAGTGAACATAGTCATGTTCTGATAAACTTTTGAACTATAAAGAAATTTAAGTGGTAGACTCCAAAGCCAAGCAGAATATCCAAAACAAAAATACCCAAAACCCTGGATTCCCATGCTCAAATGCATAAAATCTGTTCCTCATCTTCCCCATTAACCCCACTCTCAGGTTTATCACAAAGTAAACATTAAGATATGAATTATAGGGTTAGGGATTTAGTTCAGTGGTAGAGCATTGCCTAGCAAGCATAAGGCCCTGGGTTCGATCCTCAGCTCAAAAAAAAAAAAAAAAAAAAAAATATGAATTATATATAAATACAGCATGTTGGCCCACACCTTTAGTCTTAGCACTTGGAAGACAGAGATAGACTAATCTTGAGTTAAGGCCAGCCAGAACTACACTGTGAGACTCTCCAAAATAAAAAGGTAAAATCAAAGAGGACCCGGGTATGATTCTCAGCACCAGCACCCACATGGTAGCTAACAACTTTCTCTACCTCCAAGTTCCAATGAATCCAATTCTATCTTGTGGTACCTGAGGGTACCATGTATATAAGTGGCATACAGACCTACGTGCAGGCAAAGCACTTATACACATAAAATAAAATTTTTAAATGACAACCAAAAAAAAAAAAAAAATTAAAGCAAGTTTAATATACAAAGAAAAAAAAACCTTACTGTCGAGAATCTCATACATGCATGACATGAGTTTTGGCCAAACCACCCCTTTTTCTTTCTAAGGTCTTTCTAAGGTCTCTCCTATTTCTCCCTTTCCTCACTGGTCCTCTCAACCTTATGTACTCCTTTTATAAATCCACTGAGTCAGGGCTAAAGAGTCAGCTCGGCGGTTAAGAACACTAGTTGCTCTCCCAGGTTTGATTCCCAGCCCTCACTCACATGGTGGCTCACAACCATCCATACCTTAAGTTCTTGGGGATCCAACACCCTCTTAGACCTCCACAGGAATCAGGCATGTATATGTGTAAATACATGCATATACATATAGGCATAAAATAAATACATCTAAAAGAACAATTTAAATCCACTAAGTCCCCATAGTGCCAATGTTCTGCGTATGGGTGGAGACATTGAACTGAAGCATGTGTTGTAGCCTCACAGGGGCTCCCTCTCTTAACACTGACTCTCCCCAGCAGTCATCAATTGCCAATAGCTCTTCAAACAGGGGACGGGAGCTCCGCAGTCCATGCCAGTGTTTTGACTGGCTTGATCTTGTGCAGGTCATGCAAAGTTACAACTCATCTAAGTCCCTGTGGTTCTTGTGTGCAACTATGCTGTCATGTCCAACAAGTATTCTTCTGCTGCAGATGTATACTACCTCTGGCATTTACAATCTTCATATCCCACTCTTCCAAAACAATCACAACATCTTGAGGATTACAGGTGTGATATAACTGTCATTATGTTAAATGATAAACTGCCCCCTAAGTTTTTATCTTTATACCCATAAATCAGTGCAGTTCTCAACCCATATCAAAAGCTTTTAACTTTTAGAAGTATATGTTTATTTTTGTATGTATAGTTAGCTTACATGTGTGTCTGCAGATCTCCCAACAATGGAGTTACATTTGTGGATTGTAAGGCATGTGGGTGCTGGGAATCAAAGCTGGCTCCTCTCTCACAGTAGCCAGTGCTCTTAACTGCTGGGCCATCTATCCAACCCCAGAGAAGCTTCTTTTTATTGTTAAGAGCATCTAAAACAGAGGTCCATAATCGACACCGGAGATTAAGACTGTAGAGTACTCATCCCTCAATATTTTAAGTAATATCCTAGCAGGACATGGGGCACAGGCTCTTAATCTGCCTTTATTCACAGAACTGAGGAGGCAGACCTCTGAGTTTGAGGCTGGCCTGGTCTATATAGAGAGTTCCAGGACAACCAGGACTACATAAAGACCCTGTCTCAAAAAAGAAAAAAAAATTAAACAATATCCTAAAAAAGACCAACAAAAACTTGAATGTATCCTGAAAATGGACCTATTTCCCTCTCTGAGACTATCTACACTGTAATAGGGGAAATTTTAACGCATTCCATCTATTTTAGTTCAATTAAGAGTTTAAAAAAAAAAGTTTAAAATAGGGAAGGGCAGGTCAGTGGTTAATGAAATGCCTTTTCTTCAAAGGATTAACTATGCAATGCCTCAAAAGATGTCTACATGAAAGCATTTTCCAACACAATGGTTTGTTAGAACCTAGCAGGAAAGTGAAAATACTCACCCAATGGCCTTTGCGATGTAACCAAAAGTGTTGACAGTAGCTCTTCGAATAGCTTTCTTGTGAGCTTTTAAGAGTTCTAGAAGCTCAAAGCAAATCCTCATCCACTCTCTTGCAGATACATATTCAGCTCCCCTAGTTAAAAAAAAAAATTAAAATTAAATGAGTTATCATTGTTGTGATATCAAGGTACTTTGATTTGTTTTTGTTGTGGTGGGGAGGAAGACCAGGGCCTCACACATGGAGAACAATGGTTCTCCCCTTACTCAAATCAAAGTTTAAAAAGCACATGTACATACTCAGTTTCATTCTGAAACCACTTCTAACTCTCCTGAAATATTAAATGAAAACTAAAGAAGTGGTGGTGCATATCGCTAATCCCAACACTCGGGAGGCAAGTTCAAGGCCAACCTATATAGTGAGTTCCAGGCCAGGCAGGGATACAATCAGACCTTGCCTCAAAAGAAAATTAAACAAAAAGAAAGAAAACCTGGCTCAGTTATAAAACTACACTGCTGAGTCGGGCAGTGGTGGCTCAGGCCTTTAATCCCAGCACTCAGGAAGCAGAGACAGGTGAATCTCTGAATTCCAGGCCAGCCTGGTCTATAGGGCGAGTTCCAGAACAGCCAGAGCCACACATAGAAATCCTGTGTCAAAAAAAACAACAACAAAACTACACTGCTGATTCTTATTAATAGCCAAAGCGAAATTTAACTGAAAATATTAATCTAGGATAACCTGACCATACTGTACTTGGGTAAGCAATTGTAAGTAAAACTTTCTCACTGAATATTAATCTGCTAAATCTAAAAATAAATACTGCATATAAGAAGGTTTAAGCCATCTACTTGAACTAAGTACTACTACTTAAAAATGTTGGAGTAATCTGCTTACCTGTCAGCAATGCGTCCAACAAGGTCGATACAATTCTCTTGTACTTTTTCATGCCTGTTCTTTAAGATGGGCGTGAGTCTAGGTAAGAGATCTTTAATTGGTGGTGTCATCTTATGCATACCTATTTGACAGAAAAAAAAAATGAACTATTACAACTTGAATTGCAACCTCTGCTCATTTTTCCTTTTACTGTGCAATGCAATACATAAATACAAACTTACAAGCTACCTATGGATAAAAGCCCCAGATTCTAATTAGATTTAGAATGTTTTAAAACTAATGAAAGCTTCTAATTACATGTAGAAATGAAAGAAATCAGTGATTTAAAGAATGAGGGTTACACCGGGAGGTGGTGGCACACGCCTTTAATCCCAGCACTCGAGAGGCAGAGCCAGGCGAATCTTTGTGAGTTCGAGTCTAGCCTGGTCTAGGACTGAGTGAGATCTAGGACTGGTTCCAAAGCTACACAGAGAAACCCTGTCTCAAAAAAAAAAAAAAAAACATAACAAAACAAAAACAAAAAAGAATGAGGGGTACTCAATAAGTTTTTATTTAGTTTGAAAATGCTATTTGTACACTGACATTTAAATATGGAAACAGCCTATGTTCTGACCAAAGACAACAGTATAAGCAAAAGCAGACATGTAAATCAGATCAGAACCCCCTTAACTGCAAAACAAAACAGATTTCCAGTCTTCCTGAAGTGATGGTTATCATCAGCCAGGTATTAGGAACTCTAGGCCTTTTTCCACCCCTTCAGTCCCACAGACGTTACTTCTGACACTATGCTTAAATAAGAGACATATCCCGTCCCATCCCCATCCCCCTATCCCCCCATGTCCTGTCCCCCCCCACCCTGGCACTGTAGAGCAGGTTGACCTCGAACTCCAGAGATCTGCCTACCTTGCAAGTGCTGGGATTAAAGTTGGGTGCCACCACTGCCCAGCTACACTGAGATTTTAAAGACAGGAATGTTTAAAGACTGGAATCTATCAGAAGATCTTACAGAAGATGCTGGATTATTTTCTAGCAGATACACTAGTTCTATCAGGGTCCTCTCTCCCAGCAACTCACATTTTGCTCTATAACCATTTCCATATTTTATATATCCTAAATTTCCCCTTTAACATTTTTAAGTAAAATATAAATATAAAATAGGAAAAGAAGACCTTTATGACATTTTGACAACCCTGAAGTGCTCAAAAAAAAAGAAAGAAAGAAAGAAAGAAAGAAAGAAAAAAAATCAAACTCCTAAGTATGACTTTAGATTTTGCTTTCAAAATACAAAGAAAATTACAAGCCAAATCCTCACATCATCAGGCCATCACATACATACCTATTACATTTACAATAGCCTTCAGTGCTCCAAGAATGCTGCCCAGTACTTCAGGGTATTCTTCACCCAAATATTCATACAGCACCACACCCAAGTGCCCCATCAGTTTTTCCTGTAATAAAAGAAACATTTAACATGTTACTTTCTGCATTAAGTTACCAGATAAAAATATATATATAAACCTGGTAGACTAGATAGGTTACCTCTTGACAAGTCTTCATAACAACAGCAGTTCTGGAAATCAAGTCAGCGGCTTGTTGCCTAACTTTTGCTGATTTGTTATTTAAACGCCACAAAACTGTGCCGCAGATCTGAGGCAAGTACGGCTTGACTCGTTTGCCAAGAGCATTAACTACTGTGCCAAAGCCATTCAACATTACTGAGTCCTAGGAGAGAAAAAAGCTAAGTCACACTTTTATAAAAACACACAAAGTCACTAAGTTGATTGTTAAATAACATTCCATCTATTCCAACCACCCAAACATCCCATTCGTTTTTAAATCAAATCCAAAAACCTAAGGTAAAAGAACATTTGTTAAAACTGAGGAAAACTAGTATTTAAAATGTCAAACCTAAATTACTTTTAAGGGATACCTGCTTTAAAACTAACGGTTTTCTACATATACAAAAGTCACCAGCACCACAGCACAATAATTAGCCTGGTTGACAGTTGCCCCCCAAGCCTGCCCCCAGGAAACACATGGTGGAGAGAACTGATCCCCGAAAGCTGCCTCCAATTTTCTCCCACATACATGCACACAAAATGAAATTAAACCAGAAATAAATGATTAGTAGGCATTACCTCTGTAGTCTGTTCTTGGAAAGCATAAAGAATGCCATCGATCAGCTGTTCTTCAAGTTTATGATCAATGTCTGCTGCACCTAGGTTGCCCATAATTTTCTCAATTGTCTCCATCACCATTTTCCTGTACTGCTCAGCTTCATCTTTCAGATCATCCACAATCCTGGATATAATTTCTGCTGCTCCTACTTTGTTTGCCAACTCCACAGTGGTGTCAACTAACTAAAAAGACAAAAACGAAACCCTCTGAAATCTAGTACTCCGCTAGGGAAATAAAACTTCCTACTAAACTTTCAAAGTGAGAGCAGCTCTGCCTATAATGCTAGCACTCACAAAGCTGAGGTGGATCTTCCAAGTTCGATGCCAATCTGGCTATAGCAAGGTCCAGGCCAGCCCAAGAAACATGAGAGCCTATCCTCAAAACAAAAACAATTCCAAGTAAAATTATACTTAAGTTTCAGCAAGCTAGAGAGGCCTCAATAGTTAAGCACTGGTGAGCTGGGAGGCCGAGGAAGAAGGACCAAGAATTTGAGATCAGCCTAGATTATAAAGTGATTTTGTCACAAAAAGAAAAAAACAGGGCTGTAGGAAGGGCTCAACAGGTAAAAGGCACTTGTCAACACACTTGACAACCTGAGTTTGAGTCTCATGATCCACCTCAAAGAGGGAACTCCGGCCAGCTGCTCGCTCTCCTACCTCCGTTAACATGCATGCACTGGGGGCATATGCACACACCAAATCTAAGTGTAATTTAAATACAAGCACTCGTGTACACACAAGGGGATAGGGTAGTGGAGACAGGACTCGGCTGGAGAAATGTCTCAGCAGTTAAGAGTACTGGTTTATTCTTCCAGGAACCCAAGTTCAATTTCCCAACACCCACAACATGGTTCACAAATATCTGTGAGTTCAATACCAGGAGATATCTGGCTCACAATTGTTTATAACTCCAATACCAGGGATCAATGATCTGGTCTCTGTAGGCATGAGACACACCAAATGGTGCAGATATACACACAGGTAAAACACCCATACATACACATGAAAAATAAACATTTTTAAATGCACTAGTTTCATGGGGATTTTACATTAAATGTAATGCTTTCCAAAAATATGACAAGAAAGAGGCCAGGTGTGGTAAAGCACACCTTTAATCCCAGGACTTGGAAGGCAAAGGCAGGTGGATCTGTGAGTTTGAGGTTTACATAGCAAATTCCAGGCTACACAGTGAAACCCTATCTCAAAAAAGAAAGTAAATAAAAGGGCTTAAAAGTTCATCTTCGGTCACAGTAAAGTACATATAAATTTTAAGATAGCCAAAGCAAATTATTATATGTAATGTGCATTCTAAGTAGACAATTCATCAAAAAGCTTTCTGAGACTCAAATTTTAGCAATAAATAAAAGGTCACCTGTCGGTAATTTCTTCTATCCAGAGCCATTCTGTGTTGCCAGAAGTGTTTAAAGAAAGGCGGAAGAATTTCTGTTTTAATGTAGTTTGCTTCTACACCATCTGTTCCACAACATTGTTTCACCACCTAAAAGGTTAAAAAACACTAAGTCAAACACATAACACTGACAAAACACAACACACCACAGTTTTGTTTTGTTTTTAATGTTATAAATAGACTTCTTTGAACTTCCAAAGCATGCACATTACGTTAACAAATATGTACCTACAAACTGGAACAACTAATTACCTTCAATACAATTTTCTTCATTTCTTCATCTGGAGACTGGAATTCTCGAATAAGGATTAACATCACTTCTCTGGTATAGTAGTTGGCATATTCTGCATCCATAAGAGGAATAAGATACCCAATAGCCTTTAAGAAAGCGGCCAAACCCTATTTAAAAATAAAACAGACACTCGTCAGAAAATTAAATTGAGATTGCCTTAATGAATAACAACCAGCCCAGAAGCTAACGAGCGGACTTACCTTTCCTCTGTGCTGGCGGATACCCTTCCAGAGAGGTTTGAGCACAGAATCAAACGATTCGATACCGTAAGGAGTCGCTGCTTCAGCCAGAGCAGCGATGGCCAAAGCACTGATGGTCCGAACTTTCTGCTGTTCATCCACAAGACCTACACACCCCAACACAGGCGTGAGTCGGCGGCTCCAACACTCATCTCACAACCCAACCCAATCATCCATGTCTCTAACCATGTCCCCAAACGGCAGGAAATGTTCCAGTACATACAATTTCGGCAAAAGAAGTTTCTTAACAGAAGCTATTACAAACCCCACTTCAAAATATAACACATTTGTGTGGGAAAGCCCTGTCAGTTATTCCCCACCCCCCCCTAATCAGTAATCAAAAATTCAGGACGGCTGATCTATAAAAGTTACATCACCACTTACCGTGTTCAATGATTTCAACTAAACTTCTGAGGTGTGGCAAGATAGCACAGCCCATAAGAATAGCTATCTGTTGTACAATCTTAATACCAGTGTGCCTCGCTTGCCAAGACTTCTTGCTTTTGCACACAGCTTTTAAGAAGGGCAATAGAGAAGGAATGCCCAGGGCAGAGGCTACAACAGCAAAAGCTCGGGCTGTTGTGTTTCGGACATACTCATCCATGTTATCTATATCAGGTCTCATGGTAGAAATCATAGTAGCCAGACCAGCAGCCTAAAGACAAAAGACACAACAGCAGCTTTGGTTAGTACCATCAATCCTCAACCCTTCAAAAGGCAGACTTCCTTTTCCAGGAATTGAATGTGAATACCTTTGCCAAGTTAGAAATAATCTCTCGGCCTTCCACTCTGGCATAGTAATCTTCATCAATCAGCAGCGGCTCAATGACCACAAGAATCTGAAAGAAAAAACACAAGAGGAATTACATTTCCACAGGAACTTACAGTTATCAAAAAACTTTGTTAATTGAGGGGTGAGGTTAAAGAATTTTAATTTCATACCATCAAGCCCTAGATATAGGTGAAAATAAAATGTAAACTAACATTAAAAAATATATAAGTACTGTCATATAAAGATGATTCTTTATTCTAATACAAAATAAAATATCTATTCTCATTCTAACTTGTCAATAAAAGCAATTGGAAAAAATGAGTTAATAACTCAAGAGTAAAAATGGCAAAACATTTTTACATATATCTTTATTTTTATATATGTGATGCTTGCTTCTGGAAGAAGAAAAAAGATCTGGTAGTTGTGCTAATTAATGTTAATTGTCAATTTGGCAGGATCTAAAACCACCTGGGCAATGAGCCTCTGGGAATGCCCATAAGACATTATCTTGGGAGCCGGGCAGTGGTGGCACACACCTTTAATCCCAGCACTCGGGAGGCAGAGCCAGGTGGATCTCTGTGAGTTCGAGGCCAGCTGGTCTACAGAGCAAGATGCAGGGCAGGCACCAAAGCTACACAGAGAAACCCTGTCTCCAAAAACCAAAAAACCAAAAGAGATTGGTAATGTCAATGAAAAAAGTAGAGATACGGGGCCATTTGTCTTAACCATTCACCTCCTGAGCACTGTTAATTCAATAATAAAATGTGAATGTTGTCTACAAGGCCTTGGCTCCCTAGAGTCTTCTCAGAAATGCAAGGCCTCCTTTGCAGCCAGCACAGGGGATGGAAGGCAGTGGGGCCTTCACTCCCTTCCTTTAAGGCCCCACCTAAATTGTGGGCAAAACCATTGGCTGGACACCCCCCAAAAGGAGCTTCCAGATTCCAGACAGTGGAAAATAGAATTCAAACAATAAAAATTAGACCATTAAACACTACTTAGAGAACCAACCAACCTTGTGCACATATGGCCGTACTAAGTCATCAAGTTTATACAATATCCTATCGATAACTTTCACAAGTAAATGACGCTCTTGATCCTCAAGTGTAGGAGACATCAACAGAGGAAGAATCTGGTTAAACAAAGGTCCAGCCCCAAATTCTCGAGCTTTATCAGTAATCTGACGTAAGGCAGCCTGGGGAAAAGCAGAAGGAAAAGAAAAGATTTATTTTTGTTTATGAGCAAGCATTCAGAAGGGGTAAATTCCATTAGGAATCATATTTTATTTTATTTAGGAATTATATTTTGATGTGTACTTACACAGACAATTTACATGTAAGAATTTATTTTTGTCAAAATTATTTTAATGTTTAAACTCACATGACCCAAGTTTAATGTTATCAGCTCATTCAAACAAGGTGATTTAGTGGCAGGTGAGATGGCTAAGAGGTAAAGGGGCATATCACAAAGCCCAATGACCCTACCACAATCCCTGGGGTCTAGACAATGGAAGGAGAGAACCAACTTCCAAAGCTGTCCTCTGACTTCTCTGTTTACCCTGGAGTATCACATACCCACATGCCTGTACACACCCGTGCACTATGTACATAGTAAATAAATGAGTAGTAAATGGGCATAAAAGAGAAAAGGGTAATTAATTTATAGGGCTTGTAACATTCCTCAGAGGGTAAAGGGTACTGGCTACCAAGCCTGATGACCATCTGAGTTCAATTCTAAGAACCCACATAATGGAAGGAAACAACTGATTCCTGCAAGTTATCCTCATGTATGTGTGCCCATAAATAAATGTGGGGGGGGCAATTTAGTTGTAACATAGAAGCATACAAGTATATACTATATATATGCCTTAGTTGAGCCAAAAGAGCCTTCCAGATTCAAGCCACATTCAGTGTTAACAGAACAACTCACAGAATTTCCACTAATCACTTCTAGTTCTAAACACTTTAAAGCTGTCAAGGACAAAAGGAATTTAATGTTCTCATATCCTTATCAGAACAAAATCCTTTGATGAGAAGAATTAAATTCACTGAGCCTGGAGCATAAGTCTTTAATACCAAGCAGCTACTCCAGAAGAGGATCCAAAGCTCAAGGCTTGCGTAAACAAGCTTAAGGCCAAGCTAAGCAACTTATCAGAGATCATATAAAAAGCCAAAAAAGGAACCAGAACAGAGTGCCATGTCTTATTCTGTTAATTCCATCACTCAGGTAGCTAGGCAAAAAGGATTGCTATCAGACTAAATCCAACCTGGGCTATGAGTTTCATGCCAGCTTGGGGTACAGTTTGAGAACCTGTCTCAAAACAAACAAAAATAATGGATATAATAATTTGACAAACTAGATAGAATGAGGAGCTAGATGTGGCACATACTTTTATCATTTATTCCTCATTAAAGGTGGAATACACCTTTAACTAACTGTAACACTTGAGAGCCAGAGGCAGGTGGATTTCTGGAGGTTCCAAGCCAGTCTCATCTACATAGTGAGTTCCAAGTCAATCGGGACTAAAAGCCAAAGAAATAAAAATAAAATAAAAATAGAACTTACCTTTCTCATTGGAGGTGTACCATTCTTAATTTTTAAAAGCAACTTCATTATTTTTCTCTCTTTTTGCTCTTCTGGACTAAGTGTTGATTCATCAACATCAACCTACAATAAAATTGAAAGGCAGATCAAGACAGTGATTTGTAACTCCCAAACAGAGCAATACTTCATTTCTGCTAGCACTTTCTGCTAGTATCACTTACCAATAGTTTATCAAAGTACTGAATGTCATCAGGTTTTAAAAACGGCAGGTTCCCAGACGGCTGGTCATTAACACTTTTCATAGTCCTATCTTCGGTTTGCATGTGGAAACCAGTCATCCCGCCCAAAGGTGTGGGAGTTGCTGTCAGCTTCCGAGCTGGAGTTCGAATAGGAACATAACCGGCTGGAGGGGGAAGAACCTAAGAGAGTCACAACACATGTTAGTAACAATACACGTTAGTAGGACGGCCCTGACTTCACACACTCAAGGACAGCATAGGAGCATTCACACTTACAGATATTTACCTAAAGAAAACATAACGCACTATTCAAAATTGAAAGTTAAGATAATTATGAAAAATAATTTTTAATTTGTTAAATTTTAATTAACAAATTAGAAATTAAACGAGAAAGAAACAGATGAAGCACTCTAAAACTTCTGGCCACATTCAAACAATAACATGTTTGAAATATCAACATGTTGTAAAGACAACGTGTGTGAAATTAATGAAACTTGAATATTATAAAAACTACAAATCAGTGATTTCCCAAAAGGTACTACTGTTAGAACAAATATTTATAGTCATTCATTTAAATGGAAACAAACTTACATGGTTTATATAATATATTACAAAAATCATGTATATTTTAGAAATAAATTGAAACATTCATATAAACCCCTAAATATCATAAAAATGTATTTTAAGACTGAACTCTACAAAACTGACTTAAATACAGAAAAGTAAAACTAAAGTATTTGCCAAGACCCTCTGAAAGAAATGCCAAATTAAACTCATTATAAAACCCATAGAATATCTAAAAATATGAGTTAAAAACAATAGGATTCAGTTTTAAAGCAGTGAGACTTTCAGTTTTAAAGCAGTGAGACTTTTGTTGCTTGTAACACTTTCCTCGGTAGGACAATAAGCCTAACAAAGGTCCTCTCCAAATAGTCAAATATCGTGTCTCAAAAATGTCAAGGAGACTGAAGATTAAATCATGTTAAACATATTTGATACCACTTGTACTTCATTAAGTTATTTTTTTGCTGCTTGTTAACGCATGTGCAGCATGGACTTCTAAGTAAGCATTCTGAATAAAGTAGAATTTACTCCTTGATTCTTAAGTATGTCGAATCACTGTACAGTGAAGGTGTACTTTAGCATTTTACTTATTAGACTCACAAAAGAACAAGTGTCTTTCCTATTGGTATTAAGGAAGCCAAGGACTATAACTGAGAAAAGATATTTAAACAATCAACATTAGATTGTCCACATGCAAAGCATTATATGGAGGACACAAGGTGACTCTGGTTTTGAATGGATTAATTCTTGTCCTCCTCAGCAATTGCTCTAGACTGGGAATATGGCACGTTCATCTGCAGCGATAACTAAGGCAAACCTAACGGGATGGGGTAGCACACACCTGCACACTGCTGACAACAGCCAACAGCAGAAAGGCTCTCTAACGCCATTATAAGATTAAGGTCAGCCGGGCAGTGGTGGCCCACGCCTTTTAGCCCAGCACTCAGGAGGCAGAGGCAGGTGGATCTCCGTGAGTTCGAGGCCAGCCTGGTCTACGAAGTGAGTTCCAGGACAGCCAGGGCTACACAGAGAAACCCTGTCTCAAAAACCAAAACCAAAAAAGATGAAGGTTGTCTTGGTTCTCACTCTAGCTACAATCACAGACAGCTCTTTGCCAACAAGTATTTCTATAGTGACAGGTACTTGGAAAATTTTATTGTTCAAAACAAACTCAATAACCTGAGCTACAGAGCGAGGCCCTGTTGTAAAATACAAGAACGACATTTTCATTTATTACAGCAGAAGACCATTCTTTGTCTTTCATCAGCAATCTGTGTCATAGAGACACAAAGTTTTATTGAGGTAGCAAGTAAACCAGCAAGTTAGCTGAGCTCAGTCCTACAAAACTGATCAATGGAAGCAAGCTACTCCACTGCACTAATTCAGAGGTCCTCACGCTGGCTGTGAACTTCCAGAAGTCCTCAGGATACTTAAAAACTAATAAAAGCCAGGAGTGGTGGCATACCCTTTAGACAGATCTCCGTGAGTTTAAGGTCAGCTTGGTCTATTTCTGAAGTTCCAGGCGAGCCATGATTACACAGTGAGACACTGTCTCAAAATAGAATAATAGTTTTTAATAGCAGGTACTAGAGAATGGCTCAGTAACTTAGAACACTTGCACCTCAAATCATGAGGACCAGAGTTCAGAACCCAGAACCCATGTTGGGCAACTCACAACCGCCTGCAATTCCAGTGGAGGAATTAAAATGGCTTCTGCAGACACCTGAACTCACATGCACATACTCACACATACAATTAAAAATAACATTTTAAAATGAACTTTCATTTCATGTGCATTGATGTTTTGTGTGTGTGTGTGTATCTGTGTGAAGGTGTCAGAACTCCTGGAGGTAGAGATACAGTTGTGAGCTACCATGTGGGTGCTGGGAATTGAACAGGGTCCTTTGGAAGAGCAGCCAGTGCTCTTAACCACTGAGCATCTCTCCAGCCCCTACAACAATATTTTTAAAACATGTTTGTGTGCCTGGACTTAAGCTTGTACACTTGAGTACAGAGCCTGAGAAGACCAGCACAAGGCACGGGATTCTTGAGACCCACAGGTGCCTGGGAGCCCTTTGATATGGGTGCTGGGAACTGAACCCCACTCTCCTCTAAGAGGAGCACATGCTCTTAATGGCTGAGCCATTTCTCCAGTCCCCAAAAGAAAGTATTTTCCAGGGGGAGGGTTTGAGACAGGGTCTCTCTGGCCTGGAACTTGTAATCTGGACCAGACTGGCCTCAAACTCAGAGATCTGCCTGTCTCCCATCAATCACTAGGATTAAAGGCAGGCACCATTACAACTGGCAAAATAATAAAGCTCCATGTTACTCCTTTCATCTCTATTACTTTTTTCAACTAAAATACACTTAGTATCTATATTTAAAAAAAAAAAAGGGACCTGGGTGAGGTCTATGCAAATTTGCCAGTTGATTTTTTTTTTAACCAAATGCATAAAACTCATATCCTAATACCAACATATTCATCATATATTCATCAGTAGTACCTTATATCCTTCTGGGAACATAGCATCTAATTCTTCATCAGAAAGGGGGCGGTTTCGCTCATCAATTTCTCTCTCCCATCGCCAAGCCTGAAGCTGTTCAGGAGTCATGCTCATTATGTGACCTACCAAAAAAGCCAAGTTTTAATGACCCACAGTGCAAGACTTTATCACTAAATAGGCCGTTACCTGATTGTTTTTATATTAGAAATGCAAATCAAAACACTTTTATATTCTTATTCTTAACAGAAAAGCTAGCACCCAGAAAAACCAGCAAAAAATGAAAACAGTTACAAGAGAACGCACAAACGATCTCCAATGAGTGTCTCTACCTGGAGTGGGGGTAGCCATGTTCATGGCTGGTGTGCCGATCGGGGTTTTCCCTGGAGTCAGGACAGGAGTGCTTCCCCCCATCTGACTAGCCGGCGTCTCATCCCAACGAGACTTTCTTTTACTTGCTCCAGGAGTGGGTGTTTCCCCGATAGAGTCTCCACCACGATCCGTCCGAGGAGTCTCAGCCCATCCACTTCCATGCCCAGGAGTATCTACAAAACAAAGAGTCAGTAAGACCACACTATGAACCACTTCTCAAACACTGCTTCCCCCACATTCAAGACGGTTAAGTTCAAAGGGAAGATATTCCAAAAACAAGATATACTTAAAAGTTTTGTTCGGTATTTTTGGGTTTCCTTTCCACTGACTACAAAGGTACCCACAGCTACCCACAGCAACTAATGAGAAACAGAAACTTGTGTTTTCATCCATAGGATCACTCTGTGGAACCATCCACTGTCTATCCTGAGTGTTCCAGCTACTCTCGTTAGACAGCCAACACTAGATTTAGGCAAATTTCTGAGACAGAACATAAAATAGAGGCTAGCAGGAGCCAGAAGGTGGTAGAGAAAAGAAAAGCATTGTTTAAAGGATGCAGTTTCTGTTTGGGTTACTAAAAAGAAAAAAGATACAGAAATGACCTATAGGCATAATTGTGCAACAGTGTCTGTTCAAAGCCACTAAATTGTGGACTTAAAAATTGATCTATTTCAACATACACACAGGAGGCTGAGGCAAGCGAATCACCAGGTGAAGGCTAGTGAGATGATATCCAAAACATTTTTTAAAGTTTAAAAAAAAAAAAAAAAAACACAAATTATCATCCTTTAAAAAAAAAGTACAAAATTTATCTTCTAGGTTCTTCCCTAACATCTTCAGCCTCTTCAAAGGGGGAAAGAATTATTGGGCACTCAATTTGCTATGTTCCTCTTTTTCTTTTAATTTCATCCGTTAACTTATTCACTGTGTATGCTGGAGAGCACACACCATGATGCACATATGGAGGAGGTCCAAGGTCACCTGAAGAGCTGGAGCTCTCCTACCATGTGGGTCCCAGGGACCAGAGCCCTGTACCCAGCACGGCTGGTGGTGAGCACCTTTATCACTGAGCATGTCATTCCCAAGGTGGAAGTTTATTAAGAAAAGATTTTAATACGGATTTAAGCTTGAGTGCTGAGACAAACAGTCAGGGAAGACAGTGTTACACACTCAGTGGGTTCAGACTTCTCAAAAGAGTCAACCTGCTCCACCTCCACAGGAGCTGGTTAGTTACACAGAAATTTATATTGTATTTATGTTTATACTAGAAAGTATAGACCTCAGCCTGAAACCCAACACTCAAGTCAACACTTCATCCAAACACTCGTCTGTCTCCACTCCTCAAAAAGTACCTACCTCTTTCTGTCTTGGGGGTCTCGTCCCATCTGTTTTTACGAGCGCTGGAGGTTGCACCGCCATGGCCTGGGGTTGCATGGCCTGGTGTATCGCCTCGTCCAGGAGTAGCAGCTCCCGCAGGTGTATGACTAGGTGTAGGGTCCCATATTTTTGAGCCCGGGGTTGCTCCGGGCGTTTCACTTCCTTTTGCACGACCTGGTGTCTCGTCCCATCTTAAAGAAGGGGTGTGCCCAGGGGTCTTAACAAAGCAGAAGAATTGTATTTTACAAACGTGTTAAACAAAAACCAAATAAATGTATCTGTAAGTTGCCTCCTATACTCAAAGTTAAAATAGGCTATCATTCTGCTTACTGTCTTACAAATGCTTATAATAAAAACCAATGTTCAGCTTTCATTTGGAACAATGAAAAAAGCCCTAGATCAAACCATTAAAACACAGGACTGCAAGATGGCTCAGCACTGGCTGCTTTTCCAGAGGACCTGGGTTCAATTCTCAGCACCCACATGATAGCTCACAACTGTCTGTAATCCAGTTCTAGGGGATCTGACACCCTCACACAAACATACATGCAGACAAAACACCAATGCACATAAAAATAGATCAACTGTTTAAAAAAAAAGCACTCACACATTCTGGGTTGTAAACTTTTGTAAATATATATTGTACTAGTAATTTGCCTAAGTTTGTTAAAGCTGACTCTGAAGGAGTTGCCCAACCCCTATTTGAGAGGCACTTCCTGGGTGGAGCTGAGTCCCTCCTACTACAACAGGAAGAGGAAAAGAGCAAAAGAGCAAAAGAGTAAAACACCATCCTTGAGAACAGCTAAGAGGTAAGCTATGGCCAGCAAATGTCACCTACTGTTAAACACTGTGGTGGTATTTTTAAAATTTTAGACAAAAAAGGGGGAAATGTGGTGGTACTGCATCCCCCGAAATATTATGCACCCTAATAAACTTATCTGGGGTCAGAAACAGAACAGCTACACTATTAAACATAGAGGCTAGGCAGTGGTAGCATACGCCTTTAATCCTAGCATTCCAGAGGCAGAAGCAGGTTCTGAGTTCAAGGCCAGCCTGGTCTACAAACTGAGTTCTAGGATAGCCACAGCTGCACAGAGAAACCCAATCTTGGAAAAACAAAGCAAAACAAAACAAAAATAAATAAAATAATTTATTTTAAAAAAAAGCCAGCTGTGATGGTGCACAATATTTCGGGGAACACAATGCCACCACACCACATGTTAAGCACGTCTGCACTATAGCAGGGAAGAAAAGGCACTCATGAAGGGAAAGCCACCTGAGGAACTAAGCTAACTGCCTCGGTTTCCCCAGCTGATTGATGTCTGCTGGATGTTGGAATGCCTTTGTGGATGATGTTACTTTTGTTTTTTCTCTTATTCAGGCTACTCCACCTGTCTCTTCTGGATATGATAAAACCCTCATTCAATGAAGTTTTATTTATCTACCGTACCTATCCATCTATTATTTATTATTGTTCTCTTATTCCTTTAAAAAATTTTTATTATAAAAAAAATTTGTAGCCGGGTAGTGGTGGCGCACGCCTGTATCCCAGCACTCGAAAGTAGAGGCAGGCGGATATCTGAGTTCGAGGCCAGCCTGGGCTACAGAGTGAGTTCCAGGAAAGGTGCAAAGCTACACAGAGAAACCCTGTCTTGAAAAACCAAAAATTTGTGTGTGTACACACGCACGCACGCACGCACGCACGCACGCACGCGCACACACACACCCCAAATGAATCAGACCTAAAGTACACAGCTGGAATAGCCATTTAGAATGGAAGCTGTGCAGCTTTCTTTTACTCTTATTTGCTGTACACTTAATAAACTCATTCAAAACCGAAAGCAAGGTAATTAAAATCATCTCCAAATCATACAAAATATCTTAAAATAGATGACTAAGAACTCTGTGGCTTTAGAAAATCTATGGAAGTTTGTCTATCTACATCTCCAATAGTAGACTTTCAGGTCTGATTTAAACTCATGCTTTCCAAGCTGGATCTCTGAGACACAGAACCTCTGGAAAAGAAGGAACATACTGTAGGAATTTTGTTTTTGTTTTTGAGACAGGGTTTCTCTGTGTAGCTTTGTGCCTTTCCTGGAACTCGCTTTGTAGACCAGGCTGGCCTCGAACTCACAGAGATCTGCCTGGCTCTGCCTCCCAAGTCCTGGGATTAATTTAAAGGCGTGTGCTACCACCACCTGGCAGGAAATACTTTTTAAAACATGTTATCAGCCAAAAGAAAAGTAAATCTCTGTAAGAGTGCCGAGCCAATCTGGTTTACATGGTTTCAGGCAACCCAGAGCTCTGGGCTACACACTGCTTTGATAGAAGCAAAGAACCACTGTTTGTAAGAGTTGATAGCTCCCAGAGCTGGCAGTAAAACTGTACCACCACTATGTTGGGAAGCTGAGGTGGGCAGAGCCACCAGCCAAAGCTGCTATGTTAGCCCTAATAATGCTGCAGTTTAAAACAATAGATTCACAATAAGGCAGATTCAGATGGAACAAGATTTTAAATGCTTTACATTGTGTGTAAAAATGTACGCAGGCTTGAAAGAGAGAGAAAAAGTAATATATACAGTTATATAAAGAAATAGTTTTTAAAAATAAAGTCTTTAAAGAGACAGTAAAGGTAGTACACAAAAAGTAAGCCACATAAAGATGGATATTACACAGAGAATCTGGATTATGTTGTCTTTAGGATTTTTAACTGCAGAAAAACATTTGATAATAAAAGCTGTTAAGTCAATATCTATATTTTAAGGTACCTTGACTTCAAAATTTGGATGTAAGGATATGTTCCTTTGGAAAGGAGGCTCTGCTTTTGTTTCCACAGAAAGCCAGGGGCTGTAGATTTGTTCCAGATAAGATACATCAGGTTTGACCAGCCAAGACCCCCTGAAGGTCTCCAATGACACCATAGCCCAGATGATCCAACATCAAGAATGGTTTCAAGGCAACTGGCTCAGACAATACACCCTCACGGACTACTCCATAATCCTAAAATTTTCTTTGTGTCCCCATAAAATACAGCGCCCCCCCTCCAGCAGGAAGTAGTAAGAGAAGCTACGCCCAAATTCCCAAATATACCAAGCTGGCTTTGGAAAGTGGCTCACTCCTTCTCTAAACCCAAACATACTGCTTTAAAAAAGAAAAAAGGTTGAGAAATACTTTTGTCCCATATCAGAAGAGGCCTCTGGTGTGGGACAGAGAAAAACATTATTATTTAAATAAGGTTGATTATAAATGTGATCTCTTTCTAAAGAAGAAAGGGGGATATGATATAGATATGACAGGACGAAATCTACTTTTTTTTTTCTGGAGCTGAGGACCAAACCCAGGGCCTTGCGCTTGCTAGGCAAGTGCTCTACCACTGAGCTAAATCCACAACCCTATTGAATCTACTTTTAAAGAGCAACAACTTGTATGAAATGTTTTACATTGGTATAGATTTTAGTTTATTGATACAAATTTAAAGTTGATTTTGTTATACTGTGTGTATATTTATACTCTTATTTAAGGTATTATGTTTGTATAGCTCATTTAAAATTATAATAGATAATTAAAAAATAGATTAATAATTAGTCATCTACGATAATCATACTTGTAGCCATGTTAAGTTTTCTAGGTATAAATAGATAGATTTTAGATAGACAGATAATCTTCAAACACTTCAAAGACCTACAGAATATGGCATTTAAAATGTTCTAAAAATTTAGACTTTCTGGACAATGAGACATGTCTGCTCCTGGCAGCACAGATTTACTTCAGAGAAGAGGATGGGCATCGAAGATACTCTATATGGAGTTTATCTTGTTCTTGGCAAAAAATAGCCATTTGGGCAAGAAACTGTTCTTGCCTGGACTGCTTGATCAACTGGACATGCAGGACCCATAGGAAGGTGACCACTGAACTTTGCTTGACAAAATGGTCCTTCAGGTTCCTGCTTCCCAGAGGAAACTGCCAAACATTCTACAGGACACAGAGAAAAGTAACTGAGAGACTCTAGGCCTGTGGGCTGAAGAGAGATGCCCCAACTTTACAGAGGGACTTTGGATAACTGTCCAGGCTACCAGCTGTCTGTCTACTCTTGCAAGACTCCTGAAAGTTGCTTGCGCCCTCCTACCATTTCCCAGGTAATATTACATCCTTCTGAGGTCTTTGATGTAGTTGATGACTAGATAGTTATAATTTCCTTGGTTATGATAAGAGGTAAGTTACGTATGAAACCCTAGACTCTCAAATATAGGATATCTTCTTTAATTTTGCCAAGTACAAATAGACTAGATATTATAAATAGACTAGATATTGTAACTGTAATTCTTGCTTGATAATTGTTTTGTTACTATGTTAAAGTTAAAACATTCCTTTTTGGGGAAAAAAGAAAAAGAAAAGGAGAAGTGCTGTGGATATGGTTTTGTATAAATAAAACACTGATTGGCCAGTAGCCAGGCAGGAAGTATAGGCGGGACAAGCAGAGAAGAGAATTCTGGGAACAGATAGGCTGAGTCAGGAGACACTGCCAGCCGCCGCCATGAGTACCAACATGTAAGATACTGGTAAGCCACAAGCCATGTGGCAAGGTATAGGTTTATAGAAATGGGTTAATTTAAGATGTAAGTACAAGATAACTAGAAGCCTGAGCCATTAGGCCAAACAGTTTAAATAATATAAGAGTCTGGCTTGGTGGGAGAGAAACTCTCCAGCTACACGGAGTTACATAGTGAGACTCCAATCTTTAAAAAAAAAAAGAGGTATTTGTGTGTATGTGAGTAGTGAGTCCATACATATCACTGAGCAAGCATGGGGATCAGAGGATAACCCATGAGTCTGCTGTCTCTTTCCACCACATGAATCCTATGTGTGGAACGCAGGCCGGCAGGCTCTGCAGCAAATACCTTTACCTACTATGATGCTGCCAGGATCTGTGGGAAGAAAAGACTAGGGGTAGATTGAAGTGAGACCCAAGAGTGCAGAACAGCTCAAATGTGCAGTGTCATGGTAGAGGTACAGGGAGGGATGAGGCAGCCCAGAAACCAGCTTGGAACTCATAATCCTGCCTCACCCTCCCTAGGGAGGGATTATAAGGATACAGCACCACATCAGCTAAAGAAGACTTACTCAGGATGGAAAAACTCTGGATAAGGTAAGTAACAAGAATGAATTATTTGCAATCTTAATTTGCTCTTCCTGTCCAAAGAAGACGTGGGAATAAGAATCCTCCTGCCATGCCTCCTACTTTCCGTAAATGAGCTGATGGGTCTGAGTCAGGATGGCTGTTATGGACAGCTCTAGCAAAGAGCCTGAGTTCGGTTCCTACTGCTACACTGGTGGCTCACAACCTATAACTCCAATTTTGACACCTTCTCCTGACCTCCACGGGTATCTGTACACGTGGTGTGCATTCACTGGCATACCTGTAACTAAAGGTAAATAAACCTTTTTTAAAAAATTACCACTTCTGTCTAGTTACAAGTACACAGCTAAGCTATTCTGAGTAAAACAAGTTTATCTTGGCTTTAAAAACTTAGCTCTGGGCTAGGCATGGTGGCACAAGACTTTAATCTCAGCAACTCAGGAAGAAGAGAGAAAAGAATCTCTGAGTCTGAGACCAGCCTGGTCTACAGAACAGTTTCAGGACAGCCAGGGATACACAAAGAAACACTATTTTAAAAAAACAAACCAGAACAAAACAAAACAAACCAACAAACAAGGGTGGGGGGTATCCAAGTTTAGTTCCCAGAACTTAAATCAGACAGCTCACAACACCAGCTTCAGAGGATCCAACATCCTCTTCTGGCCTTCACTGGCACTGTACCTCACACTTGCACAAACCCACACAGACACACATATATATACAAATAATAAAATCTTTTTTTTAAGATTTATTTATTTATTATGCATACTGTGTTCTGCCTGCATGTATGCCTACAAGCCAGAAGAGGGCACCAGATCTAACTACAGATGGTTGTGAGCTACCATGTGATTGCTGGGAATTGAACCTCAGGACCTCTGGAAGAGCAGCCAGTGCTCTTAACCTCTGAGCCAATAAATCTTGTTTTAAATTAGCTTTGAACATCAACAGAATTTAAATTAGGGATGAGTCAGAAGATGGCTCAGTGGGTAAAGGTACCTGACACCAAACCTTACAACTTGAATTCCATCACTGAGACTCTCTTGGAGAAAACCAACTTCTATGGCTTATCTCTGACCTCTACATGTGCACATGCACGTTCACATACACACACAAAATAAAGGGAAAAAATAGAAAAATAAATATAAGTAGTCATGAATTATGCATAGCAGGATCACATTCTCTCAATGAGAAAATGGAGAGTCCTCAGGATCTGTCTTAAACTTGGGAGGGTGCTGTGGATATCGCTCTGTACAAATAAAATTCTGATTGGTCAGTGGCCAGGCAGGAAATACAGGCGGGACAAGAGAGAAGAGAATTCTGGGAAGTGGAAGGCTGGGGGAGAGACACTGCCAGGCGCTGCCATGAGAAGCAACATGTAAAGACACCGGTAAGCCAGAAGCCACGTGGCAAAGTATAGACTAACAGAAATGGGTTAATTTAAGATAGAAGAAGTAGATAACAAGAAGCCTGCCACAGCCATACAGTTTCTAAACAATATAAGTTTCTGTGTGTTTACTTGGTTGGGTCTGAGCGACTGTGGGACTGGTGGATGAGAGAGATTTGTCCTGACTGTGGGCCAGGCAGGAAAACTCTAACTACAGGAGGGAGGGGGCCTCTTGAGTTGGAGCAGCAGGAAGTATTTGCTAGAAGGATTTACAGTGTGGAGATAAACAGAAAACACAGGATAGCCTCTAGCCTTCAGAGGGCCTGGAACCTATTCCAATGAGCCCTGACTGTCTCTGCCCTAGGGTATAAGTAGAAACGCCAACGGGGTAGAACAAAAGACCTCCCCCAGCACAGCCAAGTGCAGACATCTCAGACACCTGCACCCAGGCCTGTGGTCCATCATCCTCTCTGTGCAGACCGGCTGGGTAAAGCCACAAGGAAACCTGAAAATGGGCTCCCATATTAAACTAAACTGAAAACTATGCATTGGGTTTAATATAGACCAACCCTGAAAATGGGAAAATACTATTAGTTAAAGATGAGTTTTCCATGATATGTAAATAATACACAATGGGCTAAGCTAGAGCTATAGAGCTAACAGCAATTCAGAGCACAGTGACAGAAGTAGAGTCATTAAAACAAACTAGATCCTATCTGTACTTCCAAGTAGCACTAATAAGAGTGTGTTTCTGAAAAGGGTGAAGCAGAGTAAAGAGAAAAGGCTGACCACTGTGAATCCAGCAAGGGAGCAAGCCAAAGGGGCAGAAAGATGATATGGGAATTCATCATTTCCTCTTCAAAAAGAATTTTGAAATGTCAGCAAGGTATGGTGGATTGTACCTATAATCCCAACACCTGGCAGATAGAAGTGGGAGAACCGAGAGTTCAAAGTCATCCTTTCTCAGCTACAACATGACTTAAGGGTGAGCAAGCAAGACAGAGAAGAAAGGAATATAGAGCAATGATTTCTTAAGTACAGCTCTGTTTTGTGTGATGGAAAAGCCCCACAAATGGATATATCAGGACATAATATCATGACTGTAATAAATCAATACAATTAATGTAATCAATGAATATCATAAATATAATTATTGAATGAATACTGTGAATGTAATGAATACCACAAATTACTTAATATCATGAGTGTAATTAATGAATACCATGAATGTAATTAAAAAAATCAATCAATAAAAAGGGTGAGCCAGGCTACATGAGACCCTATCTCAAAGACAAAGAAACAAAAAAAGAAATACCTATTAAATATCCAAACCTGTCCAACTGAGACAAATATACAAGTCTAAGGAATGGAAGTGGACAGACTGCACACACCTTTATCCCAGCTCTGGGGACACAGGAGACAGATCTCTGTATGTTCAAAGCCAGCCTGGTCTAAATATCAAGTTTAAGGCAAGCCAGGGCTAAACAACAAGACCCCATCTAACCCTATCTTAAAAAAAAAAACAGAGAAAAGAAAAAGGAGGGCAAGAAGGAGGGTGGGAGAAATACCTCAGAGCTAACAACATTGACTCTGCCAGGTGGTAGTGGTGCACGCCTTTAATCCCAGCACTTGGTGGATCAATCTCAGAGTGGGGCTACCCTGGTCTATACAGCAAGTTCCAGGGTAGCCAAGGCTATAAGACAAAGCCTCGTGAATGAATGAAAGGAAGGAAGGAAGGAAGGAAGGAAGGAAGGAAGGAAGGAAGGAAGGAAGGAAGGAAAGAAGACAGAAAGACAGGGCGCTAAAGCTCAAAGAGAACAGTCCATTCCTCAGCATATGGAATGAACAAGGCCCCTGCCCCATTCGGGTACTGGGGTTGTAACATCTGATGTGACTGCAGTCAGAGATTGGTCATATTCAGGGTTAAATGAGATCAAAAGGGACAAGAAAATGGAATCCTTGCAAGACTGACAGAAAAGAGTTATGAGAAAACAGTGACAAAGTGTTCTCACTAGAGAGCACCCTGCTAGCAGTAAGATCCGGACTCTGACCCTCCATAAATGAGAAAATAAACCTCTGTCCCTTAAACCACTCCATGAAGAAAGATTTTAAAACGCAATAAAAAGGAGAAATTACCTCTGCCTGATCCCAACTTGACAGCTTTTTGGGAGTGGCGCCAGGAGTCTGGTCAGCCGTCTGGTCCCAGCGCCGCTTCCGTTTTGAGGGGGGCTGGGATGCTGCTGCCCCATTGACGACTTTTAGTTCTCCAGCTTTAGCTTTTTCTGCTAGTTGTTGCCTAATTTCTCTCTGAAAAACATTAGGAAGAGCAGAATACTTATCTTTCACGTTGTTTCATTAGAGGAAGAAACTCACAGGTACCAAGTATGCCTGAGATTCTGTTCAATTCCCAGCATCAAAAACGGGAAGAGGAAGAATTCTGTCGTTTTTATGCCACTAGTGCACTCATTTCTATTTAGTAAGTTGCTTAGTATTCCACTCATTTTCTTTCCTGTTCCTAGTTCTGGTACCGTTCCTTATCTTTGCTATTTTGTATTTGCAGTTCCACAGCACTGTCTTTCTTCCTAAACAGTATATAAGCAACTCTAGGATTTAACAGCCAACACTTTAAAGCTAGTGAAACAGATCTTACTGTAAAGTAAAATCTCTAGTCAGTAAATAAAAGACTGGGGACAGCAAGATGGCTCAGCAGGGAAAAGCAGCTGTCACTAAGCCTGACACCTACATTTGGTCCCTGGGACACACTGAGTAGGTCCCTGAGTAGAACAGAACTGCCTTCTGCCAGCTGCCCTCTGCCCCCATCAACCATGGAATATACCATGGCATAAGCATATACACACAAATAAATACATGTGATGAAGCAAAAATTACAAAAACCAGTTGAGGTTAGCTACCCAGCACTGCTTTTGTGTTAACACAGAATTAGTAAGCCAGAAAGATTACTCAGAATTCTTGATCTACATCCAAACCAAACGAGCAGCAGGGATTCTTTAAGAACTAATGTGACCCCCTAGCTCCCTGAGGTATACTAAACTCCCTACATACCTCCCCAAGCACATACACACACAGAGGTGACCAAAGAGCTCCAGAAAAATCAAAATATCAAGTTTCAAAGGTGATCTAATTCTGGGATAATTTTTTTAACTAAATTTGTAATTTTTACAAATGAAATACTACAGTCCAATCATGCTTGTTCTCACCTTTAATTCCAGCACCTGATAGGCAGAAATGAGTTTTAGGCCAGCCAGGGCTACATAAGACCATTTTTCAAAAAAAATGCCGGGCAGCAGTGGCATAGACCTTTAATGCCAGCACTACACCTCTCGGGAGGCAAAGGCATGTGGTTCTCTGAGTTCACAGAAAAAAAAAAAAAAAAGAAGAAACAATGCTTGGTGGTGGCACACACCCTTAATCTCAGCACTCAAGAGGCAGAGGCAAGAGGATCTTTGTGAGTTCAAGACCACCCTAGTCTACAGAGTGAGTTCCAGGACAGTCAGGGCTACACAGAGAAACCCCGTCTCAAGGGAAAGAAAATTGCTGTGAACACAAAACTAAACTATAAACAATTTCTCTCCAGCTCTCTTCAATCACTTCACAGCCATGACGCTGAGAAGTGAGTTCCTACCTCTTCCTTGGTCAGGTGTTGTTCCCGCATAACATCCATGTAAGTTCTGGCATTCATTTTAGGGTCAGGGGTCTTCCCTCCTGCAGAAAAGAACAGCAACAGGACAAGAGTACAATAAATAAAGGATATTAGGTTCAACTGATTTCTCTGCCCTGCTCTAATATTATGTTATTTCATAATCATTTAATTTATTTTTGGTGGAAAACTTTGATAATTATACATCTTACTTTTTATTGAGTTTGCTGACCAATTTAACCTGTTTGAACACAAACATATCTACAGCAGTTTAAAACAATTATTTTAATGCATAGATAAAGCAAATGACAGCAGAGTTTAGAGTCTTCAGAAGTGATGGGTTCCTGGGTTGCTAATCCGGAATACGTACACTTTCGTGCCTTTGTCTCCATCAGCAGTTCTCACTTCAAGCAGCAGAATAGAAGCCTAGAAAATTATCTCTTTGCCATTAGTAACACTCTGGAAAGATATTTATATTCAAAACATTACCTGTTGCAAGCTGTTAAAATCCTGACTACAGTAACTGACTACCTAAGTTCTCCATACAGTGATCTAAACAGTTGTAACTCAGAAAATCTAATATACCTACAATCTTACTCTCATGTCACATTACTAAAAAGGGCTTCATGCTTTTTAAAATTTCTTTCTTGACCCAAAATATAATTCTATTTCTTAGAAAGTACAATTACAACTGGAAATATATTACTTAAGATATATTGTTTCTACCAGTTATTACAATGCACACAAAAGAAAAGTGGTGTACAAAGAGATGTGTTAGTCTCTTGATTCAAGTTTCAGTATTTGCTTTTCAAACTGCAAAATATCTTAAAGAAGCCCAAACATTATATAACAAGATCAACAAAGGCACACTATGCTTTAGAAATGTGATAATTAGCTATACAAGTAGTATAGCATTAAAATTTAGGACAAAATAATAAAGTTCTAAGACATCTCCTATGCTGACGATCATGCCCAATTGGTAGTGTCATTCTTTCTGACACTAGCTCTGATAAGACTTCCTTTGGAATACTTTTTCACCATAATCTAGAGAGGATGTGTTGAACTGCACCCTTAAGAATGCAGACAGGACTGGCATATAGCAGTACTGCTGTAGGAAAGAAATTAAGGACAGTTAGTATGGGCCTGTGAATTCTGACATACATGTTTAAATCAATTACAATTATGCAAGTAAAGAAAAGAATATCCCTATTAGTTCATGCAGGCTGAAAGTCTACCTTGTGAACCTGCAGCAGATCTATTTTAACCAGGCACTTAGTTTTGAGGGTGGGACTCACTCACGCACCCGAGGAGAGCTTCCATCAGGCTCACTATGCCCCTTGCACACTACAATTAGCAAAACAGACTCCAACTATTACAGACACCAAAGTCTTTGTACGTAACTTCTGTTTTAACTACACATTTGCATAGAGCAAAGTAGGTGCATTTACTAAGCTTTAAGGCTATGAGGGGACTCTAGTGTGAGAAACAATTTCTCAAAAGTAACAATTCAAAACTCTAGAATTTGGAATGGAAACTTGCAATAATTTGATAGTATTTTGAGCAGAAAACCACATTTGTTCAAAGTATACCAAGAGTACCCAAAACAAAAGTAAAAGAAAAACCTTTAACCCTTTGCGTTTCTATGGCATTGGCTCATTATTTTCTTGTCCTTCTACCTGGAAAGAAAACTTGCATTATAAAGATGAAGACTATGGCATCTGTGACTTCAACCAAATCTATACAAATCTATAAGGGGGTCTTTAAAAAAACAAAAGCAAATTCATAAGCATGCCAAAAAAAATCAAAGGGCTAAAGACAACTTAATTAAAATAAATTTCTGAATACTTATAGAAAAGTGGGAAAAAATTACCATCTGCAAAAGGATCAAGACGCTCTGGGGAAATTATCATGGTCCGCCTATGCTTTTTGTACTCATCTTCCCGGTCTGCAATCTTTGGAGGACGGTGTTCAGCAAATGGGTCATACTGGAAAAAGGATAGTCTCATTTAATGCCCACTCTATCACATGGCCAATACCTCCCCACCAGACACACATCAAATAAACAAACCATTTATGTAAAAATGTTATCATTTTTACTATTTTCTACAGAGAAAATATTTTCCAGTTTCAAATAACTCTGGACTTTTGAATTATGACCTGTTTTTAATGTTCAAGCTATCTGTGTGTTATTTCTCTCGCAGTTATACATAAAATGTTTTACATTAAAAAAGGACAGCTGGGCGTTGGTAGCACACGCCTTTAATTAATCCCAGCACTCGGGAGCAAAGCTACACAGAGAAACCTTGTCTTGAAAAACAAACAAACAAACAAACAAAAAAAAAAAGGACAAATACTATAGAATTGTATTACATGAAATATATAGACTATATACATTCATAGAGACAGAAGACTAGACATTATCTCAAGATGGATAAGAAAGGAATGTAGAGTAATGATTTCCTAAGTACAGAATCTCTGTTTTATGTGATGGAAAAGCCCCACAAATGGATAGCAGTATCAGGACATAATATCATGAATGTAATAAATCAGTACAATTAATGTAATTAATATCATAAATATAGTTATTGAATGAATACTGCGAATGTAATCAATGAATACCACAAATGTAATTAATAGCATTAATGTAATGAATATCATGAGTGTAATTAATATCTTGAATGTAATTCATGCCACTGAATTATGAACTTAAAAATGGTTACAACTGCAAAAAAATAAAAAATATAAAAAAAAGAAAGAAAAAGTGTGTGTGGCTGATCAGTTTACAGAAGTCAACGCTTCATGAATGATCGCCTTTACAAAATAGTTCTTTCTGACTCTCCCAAGTCAGCTCTTCTCTCAAAATAGTCTCAGAACTGACTGCTAAAACGTCTGTGCTTCCACTAGACCTCAGTCCGTGTTTGTGGACTGAATCGACTCTGAAGTCACCTGTTCTGTTGACTGCGGTATGTCATTAAGCAACGCCACAGGGGCGTGATACCCCGGCTTCTTCTGGCCAAGCAAGCTTGTAGATGATGAGTAGTCATCGTCATCCTGCAATGGAACACCCCAAAGTTAGACAAAACGCCACAACTTAACAATGTCTAACTCATGGTTGATTTCAGACTCTTCACTGTATTCAATCACAGAAATGAGTGAACAGTAACTGTTATCAACTGTACTGACTTCCTTAACAGTATGCTTACACAGCAACATATGCTCTTTCTTTTCTAGTATAAAAAGTGTACAGCTTGTTAACTCTCAAGAAATCGTATCCATAAATTCACTTTAAAATGAAGACACTTGTTTCTTAGCTTCTAGAACATGCAGGAGAATGGCGTGCTAGGACAAGGGTGGTAGTGCCAACACTGAATTCCTAATCCTAGCACTCGGTTAGGGACAGTATGAACTAACACTGTCTCACACGCACACATGCACATACACAGAGGGTAGGGGACATCCTCTGCAAACACTAGTCTCCCATCAGCCTCTAGAATTTCATCTTTGGGACAATCACATAAACACCTTTCTACCAAGGGGAAAAAGTGCCAGTGACAAAGATGTGACTTGAATTTTACAAAAATAATCAGTTTGAGCCAGGCACTGGGGCGGGGTGAGGTGGGGGGGAGCACTAGGGGCACACATTTAATCCCAGCACTTAAGAGGCATGGTCTACATGGTGAGTTGAAGGCCAACTAAGGTTATATAATGAGATCCTGTCTCAAAACAAAACATCATCAACAGCAAGTTTGATAATCTGTATAAATTTTGTCTAATTGTAATCATGCAAAACAGATTAAATAGCTATTTCACCAAATTTGAATGTTTGAGATGGTCAAAAGAAAAGCTACGTAGAATTTACATAAAAACCTTTGATGTTCTATTTTTGTTCAGTCAAAATGGAACATCTGTGCGTTCAAGGCCAACCCAATCTATAAAATGAGTTTCAGAACAGCCAGGGCTACACAAAGAAACCCTGTCTTGGGGAGGTAGGGAGAGATCAAAACTGAGCACTTCAGGAAGTATCTGAGGGCATGGAGAAGGCTCCAGCATTCAAAAGGCAAAAAATAGGCAGATCCTGAAAAACTGTATCAAAAAATGGGGAGTAACCACCTTCAGTCCCAGCAGCTGGAAGACAAGACAGTTTGAGGCCAAGCATGGCCAGTCTACATAACCAGTTCCAGGTCAGCTAGGATTACACAGCAGGGGGAATGAGGTCCTCTGTCCTTTTAACCATGCAACTCAAACAGAAAAATCCCCTGTTTCTTAA
The DNA here is from genome assembly GCF_903995425.1 of Onychomys torridus. NCBI lineage: Eukaryota > Metazoa > Chordata > Mammalia > Rodentia > Cricetidae > Onychomys > Onychomys torridus. The sequence goes on from NC_050465.1 coordinate 40,278,688, forward strand.
CTTTTTCAAAAACAAAAGCAAAAATGAAAACCTTGCCTCTTACAACTTACATCTTCAAGTTCAGTTGCAGCAATTGATGTCACGTATCCAGCAAACCTGCTGTCACTTCCACCATAAATTTCTTGGTCATAATAACCTGTGGAATCAAGGCCCACTCCTTGGGCTTCATCAAGAGCTGCCTTCTTGCCCTGGATTTCTCGAATCTGTGCTTCAATATCTGTAAGAAAGAAAACAAACAATTTCATATTCTAAAGAGCTCTTAATAAGACCTTATTAAGTAACTTGACCATGAAAGAGGTTAAAAGAGTAGTCCATCTACACATCTATTTCATCCCTTACCTCAACAGATGACAGAAACCCAAAGATCTGATTTACTGTGTCATCAACTACAACTTACACTAACCATTAGAATGGGCTATCAAAATTAATTGAGAAATTCTAAACCTTCCCCTAACTGAAAAATTACACTAAAATATGTATTTATTATTAGCATGTGCGGCACTTGTACAAATGTGTAGAGATCAGACACTTGAAAACTGGGTTCTCTCCTACCTTTACATGTTCTAGGAATCAAACTGAAGTCATTAAGTTTGTGTGCAAGTGACTTGGTGAGCCATCTCTGGCAGCCAAAAAAATTAAACTGTTGATGTTCACCAGGGACCAGAGATATACTCACAATTATTTAAACTTACCACTACCAGAATTGATCTAGAGACATAATTCAATGGTGCATAACTTGCTGAGCATTGTATAATCTGATACTCAGCCTCATGTATTATAGCACAAAATAAAACCCATTATTAGAGCTATAAAACCAACAGTATGAATCACTTCCCTGCCTTTTGGCTAAGATTAAGTATAAAAAAGCATTAAACTGAGCACAGTACAGCCAGCAAAATGGCCCAGCAGATGACAAACCTGTTGGTAAGCCATCTCCTTCTACTTGCTAGGTCAAGGCCTGCTTCACAACTGTACAGTAGGTTCCAGGTTAGCTAGCCCCAAACCTTCTAGCCAATTCTCCTGTTTTTGTTTTCCATCTTGCAGTAAGAGTATTTGAGGTTATACATCCACTTTTATGCATCTTTCTACATGAGTTCCTGGGATCAAATTCCTAACTGCTAAGATTACATATGTGACTTAGCATGGCCAGCACTCTTTAGTTTTCTCTTCAATTCACTCTAATTGGGTGTACTAGAATGAAACTTCCTAGCACTACATAAACAAGTATAACAACTCCCAATTTGTAACTCCAGAAACCCAGAAGAAGAGAAGCACTGTCAGAATAACCTAATTTGAGCTACATTTTCCTGGTTTGTTTTTTGTTATCTTTTTCCCCCCCTAGTTTTTTGAGATAGGGTTTCTCTGTAGCTTTGGAGCCTGTCCTGGAACTCACTCTGTAGACCAGGCTGGCCTCGAACTCACAGAGATCCACCTGCCTCTGCCTCCCGAGTGCTGGGATTACAGGCGTGCGCCACCACCGCCCGGACACTATTATCTCTTTTGATTAATATTTATATTTTAAAATTTAAAAACTGAGTATGTGGTGGTATATGCGTTTAATTACAGCACTTGGGAGGAGGGAGAGCAGAGGCAGGTGGGGCTCTGTGAGTGTGGGGCCATCCACCAGGTCTACATAGTGAGTTCCTGGACAGTTAGGGCTATGTAACGAGAGAGACAGAGAAAGACAGAGAGACAGATGGGGGAAGAAGGGGAAAGGGAGCGGAAAGGGGGGGAAGGGAGGAGAGAGGAGGGGAAGGGAGGGGAGGGGAGGGGAAGGATAGTTGAAGTACATACAGAATGATAGAGAATGTGCTTAGGAAAAAAATTTAAATCTCTACCCACTCTATTTATGCCTGGTACTGTTTTAGTGCCTCTAGTATGTCCTAGAGGAATACTAGTAGACCTCTTGGTAGTTGGGAGAACTGGCTAACATGTGGTAGTTAGGAGAACTGGCTAACATCAGTGCTCTTTTCTGAAATACTCAAGGCTTTTCTCCTTCACACTATGCACCTAACACTTTACTTGGGTGGTAGTTTGTGCTTTTGTGTGTATGTTTTGAGACAGGTCTCCCATGTAACCCTTGACTGACCTGGAATTTTTACAATGTACACAGGCTGGCCTCAACTTGTGTGAAATCTTCCTTACCTGGCCTCACAAATACTAGGGTTTCAAGCAGAACCACTAGAATTAAGTTTGGGGTTTGTTGTTGCTGTTGGTTGGTTTTTCTGGAGGAAAGGGTTATTTTGACAGGGTCTCACTAGGTAGCCTTGGCTATCCTTGACCTCAAGAGTTTGGCCTGCCTCTGCCTTTTGAGTGCTAGAATCAAAGATGAGTGTGGCTCTGATTTAAGCTTTTGAAGGAATCACAACTACCACTTCTATCAGACTCTGGAAGGAAGTAGATATGAGCAATGAAGGAGACCCTTCAAACAAAACAGAAAAAAGGCCAAAAAAAAGTAAGGGAACATTTCCAAATAAGGAAGACACAACCATAACCTATTTCTATACAAAAATAGTCATTTCCCTTCTAAGATTCAAGTGGTAGCCATTACTTTAAAAATAAACAAGATGCCGGGTGGTGGTGATGTACGCCTGTAATCCCAGCACTCAGGGATATTGAGTTACCCCAGTAAATTCAAATCCAAGTCCCATTCTCAATTACTCCAATAACCAAAGAATGACTGCCTCCAATGAAATGATTCAATGACTTTCTTAAAACACAAAAGTCATCTGTGGGATGGAGAGATGGCTCAGCCAGTAAGAATGCTTGCTTAGGACCTAAGTTCATTCAAACCCAAAAGCCATGTTAAGAAGACTGGGCATAGTCATGCATATATCTGCAACTGCAGTCCAGAGAAGGAGGGAGGGGATGTTAGGGCGCTGGTGACCAGCATAGCTCCAGGTTCAGTAAGATACCCTGCTCAAAGAAATAAGCCCAACTGTCTCCCTTTGACCTCCATAAGCATCTGTGACTGTATGCACAAGTGGGGGTGCCTACACACATACATATATAACACACATACTTGCTTGCGTGGATGCATACACACACACAAACACACACAAATAAATAGTAACTTATTTGGGGGAAGGAAGATGGCACTTTATTCTATACTTACTGAGAAACCAAAATGAAATCTTGCAGTTTCTAAAGCCTTCCAAATCTGATGCTAAACCAACTTTTCCTCTCAATGCAGAAGGTTCTCAAAACTATAAGCTACTGCCTACCTGTCTGACCAAATAGATGTACTAAAACTGAGTTTTAAAATGCCAATTTTCAAAGTAAGGGTATAATTCAATGGTAAATGTTTCTGTAGCAAAAACTACAGAATCCTAAGGTTTAATCCCCAGCTGAAGGGAGCGGGGAGGGTGAAAAGGGAGAGGGGAAGAGATGAAGAGAGGGAGAGATGGAAGAGGGAGAGATCTTAAAGGTATAGTGATACATGCCAAAAATCCCAGTGTTCATAAGCCAAAGAATTCCTCCAAGTTTGAGGCCAGTTTAAGATACAAAGTGAGGCCGGTGAGGCCTTTATTAATGCCAGCACTCCAGAGGCAGAAAAAAAGCAAACCTCTGACTTAGAGGCCAGAGATCCAGGTCAACCAAGGGTTATATGGAGAAACCCTGTCTGGAAAAAACAAAAACAAATCAAAAAACCAAACATACAGAGTAACCAGCCAGCCATGGGTATACAGTCATTTCATTCAAAACAAAAGAGAAGTCCTGCAAGATGGCTCAGCAGCTAAAGGCACTCAAAGCACTCCTGAAGACCTGTTTAATCCCAAACTGTCTCTAACTTCCACATGGATAGACTCAAGAATACATAAACACACAATAAATAAATATAAAGAGAAAATCAAAATAAAAAACAAATATCCTGTTTATGTGACGCTTTTCCCATAAAACCATGGGTATGCCTAAGTAGTTAAAAAAAAAAAAAAAAACAAAAACAAAAAACCATCCTGGGTGTGGATTCACATATGCCTACAATCTCAAGGCCAGTTTGGACTACAACAAACCTTTCCCCAAAAATAATAAAATCCAACATATGTTAATCTATCAAATAAATGTTGATTTAACACTTGAATACCTATTATTGACCAGATACTAGAGCTATCAAGGCATATAATTTTTGTTTTGTTTTGTTTTTTGAGACAGGGTTTTTCTGTAGCTTTGGAGCCTATCCTGGACTAGCTCTGTAAACCAGGCTGGCCTCAAACTCACAGAGATCCACCTGCCTCTGCCTCCCGAGCGCCACCACTACCCGGCTCAAGGCATATATAATTCTTGTGTAAAACAATATTAGAAGAAAAACTTTAATGAGGTTATTCTGATTAAGGGTGAATGTGCTTCCTGCCAAGCCTGACAAACCTATATCATGGAAAGAGGGAACAGACTCTTGCAAGTTATCCTCTGAACTCTGCAAAGCAAATGTAAGTATAAAAAACTTTCAAAAACACTATTTTAGCCAGGCACATGATGATGTACACCTTTGATCCCAGCACTTGGGAAGTAGAGGCAAGTTAATGAATGTCTTAAGAGACCAGCCTAGTCTACCAAGAGAATTCCTGGTTAGACAGAACTACATAATGGAGAGACGTAATTCTGTCTCAAAAAGAAAAACAAAAACAAAACAAAGCTCAAGACTAGCCTGATCTACAGAGTGAGTTCCAGGATAGCCAGGGCTAGAGAGAAATTCTGTCTTAAAAAGGGGTGGAGGGCAGTGGTGGTGCACACCTTTAGCCCCAGCACTGGGGAGGCAAAGGCATGAGGATCTTTTTGAGTTGAGGCCAGCCCACCTGGTCTACAGAGCAAGGTCCAAGACAGCCAAGGCTACACAGATAAACCCCATCTCAACCATCCCACACCAAAGACAACTATTCTAAGACAATAAAAATATTTTTACAGCCAGGCATTGGTGGCACACACCTTTAATTCCAGCACTCGGGAGGCAGAGGCAGGAGAACCTCTAAGTTCAAGGCCAGCCTGGGCTACAGAGTGAGTTCTAGGAAAGGCACAAAGCTACACAGAGAAACCCTGTCTCGAAAAACAAATTTTTTTTACTGAGGGCCATAGTCCTCAGGAAAAGCAACTAATTTTGCTCCATGGTATAGAAATGGCTTAAAGACAACTGTAGCCGGGCAGTGGTGGCGCACGCCTGTAATCCCAGCACTTGGGAGGCAGAGCCAGGTGGATCTCTGTGAGTTCGAGGCCAGCCTGGGCTACCAAGTGAGTCCCAGGAAAGGCACAAAGCTACACAGAGAAACCCTGTCTCGAAAAACAAAAAAACAAAACAAAACAAAACAAAGACACCTGTAAAAACCTATATTCTTGAAGGTGGTGTGGCACATGCCTTTAATCCCAGCACTTGGGAGGCAGCAGCAGGTGAAACTCACAGGGAAACCCTGTCTCAAACAAAACTAAACTAAACAAAACAGACAAAAACTATATTCTCCAGGAAAATGTCATAAGGGAAAAAGAGGCCATGCAAATGCTGTATACAGTTCTACTAAAAAGTTATCACCCTGCCAGGCAGTGGTGGTGCACACCTTTAATCCCAGCACTTTGGAGACAGAGGTAGGTGGATCTCTGTGAGTTCAAAGTCAGCCTGGTCTACAGAGGGAGTTCCAAGACAGCCAGGTCTACAGAGGACTGTCTGGGTAGGAAGGAGGGACTATCACCTTCTAACTTGTACCTAGCTGTGACATACAGTAACCTGCTTTCAAACAGCATTTGTACATTTTTATAAAAATACCAATTTCTGCTAATGAACTACAACTAACCAACCAACAAGTTTAGCTGGAGCTTCTACAATGAAAAGGCAAAACCAAAAACTTTACATTCATCTTAACAGGGGTATGCTACATGGAAGATATCAATAAGCCAACAATCAAAGCTACAAAACCCATAAGCAAACAACATTTTAGAGGATGGGGCTCCATCTATGCTGCTATGGAAAGGCCATCACGGACAGTGAAACTTCGCAGTGGGACTGGCTGCTTTGGTGTCAACCACGCTCCTGTCAGTAAACCCCTCCCCCTCACTCCATGCTCTGCAAGCCCAATAAAGTCACTGGTTCCCCAGAATGAAAAAAAAATAAAATAAATTAAATAACCTACCTCGGACAGAACAAAAACAGAAACATTTTTAAATTTTCTAATTACTTTGCCAACAATGTCTGAGATAGTCTAAAGGCAAAGAGTAACACCAAAACATTTCTGGCTTTAAAAGGTGTCGACACTTTCAGCTTCTCAAATATCCCAACTATCATCACCTTTTGGTCCTAAGCACTCTCCAGATTCAGATCCGAATTCCTTCCTTACACCTACCACAGCAACGGTTCATTCGCATCTTCCACGACGCACCGCCTTGTTACACGATGTTCCCAAGTGCTCAGACGTCCTCCCCTAATTTAAAACTGATTGATCCTTTTAGATCAGCGCCGCGTCACCACCTCTCAAAAATAACTAAAGCATAAGATTAACGGTTCCGTTACCAAGCTTCTCAGAAAGTACTGGCTTTACTTCTCCGTACACATTCCTTTGATTTCCTAAGAAAATTAAGATTCGCACATCTGTTTCCCTATCAAACTGTCAAATTTCCGATATCCTTATTTTGTTACCTCCCATACTAGACCATATACACTTAAAAGGGATGTGTTTAGTGGCTCTTAGAGGCCATGTTGTCAGCGTACATTGTGGTTTCTAAGCCAGGAACCAAGAAACAGGGTTTCAACTTCTCACACTTCGATCCCTTCCTGTCTTCTCTGTGGTTCTTTTCTTATGGAATTCCAGGATGACCCTAACTGTGTTTCCTCTGTATACCATAAAATGATCAAGTACCCTGAAAGCTTGTGCAACTGATTAAAAAAAATCTGCCTTTTGGTTTTTTTTTTTTCTTTCTCCCGTCCGATTCTCCAACTATCAGTCCTCAAAGGAAAAACACGACACGAACGTGATTCAAGGAGTAAGCGACCCGATTTTACGCCGGAATCATTTCGTGCACGAACCACCACCACATCACCTAGCGGCTTGGAGACGCCGGCATCCCCGAGGTTTGGAGGAATAAAGGCCGGCGTCCAAGCCGACTCCGTTAAGAGCAGCCCGAAAGCGGCTGCCGACAGCCAGGGCTTTCCCGGTGCAAACTGCCAACGGCAGCGCCCAGGGGGGGCGAGAGACGCCCCTCCCACGTCCGCCTCCCCCGCTCGCTCCCCCGGAGCCCTCCCGAGCCAGCCCCAGAGACCTCGGCAACACCAGCAGCCGGCGCGGAACAAAGCGCCGGTGCCCGAGTGCGAGAGGACGCCATTACGCGGGCAGCGGGCCTGCGCCGGGCCGCCGAGCAGGCCCCGCCGCGCGGACTCGGCCCAGACCGGAGAGGCCACGCGAAGACGCCGAAAGCCAGCAGAGGGGACCGCGGCAGGCTGGCGGCCGGGGACGCGCGTGGGAAGGCGAAAGCCGCTTACCTTCGTGAGTCTTGGCGATCTTCGCCATTTTGTCCGCTCGAACACACAGACGGAACTGGCGCTCCCAAGGACTTCCGCTCGCCGCCGCCGCCACCCACCAACAGGGGAGCTGCGCTCTGAGCGTGCGCACACCGGGACGCAAGCCGCACTCTGGCACGGAACTCGACGAGCTGCCACCTAGATGGAACCGCGAGGGGCATGATGGGAGTGGGCGGGGCCGGGGCCGCGGTCCCGGCCGCGGCTTCCTTTAAAAAGCAGGCGAATCCCCCACCCTAAGGACGACGTTCTTCGGGGAACGGCTCCGCCCGCAAGGGAAACCCAGTCTAATCCCGGCGGTGGTGGCGCACGCCTGTCATCCCAGCACTCGGGAGGCAGAGCCAGGCGGATCTCTGTGAGTTCGAGGCCAGCCTGGGCTACAGAGTGAGTTCCGGAAAAGCCAGGGCTACCCAGAGAAACCCTGTCTCGGAAAAAAAAAATTGGATTCTATTGAGGCAATTAACAAATGCTGGGACTGGAAGATCCAGAGTTCAAGGTCAGCCTCTGCTATGCAACCAGTTCGAAGACAGCCTGGGCTTCCAAAAACCTCGCTAAAAGAAAAAAAAAAAAAGAAAAAGCAACGAAAAGAAAGCCGGTTTCCACTTGACTCTGGAAGGTTGAATATTGAGTGTCCTGAGAGGTCAGATTGTTAAAAAACCTGGGCTGGGGCATGGGCACAACACAGTAGTCGGGTGTGGTGGCTGGCGCACACCTTTAAATGCCAGCACTTGGTAGACGGAGACAGGCAGATCTCCAGAGTTTGAGGCCAGATCGAGTGCCAGGACAGACAGGACCACACAGAAAGACCCTGTCTCGAGGGAGGGGCGGGGTCCAGATGGCAGACAGTGGAAACCAGAAGAGACACCATTAGAAACTGTCTAGGAAGGGTTAGAGAGATGACCCAATGGTTAAGAGCTAGTTGCTCTTCCGGAGAACCCAGATTCAATTCCCAGCATCTGCATGGCCCCTCACAACTAACTCTAACTCTAGTTCCAGGGTATCTGGTGCCCTTATCTGACCTTTGTGTGCACCGCAAGAATGTGGTGAGCAGCCGGGCGGTGGTGGGGCACGCCTTTAATCCCAGCACTCGGCGGGAGGCAGAGGCAGGCCGATCTGTAGTCTGGGCTACAGAGTGAGTTCCAGGAAAGGCGCAAAGCTACACAGAGAAACTCTGTCTCAAAAAAAAAAAAAAAAAAGAATTGGGTGAGCATACAAAAATGCAGGCAAAAACATTTATACACATAGCTTAGAAATTATATATATATATACATACACACACACACACACACACACATAGAGAGAGAGAGAGAGAGAGAGAGAGAGAGAGAGAGAAACTGCCTATGAAAACTTGCTACATGCCTTTACAATGAGGCTTGTAGATTATGGGTAGGTTTTTAAGCAATGTTTCCTTCATGTACCTACTATTAAAGGATTTGATGTAGAAGAAACCCAAAGTAATAGAATTGATGTTATTTATTTACTCAGCAGTTAAGAACACCAACTGCTTTTGCAAGAAGACCCAGGTTCAATTCCCAGTCCAAAGGGAGCTGATGCGCTCTCTGGTTTCCATGGGCACTGGATACACACATGGTGCATATATATACCTGCAGGCAAAGCACTCCTACACGTCAAATTAAAAGAATAAATAAAAGAATTACAGGATGGAGACATTTGCAGTCCACCTCATATAAGATTTATTGCAGCAAGGGCCAGGCTGTGGTGGCGCACGCCTTTAAGCCCAGCACTTGGGAGGCAGAGCCAGGCAGATCTCTGTGAGTTTGAGGCCAGCCTAATCTACAAAGTGAGATCTAGGACAGGCTCCAAAGCTACACAGAGAAACCCTGTCTCAAAAAACCAAAAAAAAAAAAAAAAAAAAAAGATTTAATTGCAGCAAAGGTAATCCATAAGCAGAATAGCACATAGAGTCAGAGTACCCTGTGTGGTGATACTTTATTTGTATGTTAATAAAGTTTGCCTGGAGAAAAAAAAAGATATAATTTTATATCAAAATTTATAAGATTAACGTATATATTTTAAACTTGATATATTAATGGTCATATAGAGTAATAACTAATTTTAGGGAAAAAAGGCTTCAGTTAGCTGCCTATACATGTTTTTGTGTTCAAGTATCCATCAGTTTTCTGCAGGAAATCACGATCAGGCCTAACTCAAATCTGAAGTCTCCAGAAAGATGATGGGGCCCCACAACAACAATAATTCCACATGGACAGTAATAATACCGCTAAGCTGACCAACATCACTCACAGATCAGCTTTGGACTACAAACTGCTCAGAACAATTTTGAGATGGCTAGCTGAGATCCAGTTCCCAGACTACTTGAACAAGGACTTGAGGTAAGCCTTGAACTTTGGCGTCATGCAGAGACAGGACAACAAATGATAGCTACCTTTCCTAGAACTTGACAATTAACCCAAAATTTTTCTTTTCAGAATCCCCTAAATATGCCTTCACCCACAACCAGCAGGAAGCGATTTTAAGAACACAACGCCCACATTCCCCAAGAGGCGGTGTGGAGCAGGTGGTTTTTGATCTTTCAATGGGTTTTGGATTTGGGAAATTTTTTATTGTTTAGGAGGGTTGGTTACAAGTTGTTGTTAATGGTTAGGAAAAGGGCTAAGCAAAGGAGATTAGATTTAAGGTTCTTGTTTAAAAAAAAAGACATAAAAATGGTAGAATAAAGGGTAGTTTTTTGAGTCTACTCTGAAAAGTAAAGAGAGGATATAGATACAATATAGATAAAAAGGTAGGTTATTGAATCTACTTTTAAAAGACAATTACTAGTTATAAATACTTTACATTGGATTGGATTTTTATATATTGTATACAAATTATATATATTGAGATTGAGATTGTTAGAAAATGCTGTACGTATATTTTTAATCTTGTTCAAGATATTGTACTTATACAGTTCATTTAACAATGTAATGCAGTTTGCTAATCCTTGATTGCTATTATTACCAACTATTAGGATATAAAGAAATGAAAGTTAGTAGTTAGACATTATAATCAAACTTGTAGTCATATTAGGTGTGTTTTCAAGGCTAAGTAGAGATATATTTTAGATAAACAGGTCATCTTCAAACCCTTCAGAGATCTACAGAATATGGCATTTAAAATGTTTTAATAACTTAGAATTTTTTTCTTTTTTTTTTTTTTTTTAATGACTATGAGACATGGCAGCACCTGGCAGCACCAATCTACTTCAGAGAAGATTTGGGCATTGAAGAAACAGCATATGGAGTTAACTTTCATTATGCCAAAAGTTAGCCACTGGGCAACAAAGTGTCCTAACATCGACTACTGACAGACAGGACACAAAACAAAGGACTACCGATTCTTGCCAAGACAAGTGTGGTTGTGGCTTTAGCAACAGGCGTCTTCTGAGGCCAGGACAATATTCTACCATCACTGAAGTGGCGTGTGCAATCTGGAAAAGATACAGTGTCCCTTCCTTCGAATGCAACTGAACAGCTGGACCCATGGCTTCTGGTGTGCAGTGGAACATTATCTGAAATAGTTATTTGTGAAAGAGTAACTAGGATGATGGAATCTAACCTTTCAATGGTAGACTGGCATTTAATAAAAGAGATGAAGCCACCCACAAGCCAAGAAGAATGGACAGCTGAATTCCAAAAACACCAACAATTTCCAGAACTTAAAATTCTGAATCATGACAGGACACTGGTGGAATTCAGGTTTGTCTGGTACATGGACTACTCTCACTAAATGTGAGGTCAAACATTCTATTTCACAAATGAGTCTGTCAGATACGCTAAGCCTATAGGCTGAAGATGATGCCCCAACATTGTGGAGAAACCTCAGGTGACTGTCCAGACAGCTGGCTGTTTCTGTTAACTCACATTTTTTGGGAAGCTGCTTGCTTGAACTTCCTGGTTTTTTTTAGGTAATATTATTTCCTTCTTGGGTCTCTGAGGGAGTTGAAGATTAGATAGTTATAGTTTTCCTTGTTAAGAATTTCAGAAAAGAAAATCACTAAAGAGGTGTAAGTGTGTAAATTTGAAAGACATTATGAGATAGTTCTCTGTTAGTAATACAGTTAGGATAGAAAGTGATTCAGGTACATTACTTACCAAAATAGGATGGATATTTTCTCTGAGTTTGTCAAATGCAAATGGACTAGACATTGTTGAGGCATTTATTGCTTGTATATATTCTGTATAGTTATTGTATTTATTATATATAGTTTTTATTATATTATAACTTTTTTCTTTTTTTAGAATAAAAAGGGGAAATGTGGTAATACTTTATTTGTACTGAAATGTGGTATTTTATTTGTATGTTAATAAAGTTTGCCTGGAGATCAGAGGTCAAATAGCCATCAAGTCAGGCAGTGGTAGCCAACACCCTTTATCCAATCACATAGCAGACAGAGTCTCTGTGTGGTCAAGGACACAGTCAAGCTTGGTGACAGGAACCTTTAATCCAGTACCAACCACAGAGACCTGAAGGTCTGTATAGACAGGCAGTGATGAGGAAGTCATGTGGCTGGGCTTAGAACCAATGAGAAGGCAGAATAGAAAAGTCAATAAGAGCACAGGTTACACAGGAAGAAGCTCTCTGGGGAAGCTACTGCTGGTGGTGAGCTAAGGCTAGTCATGGCTATTGCTCTGATCTCTTCGGCTATTACCTCTGTATTTGGCTCTGGTTTCTTATTTAATAAGACTGTTTAGAAATTCCTCTACAACCCTGCATAACACAGGAAAGTGGACAGAGGGAGGAGCACCATCTGCCTCCTGCGGAGTCTACATTTGTTTTAATAGGGTGCGGAGCTAAATTTGGCTCTGTCTATTTCCAAGACAGGGTCTCACTGTGTAGTCCTAACTGTCCTGGAACTCACTCTGTAGCCCAGGCTGCCCTCAAACTCAGAGATCCGCCTGCCTCTTCCTCCCAAGTGCTGCGATTAAAAGTATGAGCTACCCCAGTCTGGCTGTTTCTCCTTCTTGAATTAGACTGGTAAAATGAAAATAGCTGGTTGAGCCATTGTTTTTGTTTTGTTTTTCAGGACAGGGCTTCTCTGTGTAACAGTTCTGGCTGTCCTGGAACTCACTCTGTAGATCAGGCTGGCCTCGAACTCACCGAGATCCACCTGGCTCTGCTACCCAAGTGCTGGGATTAAAGGCATGGGCCACCACCGCCCGGCTGATTGGGTCACTTTTAATGATATCAAGGACTTGATTGAATGAAACACAGGCTGGGGGACCCTTTGAAAGTCTCCCATGGCTGGTGAGTTCAAGGCCAGCCTGGGCTACAGAGTGAGTTCCAGGGAAGGTGCAAAGCTACACAGAGAAACCCTGTCTCAGGAGGAAAAAAAAAAAGTCCCCATGGAGAAAAAGCCCTCAGAGTGTAACCAGCCTTGTTATCAGAGGTCCACAATGAGAGGAGGGCATATATATATATATATATATCAGAGATCTGCCTGCCTCTGCCTCCCAATTGCTGGGGTTAAAGGTATGTGCCACCACACCCAGCAAAACAGTGGTTTAAAGTCCCTGGTGGAGAGAGAAACACCTGCTCTCTTTCCCATAGACTGGGACTTTAGAGAGTCACACTAGCATAGCCCCCTTTCCCCTAGCCTATTGGTTCAGGAAGCAGAGCCTTATCTAATGACTATGGAGGCTGGAAACTCACTCCTGTTCTAATCCTGGGCTCAGTCGTGTGGCAGACTACCCATAACTCTGCGAAAAGCAGGTGCCACCCCTCCAGCTAGGGAGAGAGTGTAAAAGCCTCCTGCTTATCTGGTACTCTTCATTGAACTGTGAGTTCGTTGAAAATGGCCCTTAAGGACTCCATGTGTTTCTTGAAACACAGTCTCATTTATGTAGCCTTTCCTAGAGTGGAATTCTCTTTGTAGACAAGTCTGACCTGCAATCTGTCCTAGCCTCCTCAGTGCTGGGATCAAGGACTATGTCACCACTCCCAGTTATCAATTTATATTGAGATGGCTGTGATAATAACTCTTAGGTCTCTAGAAATGTAAGCCAAAATAAACTGTTTCATGAATTGCTTATATCTGAATCACAAAAAAAAAAAAAAAATGAACTAATACAGGACTCCCAGAGTTTAGAAGTCATCTGAGCTGTTTCGAATAAGAATGGCCTCCATAGCTCATAGATTTGGTCACCAGGGGGTGGCACACTTTGAAAAGATTAGGAGGTGTGATCTTGGAGGAACTGTGTCACTGCAGGTGGGCTTTGGGGTTTCAGAAACACAAGGCAGCCCCAGTGTGTCTGTCTTCCTGCTGCCTGTAGATCCAGATGTAGAACTCTCAGCTCCTTCTTCAGCATTGCGTCTGCTTGCCTGCTGCCATGTCCCGCATGATGAGAATGGGCTGAACCTCTGAAACTGTAAACTCTTTTATAGGAGTTGCTGTGATCATAGTGTCTCTTCTTAGCAATAGAACACTGACTAAGACATCAGGGATACTGCTCAACATCCTACATGAATTATCTGTCCTACAGAGCCAAAAGTGCTTCTGGAAAGGAAACCCTGTTCTAAAAGTATCGTGAATGTAATAGCACCTTAATTTTTACTGGGTGTATTTGCCACTCCCTGGAGCATGTGACTTTTCCAAGGTCTTAAAAGTATCTAATTGTTCTTGGGTTTATTAACATCATTAAACATTGACTAGTTACACAATGACATTTGTCAGCTGATACGATTTGTTTCTTTTTTTTTTTTTTTTTTTTTTGAGCTGAGGATCGAACCCAGGGCCTTGTGCATGCTAGGCGGCAAGCGCTCTACCACTGAGCTAAATCCCCAACCCATGATTTGTTTCTTAAAAGAGAAATATACCAGCTCTCAAAGGCAGAGACAGATCTCTTCAAGTTCAGGCTAGCCTGGTCTACATAGTCAGTTCCTGGACAACCAGAACTATGTAGAGAGATCCTGTTTCACAAAAAAGAGAGAGAGAAGAGCTGGGCATTGGTGGTACACACCTTTAATCTCAGCACTCGGGAGGCAGAGCCAGGTGGATCTCTGTGAGTTCGAGGCCAGCCTGGTCTACAGAGTGAGATCCAGGACAGGAACCAAAACTACACAGAGAAACCCTGTCTCCAAAAAGAAGAAGAAGAAGAAGAAGAAGAAGAACGAGGAGGAGGAGGAGGAGGAGGAGGAGAAGAAGAAGAAGAAGAAGGAGGAGGAGGAGGAGGAGGAGGAGGAGGAGGAGGAGGAGAAGAAGAATAAAAAGAAGAGACAGAAAGAAGGTGGCTGTAATAATGTTATGATAGGGTATGTTAATGGGAGTTAACAGGTTTTTTTTGTTTTTTGTTTTGTTTTTGTTTTGTTTTGTTTTGTTTTGTTTTGTTTTGGGAGCTGAGGATCAAACCCAGGGCCTTGCGCTTGCTAGGCAAGGGCTCTACCACTGAGCTAAATCCCCAACCCCGCTTTTTTTGTTTTTGTTTTTCGAGATAGGGTTTCTCTGTGTATAACTCTGGCTGTCCTGAAACTCCCTCTGTAGACGAGGCTAGCCTTGAACTCACAGAGATCTGCCTGCCTCGGCCTCCCAAGTGTTGGGCCCTGTGGTGATATTTTATTTGTGATCTAACAAATAAAGCTTGCCTGAAGATCAAAGTGCAGAGCTAAGCCACTAATTAGCCAAAGAGGCCAGGCAGTGGTGGCACACACCTTTAATCCTAGCATTCCAGAGGCAGACGGATTTCTGTGAGTTCAAGGCCACCCTAGGCTATACAAGGTTGATCCAATCTAAAAGAGAAACACATCCAGGCAGTGGTGGCACACACCTTTAATCTCAGTACCAGGGAGGTGGAGACAGGAAGTGATATGGCTGGGCAGAGAGAGGAATATAAGGTGGGAAGAGACAGGAGCTCAGTCTCTTTCAGGATGAGGATTCATTAGAGATAAGAACTCTAGTGACTGGCTGCTCTGCTTCTCTGATCTTTTAGCATTTACCCCGATGTCTGGCTCTGGGTTTTTATTAATTAGGATTCATGCTTTTTTTTTGGGGGGGGAGGGCAAGTAACAGCTTTTAGAAATTAAAATATAGGGGCTGAAGAAATGGCTCAGTGACTAAGAGCACTGGCTGCTCTTCTAGAGGATGGGTTTGATTCCTGGTAACCACATGGCAGCTCACAACCATCTGTAAGTCAGTCCCAGGAAACCTGATGCACTCTTCTAGCCTATGAAGAAACCAGGCACATATATGTGGTGCACAGACATACATGCGAGAATAACACCTACTCACATAAAATTTTTTAAAAAGGAGGCTGGAAAGATGGCTCAGTAGTTAAGAGTACCTGGCTGCTTTTCCAAAGGTCCTAAGTTTGATTCCCAGCACCCACATGGTTGTGCACAACTATCTGCTACCCAAGTACAGGGAACCCAATATCCTCTTCTGGCCTTCTTAGGCGCCAGGCATGCATGTGGTACATAGATATACATGCAGACAAAACACTCATACAAACAAAATTAAGAGAAAAAACTAAAAGTCTCAAAAGCCAACCTAAGCTACATGAGATTCTATCTCAAAAAAAAAAAAAAAAAAAAAAAAGGGATTGGAGAGATGGCTCAAAGATGACAGCTCTTCCAGAGGTCCTGAGTTCAATTCCCAGCAACCACATGGTGGCTCACAACCATCTGTAATGAGATCTGGCACTCTCTTCTGCATACATAATAAATAAATTTTTTAAAGAAATAAGAAACTACAATAATGAAATGTATACTGTGATTCGGCCCCAGAGAATGTACACAAGTAAATTTAAATCCTCACTATTGAGAATGGGAATGAACTCTTTGCCAGGCCTGGTAGCACCTGGGAGGTGGAGGCAGAAGGCAGCCTTGCTTATATATTAAGTCTAAGACCAGCCTGGATCTCATGAAACCCTGTCTCAAAGCAAACAAAAACAACAAAAGGAGTCTCCACAGGTCAGCTCAATACCACACACTTGAGGTCATGTTAATCTGCTCTAGATATCACATCTGTCACAGGGTCACTACCAGAGTGAGTCTGGGATTGTTCGCCATCCTCTTCTGTGATGACTAAAGAAATTACATTTTATGCTAGGCGTCATTGGTACCCATTTGTAGTAGGACATTCTTGTCAGACTTTCTTTGGACCATCAACCCCTAAATAATGACTGTTTTTGTTCTCTTGGGGGGCCCGCCATCCAGCTTCCAAATAAATCACATACAGAAGCATATTCTTACTTATAAATGCTCGGCCTTAGCTTGGCTTGTTTCTTGCCAGCTTTCCTTAACTTAAATTATCCTGTCTACCTTTTGCCTCTGGGTTTTTCTCATTCTCTTACTTCTGTAAATCTTGCTCTTACTCCATGGCTTGCTGTGTAGCACGGTGGCTAGGTGGCTGGCCCCTGGAGTCTTCCTCCTCTGGCTACTTCTCTTTTTCCCTCCCAGATTTCTCCTCTACATAGTCCCTCTCCCTGCTAGCCCTGCCTGTCCTTCCTCCTGCCTCACCTTTGGCCGTTCAACTCTTTATTAGACCATCACAAGTATTTAGATCGGCACAGTAACACAGCTTCACAGAGTTAAACAAATACAACATAAACAAAAGTAACACACCTTAAAATAATATTCCCCAACAAATGACACAGAGATTTCTTATTAATTATGAAAGCTTGGCTTACGCTTGTTTTCAACTAGCCTTATAACTTAAATTAACCCATTTCTATTCATCTACATTCTGCCACATGGCTCTTTACCTTGCCTCCATTCTGTATGTCCGATTCCTTCTGTGTCTCACTGGTGAAACCTGCACGCCTAGATTCATCCCCCTGAGTTCCTCTGTCCGCTCGAAAGTCCTGCCTAACATTTCCTGCTTAGCTATTGGCCATTCAGATTTTCATTAAACCAGCCTGTAGCTGGAGTTTACTCCAGTCGCGCCCAGCCCCACAGACCCCACAACCGCTTATAAAATAATCTCTCAGAAGCTCATATTAATTAAACTGCTCGGCCATTAGCTCAAGCCTACCATTGTCTAGTTCTTATACTTAAACTCAGCCCATTTCTGTTCATCTATATGTCGACACATGTTCCAGGGCTTTACCTGTTGCCTTTACATGTTGTTTCCTGGATAGCAGGCTGGTGTCTCCCCCAGGCTTCCACCTCCCAGCCTCTCTTCTCTGTTTGTCCCACCTATCCTATACTTCCTGCCTGGCTACTGGCCAATCACTTTTATTTATCAATCAGTCATTAGCAACGTATATTCACAACATACAGAACATCCCACAGCACCAACCACAGTGACACATCTTCACACAGTGTAAACAAATATCCCAAAATATTTCCCCCTTTTTGTCTGAATAAAAAGGAAATGTTTTAATTCCAACCCAGTGAAATATATATAATAAGAACAATTATCAAGTAATGATTACATTCACAATGTCCAGTCCATTTTCATTTGGCAAATTCAGAGAAATTATTAACTATCCTATTTTGATGAGTCTAAGCCACTTTCTATAATAATTTGAATTTCCAGCCTAAAAATATCTGTTTAGACCTTAAAACATTTTTAGATAAACAACTTAAGCTTTCACGTCTCTCAACCTTATAAACTTTAAGTCTCTTTTGTAAGTTTCTTTTCTGAATTTGGTAACAAAGAAAAATGTTATAACTATCTAGCCTTCAGCACCACCAGAGAACCAAGAAGAATGAAACATTACATAAGCAAACAAGAAGTGTTTACAACTTCCCAAACTATAGAAATGACAGAAGCAGCTGGTTGCCTGGACAATCACCCAAGGTTCCTCCGCTATGATGAGGCATCCATCTTTGGCCTATGAGCCTAGAATATCTGACAGACTTTTCTGTGAAGCAGGACTTTTAAAGGACTGTCCTACCTTGCCTTGGCAAAGTTCAGAAGTCACCTTTTTTTATTTGTTTGTTTGTTTTTGATACAAGATTTCTCTGTGTAACAGTCCTAGCTGTCCTGAAACTCTCTTTATAGACCAGGCTGGCTTCAAACAAACAGAGATCTACCTGCCTCTGCTTCCCAAGTGCTGGGATTAAATGTATGCACCACCACCACCCAGCTCAGTCACCTTCTTTTCTGTCCTTCTTATCCAATTTGGACAGCATACTGTCAGGAGTAAAGGCAAGGGCACTTTCTTGCACAGTGGCTAGCTTTGCCACAAAGCAAGCAAACTCCATATAGAGGTTCTTCAATGCCCATCATTGTTTTTTTAAGTAGATTGCTAAGAGCAAACCTGTCTCACTGTCATGAAAAGCCTCTTCTTATTAAAGCATCATAAATGCCATATTCTGTGGATCTCTGAAGTATTTGAAGACCACCTATCTATCTAAACTATATCTGTTTAACCTTGAAAACCTACCTAACATGACTACAAGTTTGATTGTCATAGATAATTAACTACTAACCAACATTTCTTAATTATACTAAACAATTTGTAATAATAGCTCAAAGACTAGAACTTTACATTACATTTTTAAATGAGCTGTATAGGTACACTACCTTAAATAAGAGTAGAAACATATATACAGCATATTCTAACAAAAATAACCTTAAATTTATATCAATATACAAATATCCATACCAAAATAAAATATTTGAGATTAATAGTTGCTTTTTAATTTAAAAGTAGATTCAGTAATCTGCCCTTTTATCCTATGGTTCCTATATTCCTCCCTTTTCTTTTTTTTTCAGGAAAAGATTTCTGAATCTAACTTCCTCTGCTTAGTTTCCTCTCTGACCATGACCAGTAACAACTTGCAACCAAGCCCCTAAACAGTGACAAACATCCATAACCCATTATTGGACCAAAAATCACCCACCCTACCTCTTGGGCATGTAGGCATCATGTTCCTAAAATTACTTTCTGTTGTCTAGGGGCGACGGCATCTTTAGGGGACCCTGAGAAATTGAGATAATGGTCAAGTCCTCGGAGAGCTAGATTGTTGTCCAGTCTTGGTGTGATGGGAACATGCAGGACTTATTTGAAGTCCTGGCTGGAGTAGTCTATGAGGCTGTGCCATCTCAGCTAGAAGCTTTGAAGTTATTCTGGATGCAGAGTTTTGAGGAAACTGTAACAGAGGCATTCTATGAGGCTGCATCAGCTGGCTACTTGTATTCAGTGGGGTCTGATCCTTTTTTTCTGAACTTTTAAGGATGACATACATATCTGCATTAACACAAGTGTGGAATGTGCAGTGTGCACAAATTAGCTAAAGGTGATCTCTGAACTAGGTAACAAGGAAAACCCTAAGAGGGACTCATAGATGGCCCTGGGAAGGGGAAATAGATGAGATCTCCTAGGTAAACTGGGGGCAGGGGGAGGAGATAGAAGGGAGGGGATGGGGAAAGGGAACATGAGGGATAGGGGTGACCAAGTTGGGGGAGGGATGGAGAGGGAGAGTAATGAAAGGGATACCTTGATAGAGGGAACCATTATGGGGTTAGGGAGAAACCTGATGCCAGGGAAAATCCCAGGAATCCACAAGGATGACCCCAGCCATCTTTGACTCCTAGCAGTAGTGGAGAGGATACCCGAACTGGAGAGGGTACCCGAACTGGCCTTCTCCTATAATCAGATTGCTGACTCCCCTAATTGTCATCATAGAACCTTCATCCAGTAAATGATGGAAGCAGATACAAAGACCCACAGCCAAGCACTCACTGGGCTGAGCTCCAGGAGTCCTGTTGAAGAGATGGAGGAAGGATTTTAGGAGCGTGTGTGTGTGTGTGTGTGTGTGTGTGTGTGTGTGTGTATCATGATGGGGAAACCCACAGAGACAGCTGACCCAAGCCCATGAGAGCTCATGGACTCTAGACTGACATCTAGGGAGCATACATAGGACCAACCTATGCCCTCTGCATGTGGGTGACAGTTGTGTAGCTTGGTCTGTTTGTGGGGGCCCTAGCAATGGGACCAGGAATCTGTCCCTGGCATATGAGCTGGCTTTTTGGAACCTACTCCCTATGTGGGATACATACCTCAGCCTTGATGCAGAGTGGGAGGGGATTGGTCCTGCCTCAGCTTGATATGCCATGCATTGTTGATGCCCATGGGAGCCTTACCCTTTCTGGGGAGTGGATGTGGAGGGGGGTGGTTAGTAAAGGAGGTGGGGGAGGGGGAACTGTGGTTGGTATGTAAAATAAATATAAAAAATTTAATAATAAAAAGATGATTCTCTGTTTGTTCTACATTTGAACAAATACCACTACCACCCCTTACCTCCACCACATCTCTCTCCTTGGCATCACAGACTGCTTTAACTCCTTAGAGACACACTTTATGGGCACACTGGATTCCTCAGACTACAGTAATACTCTGACTCTGCGCACTACCACCCATCCCTTCTGTCAGAACATTTGCAATGCCTTGATCCTCTGTGGCACTCAGGTTTACCACTGCCTACCCACTGAGTGGTCTGAGACTAAAAAACTAGAGGTGGTGCCCAGTGAAGAACCCTGGCTGGTTCTCGTCACAGAGGTTATAAAGCAGCACAACAGAACAAACGAGTGGTTCGGGTCCTGCCCCGTCTCACAGCCTGAGGGACGCCTCCATCTGCTGTCAGTTTTCCTCTCAGTACATCCAGGACTTGCAATGGGTAGCTCAGTCCATCCTTACCCTCCAGGGCCCATGGACTCACCAGCTGCCATAGCGCTACAAAACCGGAGAGCAGCAGATTTACTAACAGCAGAGAGAGGTGGTCTTCGCCTCATGCTCAGGGAGGAAAGTTGCTTCTGTGTCTACTAGTCAGGTATAGTAAAAGACAAGATCCAACCTCTCCAGACTAGTCTCTTAAAAATGTAAAAACAACAGCTTAATGCATTGAAAGGACAATGCGGAATTGGATATTGCTTTTCTTTTCTTTTCTTTTCTGTTTTTAAGGTTTATTTATTTCTTATGTACACAGAAGAGGGCGCCAGATCTCATTACAGATGGTTGTGAGCCACCATCTGATTGCTGGGAATTGAACTCAGGACCTCTGGAAGAGCAGTCGGTGCTCTTAACCTCTGAGCCATCTCTCCAGCCCCCAGTACTGCTTTTCTTAACCCCTTTCTCCTTCTGTTCCTAATCCTACTAATTGCACCACAATCTTCTTTTCTAAATTTCTTTAATAGATCCAAAAGATTTTTTTTTTTTAATTTTTCAAGACAGGGTTTCTTTGTGTAGCTTTGTGCCTTTCCTGGAACTTGCTTGGTAGCCCAGGCTGGCCTCGAACTCACAGAGATCCACCTGCCTCTGCCTCCCGAGTGCTGGGATTACAGGCGTGTGCCACCACTGCCCAGCTGATCCAAAAGATTTTTAACCAGACTTTTAATCAATGACTATTACAGAATTACCAGCCCCTAACTACAGAGCCAGAGGCCTGCAATTCCCGATTATTTTCTGACTGTGAAGATCAAGCTTGCCCCATGGTTCTTGCTGTCCCCATATATCAGGAAGTAGTTTAATGATAAACACTTCCAGGTTTTGAAAATCCACCAATCCATGAGCTGGAACACTGACCAATTCCTGGGCTTGCCTAAAGCTCAGGACTTGAAACCCCACCAATCCCCACCCTAAAAATCTCTGCACCAAGAAACCTATATAAAGCCTACCTCTCTCTCAATTCCCTGCTGCTTCTCACCTGAGCAGAGGCAGCCACCATCCTGTGTCTTTCCTAATAAATCTCTTGTGTGACGTTTGTTGTGTGGTGTGACTTTGTGATAGTCTTTGGCTCCCAACTTCCAGGATACCTTTACCCTCAGAGCTATACCACTTCCACTGGGGAAAGCCTTTCCCCTCAGAGCTTCAACACTTCCTGCTGTCTGTGGGTAAAGGCATCCTGGGGGGGTCCCTGAGGAAATTTTGAGATAATGAACAAGCATTGGGAAGACCAGCTATAATCTTTGTTGATAGATATCACCTGTCAAGGTTTAGGAGGTCTCCCCTGATCAAACCTGATCCATCTTGTTCCTGAAGGAATCTACAACATCTTCTTTCCTGTGGGAACAAAACTCCACAGCATTTTTGATTTTCGTCTGACAAATACAATTTCGATTTCCATTTTAAAGTTAGTGTATCCAGGTTGGCTCAGTCCTACAGTCCTGCTCACAATTCCACGTTTCCCAGCAGCTCTTTCCTATCAGCCAACAAAAAAATTCAGAATCAACGCAATAACATACAGGATCCAGACTCCCTGTGTATTTCCCATCTCTACCTTTTTCTCTTACTCTCTCTTTAAAGACTTTACTTATTATTTTTAATCTATTTCGTTTTATGACTGTCTATACCCATTTTCTTTCTTAAGCCTACATGCATTGTTCAACACACTGGAACCTGTTTAGAGGTTTTTCCATCAGGATCTCTTTCACTGTGTATCTTTTACCCTTTTTTGTCTGCACAAGCAAAATAACCGCTAAACGGGTGAGGCTAAGACCTCTGCGGAGCTCGGATGGCTGGCTCTGCCCTCTTCTCGGGTTGGGGAAGCCAAGCCTAAAGCTCACAGCCTGGTTGGAGGTTTGTGACCTAGAACTGCATTAAACCTTCCTAGCTGTGGAAGCCGGTACCTGCACGGCCACAAGCAACTTTTGCTCAGCTTGCTGTTTTTATTTAGCACTGCTGGCTGAACAGCCGTGCCTCTTAAGGGGGCTGTGTCATTTTTCTTTTTTCTTTTTTTCCTCTTTTTCTTCCCAGCTTTATTGGGCCCTACATGGAAATTCAGGCCAAGGTTGGCATGCCAAAATATGGTTAACTGGGTTTTTTATTATTATTATTATTATTATTATTATTATTATTATTATTATCTACAGTGGCTGACCCTTAAGCAATGGCTCTCCTAAACAGAGATTGTACCTCCGTTGCTGCCAGGGCTTCAAGGGCCGAAGCCTGAGGGGACTCTGTTCCCTCAGGCACTGACTCAAAGACACTAAGAGAAACTTTATATAAATCTAAAGAACTCACAATTCAGTGCTTTAGGTGGAATTCTGCTTGCTCAGAGAGGCTGAATAGCAGGTCCCTAACCTCCCTTTGCTGCCGTCTTCTGAAAAACAAAAACAAAAACAAAAACACCCTTCTCTCAGCCCCCACTTAAAAAACCCTTGCTCCACGTGGTCCTCCTTACCACTTCCTGTCAGCTACTTGCTGACTCAGCCTCCTGCTCACAGGCTAATTTTATTTAATCAAACACATCTTTGAATTGTTAACAAAAGAAGGGAAAAAATGCAACACACTTTAAAATAATATTAACTGACACCTTAGACTTACTAATGAAAGATAAGAAAAATTTGACTGTTAAGACACAAGTCTTTGAAGAATTTACTATTGATAAAGCCTTAGAAAGACCTACTAATGAACATAAGAAAAATACTCAGGCACAGACAGAGAAATTTAGAGCATAACCTACTGACTGCACCATTGCATTATGAGACTGAAGAAGAGTGGCCTAAGGTTATTAGAAATTCAACCTTAATTTACCCAGCTACCATACAAGAATGACCACCAGACGATAGGCACCCCCAAGGCTATGTGGAAGTTAATTGGAATCCTGTAGAAATGTTAGATTTGATGAGATTTAAGAAAGCAGTGGTTTCATATGGTATACGTTCACCCTTTGTGAAGCAGATGTTCAATTCATGGGCAACTAGAAACAGAATTGTTCCACAAGACTGGAAATATTTAGCTACAGCAGTATGGGAAGCTGGTCCTCAGTTACAATGTGAGAGGAAGCTAGGGTCATAGAACAATGAGGTAGGGGTAGAGGTATGGAAGTTTCCTAAGGTCAGCTTCTTGGTGAGGGCCAGGATGATGATTTGCAAAGACAGTCATACCTTGGTTCTATGCCATATAGCAGCTTTGAATGAGTGGGGCAGGGTTGAAGAATCAGGAAAGAGGTCCGAGTCATTTACTACAATTACACAAGTCCCAAAAGAAGTCTTCACTTATTTTTTTACAAAGATTGACTTTTTGTAAATAGAATGATACCAGATCCAGAAGTTTGTTGTTTGTTTTTGCTCTTTGCGGTCCCCACCACCACCACCACCACCCAGCTCCCAAATAAATCATGCACAGAGGCTTATTCTTTCTTATAGATGCCTGGCTTTAGCTTGGCTTGCTTCCTGCAAGATTTTCTTTTTTTCCCACCCTGGGGTGCAAAGCCTTTTATATATGTGTGTTTTTGTGTGAGTGTGTGTGTGTGTGTGTGTGTGTGTGTGTGTGTATTAGAAGCATAAATATTTATTTGTAACAAAGGAGTTTGTGTACAGTTTTGAAACTTTGTTAATTCACATTTGCACTTCACCTTTTTAAACAAACATTTATAATCATTATTTTATACAGATATAGATGTATAAATTCAACAACAAGTTCAGTGGTCCTTCAGCATTTTCCACTAAAAAAATTTTTTTAACATAAAAGCAGGTTATAATTCCAAAGTCCAGAATTATTTGAAGCTGGAAAACATTTTCTCTGTAGAAAATAGTAAAAACAATAACATTTCCCAATAAGCCCTTTAAAGCCAAATAATAGCTTAATTATACATATAAATATTGATTAGATTCTGGGATACAGAAGAGACCTATCTTCATCTGTTCAGAGACTATGTTTTACTTAAGTTGTGTAAGTGAGATTCCTATTCATCTTCCCCTTCACTGTTTGATCTACGGCAGACATTTTTCTATAGGCTAATCCATAATCTAAAAAGATTTTAGCCTCCCCTCCAGAAAGTACAGCCAGCATTTTTTTTCATCAGCTTGAAACGGTACAAATTCTTATCCTAATAGTAAATGTTTCACTGAAGTATGCCCAGTGATTGGGTAAAACCAAAATTTATAAGCCACAGTCATCCTAGGGTCCCCCCCCCCCATAGGTAGCCTTTTTTCAGAGACGGGGTTTCTCTGTGTAGCCCCGGCTATCCTGAAACTCACTCAGTAGACCAGGCTGTCCTTGAATTTAGAGATCTGTCTGCCTCTGCCTACTGATGCTGGGATTAAAGGCATGCCACTAATGCCTGGCTTAAGATTTAATTTTTTTTCTTTTTTTGGTTTTTCGAGACAGGGTTTCTCTGTGTAGCTTTGCGCCTTTTTCCTGGAACTCACTTGGTAGCCCAGGCTGGCCTCGAACTCACAGAGATCCACCTGACTCTGCTTCCCGCGGAGTGCTGGGATTAAAGGCCCCCCGTGCCCCACCACCGCCCAGCAAGATTTAATTTTTTTAACTATGTGTTGGGGTGCACAGCTAGCTCATACTTTTAATCCTAGAACTCAAGAGGCTGAGGCAGGGGCAGGTGGATCTCTGAGTTTGAGACCAGGCTACTAGTCTAGAGAGTGAGTCTCAGGATAGCCAGGTCTACACAGAGAAACCCTGTCTGGAAAAACAAAACAAAACAAACAAACAAACAAAAAACAAGCAAGTGCTGGAGAGATGGTTAAGAGCACTGGCTGCTCTTCCAGAGGTCCTAAATCCAATTCCCAGCAACCACAAGGTGGCTCAAACCATCTGTAATAAGATCTGGTGCCCTCTTCTGGTGAGCATGACGAGCATGACTATTGAGCCATTTCTCAAGTCCTGTTTTGGCTTTTGAGACAGGCTCTCGTACCCTGACTGGCCATGTACTTCCTACACAGCCAAGGGCTCTTATATTTATTGCTACAGAGGCGCTAGGCAGCTCCTGTGCAAGCAGTTAAAACACACTTATTATTGACAACCACAGCTGTAAAATATTATTCCCCTCTGAGCTTCTAGCTCTAAATGTAAAATGTTTTAAGTGGAGTTTTAACCCCTTCTTGTCCCTCAGTCCTTCATGTCTATATGTCTACTACAGCATAATAGTACGCATTGGCCAGATCTTCTGTCTTTGAATTGTCCTTTTCCTCTTCACAAGTACACATAGGACTTTCTTGGCTAACTACTAAATAATTTAATCCCAGTTGTTGGTCTGGTGCCCAGGACGGAAAGTACGGGAAGTTTCTTAATTGTCTTATGAGGCAGAGGTTTCTGCATCTTCACCCAAAGGAGGAAACTCAAGATTTTTTCCACAGAGATTAGCCCACTTCTATTGGTCCAGAGGATTTGGGGCCTTAGTTGTTCATGTCCTTTTCCAGGATGACAATCCTTCCCAGTCAGGGCAATTTTGTGTAACAGATAAGCGGAAGCTGAAATTTCCCCGTTCCAAGCCATGCTCCTCAAGTCCTGGACCTGATCATCAGACTTTTCTGGTCTCCAGTGCAGGAAAAGAGACTCTATTCATAAGCTGCCAAGGATGTCCGCCAGCTTTTCCACTTAATGCTTTAATTAGTGATTAGTCACATCCAACCTTTCCAGTCATTGTCCAGGAGCTCAGCAGAGGCTCTTAGTGCCTCATCACCGCTGCCAGCGAGTCAGCAAATGGCCAGATCTAAACACCTCATTGTAAGCGGCTGTGCTGGCTCCGGCCTTGTAATCCCAGCACTTTGTAGATGGGGGCAGGAAGTCCAGGATAATGGACAGCTTCTCTACCTAATGCAGTGGTTCTCAACCTTCCTACTGCTGTGACCCTTTGACACAGTTTCTCATGTTGAGGTGATCCCCAACCATGAAATTATTCATCACCGAGGGCGGTGGTGGCACACGCCTTTAATCCCAGTACTCGGGAGGCAAAGGCAGGCGCATCTTTGTGAGTTCAAGGCCAGCCTGGTGTATGGAGCAAGATCCAGGAAAGGCACAAAGCTACACAGAGAAACCCTGTCTCGAAAAACCAAAAAATAAATAAATAAATAAATAAAATTCATTGCTACTTTATACCTAATTTTGCCCCTGTTATGAATAATAATGTAAATATAGGACCGACCCCCAAAGGGGGGTCATGACCCACAGGTTGAGAACCACTTGATATGATGAGTTTGAGGCTAGCTTGTGCTCCATGAGACCCACCTCAAAACAAAACAGAACCAACCAACCAACCAAACAACTTTAGAGTCTGTTTCTTTGGGCCATTCCTGAAACTAAATAGTATCATGTTGGGTTTCCTGTGAACTAGTCTCTGAGGTCAAGATCTGAATGTAAAAGGTCTGTGGGAATGCCCTTCCTATCCATATTGGTGAACAAGGAAGCAGGACTGGGCAGAGAAGTTGAACAGTCACCGAGCTGTAACCCAAACCCCCACCATGGTTAGGGATGTAGCTCAGGGGTAGAGCCCTTGTCTAGCCCGAGGAAAACTCAAAGCCTGATCTCTGGAACTACAGAAACAAATGACCTTCAACTGTTTTGTTTTGTTGTTGTTTGTTGTTGTTTTTTTGAGATGAGATCTCACTATGTAGCCTCATATAGTCTGGATCTTTCTGTCTAGACCAGGCTAGCCTTAAACTCACAGAGATCCACCTGCTTTTGCCTGAGTGTTGGGATTAGAAGCCTGCAATCACCTCAGCATTATGTGTATATGTGTGCATGTGTCTGTACATGTGAGTACAGTGTACATTGAGATGAAAACAGGGTATCAGATCCCCTGGGATTGATATGAGTGTAGAAACTGAATTCCAGTCCTCCGCAAGAGCAGGGAATCCTTAAGGACCATCTCTCCAGACCCACTTCAATCCAATTTTATTTCCATTTAAAAGGAAAGAGTTGGGGAGGGATTTAGCTCAGTGGTAGAGCACTTGACTAGCAAGCGCAAGTCCCTGGGTTCAATCCTCAGCTAAAAAAAAAAAAAGGAAAGAGTTTGTTTTAGATTTACTTATCATTTTAAGTGTATATATGTGCACCATGTGTGTGACTGATACCATGGAAGTCAGAGAGGGTGCTGATCCCCCGGTGCACCATGTAGGTGCTAGGAATCAAAACCAGGTCTCTTCAAGACCAAACAAGTACTCTGGACAGCTGGACCAATTCTCCAGCATCCCCGCTTCAACCCATTTCAAGGGATACTTTCAAAAAGAGATATCCCAGCCAGGTGGTGGTACTCACCTTTAACCCTAGCATGAAGGAGGCAGAGGCAGGCAGATCTCCAAGTATGAGGATAGCCTGGTCTACAGAGTGAGCTCCAGGACAGCCAGGACTACACAGAAATCCTGTCTCAAAAAAACGAGAGGGAGAGAGAGAGAGAGAGAGAGAGAGAGGAGATCCCTTTAGAGTTTACACTTGAGGCAAAGGACCTTTATAGTCTCATATTGGCAAGAATTTGCACACAGGCTTCCTCGGAGATCACACAGACTCTCGAGGGTTGTTTTGTCATAGGCATCTTCCCACATCATTCGGGCTGGCCTTAAACCTCAGTCCTCCTCCCTCAGCCTCCCTAGGGTTGTGCCTGCAGGTCTGCCACCATTCCCAACCATTTCCACTTCCCCCAGAACCAACCCCGGACCTCACTCACGCTAGCCAAGTGTGCTTGTGTTCTCTCTTTGCAGTTAGGACTGAACCCTCATCCTAACCATCTTCACTTACAGACAGGGTCTCACCATGTCGCTCTGGCCATCCTGGAACTCTCTCGGTAGCCCAGGCTGGCCTCGAACTCGCACAGATCTGCCTGCCTCTGCCTCCTGAGTGCTGGGATTACAGGGGTGTGCCACCATGCCCAGCCCACGTTCAGACTTTGTGCAACCATTGTCACTATTATTCCCCAAAGGAACTGTGACCACTGACATTTAAATGTTTTTGATTTTGTGTTTGTGAGTGTGTGCCTATGTCTATGTGCCATGGCAAGCCTTAGAAGTCACATGAAAACTTTCAGGAGTTGATTTTCTTCTTTATGTAGGTAAAGGGGATTGAACTCAAGTTTTCAGCGTTGGCAGCAAGCACCCTTACGTGCTCAGCCATCTCACTGGCTCACCTAAAAAATAACCATCCAACCAGAGTCCTGAACACCTAATCCATCAGCCTCCACCTCCCAAAACACTGGAGATTTAGAGTAGGTTATACCTCACACAATCCAACCTAGTCCTTCAAGAGTGGGCTACTGGGCTAGGAATGTTGGCTCAGCTGTTTAGATTGAGTATACAAGAAATCCTGAGCTCAATCCAGCACAATACAAACTGGGTGTGTGGTGGTTCATGCCTGAAATCCCAGCACTTAGAGACAGTGGTGGGAGAATCAAGAGTTCCAGGTCATCCTTAGCCACACATGTTCAAAGGGGAGACAGGCCCATTAATAAAAGTGTTTGGTGCACAAGCATGAGGAACTGAGTTACATTCCCAGAATTCACATTTTTTTAAAAGCCAGGCATGGTAGCTTTTATAATCCCTGTGCTGAGGTAGGTACAGGTGGATTCCTGGGGTTCACTGGCCAGCCTAGCCTCCTTGGAAAACTTCAGGTCAGTGAGAGAACTTATTTAAAAACAAAACAACAACAACAAAAACAAAGGCTGGAGAGGTGGCTCAGAGGTTCTGGGCACTGGCTGCTCTTCCAAAGGACCTGGGTTCAATTCCCAGAACCCACATGGAAACTCACAACTGTTTGTAACTCCAGGTCCAGGGGATCCTGTAGTGGATAGCCATCCCAGCATTGGCCTGGAAGTTCCAACCCCCATTGAGGCTTCAGTAATGATCACGCCCACAAGGCGGGGCAGAGGAGGGAGCGGAAGACCGAGGATCAAGAGGAGGTCGCTCTCTTGGTTCGGGGACGCATCAGGAGGTAGACCAAGCCGAGTTCTCCAGAGAACACCGCCGGACTGTGCTATACCTTTGCCAGACCCTGCAACCTACCCCTTCATTTGTAAGTTACCCTACAAAATAAACCTCCCTTTTAACTACGTGGAGTGGCCTTAATAATTTCACCAATATCTGGCGCCCAACATGGGGCACGAACCCACGACCCTGAGATTAAAAGAGTCTCATGCTCTACCGACTGAGCAATCTTACCCATTACTCTAAGAGTTGCTGCAGAATCTACAGTTAATCTAACTGAGGTTTAACTATCTGAGCTTTCTCACAATACCCAACAGAGATACCATCGCCCCCTAAACAGCAGGAAGCAATTCTAAGAACACGACGCCCCTTATCCCTTAGGTTTCATATTTCTCAGGGTTATGGATAATGGTTCTAGGGTTGGGGGTGGAAGAAATGGTTAAACTCAGTACTCTCCTTAAGGAAAGACAATATGTCTCAAAAAAAAAAAAAAAAAAAGGGAAAAGAAGAAATGGAGTGGATACGTATAAGATATTATGGTAGACTATCATATACATTAGTAAACAAATTTAGTAATATAGCAGCCTTTGCACTGTTATGAATTCTTATATGTTGATACAAATATGAGCTTTTTATATTCCTATTTAAGATAATTTGTATATTGATACAAATGCAGAACTATGTTTGTTATATTGTACACATATTTTTACTCTTATTTGAAATATTTGTATATTGATACAAATATGAATTTATGTGTGTCATACTGTATGTATGTTCTACTTCTGTTTAAGATATTCTGTATACTGATATATATTTAGGATTATTATCATATTGCATATTGCACTATACATTCCTACCTCTGTTAAAGATATTTTGTGTATTGTCACAATTTGAAGTCATTGTCCTTTTACTGTACATTCGCTTACAGACTGTTTGCCTTATTTATAGGAAGCCTTAGTCCTTAGGTTGTTTAGGTAGATGAGACTTACAGAGTTATTGTCACCTATGCTTGTCATCTCTATAATTATGTTAGTTAGGTTATCCAGATTTATAAACACATAGGCCAGATGGACAGGTAATCTTCAAACACTTCATGGACCTAGAGAATATGGCATTTAAATAATTTAGAATTCTGTTGATGTGAGACACAATTGCTCCTGGCAGCACCAATTTGATCCCGAGAGAATGTTGGGCTTCTAAGACATTTCCATTTGGAAGTTTGTCTTCTTGGCACAAAATGGCCTACTGGGCAAAGAACTGCCCTTGCCTCAACTGCTGACAGTACAAATGCTGTCCTTTCTGGACAAGCGGGACACAAGGAAAGCGACCACCATACTTTGCCAAGACAGGGTAAGATGGTCTTTCAGAATTCCTGCTTCTGAAAATGGTCTGTCAGATACTCTAGGCCTGTAGCCAATTTGAATGCACCAACGATACTGAGAAACATTAGGTGACTGTCTAGGCTGCTAGCTGTCTCTGTCTACTCTTGCAAGACTTCCAAAAGTTGCTTGCGTCCTTCTCCCATTTCTCAGGTATTATTATATTCCTTCTCAGGTCTTTGATGAGGTTGGAGATTAACAGTTATAGTTACAACTTAGTATATATACATATATAATATCTTAGATAGAATATATTAAGTATTACTCAGGTTCTTTAGGATAGTACACCTTTTGGAATGATCCTTGTAACATGCCACCTACCCATGCCCTAGACTTCCCTGGATTTTAATATGTGTTTTTTGCTTGATATTGTTTGCACTTATTGTAATTCCAACTTATCTAAGTCATTATCCCTCATTACTCCTGGACAATATTTGATAACCATCTCTTTGTATATAGTCTTGTATTAGGTTAGAACTTTCTTATTTAGACAAAAGGGGGAGATGTAGTGGATAGCCATCCCAGCATTGGCCTGGAAGTTCCAACCCCCATTGAGGCTTCAGTAATGATCATGCCCACAAGGCGGGGCAGAGGAGGGAGCGGAAGACCGAGGATCAAGAGGAGGTCGCTCTCTTGGTTCGGGGACGCATCAGGAGGTAGACCGAGCCGAGTTCTCCAGAGAACACCGCCGGACTGTGCTATACCCTTGCCAGACCCTGCAACCTACCCCTTCATTTGTAAGTTACCCTACAAAATAAACCTCCCTTTTAACTACATGGAGTGGCCTTAATAATTTCACCAATAGGATCCAAAGCCTTCTTTTGGCCTCTATAGGCATTGCACATAGGCGGTGCACAGACAAAATAAAATAATTAAAAACAAAAAACATAGAAGTGCTGTGGAATAATCCTCTTGTACACTGTAAAGATCTGTCATTTGAACTGGTTTAATAAAACACTGATTGGCCAGTAGCCAGGCAGGAAGTATAGGCGGGGTGACCAAACTAAGAATGCTGGGAAGAGGAAGGGGTGGAGTCAGGAGTCGCCAGCCTGATGCAGAGGAAACAAGATGAGAATATCACACTGAGAAAAGGCACCAAGCCACATGGCTAAACATAGATAAGAATTATGGGTTAATTTAAGTGTAAAAGTTGGTTAGTAATAAGCCTGAGCTACTGACTGAGCATTTATAATTAATGTAAACCCCTGTGTGGTAATTTGGGAAGTGGCTGCTGGGTATTTGGGAACTGCTGGCAGGACAGAAACTTCCGCTTACACAGAACCAAAATAGGGTATATGGCTTCAGAGGGATGACAGCTGAAGCTGTCCTCTGGCCTGTACAGGCGACATTCATATATACATGAACACACCCGTAAAACAAAACATTGAAATAACAAAATAAAAAGCCTGACCTAACCCTGGTATTGAAGTTACTGCTCTATGGCTGTGAAGAGGCACCATGGCCAAACATTTCATTGCTTACAGTTTCAGAAGGTCAGTCCAAACCCATCACAGCAGTGAACATGGCAGCAGGCAGGCATGGCATGGGAGCAGTAGCTAAGAGTTTACAACCTGGCATTCTGATCTAAAAGTTAAAAGGCAGAGAGAGAGAGAGAGGGACAGACAGACAGAGAACTAACTAGAATGATGTGGGCTTTTGAAACCTCAAAGCCCAGATCCAATGACAACAAGGCCACACCCCTTAACCCTTACCAAACAGTTCCACCAATTATGGACCAAGCATTCAACCATGTGAGCCTATGGGGGCCATTCTCATTCAGACCACCAGACCCGACTTCTTGCTTCGCCCCCACCATGTGACATCCCTCTTTGTATGTGCCAGCTTTCCAACCTAGATGCCGGCCATCAAGAAGAGGAAAATAAACCTCTTGCCTTCATAAATTATCCAGTCTCAGATGTTATTTTTGGGAAAGGGAGAGGATACACCCTAGACCAGGACTCTATCACTGATGTCAAGCCCTCAGTCCAGGTATTGTCATGACAACACAAACAGATGAACACAGCAGTATAACAGTGGATCAGTCTTCCTAGACAGAGGGGTTAGGTTGAAGGGATAAAGATGGGGGAAGAGAACAGAAACTAAGGAATCCAGTAAATGCGATTTTTTTGCATTTACTTATTTTGTATATATTTGTGTATACACACACACGCAAATGTGTGTGGTTGTACATCAGTATGTATTCAGTATCGCTTTCACAGAGGCCCACCTTGTTGGCTAGTCACACCAACCTGGCGGCAGGAAGGCTTTCCCTCCGTGTAAGTCCACTCACTGTGTCTTACTGCATAACTCAGTCTAGCCTGGAGCACCTCTTCCTCCAGTCTCTCCCGTGCAGGATTGCAGGCAGGTGCCATTACACCCTATTCCCTACTTTATCTTTTTGTCCTACATGATATGACATTATCTGATATTGTATCATATACCAATTCCCTCTTCTCCTTTGGAATACAAGCTCTCTGAGGAGACAGACTCATTCATTTCTCCAGCAGCTAGTAAGTTCTTCAAAAAAATATTTGTTGCCTATGTTTGACAGTCTCAGTTATTCCTCAAAACTCTATTAACCAAATTGGATCCCCGGAAGCCACACAAAGATGGAAGGAGAGAAGGGACTTCACAGTCTGTCCACTCACCTCCATGTGCCAGACACATATCACACACCAGTCACACACACACACACACACACACACACAGAGTAATAAAAACACAATTAACATTTAAAAAATTGTATTAGAACCAGCAAGAAGCTAAGTGGTTAAAAATACTCGCTGTGCATCGCAAGCCTGTTAAGTACTGAAAAAGAGAATGGACTCTGACCTTCACACATGCGCTTGGCAAGGGTGCCCCCTCATAAATAAATACACATTCCCCCCCCCCAGGTATGTTAAAATAGTAAGCATTACTCTATCTTTACGAGAAGCTAGGGACTACAGAAGTTAAACAAGGACTTGGGAACAAAGAGTCAGGGCCTCATCCTTTCCCGAATATGGAGAACAATTTTGTTGCTTTGTATGGAAGGAGGGAAACCTAGTCCATAAAACCAACACCAAACCAAATGTTGGCCACGTAGGAAAATGGGAGCTAGAACTGCCTAGTCCCTGTTCCGGGACAGCATGACCCGGAGTTGCCCTCACTGACCCGGAACAACCCCTCAGGGTCAGCACAGCAGGTACAGTTACACACCGTCCTTACACAGAAAGATCTGCCAGGCTTAGCAGCAGGCGCGACAACGTGCCGGGCTCAGCACGGGGCGGAGGTGGGGGAGGAACGGACGGACGCACAGACGGGGACAGTTACATAATTAACCAGCTCCTGAGCTTTCCTCCCCCTGCAGGGCGGGCGGGCCTCGCAAGCCCAGCCTCGAGACGCCACGACCCCCGAGAAGCTGCAGAAAAACACCACGGCCGGGCGGGTGAACCCAGGAGGAGGTCGTCACGACGATTACATAAGTGCGCAGGCGCGTGGCCGAAGCGGCACGTGTCCTGGAGACCCGCGGCCCTCTGATTGGCCGGCGGGAGGCGGCGCTGGGCGTTTGCGTCAGTCTGACGTCAGCCTGGCGTCACGCGGAGGAGGGGCGAAACGAGCCGAAGGGGCGTGTCCTGTTGCCCAGGAGGCCTGCGGATTGGCTGGGAGGTGCAGGAGCCCTCCCGCCGGGCGGGCCTGAAGGCGGTGCCTCGGGCCTGGTGCCGGCGTCGGCTACCGGCTTCGGAAAGACGATCATGGCAGCTCGGACCGGTCAGAGGGCGCTGGCCAGGGTGGTGTCGGGGTGCCGTT
The DNA here is from genome assembly GCF_903995425.1 of Onychomys torridus. Lineage (NCBI taxonomy): Eukaryota > Metazoa > Chordata > Mammalia > Rodentia > Cricetidae > Onychomys > Onychomys torridus. Next base: position 40,313,900 of record NC_050465.1, read on the forward strand.
CGAAGTCGACCACCGTGGCGGAAGCCCCGGCGCGGGGGCCTGCGCGCAACGTCAGGTAGCGAGTGGAGGTTTTCCGGGCGGCCGGCGCGGGGCGGGCTTGTGGCCGGGGCGCTGACCCCTTGACTAGGCGCGGGGCTCCGGCCGAGCCCGGAGAACTGGGGTGCGGCGCTCGGCAGAGAGACCCACCCGCGTGCACCTCGTGTTTTCGGGGTGAGTCAGCGACGAGGCGGCCGTGGGAGCAGCTGAGTGGCAGCCGGGCCGCCGGCTGCCGCCCTTCCGGTCTCCTCGCGGTGGCCCGCGGCGGTCGGGAAAGTTTTAAACTGCGCCGACGGCTGCCGGCTCCCGGGGCCGTGGGAGTGCGTGTCCTGGCGGTGAACCGCCTGGCAGACGCTGTCTCACTGCCGCGGAGTTCATTGACCCCGGCCGCTCGGCCCTCGCAATAGGAAACGCAGCCAACAAAGAGGACCGACCTGTTGTTTCCACTCCACTGTAGCTTAGAAGTCCTGTAACCTTGAAGATGGCCCTGCCTCCCGCGTTCCTGGATGGTCCATTTAAGGGGGGTGAGGGCGGAGATGGATGTAGAGAGGCCTGAAGGGTGCTGTAAGTTTACTACGCAGTTTTCTGTTACGGATAATACAGTGATAAGTGATTCTCAAAAATTAAAATCGGCTGGGCGGAGTGACTCACACCTGTAGTCTTGTCAGTGAGGCTGAGGTAGGAGGATTGTTGTGAGTTCGAGGCCAGCCTAAGCTACAAAGTGAGACCCTGTCTCAAGATCCAAAAGCAAAATTAGCATTTGAAATGGATCGTATATGTAATATGGAGGAGAAAGCACAAATTTTGCTGAGATCCGGGACATTTCATTTGACTGAAGACTTTAAAATAGCAACAAAGGGGCGGGGCCTGGTGCTTGAGGCCACCCTGCTCTGCCTAGCTAGTTCCAGACCAGCCAGATCTGTAAGATAAGATCCTGCCTCAAAAACAAACAAAGTACCAACAATGCTTCACCTCCGAACCCCACAGAAACATCTGTTGAAACTAAGGTGAAATCAGTTTATCCTCCACAGATAGTTTTCCAAGCAGGACATAATCTCCTCATTAAATGCCAGTTTGCTGCCTGTGGACTGAGGCCTGTGTTCAGGAAGTCCAGACCAGCCTGGGAAGTGTTAAGCTACTGGGTCCCAAATAGAAAAAACACCAACAAAAATGGTTTGTGAATACGTAAAAGTGTTACATCAGCTTGTGTTCTGGTCCTTATTATAGTAGGTTATTTGGATGAGGAGTTTTGGAATATTAGTGATAAAAGGTGTGTTTGCAATGTGTTTCAGAATTTATTTGTTGGTTTAACTGCTGCGTGGGCAGCTAATTGTATGGTTCTCCATGATGCAATCCTAGCCTTTTGGGGCAGGTGCATAGGAGGTGCTAGAGCCAGCCTGGGGCCGTGAACATGTTAAACAGCTCTGTCACTTAGCTCTATCCCCAGCCCTTATTCATGCATGAACATAGATGTGTTGTCCAGGACACTGTAACTAAAGCAGGCACACTGATCAGGAAATCTCTTCATTGTTTTACTCACACACAGTTTTCTTAGGAGTATGATCAGATTGTGTAAGGGTGTCTTGAGGGGCTTAGAAAACCACTGTGTGTGAATTTCTTGCTCAGCTTGACACCAGTACTTCTCTTTGGGAACAGGCATCTTGTAGTTTTTTGTATGTGTCCTCTGGCAGGAACTTAGGGCCTTGTGCATGCTGGGCGTGTTCTACCTGTGAGCTGCTTTTTTTTTTTTTTTTTTTTTTTTTTTTTTGACATGGTCTCATGGTGTGGCTCTGGCTAGGCTGGCCTAAAACTGTCAGAGATCCACCTGCTTCACCTCTTGAGTCTTGGGAGTAAAGGCAGGTGTACCATCACACCTGGCCCCTCTGTTATCTTCAGAACAAAAGTCCAGGGCTGGTTCTTGTAGCACCCAGCATCCACACTGGGGATCTCACCTCCAACTCCAGTTCCAGGAGATCCAAGGCCTCTGGCCTTCTCAGTCACCAGTCCTCACATGCATGTTGTTCAAAAAGGCTTGTTATCAAGATTTGTGATGCATGCCTACATACAATTCCAGCTCCGGAGGAGACTGATTGACACACACGATTTTGAGCTCAGTCCTAACCTGGTTTACACAGAGTGAGACTCTGTCTCTAAAACAAAAGCAAACAAGGAAAGAGACAGGAGGCAGAGGCAGGTGGATCTCTGCTAGTTCAGGGCCAGCCTGGTCTATCTAGCAAATCCCAGGCTAGCCAGGACTGCATAGAGAACATGAATAACTAGGCATTTTGCATACTGGGTTTTTGTTGTTGTTGCTCTTGGGGAGGGCACATATTAGTTTGGTCCATATTTTAAGTCATTTTTATAAATTCTTGCTAAAATTTTTTTTATTTATTTTTTTGAGACAGGGTCTCACTATGTAGCCCTGGCTGTCCTGGAACTCACTCTTTAGACCAGGCTGGGCTTGAACTCACAAAGATGCAACTGCCTCTGTCTCCAGAGTGCTGGGATTAAAGGTGTGTACCGTGCCTTTATCAACTTTTTGTTAATTACTATGAATGTTAGCATGTTAGCATAGGTGCATATGTGCCACAGAGTACGAGGAGTATACATGGAGAAGTCACAGGACAACTTTAGGAGCCAGTTTTCCCACTGTGGGTCCTTGGGATTGAACTCAGGTCATCAGACTTGGTGACAAGTCCTTTCACTTGCTGAGACATTTCTGTGACTCCTCCCCCCCCCCCCCCATATAAAAGCAGCTGGCTATGGTGTTGCAGCCTTTAGTCTCGGCACTCTGGAGGTGGTGGCAGGCACCATGGCTACAGGGCGTTTGTGAGTGTGGCAGCTGTCTCCTGTCCAGAGACATTTTGCAGCATCCCTCTTTGTTCTTCAGTCTTTAGATTGTATACTACCCATTTTATTGCTATGTTCCTTGAGCCTTGGAGCAAGTGACGTCGAGGGCCCATGTAGGGCTGAATGCTCAGTAGTCACTGTTCTTAGTACTGGCTATGGGTTTCTGTATGCACTTCCACCCACTTGCAAAAAGAAACTTGTCTGACAGGCTGAATGTAGTAGTGAGTTATAGGTATAAATGGAAGTATTTAGAAAACAGTTGGACAATATGTCCATTTAACAAAACAAGAGTAATAGGTTCCCTGCTAAGGCCTGTGACCTCCCAGATTGACAATACTAGGCATGAATTTCTTCTGTAGCGTGGGCCTCAAATCCAACCAGAAAAACGGTCCACTACTCACACAGTAGTCATGCCATTATTGCAGCATTGAGCACATCTTGTCTGGTAAATTGATGTCGTAGCTCACAATGTTCTTAGCTGGGTAATGCTATTAATGACTCGATCCATAGCAGCCTGCCATAGTACCTTCCTGCGCTGTGAAAATTTGCCATCAGTAAAGAGGAAGCTCCCAACTCAGTTCCGGCTTGATTTCTCTGTCTTATCAACCATATAGTTTCCTTCATTTGTTGTCAGTGTTTGCTCTATGTGTGTGAGCTCCCAGGGCTTCTAAGTGTGGGAGAACACAGCATGCTCTATGCATCTGACTTCTATGTGGATTCTTGAGAACTGAGGTCCTCATGTTTGCATGGCAGGAGCTTTACCCACTGGGCCATCTCTTCAGCCTGCAGTAGTTTTTAATAATGTCCTCCTGGCCTGTTACACTGGTACATCTCTGGTCTTTTTGAATTTGTTCTGTTTTGTTTGAGACAGACTTTTTTTTTTTTTTTTTAATGCCAAATGCTGTTTATTGAAGGAAGGGGGAAGTCTTAAATACAGGCTGACAGCACAATGGGAGAACCCCGGAGGGCAGAAGTTCGCTACTGATGTTTTACAATCTTGCATCTAAGCTGTTAATGCCCAATATGCAGGATACACAGACAAGGAACTTCCCTTAAGCATTCAGGGGGGTGGAACCAGGCAGGGAATTAGCATTGGGAGGATATCAAGGTCAAGGTCAGCAAGCAAGGCAACAGTTAACTAAAATGGGGGCCAGGGTAGGTCCCCCCTTTTACTAAAAAATGAGCTTCTGACTTAGGTTGTGTGGGACGTTTGAGACAGACTCTTATGTAGTCCCAGCTGACCTTAAACTCTATGTGGCATTATTGGGCCTTAAGTCCCTGATCCTCCCTAGGACTGAAATTACAAGTGTCTGCCCCTGAGCTTGGGTGCTGGTTAGTTTGTTAGACAGAATCTCCCTATCTGGTTCTGGCGTCCTGGAATTCACTGTGTAGAATACCAGGCTGTACTTGAACTCTTGCTGATCTTCCATCTCTGCTTCCCAAAGTGCTGGGGTTGCAGGTATGTACTGCTGTGCCAGGCTGTTAGTCACTTAGTTTCTGAATATTGCTAAGCTCTTTCCCTACCACCAGGAATGCCTAGGCCCTCCCCCCCCCCCCCCCCCGCTGCCGCCATTTATTTACACATGAGTATGTTTCTATATTCCTATGTATATACATTTTATCATTGAGCTATATATAGCCCCAACCTAATGGGTCCTGATAGTGCTAGCAATCCATAGTCTGCTTACAGAGCAAAGGAATCTATTAGAGAAAGAAAACTCACTATACAGAACAGAAATGATTGAAGGCTGAGGCCAAGTCCCACACTGTTCTTTCACCTGGGCTGTCTCCATCCAAAACCATGAGGGGAGTGAAGAGAGAGGTACACACTTGCATCCCAGGTCTTAAGGGTCCCCAGCGGCCAGGCCCCAGGGGCATGTACTTCAAGGTCATAGGCAGGTGTAACAGTTACCTGCTACCTCACTAAGGGGTGATGCTTCAAGATCATAGCTAGAACAACTACCCACTACATCTACCCCTTTGTCTAAATAAGGAAGTTCTAACCTAACACACAATATATACAATAGGAATGATTATCAAGTATTGTCCAGGAGAAATAAAGGGTAATGACCTAAACAAAATGGAACTACAACCAACAAGAACAACATCAAACAAGAAACACATACTAAAATCCAGAGAAGTCCAGAACACAGTTAAATGGCATGTACAAAGATTATTCCAAAAGCTGCCTTATCCTGAAGAATCTGAATTCAGTACTTAATATGTTTTAGCTAAGATACGAGAAGATTGTAACTGTTAGTATTCAACCACATCAAAGACCTGAGAAGGAGTATAATACCTGAGGAAACAGGAGAAGCATGCAAGCAACTTTCAGAAAATTTGCGGAAATAGAGACGGCTGATACACTGGGCATTTCTCAGCACCGTTGGGGGATCCAGTTTGGCTACAGGCCTAGAATATCTGACGGACCATTTTCAGAAGCAGGAATTTTGAAAGACCATCTTACCCTGTCTTGGCAGAGTTCAGTAGTTACTTTTCCTTGCATCTGGAAAGAACAGCATTTGTACTATCAGCAGTTGAGGCAAGGGCAGTTCTTTGCCCAGCAGGCCATTTTGCACCAAGAAGAAGACAAACTTCCAAACGGAATGTCTTAGAAGCCTAGCATTATCTCAGGATCAGATTGGTGCTGCCAGGAGCAATCATGTCTCATGTCAACAGAATTCTATGTTATCAAAACATTTAAATGCCATATTATCTAGGTCTATGAAGTGTTTGAAGATTACCTGTCCATCTGACCTATGAGTCTGTAAATCTGGACAACCTAACTACACAACTATAGAAATGACAAGCATGAGTGACTATAAATCTGTAAGTCTTCTCTACCTAAGTAACCTTAGGACTAAGGCTTCATATTAACAAGATAAACTGTCTGTAAGCAGATGTTCTATATAAGGACAATGATCTCAAAATTGTGACAATACACAAAATAACTTAAACAGAGGTAGAAATGTATACTGCAGTATGCAGTATGACAACAGTCCTAAATATGTATCAATATACAAAATATCCTAAACAGAGGAAGAACATACATACAGTATGACAAATATAATTTTACATTTGTATCAATATGCAAGAATCCATGCCGGGTGGTGGTGGCGCATGCCTTTAATCCCAGCACTTGGGAGGCAGAGGCAGGAGGATCTCTGTGAATTTGAGGCCAGCCTGGGCTACAGAGTGAGTTCCAGGAAAGGTGCAAAGCTACATACACAGAAAAACCCTATCTCGGGGGGGGGGGGGAAGAATCCATAATAGTGCAAATTATCTAAGGCTGATATTTTACTAAATTAGTTTACTAGTATATACAATAAACAACCTTAATATCCTATATCTATTTATTCCCCTTTTTCTTTTCTTAAGAAGAATACTGAGTCTTAATTTTTATTGTTCCACCCCCAACCCTATAACCATTAACCATAACCCAGAGTATGAAACCTTTGGGAGATGGGGCGCCGGGGCGTCTTTTTCTAAGAATTGCTTCCTGCTGTTTAGGAGGTGATGGTATCTCTGTGGGGTCCTGTAAGAAAGCTTAGATAGTTAAGTCTCAGTTGGACTAGCTGTAGATTCTGCAGCCAGACTCAGAGTGATGGATAAGGTTGTCTGAGATTCTGGCTAGAAGTGTAGTATGATGGACCGTCTCATCTTGGAACTGTCCTGGAGAGTTTTCAGTCCAAAGTTGATCATTTATTAATGTTCATGAGTACCATGGCATCATTCTGGACTGGGTAGAGTCGTTGTGGCGCCCCATCTTCTGGAAGCTTCAGAGATTGCTGTTGGAAAGACTTATTTTTTATTGTGGAAAACTTGAACATTATTAATATCAAAATGCAAAGTTTGGATTTATTCTGGATAGAGAAAGGATTCTCCAAAAGCAAAGACAAGCATAGAAAGAAATAGAATATTGACAAGGGTCCCTAGATTATTGGTTTTCTTCTGTCCCACGCCAGGCAGCTCTTCTGATATGAGACAGAATCTCTTCATTTTTTCTTTTAGTAGCATGCTTGGGTTTAGAGAAGAAGAAAGCCACATTCTAACTCCAAAGCCAGCTTGATTTATAATTGAACTGGGACCACAACTTTCCTAGAGTTAAAGAGATGTGCTAGGCAGTGAGATATTACCCTGTGTATATTGGTACCACTAGGTTCATCCCTTCTGCTGTAGATGTCTGGGTATCCAAGGCCTTATGAGTTCTGGAAGAGGAGGATTTCTTTTATCCTGTAAAGACAAAACGAACCCTGTCCCCATCTTTGTTTGTTGAGTTTTCCTTACAACTTGTAGAGTTGTCACATCAGTGGATGAGCTATCACTTCTCATCAAGAGGTTTCTCCTGTCCAAAGCGAATTTTTATTAATTTTGTAGGTATCCATAGCTTTTCTCCTGCAGAAACAAAAGCAAAACCCCTTCCCCAACATAGCATGTATCCTGGTTTCTTTTTTCTTTTCCTTTTTTGTTTTTGCTTGTTTGTTTGTTTGTTTGTTTGTTTTTTGTTTTTGTTTTCCGAGACACGGTTTCTGTGTAGCTTTTCACCTTTCCTGGGTCTCACTCTGTAGACCAGGCTGGCCTCGAACTCACAGAGGTCTGCCTGCCTCTGCCTCCCGAGTGCTGGGATTAAAGGCGTGCACTACCACCGCCTGGCTGTATCCTGGTTTCTATTCCAGGGTCAACACATCTTTGAAATAACCAGGTTTAGCTCAGGAGTTTTGTCTGTTGTCCAATGTCTCTCTGCAGCTGTTGTCCCTTTCTCATCAGCATTGAGAAAATTCAGGGTTAATAAAGCACTATGCAGTCTATTTCTAGGGGTCATGGTTACCTCTTTCTCCTTATTTAGCATATCCTTCAAAATTCATTTAGATCTTTCTATGACTGCTTGGCCTGTGGGATTGTGTGGTATACCTGTAATATGCTTTATATTGTATCCAAGTACCTTAGGTGTATATGCCCAAAGAATAATCAAATCAACACTGTTAGAAATTCATAGCAGAAAACAGCTGATAATATTAAAAGCTGAATAACACCAAATACTCCTTGAGATATGGCTTTCCTCTGGAAGAATTCCTTGATTCTTCCAGCTATAGCTTTACCATATACAGCTGAGTTCCTACTTCATATTCCTGTGGCTTTTAGCAGTCAAGAGTCCTGAGTTCTATTTCCAGCAACCACACAGTGAATGGTGGCTCACAACATGGTGCACAGTGGCTCACAACCATCTATAATGGGATCTGATGCTCTCTTCTGGCATGCAGACAGAGCACTAATGCGTAAATACATTTTTAAAAAGGTGAACAGGAGCATAGCTGACATCTGTACATAGGCTCACTTTGTAACAGGACATACCATAGCACATGCATGCTGAAATAAATGACTAGGAAGTCAGGGGAGCAGCAGTTCTGACACACCAGATTCCAGATCTGACACAGACCTGCTTTTCCTCACTGGTGTGGGTAGGAGTCCAGCCAACACAGGGAAACCCACTGGGAAGCCACTTGGATGTGTAAGGTAAACTGAGTAATAGATGACGAGTATACAAGCAAGCCTATGGCATGGTGGAATACATAGCTGCCAGTTGAAATCCAGATCCTGAGAAGACGGTGTTTGTGCCAGAAGCTTCTGACCACCCTGTCAGCTGTTGTTTTAGTTTTAGTTTTTTTAGTTTATTTATTTATATTTCATGTACATTGGTGTTTTGTTTGCATGTAAGTCTGTGTGTGTTGGATCCCCTAGAGAGTTATGGACAGTTGTTGAGCTGCCATGTGGGTGCTGGGAATTGAACCTGGATCATCTGGAAGAGCAGCCAGTGCTCTTTTTTCATTGAGCTATCTCTACAGCCTGTTTTAGTTTTCTTTATGCTGCTTAGAAGTTTATCTTGAGGCTGAAGAGATGACTCAGAGATTACGAGCACTGGCTGCTCTTCCAGAAGTCCTGAGTTCAATTCCCAGCAACCACATGGTGGCTCTCAACCATCTATAATTTGATCTGGTTTTCTCTTCTGGCATATGGAGAGAACACTGTATACATAATAAATAAATAAATAAATCTTTTTTAAAAGTTTATCTTTCTGAATCTGCTGTGGAATAATCCTCTTGTACACAGTAAAGATTTGTCACTCAGATTGGTTTTAATAGAATGTTGATTGGCCATAGCGAGGCAGGAAGTATAGGCAGGGTGACCAAACTAAGGATAATGGGAAGGAGGAGGGTGGAGTCAGGAGTCGCCAGCCAGATGCAGAGGGAGCAGGGAATGAATAGGCTGTGCTAATAAAGGGACCACCATGTGACAGGTAGAAATATGGGTTAATTTAAGTGTCAGAGTTAGCTAGGAACAAGCCGGAATTATCAATCAAGCATTTATAATTGATATTCAGCCTCTAAGTCAGTTATTTGGGACTGGGCAGTCAGGACAGGAAATGTTCATTTACAAAATATATGCCTGTTTTCAGCACTACTCTAAAATTGCAAACTCTTCTAAAATATGATTGCTTTTTATAGTGCTGTATAATTTGTGTTTAATTTTTGTCTTAAATGTTATAAATTATTTTTTAGATACTTAGCTTCCTGTGGTATATTGATGAACAGAACTCTTCCACTGCATTCCTCAGTTTTGCCTAAAGAGATCTATGCAAGAACATTCTTCAAAATCACTGCGCCATTAGTAAATAAACGAAAAGAATATTCGGAAAGAAGAATTATAGGGTTTGTATATAATAGTAATTTTATTAAAAGCACACTTATACTTTTCTATGGAGTGCCATGCTGCTTTCTGGATTATCTTCTTGTAGATCAAACTTTTTTCTAGGTTAATCTATCTATAACCCTTGCTGATTTATACATATTGTTGAAAGACTGTAATATATTAACTGTATAGGATAGAAATAACCTTGACATTTAAAGGAAATAATTTATTGCGTCTTTGTTATTCTTTCATGATTATAAAGATTAATTAAAATGTATATGGAGGCTCATATTTTGTTATAACCAAAAATGCCTTTCCGCTCTTGCGGTGAATTTCAAGATAAGAATTTCTCTGTGTAGCCCTAGCTGGCCTTGAACTGAGAGATCTGCCTGCCTCTACCTTCTGAGTGCTAAAATTAAAAAAGGTATGCGCCACCCCAACCCTGCCCAAAATATCTTTGTAATTTATGATTAGTGACAATTTTATGGTGGGTTATGTATTAGCTGTCCAGGATCTATTTATTTGGGTTTTGAGACAGGGTCTCATTGACCAGCCTGGCACTTGCTGTAGGCTCAAGCTGGGCTTGAACTCTAGTCAGTCCTCCTTCCTGGGCCTCTGGGGTCAGGATGGTAGGCATATGCCCCCATGCTTCCCTTGCCTTTTTTCTTTTTGGTTTTTCGAGACAGGGTTTCTCTGTTTGGTTTTGGAGTCTGTCCTGGATCTCGCTCTGTAGACCAAGCTGGCCTCGAACTCACAGATCCGCCTGGCTCTGCCTCCCGAGTGCTGGGATTAAAGGCGTGCGCCACCACCGCCCGGCTTCCCTTGCCTTTATGAGCAAGAATAGTAAATATCTGGTTCTCAATCAGGTTGCCTTTTACATATATTCAAAAAGTTTTATTTTTGTTATTTGGTCATTTTCTTAGTGTTGTTGTTGGTTGTTTTTTTTTTTTTTTTTTTTTTTTTTTTTTTCAAGACAGGGTTTCTCTGCGTAGCTTTTCACCTTTCCTGGAACTCTCTCTGCAGACCAGGCTGACCTTGAACTCACAGAGATCTGCCTGCCTCTGCCTACTGAGTGCTAGTATTAAAGGCGTGCACCACCACCGCCCGGCCTTCTTAGTGTTTTATTGCTGTCAAGAGAACCATGACCAAGGCAACCTTAAAAGAGAAAGCATTTATTTGGGGGCCTGCTTACAGTTTCAGAGGTTTTATTAGTCCATTATCGTGGCAGCAGGTGCTAGAGAAGTGATTGAGAGCCTCATCCTAATTTGCAGGTAGAGAGAGAACTTGAGCTTAGCATGGGCTTTTGAAACCTCAAAACCCACCCCCAGTGACACACTTCCTCCAATAAGGCCACACCTATTCTAACAAGGCACCTTACCTCCTAATTGTTTTAATCCTTCTCAGATAATGCCACTCCTTGATGACTAAGCATTCAGATATATGATTTATGGGGACCATTCGTATTCAAGTCACCGTGGTCACTGTGACCTCTGCCATATGTATTTACAGTCCTTTTACTTCCTGTATTGTTTGAACTCCTCCATTCCATCACGTGTTTCAGTTAGCCATGTGACTTAAGAATGGTTTATTATGTTCTATTTAAAACTCATAGAATCAGTTGTTAATATTCTTTATCTCTCTTTTTAAGATATTCAATGCAAGAAATGTATGATGTGGTATCAGGAATGGAAGATTATAAGCATTTCGTTCCTTGGTGTAAAAAATCAGACATACTATCTAGGAGATCTGGGTATTGTAAAACCCAATTAGAAGTTGGGTTTCCACCTGTTTTGGAGCGATACACATCAGTTGTAACCTTGGTGAAACCACATTTGGTAAAGGTAAGTTTGTTTTTTTGTTTTGTTTTGTTTTGTTTTTAACATTCCCTAGATGTTTATTATACTAAATTAGTTAAATAACATGTAACAGCTTAAAAGATACATCTAGTAAGAGGGAGGGGGAAAGCCACTTACTACTGTGTTTCCTAATTGTGTTAATTGATACAGCATTAGCATTATTCTTTCCATATAGAAGAGTGAGTAAAATTTGGAAATGAGAAGTTTTTTTTGTTTTCTGTTTTTCTTCTACTAAAGACTACTGAATTGCAAGATAGATCATTTGGGCCACAGAAGTGAGAAATGTTTTCATCTTTGTACTATTAAAATAGGGTATGATTTTTAAAAAATAGGGTATGATAGTACATGCCTGCAATCCTAAAGTAAAGAGGTGCCTCAGGCAAGTGGATTCTGCATTTGAGGCTAGCCTGGGCTATAAAGTGAGCCTATCTTTAAAAAAGGAAAAGAAAAATTAATATATTTAATATTTTTAGCATACCACTGAGAAAAAGATCAGTTTATTTAATGCTCACACACACTTTTTTTTCCTCCAGAGGAAGGGTTTCTCTGTAACAGCCCTGGCTGTCCTGGAACTCAGACCAGGCTGGCCTCGAACTCACAGAGATCTGCCTGCCTCTGCCTCCCGAGTGCTGGGATGAAAGGCGTGCACCACTGCCACCACCACTCCCAGCCACACTTTTTTAAAAGTTACAGGAGACATGGTAAGACAGTGAAAGGTTAAAGAAAGTTAAAAGGCTAAATGTGGAACAGAGAGATGGCTCAGTGATTAAGCTGCTTTCAGAGGACCTGGTTCAGTTCCCAGCATGCACATGGTGGCTCGCAGCTGGCTGTAACCACAGTTCCAAGGGATCTGGTGCCCTCTTCTAACTTCTGTGGTGAACAGACATGCAGGCAGACAAAACAGTTTGTCCCAGAAATATGTACCAGATACCTTATAAACATAACAGCCATTTTAGGGTGATGGTATAAAGTCTGTGTTATTTTACACCTGAAAGAAATGTGTAGTATTTAGCTTGTTCTGGAGTACCTGTAAGTAGTAGAATTGGAAATGAGTTTTGTTGTTGTTTCTTTGTTTTTCAATTGCTCCCTGGGTTGGGGGATTGCCCATTGGTAAAGTTCGTACTGTGCAAGCCTAGGAGCTGAGCTTGGATTCCCAGCACCGGGAGTGGTGTGTGGGCTGTGACCCCAGTGCTGGAGGGCAGGCTGCCGGGTCTCTGAAGCTCATCAGTCAGCCAGCCTAGCCAGAGTGGTGGATGTTTCACTTACTTGTCACTGTGGCTAAACACCTGATGGGAAGCAATTCAAGGGAGGAGGAGTTTATTCTGGCTCACAGTTGAAGTGAGCCTTTGGTCTTGGTGGAAAAACATGGCAGCTGGTGAAGTCGTGCCGGCAGAGGCTTGAGGTCCACTGGTTTGTCTCCAAAGTGATTCTACATCACAGAGACCCTGTCTCAGAAAGGTGGCTAGGGATGGAGGAAGACACCTGTAGTCAACACACATGAGCAGTTGCATCCCCCACAGACTAAGGGAGTGAGAGCTAATATAGCTAAGTAGCACAGTAGGTGAGCACACGAAAGAGAGAAGAGCTGATGGTCTGGGGTTCTAGAGGAAGAGAAAATGACTGACTTTGGTAAGAAGTTACTTCCTTGTTCCAAGCTACTAGACATCTTCACCTCTTGTACTCTGAGCTGATAAAGAGAATTACTTTTCAAGGAAGTAAGCCCCGGTCATGGTTGAGTTTGCTCATATGAAAGGTATTTATTCTTTTCACTTTCCATTTTGTTCTAGGCATCTTGTACTGATGGGAAACTTTTCAATCATTTGGAGACTATTTGGCGTTTTAGCCCAGGTCTTCCAGGCTACCCAAGAACTTGTACCTTGGATTTCTCAGTAAGTCTGTTATAAGTTCTGGTTTGTATGTGTTCACCACAGCACGCAGGCCGAGGTCGGAGAACAGTTTTCCAGGTCTCTTCTGCCCTCCTGTCAGTGAAACTCAGATCGTCAGGCGTGGTGGGGAGTGCCATGGAGCCATCTTCCCAGCCCCAGTTTATGCATTTTTTGAGGCAATGTTTTACTTTGTAGCCTGGGCTGGACTTCAGTCTACTGCACAGCTTGGGCTGGCCTCAGCTTCACTATCATCCCTCAACCTCCTGAGTGCTAGGATTACAGCAGATACTGCCACACATAGCTAATAACACCCTTGTTTGGTTGTTTTGTTTTGTTTTTCGCGACAGAGTCTCACTATATGCTCTAGCTGTCCTGGATCTCACTCTGTAGACCACCAGGCTGGCCTCAAACTCACAGAGATCCACCTGCCTCTGCCTCCTGAGTGCTGGGATCAACAGCGTGAACCAGCACTGCCCAGCTCCAATAGTTATTTAAATGTAGGAATTGATAGTCATGGCTTCAGGATAGCTCAGTTAGTGAACTAGTATATTTTATTTTATTTTATTTTTCCGAGACAGGGTTTCTCTGCGTAGCTTTGCACCTTTCCTGGAACTCACTCTAGACTAGGCTGGCCTCGAGCTCACAGAGATCTGCCTGGCTCTGCCTCCCGTGCACCACCACCTCCCGGCTTAGTTCTTCCCCCCCTCCCCCTAGGTGTATTTTAATTTTTAACACTAGGGCAGTGTGGATTCAGAAGTGGAAAAGCCATTTACTACACGGTATGTTCTTATATCTTTGAGTGTTTCAGATCCTTTTTTATGCATTGAGCTTTCTACCAACAGCAAAAGCTCACAGATTTAACTATAAAATGAAGGCAGATAATCGTCAAGCACTAGAGAACCAAACATTTATCATTTCATTGTCCGTTCAGTACTGAAGACATTTAAGCCCATTAGAGGTTTAAAATGAGTACCAAGTTAAATCCGTACATCACATGATAGATGCAGAAACGAAATTCCAAAGAGAGTCTAGAAACTCCTGCCAGGTATGGTAGCACCCACCTTTAATCTCACCACTGAGCACACAGAGAGGCACATGATCTCTGTGAGGTCGGGGCCAGCCAAGACTGCACAGTGAGACCCTATATCATAAACATACATAAACAACCTAGAGACTCCTAATGGTCTTGTTCATGTCACTTTGCTGTAGGAAACTTAAGCCATTAAACTGCCTTCCCAGTAGGAAATGAGTTTTCTCTGTGCTTGTGATTCAGGCATTAAATCATAAGAAATGGTGGTGATTTAGGGAAATGATACTCTTTTTTTCAGCTCTTGAATTACTTTCATTAAAAAATGAGAGCCAGGGCATGCCTGTAATTCTAGTACTGTTGAGGCTGAGGCAGAAGAATAACAAATTAAAGGCCAACTAAAGCTGTACAGTTAAACTCTGTCTCAAAAAAAATTATTATTATCACATGTATAAAGCCCTGGATTCAGTCTAAAATTTGATATTTATAGGACAATTGGCAATTTGAACAGCCTACAGTTTAGATCTTAGCATTTATTACCTAGCAACCGGTAGTTTTCTGATTTTAACAACTGTACTGTAGCTAGATTGTTATAAGACTAATAGGAAAATTTGGGGTGGTGAGCATGTGAAACTCCTTTATTGTTTCTGCTACTTTTTAACAAATAGGTTATTTTATTTTATTACATTTTCATTTATTGTGTGTGTGATAACTTCAGGGAGTTAGTTGTTGCCTTCCACCATGTAGGTCCTTGTAGGTGGACCTTTCTGTCCCTCCAGCCAGTTCTCAAATAACTACACTGAGACTTTTATTTTTTTTATTTTTTTATTTTTGGTTTTTTGAGACAGGTTTCTCTGTGTAGCTTTGAGCCTTTCCTGGATCTTGCTCTGTAGCCCAGGCTGGCCTCAAACTCACAGAGATCCACCTGCCTCTGCCTCCCAAGTGCTGGGATTAAAGGCATGCGCCACCACCACCTGGCTACTGAGACTTATTAGTAATTATAAATGTAAATCTGCCATGTGTCTTGGTACCTTTTCTCAGTATGACAAGTTCATCACCCTCTCCATGGATCCTCTCTGTTCTCAAGACTCCTCCACCACTTCTTCATGCTCTCTTTGTCTGCCAGTCCCACCTGACCTCCACCTGTCCAGCCATTGGACAGTCAGCCTCTTTATTAAATCACTCACAGTGACATTATTCACATAGTGTAAAGGAATATTCCACGGGTCCTAAGGATGAAACTAAGGTCATCTGGCTTGGCAGCGGGTGCTTTTACCCACTGAGCCATCTCAGCACATATAATTTTATATTTTTAATTCTAAAGTTATTTAGTCTGGTGTGGTGGTGCACGCCTTTAATTCTAGCACTGGGGGGGCAGAGACAACCAGATCTCGATGAGTTCGAGGCCAGTCTGGTATACATAGCTAGCTCCAGGATAGGCAAGGCTACATAGAGAGACCTTTTTTTTTTTTTTTTTTTTTTTTTTTTTTAAGTTATTTAAGGATAAAAAGCAAGGAGTCAGACATGGTCTAGGCCTGTAATCCCCGCTACTGAGGAGGCAAAGACAAGAAGGTCATGAGTTAGATGCCTGCACTCGGTGTGTTTGAGCTTAGCCTAGATAAGTTAGTGAGACCCTATCTCAAAAGAGAAAATTTGTCCGGTATGCGAGAGGTCCGAATATCGATTCCTAGGATAAGGGAGAAAAGGTTAGGACTTAGGATGTGGCTCACTGGAAGCTCTAGGTTTCATCCCCAGCATCAGTCAGCTGATCAAGTTAAAGTATGTCATAATTCAGGGGATACTGAGTCCTTACAATACTGTGTCTACAGTAACTGCCTTGAGTTCTATCCCGAACAACAGAGGGCATTCCTAAAGTCCTAACTCTTCGGCTGCCTGGTTGTGGGAGACAAGCAAGTGCGTACACGGGAAGTGTCTGGTACTTCCCTACACAGGAAGTGTCCGGTACTTCCCGCAGGAGTGGCAGCCCTCAGGGCAGTCAGTCCTCCTTCCTCTGTGAGGAAGGCTGCGGCTCGGAAAGCAAGTGTGTCAATAAGGCATCAGAAGAGTTTTGGCGAGATGCCGAGACCTGAGTTCAGTCGCCAGCCAGGACCTACATGGTGGAGAGAGAACTTACTCTAGCAGATTGTCCTCTGACCTCTCTGTGTGCCCTCCTAAACTACAATAATAGTGGAGCTGGCAAGGTGACTCATGCAGTTACAGCTGACAGCCTGAGTTCAGTCCCTGGGAAGTGGGGGAAGGAGACCCTCAACTCTGAAGGTGACCTCTGACCTCCATTTGTGTGCCGTTGTGTAATTTCCCTAAAATAAATGTGAAAAAGTTACAATTTTCGCTGGCCAGTGGTGGCACATGACTTTAATCCCAGCCCTCAGGAGGCAGAGCCAGGCGGGAGTTCGAGGCCAGCCTGGGCTACAGAGTGAGATCCAGGACAGGCACCAAAACCACACTGAGAAACCCTGTCTTGGGGGGAAAAAAGCAAATGTTAAAAATTTTCACTCCTGTAGAAGCCAGTGAAAGTCTGCCCTTAAGCAGGTCCCTTGGTCTGTCTGTCTTAGACGCTGTGGCAGCTGCTGTGAGGCAGTACTGTAAAATGACCCCATCTTCCAGTGGGTGCCAGATCTCCCCAGAGGTGACCCACACAGCGCCACCTTAGAGAGCCGGTTCAGAGCTGAACTCTGAAGTAGAAGTATAGCAGAAGAAAGGATGGCTTCTTCCTGTGGTGCCGAGGTTGGACCAGGTTCTGTGCATGTTGGCCAGGTGCTTTAACACTGAGCTACATCACCAGACCTTTAAAAGAGGCCTTGCACCACTCCAGCCCAGGCGAGCCTTGAACTTGGATCTCCCGGGTAACTGGAATTACAGGCCTGTACCACCAGGGCTAGCTTGGCTCGGCGCTTTACTTTTACAGCTCAGGCTGTCCTGAACCTTGCTGTGTATAGTAGGCAAGTTTTAAGTTCCAGTATGCCTGCCTCAGCCCCCTGAAAGCTAGAGTTGTAGACGTGCGTCACTGCCTAACGGACGTGTGGAGGTCATTGTGAACATTGTCTTGCAGATTTCTTTTGAATTCCGCTCCCTTCTGCACTCTCAGCTTGCTACGTTGTTCTTCGATGAAGTAGTGAAACAGATGGTGGCTGCCTTTGAAAGGAGGGCGTGTAAACTCTATGGTCCAGAGACAAGTATACCTCGGGAATTAATGCTTCACGAAATTCACCACACCTAAAGGAAACACGAACCAGCCCCGCCTACTCTTGTCTAGTGTGTTCACTTTAGGAAGCCCTTCCCGCCTGTTCAGAAGTCAGAGCATTGTTGAGCCTGCCGTGATTCTAAGCCCGCTCCGTGAAAATTTGTACGTTGAATGTGGACCCACTTGTACATCAAATTATTTCTTCAATCAAGTGTAACTCAAAGTGATGTGTACATTTGTAGGTTCTGCCTTCGTAATAATGGTGTCATCACTGTTGCTAGGATACTGCATCCCTCATTTGAGTGCAGAGTGAAGGTAGCAAGTATGTTAGTTCTCACCTTATATGAAAGGTTAGCTGAGATACAATGTGCGTTACATTAACCATATCATGTTTAAGTTATTAGGTGCAGAGTGTTTGTAACTTATTGTTATTGGGCCTGCCATATGGCTTAGGATATTTTAGTAATCACATATTTAATGTTCAAACTTTGATTTAAAGTACTGCTGATGAAGTCTTAGCACTTTGGTATTTTAAGTTGTTCTTATGGGTAACAGTAGATAATTCAGTGTGGTGGGGAAGTTGCTTCCCAGGTACACTGAGTAGGTTTTTGTCTGTTTTTTGTTTGTGGTGAGTGGTCCAGAGCGCCGAGCTACTTTCCTAGACATTTGAAACCCTCCCCTCGGGTGCTTCAGCTGTTCTTTCAAAATGCTGGTTGCCTGTCAGGATCTTGTCTGCCACTGTAGGCGACAGAGAAGTTAGTTAATATGCCTCCAGCACTGTACGCCCCATTTTCTATTTATTGTGCATATTCACTTTCAGTAATATTCTAAACTGATATTTTTTTAAAGAAATCAATGTCAGCGCTGAAGTCGTGACTTAATAAAGTTAATTTGTTTATTTTTGTATAGTGACTTTGATTATTAATCTTTAATGTATGGTTCCATGTGTGTTCTGACAGATGGCCTAGTTTGCGTCCCTATTGCTGTTACAAGCACTATGAGCAAAAGCACCTGAGGAATGTGTTTGTGTAGCTTACAGGTCACAGTGTGTATCTCAGGGAAGCCAGGGCTGGAGCAAGAGGCAGGAATTGAAGCAGGGCTGAGAATGCTGATCCTCACTCGTCCCTGGCTCCTGTTCAGCTAGCTTTCTTAAAGATGAAGACCCGCCCGCCCAGGGTGACATTACCCATCCTAGCTTGGCCCTCCATCAAGTAGCGGTCAAGAACATGTCTCACAGGTGAACCAGGAGGCCGATCAGATGGCAACGGTTCTTCAGCTGATACAGCCTCTCCCCCAGTGTGTCAGGCTGGCAGCTGTAGCAACAGAAGTACAGTACTAGAGAATTTCGTGTCTTAAAAATACTTGCATAGGGCTGGAGAGATGACTCAGCAGTTAAGAGCACTGACTGCTCCTCCAGAGGTCCTGAATTCATGCCCAGCACATGGTGACTCACAACCGTCTGTAATGAGTTCTGGTGCCCTCTTCTGGCATGCAGGCATACATGCAGCCCAAACACTATACATAGTAGATCTTTTTTGTTGTTGTTTTTCGAGACAGGGTTTCTCTGTGTAGCTTTGTGCCTTTCTTGAAACTCACTTTGTAGATGAGGCTGGCCTGGAACGAACTTGCCTGGCTCTGCCTCCCAAGTGCTGGGATTAAAGGCGTGTGCCACCACTGCCCAGCATAATAGATCTTTTTTAAAAAATTACTTTCATGGATGCAATATTCTTGATTTGATCCTCAGCACTGCCAAAACAACAAAAATCCTTCCATAGAGCCTGACAAATGTGAATTAAACTCATGCTGTCTTTTATCAACTCTCCCTTTCACTCTACCCCAGTCACCTCTTCCTCCTAAATCTCTAGTCATGGTGTTTTCAACTTTAATGGGTGCTTGTGGCAATTTGCTAGGTAGTCTGCAGAGTCTAATCCTCTCAGGCCCTGCCTGTGCGGCTGTGAGGAGCTCATGCTATCTACTCATGTGGCTGTGGTTGTGCTTTTAACAAGGAAAACAGGATCTTCCCACTGACACATGTCCAGAGCAAAGTGGTCAGCATATAATCATGTGCCTTGCATTTGATTTAGGTTCTGGTATTTGGTTTAGTTTTGATGAGGTGTCATTAGCCCAGGCTGGCCTGGAACTCACTATGTGGCACAGGAAATGTTTGACTAAGGCTCCTGCCCATCTTGCCAAATGCTGAAGGTATAGATGTGAGCCTCCGTACCTGTCTGGGTTCTTTTTGTTATAACTACTTTTATGGTTTTGTGTGTGTATGTGTGTGTGTTGGGTACATGTGTGCATATGATGGTCTGCAGTTGACATTGAGTGTCTCTCCTAAGGGCTCTTCATGCTGTTGTGAAAGTCTCGCTGAATCTGGAGCTGATTCTGCCTAGTCGAGCTAGACAGGATGCCTTGGGATACCTGTCTCTGCCTCTCAAGTGATGGGATTGCAGGTGCTGCCCACCCTCCCACCTGACTTTTTCATGGATGCTGGAGATCCGAATGCTGATCCTCATTTATGTATTGCCCACACTTTATCCTTCAAGCCATCACCCCAGCCCTGGGGGAGCATCCTACTGATACTACAGCCTACTGCTATTTTGCTAAATAGACATGTTATCAAATTGCCTCCTGCATAATTTGTTTTTACCTATAGATTTTATCAGAGCAGCACTTTGCCATGGGTGGTAGTTAATGCAGGAACTCATAACTTCTGAGTGCTGAGAGTAAGTGACTCATGCCCTACCCTGAATGGGCCGTCTATATTACCCGCTCCAAGACTTTAGGGAATATTTTGCAAGAGTAGAAAGGGTGTATGGGGGACATGGGGAGGAGTGGTGAGGAAGGTCTGGACAAGACATGGCCTCTCCTCTCAGGAATCCACAGCTGCACAAGACGGAGGACATCCACGTCCCATCATCCAAGTACAGTCCTTCAGAAATTCCTGCTTTATAAAAGAGTCTGGGGCGGTGGTGCGCACACCTTTAATCCCAGCACTCGGGAGGCAGAGGCAGGTGGATCTCTGAGTTCGAGGCCAGCCTGGTCTACAGAGCGAGATCTAGGACAGGCTCCAAAGCTACAGAGAAACCCTGTCTCAAAACAAACAAACAAAAAAAGAGTCTGTCAGATACTCTAGGCCTGTAGGCTGAAGATAAATGCCCCAGTGTTGCAGATGAACTTTGGGTGACTGTCCAGGCAGCCAAATGTCTCTGTTGTTAGATAATGTTACATCCTTCTGGGCCTTGGATGTAGTTGAAGACTAGATAGTTATAATTGCAGTTTTTCTTAGTTATGATAGTTAGTAAATTAGGTATAAGACTTTAGATTCACTAAGATAGGATAGATAATGCTTTATTTTCTCTGAATATGCTAACTACAAACGGACAGAATATTGTGAATGTAATGCTTACTTGATAATTGTTATTATATATAGTCTTACTATGTTTAAGTTAAAACACTTTAATTCATATTTAGACAAAAGGGGAAATGTAGAATATTTTAAGTATGTTACATTTGTTTAACTCTGTGAAGATGTGTTACTTTTCCTGTCTAAAACACCTGATGGTCTAATAAAGAACTGAACAGCCAATGGCAAGGCAGGAGAAATGATAGGTGGGGCTGGCAGGCAGAGAGAATATATAGAGGGAGAATTGAAAAGAAGGAGCCAGAGAAGGACTCCAGGGGCCAGCCACCCAGCTACACAACCAGCAAGCCACAGAGTAAAAGTAAAACATACAGAAGAGAATGGGAAAAGCCCAGAGGCAAAAAGTGAATGGGATAAGTTAAGGGAAGCTGGCTAGAAACTAAGCCAAGCTAACACCGGGCATTCATAAGTAATAGTAAGCCTTCGAGTGTGTTTACTTAGGATCTGGGTGGTGGCCCCCCAAAAGAGCCAAAACAAACAACACTCAGGCATGCAGAACTCTGAGTTTGAGGCTTGCCTGGTTTACTAGCAAGTTCCAGGCCAGCCAAGCTACATAGTGAAGTCTGTCTCAAATAAACACAACAACAAAAACAATAAAAATTTAAAAATTCAAATCTAATATACCAAATTGTAGTAGGTAGCCATCCCAGCCTTGGGGGTTCCAACCCCCAATGAGGCTTCGTTAATGGTCACGCCCACAAGGCGGGGCTGAGGGAGGAAGCAGAAGACCCAGGATTGAGAGGAGAGGTCTCTCTCTTGGTTCTGGGACCCTGGACACTGGAGGTAGACCGAGCAGAGTTCTCCAGAGAACACCACCAGACTGTGCCATACCTTTGCCAGACCCTACAACCTATCCCTTCGTTTGTAAGTTACTCCACAAAATAAACCTCCCTTTTAACTACGTGGAGTGGCCTTAATAATTTCACCAATATCTGGCGCCCAACATTGGGCAAATTCCAAAGGCCTGGGCGGCTCCCTCTCTCAGCCTCCTCCCCGGCTGGTGGGTACCTAAACCCGCCTACAAAGTTCCATTTAATCAGGGGACATCTACAAGGTTCCATTCCCAAAAAAGAGAGCAGCTAGTCCGGTCTCAGTTCCCTAGCTTAGCCCCTAGACCAGTGAAAACAGCTGTGAGTGAGGCCTTCCCACTCCTCCCTGAGTGCCGGCTCCCCGCCATCTTGGCTCCTGCCTTCAGCTGCCGCCAGCCAAGGTCGCCAGCAGGCCTTGCTTTGGAGCTATACCAACGCCTCCTGCTGGCTGAAAAGTGCTACTGCACCCCCCAAAACCACAGAAAGGTAAGCTTATTTCAGGTAAAAGTACTTGATAATTTTACACCTTAAAACTGACTAACAAATTTTGAGTAATTCTTGTAATATGGCTGACAACATTACCTCACAAGAATTTAAAAACCTTTTTGCCTGTATGATGAATGACATTTTCCTGGAAATATAAGACCTTCCTAAGGCATATCTGGCCTGTACCATTTTGACATTCATTGTAATAATTCACACAGTGTTCAAACACTGGTTTAATAATAAGAACAAAGATGAGTCATTATTGGGACTGATACAGGCTTTAAAAGATAGCAATGCAGGCTTACAGAAAAAGATTCTTTCTATGGAATCTGCTGACCAGGACTTACATAAAAAGATTCTCTCTCTGGAATCTGCTAACCAGGATTTACAGGCTTTAAAAGATAACAATGAAGGCTTACCAAAAAAAGATTCTCTTTCTGGAATCTGCTAACCAGGATATACAAAACAAGCTTGTACCCAAAATTGCTTTTATTGATAATAAATATGAGTATTTAATGGATAGAACACTAACTCTCCAGAATGAAGTTGTAGCTACTCAGACACTATATAAGAAAAAAAATTATCATTACTTGATAAGATAAGGTCCATGGAATCTCGTGTTTCAGAAGAACATAAAAACTTCCATGATTCCATGAAAAATCTGGAATCCCTTACAAGAGAGGAGGTTTACTCCCTGGAACAGACCCTAGGTGCTCGTTTACAAGCCCTGGAGGAAACTCTCAATAAACATGATAAGGGACCTAATAAGCAGAAGGGCAAGACCATACAGGTTGTAACATCTCCAAATGGCTCTCATACAATGGCTTATCCTGTTATCATCCATGAGAAGCCAGCAGATGACACACACCCCGAGCCATATATGACATATACATTACAACCAATTTCAACAAGGGACTTTAAAAATATAAAGGAAGCAGTAGTTACATATGGGATACTCCACATATGTAAAACAGATGTTAAATTCGTGGTCTACCTCACATAGAATCATTCCAGATGACTGGCATCAGTTAATTTCAGCTGTTCTGGAATATAGCCAACAGTTACAGTGAAAAAACTGGTTAAGAGAAAAGACAAGAAATTTAGAACAACAAGGTAAACTCAGAGGTTTTGAGATCTCCCAAGATCAAATACTTGGTGAGGGATGTTTCACTGACAGGAATGTACAAGCCATTTATGATGAGCATACAATATCCCTATGCCATACAGCAGCTCTAAATGCTTGGGAAAAAATTCCAGAACCTGAAAAAACAACTGAGGTATACACAAAGATATTTCAGGGACCGCACGAACCCTTCACTGATTTTTTACAAAGGCTGAACACAGCTACAACAAAAGCTGTGTCAGATAAAAAATTTAAAAAAGTATAAACTGAGTCCTTGGCATTTGACAATGCTAATGCAGAATGCAAAAGAATACTTATACCATTAAAGATCAGATCAGCTCCTTTGGAAGAATGGATTCAGTATACTAATGGTATTGAGTCTCTTAACTACAGTAATGAGGCTTGGATAGAAGAGACAAATCCCAGAGGTGAAAGAAGGCCCTGTGGTACCAAATGTTTTAAATGTGGCACACCAGGTCATATAAGTAAAAACTGTACATGGGGTAATCCTAGAAGTAATAACTCCTTCTAGGAATAGCCCAAACAGGAGACCCCAACCACCTCCTGGATTATGTAGAAGATGTGGCAAAGGCCGACATTGAACCAGTGAGTGCAGATCAAAAAAAATATACGAGGCAAACCTTTACTGGCGGGAAACGCCTCAGGGGGCCTCTTGCAGGCCCCCAAATCAAATATGGTAAGAACATTCCCAGCCACTGTAAAAGACATTCCTCTCCAAGACAACTGAATAAACCAATGCCTAATGTAAAAACCAATACTGCAATGGATGATAAAACAGCTCTGATAGATGAATCACAGTTTACAAAGAACACAATAAAACAAATATTTTGACAGACTTCCATAAATGAACAAAGACCAAAGCTTAAAATTCAAATTAATGGCTTGGTTCTGGAGGGCCTGGTAGACACAGGTGCGGATGTAATTATAATTACACCAAAATCATGGCATCCAATTGGCCTCTTCAAGAGGTAGATGTCCAACTTTTAGGAATTGGCACCCTATCTCAGATAAAACAGAGCTCGAGATGGGTTGAATGCATAGGGCCGGAAGGACAGAGGAAGGCTGAAGCCATATGTAACAAATGTAACAATAAATCTATGGGGCCGAGATCTGTTACAACAATAAAATACCCAGATTAAAATTCTTACACTCTCAAAAAAGGAATACAGGTCAATGCATGTTTCTAGGAATAATATCATAACGTGCTATAAAAAACAGTCACCAACCATTCAGGCTGTACACAAACAGAGCACAATTTGTAAGTTACCACACAAAATGAACCTCCCTTTTAACTTCGTGGAGTGGCCTTAATAATTTCGCCAATACCAAATTATCTTGGATGCTTTAATTTTTGTTTGTTTGTTTTGTTTTTTGAGATAGGGTTTCCTATGTAGCCCTGGCTGTCTTGGAACTCACTGTGTAGACCAGGCTGGTCTCGAACCTGGAGATTTGCCCCTCTCTGCCTCCCAAGTGCTGGGATTAAAGGCTTGTGCCACCACCACTGAGGCTTTAAATATTTTGGGGACAGAACCATGATTATGAAAATAGACAACATGCTTATGTGTAGATTGATATGAGTTACTGTATTAGTTACTTTTCTATTATGATAAAATGCCATGACCAAGGCAGTTTACAAAAGGAAGCTCACAATTCCAGAGAGTTAGTGTCTAGTGACAGAGTGACCACACTGCACAGCATCAGGCAAAGCACACAATGGGGATTGCATGTGGCTTTGGAAACCTCAAAGCATACTCCCAGTTGCATACCTCAAGACCACACCTAATCCTTCCTAAACAGTTCCACCCACCAGGGACCAAGTATTCCAACATGAGCCTAGGGGGCCATTCTTTTACTCAATCCACCATAGGAACTATTTCACCTTGAGCTTAGCCTACAAAGGTTGCCTTTCTAGGGCAGTTTTTATACCTTTCTGGGCACTATGGATGCTTGGTTACTTCTCTACTGACTCAGATAAAAGCAACTCAACAGAGAAAGGATTGTTATGGCTCACAGTTCGTGGGTAAAGGCTATGGTGAAGTCATGAGCATGGGTTTCAGGTCACATTATCTCCACAGTCAGCAAAGGATGATGAATACTTATGCTCAACGAGCTTTCTCCTTTTTATGCAGTCCAGGACCCAAGCCAAGGGATGGTGCTGTATACCAACAGGATGGGTGGTCCTCTGTTAACCTAACCAAGATAACCCCTCACAGTCATGTGAGAGGTTTGTCTCTTAGTTGATTGTATACCCTGTCAAGTTGTTAATGTTTTGTTTGGTTTTTGAGACAGGGTTTTTCTGAGTAGCCTTGGCTGTCCTGGAACTCATTCTGTAGACCAGGTTGGCCTCAGACTCAAGAGATCTGCCTGCCCCTGCCATGTGTGTGCTGGGATTAAAGGCATGTACTGCTATTGAGCATCTTTTTTTTTTTAAATTTTTTTTAAATCAAGTTCTTAACCATCACAGTGGGAGGGAATTGACTCAAGACTGTTAATCCCACTGATCAAGAATAAGGCCACTACCACAGTTTAAAGGCAAATTTGAACAAGCTTTAATTAATACTGGCCAGGTAGATGGGCTCTGGCCAGGTCCATACCCAGGTTCCTGAGAAATGGCCCAGAATCAAGTATGGCAAGGGTTTGAGAAGGAAAACCCATAATTCACAACGTTTCCCATAAGGTCCAATCAGAGGCAAGCATGCATCCTGGTTTACCGCCAGCCTACATCCAATCGGGCAAGCTTTTATCCTGATGTATTTCCTGCCTACAAACCTCCCCCACATCCATGGCAGATGGGTCAAACAAAGTTGTTTAGAGGAGTGAAAACATATAGCTTGTTATCTCCCATAAATAGTAGCCTCCAGCATTTCAGAAACTATCTGTGTTTGAGCAAGGGGCTTGCCAGTCAGAGGCATTTTTTTGTTCTATGGATCTCTAAGACCCAGAAATTCATGCCAGGCAGTGGTGGCGCACGCCTTTAATCCCAACACTCTGGAGGCAGAGCCAGGCGGATGTCTGTGAGTTCGAGGCTAGCCTGGGCTACCAAGTGAGTTCTAGGAAAGGCACAAAGCTACACTGAGAAACCCTGGCTCAAAAAAAAAACCAACCAAACAAACAAACAAACAACAACAACAACAACAACAAAAAAGACCCAGAAATTCAAACATAAAATGTAACTTTGGTTCTCACAAAGACTTCAACCTTAGTCCTGTAGAAGATGAAGGAGCTGGGTTAGGAACTTTGTCTCCTTCCTGGAAATGCAGTGTTCCTTTTACACACTGTAGTGGTTTGAAACAAAATGGCCACTAAAGGAAGTGGCACTATCAGGAGGTGTGGCTTTGTTGGAGGCAGTATATCACCTTGGGGCTTTGAGGTCTCATACATGCTCAAGATACCAACCAGTGAGACAGTGAGACTGTTGCCTGCAAGATGTAGGGTTTTTCAGCTCCTTCTCCAGCACCATGTCTGCCTGCACACTGCCATGTCCCACTGTGATGATAGTGGACTGAATCTCTGAACTGTAAGTGAGCCACCCCAATTAAATGTTTTCCTTTGTAAGAGTTGCCATGGTCATGTTGTCTCTTCACAGCAATAGAAACTAAGACACACATTTATAAATTAAATTTTTAATCACTGTGTGTGTGTGTGTGTGTGTGTGTGTGTGTGTGTAAGGGTGTTGTGCCCATGTGCCACAGTTCATATTCTAGTCTGAGGACAAGTTGCAGGACATCTTCTACCATATGGGTTCAGGGGATCCTATCAAGGCACATTTTTTTTTTGTTTTGTTTCAAGGCAGGATTTCTCTGTGTAGCCTTGGCTGTCCTGAACTCACTCATAGATCAGGCTGGTCTCAAACTCAGAGATCTGCTTGCCTCTTCCTCTCAAGTGCTAGAATTAAGGGCATGTGCCACCACCACCAGGCTTTAGCAGTCACCTTTACCTTCAGACAGTCATCTCTTGGGGCTGAAATGCAGTGTTCATTGAACTATGTGGTTCTCAGTGCCTAACTCTGTTATTTTATGTCAACTTAATTTAATATACTTAATCTCATACTCAAAAGCTTAACTCTATTGAAAGTTAGCTTTCTTTCAGAATTTGGATAATCTACCATCTTGGAACCCACTATTGGACTTCTAAAATAATTTGCTTTAAGACTAGAGAGGTGGCTCAATTATTAAGAGCACTCACCAGGCGGTGGTGGCGCATGCCTTTAATCCCAGCACTTGGGAGGCAGAGCTGGGCGGATCTCTGTGAGTTCAAGGCCAGCCTGGTCTACAGAGCGAGATCCAGGACAGGCACCAAAACTATACAGAAAAACCCCATCTCGAAAAAGCCCAAATAAACAAATAAACAAATAAATAAAAGCACTGGGTATTCTTCCAGAGGACCTGGATTCAATTTCCCAGCATCCACACAGCAGCTCAATTATTTGTATTTAGATCTAGTTCTAAAGCTGGTCTCAGAAGTCACCAGGCACACTTGTGCACAGACATACATGCAGACAGAACATCCACACACATAAAATAAATAATAACATTTATTTTTATTATTGCATTTTAAAAGTAATTTATTTTTAGCCAGGTGTGGTGATGCATGCCTTTAATCCCAGCACTTGGGAGTCAGAGCTGGGCAGATCTCTGAGTTTGAGGCTAGTCTGGTTTACAGAGTGAGTTCAAGGATAGACAGGGCTACACAGAGAAACCTTTTCTTTTTTAAAAATAATTTATTAATTTTATTTAATGTGCATTGGTGTTTTGCCTGCATGTATATCTGTGTGAGGGTGTCAGGTCCCCTGGAACTGGAATTACAGACAGTTGTGAGCTGCCATGTGGGTGCTGGGAATTGAACTCTCATCCTCTAGAAGAGCATTCAGTGCTCTTAACTGCTGAGCCATCTCTCCCAGAGACTGTCTTGAAAAACAAAAGTAATAACCATGATGATGATAATAATTTATTTTAACTTATACTTATGTGTGTGGGTTTGTGGGTATGCGTGCAGGTACCCACAGACAGCCAGAATCTGGAGTTAGAGGTAGTTGTGGGATGCCTATGGCCACTGGGAACTCAACTTGGGCCATCTAGAAGAGCAGAAAGTGGCCAGCCGGTGGTGGCGCACGCCTGTAATCCCAGCACTGGGGAGGCAGAGGCAGGCGGATCTCTGTGAGTTCAAAGCCAGTTTGGTTTACAGAGCAAGATCCAGGACAGGCACCAAAACTACACGGAGAAACCCTGTCTTGAAAAAACAAAACCAAAAAAATCTTACATTTAGGGGTTGGGAATCTAGCTCAGTGGTAGAGCGCTTGCCTAGCAAGTGCAAGGCCCTGGGTTCGGTCCTCAGCTCCAGCAAAAAAAAAAAAAAAAAAAAGTCTTACGTTTAAACCAGGTGGTGGTGGCGGCACACGCTTTAAATCCCAGCACTCAGGAGGCAGAGGCAGGTGGATCTCTGTGAGTTCAAAGCCAGCCTGGTCTACAGAGCCAGTTCCAGGATGACCAGAGCTACACAAAGAAACCCTGTCTTGGGAAACAAAACAAAGCAAAAACAACAACCCAAATGAAAGTCTGCTGTTTATTTGTTGGGAGGGGGATGAGCATCCCAAGTGCCTATGACGGTCAGTTCTCTCCTTCCATTTTGTAGGTCCCAGGGATTAAACTGAGATGTTAAGGCCTGCTGGCAAGCACCTTTACCCACTGAGCCATCTTGTTGGTTTCTTGTGGGATTTTGAGATGGGTGTCTCCTGTATCCTAGCTGCTTCCAACTCTCCAGCCTCAAACTCACTGTGTAGACCTTGAATGTCTGCTGCTCCTAACCTCTACCTCCCCACCAGTGCTGGGATCACAGGTGTTCACCTTGCCTCCTGTATATGGTGCTAGAGATCAAATCGCAGGTCTCATGCATGCCAGGCAAGCACTCTACCAACGAAGCCACATTCCCAGCCCCTTACGGAATTTAGAATCAAATTGTAAACACAACTCTGGGTGTGCCTACTGTGGGAGCCCACAGGTTTCCTAGTGAGATCTGAGCTTGCTTTACCCAGCAGGGCTGCATAAGGGGATGAACTGATCATGTGCGTGGTTACCAGGTGTTTGGAAGGGTCTGCACTTGGCTGAACTAGGGGGAGGTCTTTGCCCCACCCCTTGGCATTCCTTTAAAAAGCCCTTTAGAAGAGACAGAAGGTGCTGGTGAATAAGGATTCAGCCCTTCCCGAGGCTGTCCTGTGTTGTCTGTCTCTCTCTCCTATTGGTGAAATTATTAAGGACACTCCATGTAGTTAAAAGGGAGGATTATTTTGTGGGGTAACTTACAAGTGAAGGGGTAGGGTCTGAAAGGTATAGCACAGTCCGGCGGTGTTCTCTGGAGAACTCTGCTCGGTCTACCTCCAGCATTCAGGGTCCCGGAACCAAGCGAGAGACCTCCTCTTGATCCTCGGTCTTCCGCTCCCTCCTTTGCCCTGCTTTGTAGGTGTGACCATTACCGAAGCCTCAATGGGGGTTGGAACTTCCAGGCCAATGCTGGGATGGCTATCTACTACATCTCCCCCTTTTGTTTAAATAAGAAGGTTCTAACCTAATACAAGACTATATACAAAGAGATGGTTACCAAATATTGTCCAGGAGTAATGAGGGATAATGACTTAGATAAGTTGGAATTACAATAAGTGCAAACAATATCAAGCAAAAAACACATAGTAAAATCCAGGGAAGTCTAGGGCATGGGTAGGTGGCAAGTTACAAGGATCATTCCAAAAAGTGTCCTATCCTAAAGAACCTGAGTCTAATACTTAATATATTCTATCTAAGATATTATATATGTATATATACTAAGTTGTAACTATAACTTTTAATCTCCAACCTCATCAAAGACCTGAGAAGGAATATAATACCTGAGAAATGGGAGAAGGATGCAAGCAACTTTCGGGAGTCTTGTAAGAGTAGACAGAGACAGCTAGCAGCCTAATGTTTCTCAGCATCGTTGGTGCATTCAAATTGGCTACAGGCCTAGAGTATCTGACAGACCATTTTCAGAAGCAGGAATTCTGAAAGACCATCTTACCCTGTCTTAGCAAAGTATAGTGGTCGCTTTCCTTGTATCTCGCTTGTCCAGAAAGGACAGCATTTGTACTGTCAGCAGTTGAAGCAAGGGCAGTTCTTTGCCCAGTAGGTCATTTTTGTGCCAAGAAGACAAACTTCCAAATGGAAATGTCTTAGAAGCCCAACATTCTCTCGGGATCAAATTGGTGCTGCCAGGAGCAATTGTGTCTCACGTCAACAGAATTCTAAGTTATTTAAATGCCATATTCTTTAGGTCCATGAAGTGTTTAAAGATTACCTGTCCATCTGACCTATGTATTTATAAATCTGGATAACCTAACTAACATAATTATAGAGATGACAAGCATAGGTGACAATAACTCTGTCTTATCTACCTAAACAACCTAAGGACTAAGGCTTCCTATAAATAAGGCAAACAGTCTGTAAGCAAATGTACAGTAAAAGGACAATGACTTCAAATTGTGACAATACACAAAATATCTTTAACAGAGGTAGAAATGTATAGTGCAATATACAATATGATAATAATCCTAAATATATATCAGTATATAGAATATCTTAAACAGAAGTAGAACATACATACAGTATGACAGATATAAATTTACATTTGTATCAATATACAAATATTTCAAATAAGAGTAAAAATATGTGTACAATATAACAAACATAGTTCTGTATTTGTATCAATATACAAATTATCTTAAATAGGAATATAAAAAGTTTGTATTTGTATCAACATATAAGAATTCATAACAGTGCAAAGGCTGCTATATTACTAATTTGTTTACTAATGTATATGATAGTCTACCATAATATCTTATACTTATTCATTCCATTTCTTCTTTTCCCTTTTTTTTTGAGACATATTTTCTTTTCTTAAGCAGAGTACTGAGTTTAACAGTTTCTTCCACCCCCAACCCTAGAACCATTATCCATAACCCTGAGAAATATGAAACCTTAGGGAGAAGGGGCATCGTTTTCTTAGAATTGCTTCCTGCTGTTTAGGGGGCGATGGTATCTCTGTTGGGTATTGTGAGAAAGCTCAGATAGTTAAATCTCAGTTAGATTAACTGTAGATTCTGCAGCAACTCTCAGAGTAATGGGTAAGATTGTCTGAAATTCTGGCAAGAAGTGTAGTATGATGATGATTACCACGGTATCATTCTGGATTGGGTAGAGTTGTTGTTGTTGGGGCCCCATCTTCCTTCTGGAGACTTCAGAGATTGCTATTGGAAAAAACTTATTTTTTATCAGAATGGAAGGTTTGGATTTAAAGATGTCATGACATGTAAGAAAGGATTCCAAGAAATCAAGAGTAAGCATGGAGAGAATTAGAATCTTGAAGACAATGGTCCCTTATAATTGGTTTCCTTCTGTCTCACACCAGAGGGCTCTTCTGATATGGGACTGAAGAATCTCTCAACCTTTTTTTTTTTTTTTATCAATATGCTTGGGTTTAGAGAAGGAGTGAGCCAATTCCATCTCCAAAGCCAGCTTGGTTTATAATTAAATTGGAACCACAAATATTCTAGATTGATAGAGATATAGATGTTAGACAGTGATATCTTACCCTGTGTAGATTGGTACCAATAGATTCTTTCTTTCTGCTGTAAACATCAGGATATCCAAGGCCTTATGATTTCTGGAAGATGGGTATTTCCATTATCCTGGAAAGACAAAAACAGAACCCTACCCCAACCTTTAATTGTTAAATTTTTCTTACAACCTGAAGAGATGTCACATTGGTGGATGATGTTTTACTTCTCCTCATCAAGGGGTTTCTCCTGTTTAAATCGAATTTTTATTAATTTTGTTGGTATCCATAGCTTTTCTTCTCCTGTGGAAACAAAAGCAAAACCCCTTCCCCAACGTAGGACATATCCAGGTTTCCTTTCTGAGGTCAACACATCTTTGAAATAAACTGGTTGGTTTAGCTCAGGAGTTTTGTCTGTCGTCCAATGTCTCTCTGAAGCTGTTGTTCCTTTCTCATCAGCATTGAGAAAATTCAAGGTTAATAAAGCACTATTCAATCTATTTCTAGGAATCATTGTTACCTGTTGCTGTTTATTTAGCATGTCCTTTAAAGTTCGATTGGATCTTTCTATGACGGCTTGGCCTGTGGGATTGTGTGGTATACCTGTAACATGCTTTATACTGTAATACTGGGATGGCTATCTACTACACTCTCCCCTCTATATTTCTATCTAAATCCCTCACTCCTCAAGAGTACCCTGGGGGAAAAGGTGGGGGTGGGTCTCTCATGGTCTATAAAACAGTTTAGCAGAGACTCACTCTGAATGTGGAAGGTGCTATCCCATGGGGTCTTAGACTGAGACTTTTTTTTTTTTTTTTTTTTTTGGTTTTTCGAGACAGGGTTTCTCTGTAGCTTTGGAGGTTGTCCTGGAACTCGTTTTGTAGACCAGGCCGGCCTCGAACTCACAGAGATCCATCTGCCTCTGCCTCCCAAATGCTGGGATTACAGGCGTGTGCCATCACCACCCGACATGCATCTTCAATATGGTGATCCTAGTGGTGATTGATGGTCCTGTGAGGTGTTAGTGGTTTTCGTTGACTATTTGAAAAAGGAAAAAAATCTTAACCACCACTAAGACTTCTACCACCATCGTTACACCCCAAGACATGTTTATGGATTCAAATGAGTTGGCTTCATTATAAAAAACATGTGGCAGTGATGGTATCAGGGAGTTTTAATATAGAAGACCCCAACTGTCTGTCCAAAGTATCTGAGGTCCTCATTTATGACCAACAAGATGCAGCATGCATTCATTATCTTTTCAAGACTTTTTTGTCTGTACCATCACTATTACTTATCACATAGGAAAGACAGAGACACCTGACACCCTTATAGTAAAAAACCCCAGATTTATTGGTGAACTGTAACCAAGAGTTAATTTTAAAATGCTGGGCTCAGTCAGTAGTAGCTCCTTGTGCTTTGAAGAGTAAAGCTATCTGCCAGTAAAACATTAAGTGTAATAGTTCTTAGGAATTTGACCCCAAACTGAGAGGTGGCACACCTTTAATCCCAGCAACCAGACGGTGAGACACGTGGACCTCTGCATTCAAGGCCAGCCTGGTCTACAGAGTTCCAGGAAAGCCAAGGCTACACAGGGAAACCCAAACGCACACAAACCCCCACAAGCCTTTTCTTAAGCATTTCCTGTTATTTCAACATTGACACTTGCCAGACTGGAGCCACAGCTGTTTGAGGGTCAGGCCTGTCATTGCTTTGCAGGGGTCTTGGACCTGCCCACATCTACCTGGGGCTCTCTACCAGTGTAAACACCATTGATTTTCTCTTTTGATAGCAGGGTGACTGTACAGAAGGGTTCCTTTCTTCTGGGTTACTCATTTTCCAAGTAGATCTAAGTACATTTCCACAGCTAAATAAATACTGGGCCAGTGTTTGCTCCTTTTCCATTTCTGATTCATTCTGATTTTGGAAATTTCCCATCCTTTGTTCAGATAAACCCTTTGTGAAAACTACCAGTTTTTGTTCTCACAGAATGGCCAATGGGTTGGAATCGGAGGCACGATTTCTGCTTTGTCTACATCCTGGCATCTTTTAACTTTCGCCATCTTGGTTTTTCACACGAAAGAATGTAGCTTCCACTGTTCAGGATATTTATAAAGTGGGGGTTGGAGGTTCAATCCAGGGCCTCACATTGCCTATTCATTTGGGTAGATCCCTGGTAATTCTGGGCTCAATTAAAAGAAATGAAGGCTGGTTAATAGGTGCTTGCTTAGCCAGGTGGTGGCCTAGATCAACCATTACACAGAGAAAGCCTCTCAGGAAAAATTAAAAAATGATATGGGCACGCAAGCACCAAAGCTAGAGGACAGTTTGAACCCAGCTCATCAGTTGTATAGACTGGCTGGCTACCCAGCTGCAGGGATCTAGCTCTACTTCAGCACTGGGGATCAAATTCTGGTACCCTTGCCAACATAGCAAATACCTGACCAGGCCAGTTCCCAGATTCAAGTACCATGTTCCCCTCTGAGGGCAGGTGGGTTTCAATACTCCCCAAACTAGCCAGACCAACCAGGGTTCTGCCTTCTGTAGGAACTCATTATCACAATAACTTCCTTTCCAAGGAGGAGCAGATACAGACTGCATGTGGTGTTTTTACACACTCAACTGTACCCCTCTTCAACTGGCCTTCACTTCTTCCATTAAGATGACGACACAACCAGGAACTTTAAACAAAATTTTATTACACAAAAGTTGTCACATAATTGGATACTTCTCTACTTTGTACACAATTATTCTTACTCTCCACAGAAAGGCTGCTTCTGAACTTCTCATCTGGTGACACAGTGCTACAATCCTGACTGTAACAGAATAGTAGAAATGCCTCAGTGACTTAAGTTGAAAGCAGGACACTGGTATATGGCTCTTGCACCCAGTATCGGGAATGTACAAATGTCTTTATTCAAAAATACAAAATAAATTATCTGTAGGCATGGACAATGACAGCAGTAAACCATTATAGATCATCAATGGAAACCAGTAACTGATGGTCATAGTGATCAGCCAGCCTTCTCTCTCTTCAGTCACTTCCTTCAGGTGACTTCTCGGAAGTTAGCGGTGAGGAACCTGCCTTGAGCTTCCTGTCACAGTTCGTTGATTAGGGCAAAGCACTATTCTAGGAGTTAGAACATACCACCTCCCATACCCCCTCCCATTCCACCCATGGCGCCCATTCCAGGGTCCTTCTCTTCTTTAGGAATTTCGGTCACTACAGCTTCTGCTGTAGTTAGCAAAGAGGCGACCCCAGCAGCATCCAGCAAAGCAGTTCTCACAACCTAGAAAAATGTTTGGAAACGGTTAACCAGTGAAAATTACACACCCAGGGCAAGCCGTCTAGGTTTAAGAAATGCTCAATTATTTACCTTTGTTGGATCAATGATTCCCTTTTCCACCATGTTCACAAAGTCTCCGAGCATAGCATCATAACCAACTTCTGAGGAACTCTGCATAATTTTCTCAACTATCAAAGACCCTTCAACACCTGCATTCTTGGCAATAGTCATTGCAGGAATTTTGAGTGCTCTTTTAATAATTTCTATACCTACAAAGCAAACACATTTTCACAAATTTATTTTGGTTTTTCCTTTTTGGGGCATACCAGATCACTCACTCCATGGTTAAGAGCACTGGCTGCCCTTTCTAAGGACCTGATCTGATCCTGAGCACCCAATGTAGTGGCTCACCACAGTCTTAATTATTTAACTCCAGCTCCTGGGGATCTGCTGCCCTCTTCTGGCCTCTGAGAGCACTACACACATGGCACACAAGACATACAAGCAAAATACACATACACACAAATTAAACAAGAACACAAAAAAGCCCAGCCCATGTGAGAGGACTCATCCAATCCTACCACAGATAAAAAGAATTACTAAAAAAAATAGGGTACATTATTATCTCTCTGGCACCAACAACACTACTTTTCAATAGAAAGAAAGAAATCAGGCCACAAACTCATCTGAAAGAATTTTTACCTATTTTCTGATCGTCATTAGAAGGCTTTAAGGAATCCAAGGCTGGGATGCACCGAAGCAGAGCGCAGCCCCCTCCTAGAACAATGCCTTCTTCAACTGCTGCTCTTGTAGCATTGAGAGCGTCTGTAACTCTGTCTTTCTTCTCATTCACTTCAACATCACTCGTTCCTCCAACCTAAAGGTGAAAAGAACTGTCAGCATGCTTTTTCCCACTCACTATGACCCCTGGAAGTTACTTAGAAGGCAAGCCTGAGCTGGGTATGGTGGCAGTTAGGACCCCAGCAGGCTAAGGCAGGTGGGTTACCCTAAGGCCGCCTGGGCTAAAGAGCTCAAAACAAAAGCAACAAAATAAGCCATTTTAGAATAAGAGGTTATGTGTTACCAGTGACTAGTCCTCTGTGATAAAGTGTCACAGTAAGGGTGCCTCTTCTGATGAACCTATCCCACTAACAAAACATCCTTTCTACAATTTCCCACAGCACAAGCTGAACTGTGTTTTAAGAAAAGGATGCTGGCCAGGTGGGGATGGCGCATGCCTTTAATCCCAGCACTCAGGAGGTATAGGTAGGCGGATCTCAGGGTGAGTTCCAGGCCAGCCTGGACTACAGAGAAAAGGCAAGGCTGGGAAATGTGACGGTGGTAGATTGCTTGCACTAACTACATAGGACAAGGAGCCATCTGTCTTCGTACTGGTCAGGGACAGATACCTATTTTAGACTCAGGAGGCCCTGGGATATAGCCCCAGTGTGTCAAAGGGCTTGCCTTGCAAGCCTGATGACTGGAATTTAATTCTTGAAAATTATAGTGGGAAGGTAAATAGCCAACTGCTGATAGTCGCTCCTGACTGCTACACGTGCCCCATGGAAAGTGTGCTAGGCCAAGCACACACGCACACACAGCACAGCTGCAGATTTCAGGAATGAAGGTACTTGCTTGGTTACTATTGGTATCAAAATCACTAGGCTCAGAGCCTGAAAAGGTCCCACCCACCAAGGTTACAGCTTTACCTTCAACACGGCTACTCCATCAGAGAGTTTGGCAAGCCGCTCATTCAGCTTCTCCTTTTCATATTCACTCGTTGTGATGTCTAGCTGCTCAGTGATTTCTTGAATGCGTTTCTCAATTTGAGCCTTGTCACCTTTCCCCTTCAAAAGCATGGCATCATCTTTGGTGACAATGACCTCTCCAACTTTTCCTAAGTCATGAGCTTGAACGTCTTCGAGATTTAGATTCAGCCCCTCTTCTCCAAATACCTGTAAGAGCAGTGTGCTATTAGCGCCTTTCATCACAGCAAGCTTATTACTGCATCTAACACAGGGGTTTTGTGAGGAGGAACAGCTTGAAATACTGCCTTTCAGGACTGGAGATGGCTCACTGGCTGCCTGCTCTGCTCTTCCTGGACCCCCCCAGGACTCACATGGCAGCTCACAACTCTGTGGTCCTATGGGACCAGATGCCGCCTTTTGGTGTGCATACAAAATACTCATATACACAAAGTTAAAAGTCCATTTAAAAAAAAAAAAAAAACCACCACCAACAAAAAAAAACCCGCTGTTTTTCTTGATGTTAAGGCCACTAGTATCCCAGAACAAGGTCTGATTAAAATTATTATTATACAAGTTGGAACTATTTTATTTGAATTTTGAGAAAAACTTTAATCATGTCCAGACCCAGCAAATTAGAAATGCAACCTAATCTAATCTCTAGTGTTCCAAACAGCCAACAGAAAGAAACTGCCTCATCTACGTCCTATTATCTGCAACCTGGAAGCA
Organism: Onychomys torridus; assembly: GCF_903995425.1. Taxonomy (NCBI): domain Eukaryota; kingdom Metazoa; phylum Chordata; class Mammalia; order Rodentia; family Cricetidae; genus Onychomys; species Onychomys torridus. The sequence goes on from NC_050465.1 coordinate 40,351,648, forward strand.
CAGCATCACCAGTGACTGACTTACCGCACCACCAGTGGCAATAGCCATGTCTTTCAGCTGGTTCTTCCTATTGTCCCCAAACCCTGGAGCTTTGACCGCCACAACCTGGAGACCAACTTTTAGCCTGTGAAGAACACATTACTGTGAGCTTTAAACTGAAGGGGCAGCTGGGAGGAAACATCTAGCTTGGCTCCCAGTGAGTTCTGGCACTCAGGAGCCTACTCCTTCCCCAGCAACTGGTCTGAAGAAAGGAGAGATGGGGCTCTCAGCTAATCAATCTGTTCCAAGCCAATCACATACTTCCTTAAGTTCCAGACAGACAGCTGCACAGAGTTAAGAGGACACATGGACAGTTCTCTCTGGGAAGCTGTGGGAGGCAGAGGCTGAAGGGGTGTGTGCATTTGAGACCAGCTTGAACACAAGTCAGACCCCTAATGCACAGAGCACTACTATGTACTACCCTAAGTAAGACACACAAGTCCATCAAGCATGGAACTAATTTCAAACAGCAACACAAATCATCTCCCGCCTCAAAACATGAGCCACCCAACCCACCTGTTCAAAACCAGTGTGCTTAGCGCTTCTCCATCCACATCTTCAGCAATTATGACCAAGGGCTTCCGATGAGCATTAGCAATTTCCAGAGCAGGGACAATGGACTGGACACTAGAAATCTTCTTTTCACTCAACAGAACATAGGCGTCTTGGAACTCACACTTTTGACCTGTAAAACAGTGAGCAATAAAACCAAATCCTACCAGTACCAAGAAAACCATCAATTTCCTTCTACAAGTAAACCAGTAACTCATGTTTTTCTCACTTACTGAACCATGTATTTTAAGATTCACTTACTGACTTGCTCTTACCTTTTGATGTGTTAATAAAATATGGGGAAATATATCCTCTGTCAAACTTCATGCCTTCAATAATCTCTAATTCATCATTCAGTGTTTTTCCATCCTATGAAAAGCCAAAGAATTAGACCAATGGATTTAGTGAAGAAACAATACTTGGACAGCTAAGTCTAGAGATGGCTCAGGGGTTAAGAACATTTGCTGTTGTTGCTGGTTAGGTTCTAGACACCCACAGGGTGGTTCACAACTGCAGGTCCAGAGATCTTATTTTGGACTCTGAGGCACCAGGCACACACATGATACACATACACACATGCCTTTAGTCCCCACAACAAAGCGAAGGCAGAGGAAGGCCGTCTCTTTAAGGTCCAGGCCCACTCACTATTCCAGGCCAGCCAGGGCTACAAAGGGAGGCCCTGCTTCATCCTCCCTCCTGCTTATAGCTCGCTGAGAGCTCATTATTTATTTAATTGGACGGGGTCATCCTGGGAGGCAAGGTTCCCAATTCAGACAATAGTCAGAACCATACTCAGCTAAGAATGAATTGCTGGTCAAGCCTTTTGTTTGGAAAACAGTTGACAAACACCTCACTGAAGGTATTATCAAAACACATCAAATCCCACACTTGCCTTCACTGTGATGACGCCCTTTCTTCCAACTTTTTTCATTGCATCAGAAATGATGTTTCCAATGTCTTTGTCTCCATTTGCAGAAATTGTAGCAACCTGAAATAACCACATTACTTCAAAATTGAATGGTAAGACTGCTATTTCCAACCCTCTTCCCCTTCGACCTTCCAAACTGATACTTCCACCCAGGGGAGAGAGGGACATTTTACAGTTAACAGTTTAATAATAAATGGAGCTGCATCCTCTGTCCTTCCATTCTTTGGCACATTAAGAATATACTGGCTGGGCGGTAGTGGCGCACGCCTGTAATCCCAGCACTTGGGAGGCAGAGGCAGATGGATCTCCGTGAGGTCGAGGCCAGCTTGGTCTACGGAGCTAGTCCAGGACAGCCTCCAAAGCTACAGAGAGACCCTGTCTCAAAAACAAACAAACACCCCAAAAAACTTGTCAATTCTTTTCAAAGAGGAAATCAAATCCTTACCTGAGCAATCTCTTCAGGTGTTGTCACAGGTTTAGATTGCTTTTTCAGTTCAGCAATTACAGCATCAACAGCCAGCATGACACCTAGTTCAAGAACGTATGTTACTGTAATGCGGAGCGTGAACACACTCTCCTGACTGTGCCAAGTCCCCCGGCATGTGCCCAATCGCTGTAATTCCACCATTCAGTTGAAAACCATGTGATCAAGCCGGGCACTGGGGAGGCAGAGGCAGGTAGATCTCTGTGAGTTTGAGGCCAGCCTGGGCTACAGAGTGGGTTCAAGGACAGGCTCCAAAGCTGCAGAGAAACTGTCTTGAAAAACCAAAAAGTGATCAAGATGGTGAGTGGTGGCTCACAACTGTAATCCCAATACCCAGGAGGCTTAGGCAGGATTGCTTTCTTTTACGGCCAGCATGGATACACAGGGGCCAAGGCAAGGAGGGCTCCGACGGACAGCCAGCCACTCATTCTTAGCAGAAGTGAATGAAGTAAGACAATGCAGATATAGTTTCAAAAATCTCACTGCTTGTGGGCTGGAGAGATGGCTCAGTGGTTAAGAGTACAGGATGCTCCTCAAAAGGACCGGGGTTCAATTCCCAGCACCCACATGGTAGCTCAAAAAGGTCTGTAACTCCAGTCTCATGGGACCTGGCACCCTTGCACAGACATACATGCAGGCAAAACATCAATGCCCATAAAAATAATGAAATCCTAGAAATAAAACAAAATCCCCACTGTTCAATTCATTCTCTGTAAGTTAATACTAATCCAATCATGTTTCCTGTTTCCAATATGGCCCCCGAGTATATTCCCTTTGATTAAATGAGGCATAGGAAGGAGAGGACAACTCCAGCAAACCTGTGCACACACACCAACAAATGTAATAAAAAAGGACGAAGATGAGAAAATACTGTCGACCAGTATCATTCTTTGTAATTTCTCCTTCCTGTAGGGCCAGTGACATGGCACTCTTACCTCGCCGGATTTCTACTGGATTAGCCCCTTTGCTGATCTTCTCAAAGCCCTCCTTGGCAATAGAACGTGCCAGAACAGTAGCAGTGGTGGTGCCATCTCCAGCCTCTTCATTTGTGTTATTGGCAACATCTTGAACAAGTTTAGCTCCGATATTTTTGTATTTATCCTTTAAGTCAATTGACTTTGCAACAGTGACCCCGTCCTTTGTTACTTTGGGGCTTCCCCAACTCTGTTCAATAATCACTGTTCTTCCCTACAATGACAGAGAATATAGCACTCACTCCTCAGTGATAAGTCTCAAAGTTGTCACAGTCCTGCAACATGAAATCTCAAAAAAGGAGATTAAAAATCCTGACACTAACTGATGCCACCTATAAAACATGAAAGCACAGGTAACAATCACCAAATCCTGGAACATTCTTCACATCAACTGTACTTGAATTTTGATATGAACTGTTATTTTTTTAATGAACAATTACTTTAAAAGTATGGCTTACTTCAACATTCATTCACTAAACATCAGCCAGTAAATTAAGAATAGTTTACTGCTGGGCACTGGTGGTGCACGCCTTTAATCCCAGCACTTGGGAGGCAGAGGCAGGCGGATCTTTGTGAGTTCTAGGAAAGGCGCAAAGCTACACAGAGAAACCGTCTCGAAAAACCAAAAAAGAATAGTTTTCTGTTCACTTAATATAGAACTTCAAAAATGGCAGCTACAGGCCACTGGATCTGAACCACACCATCCTGTCTTGAGCTGTATAAACAGCGCTGTGTGCAGTTCTTTAGCATCGACTTAAAATGACCGTGCCCCATAGCCAATGATGGCTTCAAAGTACTATGGCTCTTTATTCAACCACACAGAGTATGACCCCAGCCTTTGACCTCAGTACTGTTCAAGCTGGCTTGGTCTACAGGAGTTCCAGGTCAGCTATGGCTAAAGGCCCAAGACCCGGTCGGTCTCTTGGTCTCAACAAATAAATACTAGGTGAGGAGTATGCTCAACTCCTACACTTGGGAGATAGGAGGATCAGTTCAAGGGTAGTCTTGGTACATACAATGGGAATTGAGCTATTGAGACTCTCTCAAAACCCCAAAACCACAGCAGCTCACAACTGTAACTCCAGTTCTGGCACCTTCACACGGATATACGTGCAGGCAAAACACCAATGCATATAAAAATAAATAAATCTAAACTCTATGCTAGTGCATTTCCTTTATGCATACAGGAATATTTCAGCACAGTAAGTAAAACCTGACATCTGCAATACACTTTGAGGTGCTACTGGACTTTGAGCTGTACTTCCCCCTCTATGCTCTCTAATTACTGGGAGAGGATCCAAAATTTAATGCAAGTATGCACACAAGATTAATTCCACCTCAAGTTTGAAAGCCCTCCTTGAGCTATTATTGTTACATCGTATTGCACAAAAGTCCCCCAAATGGTCTGCAGCTAAGGCCACCAAACTCCTAAATAACACCCCCAAATCACTAACATGTACCTTATCCAAACCAGATTTTCACAAAACTTGACAACAAAATACTCATTTGCAGCTACAGAACACTCGTCTTCAATTAACACGTTTGCAAGTATACTGATACCTTTGGCCCCATTGTAACAGCTACGGCATCGGCTAGAAGGTCTACACCTTGAAGCATTAAGGCTCGAGCATCCGCACCAAATTTGACATCTTTGGCATAGGCCCGAGTGAGATGAGGAGCCAGTACCCGGGACACTGGTCTCATCTGGCGAAGGACTGTGGGTAGTCGAAGCATTTCTGGGGGAGGAGGAAAAAAAAAAAAAAAAAAAAAAGCAAAAGATCACTACTAGCTAAGGACAAACTTGTCCACCTGTGCCTCAGAACGCGGGGGCTAGCTCGACCAGCGCCCCGCTGTCCTCTGCTAACCGCCACGCCTGGGCCACCCACGGCGCCGAAGCTTCAGGACATCACTTGCAAAGGATAGAGGCGGCCGCCCCCGGGCCTGACCTGCAGCACTAGCACAAAGCACACGAAACCACTTCCCCGTGGCCACCCGCTCCTGCTGCCATCGCGAGTTAATCTTTCACTGCCAAAGCGGCCTCGGGAGCAGATCCCCTCCAAAAAAAAGTGTCGGGGAGAGAGAGAGAGAAAAAAAAAAATCAAGCTGGCGTAAGCGAGGCAGGTTCCAAATGCAAGTGCATAGGGAACTACACAAGTACTCATGACGGTGCAAAACCCCGCAGGGTTGAAAGTGTGGCCGGGTATCCACCCGGATCTACAGCAGCACAGCAGCCAACAAGGCCGCAAAGAAAAAAAGCAAAACAAAACAAAAACGCACAGACCCGCAGCTCAGCCCGGCCGCGCCGCCCCACGTGTCTTCCCGACAAGGTCAAAGTGGAGGCGCCGGCTGCGGGCAGCCGGAGGGGGCGATTAGGGACGGCGCCCACCCTCCATCGGAGTCCTGCGGCGCGCCGGGCGCGGGCGGCCCCAGCGGCTGCTCAGCCCCCCTAGCCCGCCCTGGCTCCCGCGCTGGGCCCGGGTCGCGTGGTCCGGGCCGCACGTGATGAAGCCCGCGTGGCCCCGCCGGGGCCTGGACTGGCGAGCCGAGCGGGGCCGGGCCTGCGGCGTGGCTGCCAGGCTTGCCTCCTGGGCCCGCCGTGCTCGGCCCCGTGCTGGGGGAAGCAGGCCGTGGCCACCACGCACGCCGAGGCTCGCGTACCTGCGGGGCGGCGGCGGCGGCGGCGGCGGCGGCTGCGGCGGGAGCGCACGAGGCGAAGCAGGCCGTCGGCGGCGAGTGAGGGACCGAGCGCAGGGCGCGCACCGCAATGAGCCCCAGTCCCCTCCCTCCGCCCCTCCGCGGCCCCGCCCCGCCCCGCGGCCCCCCGCGCGCGCGCGTGCGTGCGTGTGCGCGCGCGGGGGGGGGGGAGGGAGGGAGGGAGGGAGGAGCCCCGCCCCCTTCCCCGCCCGGGCCCGGCAAATCGGCCTTCGGCGCGCGCGGCCCCGCCCCCTTGTCCCTCGAGCAGCCCCAGCCCGGCGCTGGGCTCGGCCCTCTCCCGCCACCGTACGCTCGTTCCCGGGCCGGGCTCCCTTCTAGAACCTTCCGGAAAAGGCGCCGCGCTTCCCCCCCCCCCCCGGCCCCCCGCGGGCGGGCCAAGGGTCAAGTGGCGTCACTTCCGGGAGGAGGAGGAGGAGGAGGACGAAGGGCTCGTTCTCTCACCTCGGCCGGCCTCCTGGAAAAGCCTAGAAAGTGCGCCCCTTTTCCTTCCGCCTCCCGCGGGTCCCCCCCCTCACCCCGTCCCCGCCCCCGCCCCCGTCGGCGGCCTGCGCGGGGCCGTGGCCACCAATCGGCGCACGCGCTGCCGCGGCCGCCCCCTCGCACGCTCCGGCGCCGACTGCGCCTGCGCGCTGCCGGGTCTCCTTTTTCACGTGTCCCCCCTCGCCGGCCCGCAGGACTCTCCTTGCAGCGGCGGCCGCGGGTGCAGAGTCCGAGCTGCGGCGGCACGCGTCATGGTGAGTGTCCCGGCGCTTGCAAGCCCGCCGGCGGGTCGGGGGCGGCCCGCGGGGACCCACGGCGTGCCCCGGCGGCCGCTTGAGGGCCGGGCCGGGCAGCACAGGCGGGGCACCCTGCAGGGTCCGGCTCCCGCAGAAGCGAGGCCTGGCTGCCGAGTTTCTCCACCATGGCTTCTTTGCACGCACGTGTGTGCAGGCCTGCGTCCGGGGCGGGGGGCGGGGGCGGGGACCCGGGTGCACGCCCAGGAGCCCACCTGCCCTGGCGGGGATGAAGTGCATGTGTGCTATGGTGGGGGACGTAGGACCCAGGCTCAAAACTTGACGCTCCCTTCCCCGGGTTTCTGCAATTAAAAACGAGAGGGATCCCAAAGGAGGGAAACGCTTGACCTTGGAGTAGACCGAGGTTGTGGTTAAAGGTAGTGTGGTTGCTGATGAGCAATGGAGATCGCCCTGCACACACACACACACACACACACACACGCACACGGGAGTGGAAATTCCATTTGGCTTACATGGAGTGGGACATTCAAGACTGTTTCCTAGCCTGGGTTTTCTTGTCGGCTTGGGACGCTTTGGCCTGTGGGGTGTTTTACGCTGGCGATGGTATTTATGCACGGTTTTGTGTCTGGCCCTGCGAACGAAGTTCCAGCCTGTTTGAGCACGCGTTTCCCTCCCCACAGGCAGGACAGGCTTTCCGAAAGTTTCTCCCGCTCTTCGACAGAGTGTTGGTTGAAAGGAGTGCCGCGGAAACCGTGACCAAAGGCGGCATCATGCTTCCGGAAAAGTCCCAAGGAAAAGTCCTGCAAGCCACCGTAGTGGCCGTGGGGTCGGGCGCCAAAGGCAAGGTAACGTGGAGCCACGACAGGGGTGCCGAGTATCAAGTGTGGTGTGGAAGGAAAGCAGGGGTCAACCCGAGGTTATCGGGAGTGGCTTTCTAAATAGCGGGTGTCGGTTTTTTTGAAATAATTTCAGTTCACAGAGAACCTCGCGTTAAGGAAAACGGTTGTAGAATTGTTTTTATTTTTCTGAGGAATGGAAAGGGACTCTAGAAGCGGTAAAAAGTACACACGGGTATTTTTCGTGTGTGTGTGTGCGCATGTGCACGTCTGCTGGCTTGCAGGGTCCTCTCCACCTTACTCCTTGGGGACAAGGTCTCTCATTTGAACTAGCCTGGTTTCCAGCCCTCAGTGTGTTGGCGTTACAGCCATTTTTCTAGTGTTGGGATTCCCATACTCCCACAGCAAGTCCGTTTACCCGCCGGGCTTTCTCTGCGGTGCCAAGCACTCCAGAGAGTAAAGCCTGCCTGCCGTGATGGTGGCTCACCAGTGGTCCTGGTGCTTTGGAGGCCGCGGCAGGAGGATTGTAGAGCCTTCTAGGCTAGCAGAAAGATCAGGAGGGTGAGACCGTGTCATAAAAAAGGGAAAACCAAACCTCACAAAATTAATTCTTCAGTAGCTACGTTGTAACCCACTGTTCACATTTTAAATGGACAAAAGATTGTGCACTTATATAAACCCTGGGGCCTTTCTGAATTGAAAGAAGCATTTTTTAATAAGGTGAAAACTGATTCTGGCACTGGTGGGGGCATGTGCTGAGGCAGGAGGATCCAGAATTAATCACCAGTCAAGGCTACACAGACCTTGTCTTAATCTTGGGCCACTGGTACCTTTAGTGGGCACACTTGGGATGGGGATGGAGATGCTCTGGGTTCTCCACTTAGCTAAAGTGCTGCTTCAGTCTCTGACTGAGTCTGTGCCCTCAGGACAAGGACATTAAATCAAGAAATGTATATTAAAATGAACAAGTTTTTGTTCACTGAAAGAAGTTATACGTGACCATTGACTATTTGGTATGAAAAGCTGCTTTACCTCACATGGTGTGCAGGGTGTGTTAATGTTTAACAATTAAAAAGTTAGCCAGCCTTAGCTATTCCCTGAAATGTGGTTTTAGGGTAAGCCACTGTGTTTATTTCACCTTGTAAGTACAGTAAGGCTTATACTGTGATGATCTACATCTAATGTAAGTTATATTGCTTAACCACTAATGAGGTGCTTAACAACATACTGGACTTGAGGGAGCACATTTCATTTGGTGACTTGGAAGTTGTCTGTAGAGCTGAGTGTGGTTGGTGCATGCCTGTAATCAACAGCACTTGAAAAGCTGAGGCAGGGGGCTCCTGGTGTACACACTGAGACAAAAAGTTCACTGTGTATCTCGTGAACAAGATGCCTTGGCTAATCAGCAACTTCTTCCTTAAGGGTGGAGAGATCCAGCCAGTCAGTGTGAAAGTCGGAGACAAAGTTCTTCTCCCTGAGTACGGAGGCACCAAAGTAGTTCTAGACGACAAGGTGAGTAAGGCTGTGACTTTAACAGAAATAAGTGGGTGGGGGGCACGGGCCTTTAATCCCAGCACTTGGGAGGCAGGGCCAGGCCTGGGCTACAGGTTGAGATCCAGGACAGGCACCAAAGCTACACAGAGAAACTGTCTTGAAAAACAAATAAATAGATAAGTTGTGTGTATTTGCTTTTACTGTCTTAACCAGTGGTTTTTTTTATTCATAGGATTACTTCTTATTTAGAGATGGTGACATTCTTGGAAAGTATGTGGACTGAAATCACTGTTGAAATGGTGTCACATGAAGCTACCCATTCCGCTGATGGTCTGAACTATTCATCATGTAAATAATTTCCATGCCTCCCTTTTATAATAAACTGATGATGCCCAAACTAACGACAGCCACTGTCTCTGGAGTTTAGTTTCACTGTACTGTTGTAAACATTTCCAAATAAAGTGATGTGAATGGACAGTCTTTAGTAATTAGAGTTCTGAGAAATAAGGGGTTCTAGGTAAATTGAGTTTTCCGGATGAATTTGGCATTATTACATAGATGAGTGATATTAAAGCCGTGGACTTACACTTAGGCACTGACCAGAAGTAACTTGGAGAAGGGAGGGGTTTGTTTCAGCTTCAAGTTCATAGTTCATATAGAGGGAATTGTGGGCAGGAGCTGAAGCAGAGACCAGGAGGAATGTTATTGGCTTGCTCCCCTTCTCAGGCTGCTTTCTTGCACAGCCCAGGGCCACCTGCCCAGGTGTTGGAGGACGTAGTGGGCTGGCCCTCCCACATCAGTCATTAAGATAGTGCACTGTTTCCTAATGAAAGCAACTTCTCAATTGCAGTTTCTCTTCACAGGTGACCCTAGCTGGTGTGAAGTTGACAAAAGTTAGCAACATTGTAAAACAAGTATAACTGTGGTACAGTTCCTCTGTTACAGAGGTGTGTGGTTCTTACCCTCTTCATTTTTTTATTTCCTGAGCATGTCTTAATTTCCAAATCTTACACCAAAATTTGTTAGGTTTGTTTTGGCAAAAAATCAGCACAGGAAGTCAGATAGATGGCTCAGTGGTTAAAATCACTGGCTGTTCTACCAGATTTGGTTCACAGAACCTGGATGGTAGCCCACTCCAGGGGTTCATTTCTTTGTGCTTCCCAAGGGATCTAACGTAACATGGCCTCTTGTGTGCTAGGGAAGCTTTCTACCACTACAGTAGACCTCTAACTTTCCATAATCTGAGTGCAGTTGATTTCAGAACAAGGGTGAAAAGTGGTAACCCCCATCCTAAGGTAGTGTGTGCTTTCAATATGTATGTGTATTGATGCTTATGTGTTTATTGCTTTTGATATGCCAAGGCCTAATTATCAAATTTAGATACAAAACATAGGAAGTTTGGGGAGCTGGAGAGATAGCTCTGCAATTAAGAGCGCTGGCTGCTCTTCCAGGGGACCCTGAGTTCAATTCCCAGCACCCATATGGCAGCTCACAATTGACTGTAATTCTAGTTCCGGAGGATCTGGCACCCTTAAACATACATACAGGCAAAACACCAATGCAGACAAAATAAAACTCTTAAAAGAGGGAAAAAAGAATTTAGTTCTTAGGGTATACAGTTGGGTTACCAGTGTTTATATTCTACTTGAGATGTAGCTAACAGTGTACTTGCAAATTAATTTTGCCAGCACAATCCTAGCTGGCCTGGAATTTGCTGTGTAGACCAGGTGGGACCCAAGTCGGCTGTGTGTGTTTTGAGTGCTAGAATTAAAGCTGTGTTGTTACGTTTAGCTGCTTTTGTTCTAGTTCTCTGTTTATTTTCCTCTTGGACAAAGATAAACAGCAACATTCCATCTGGAACGCTGGCCCCTGTTCTCAATGCCCTTTTTTTCAGTGGTTCACTATGCAGACACACAGGTCCCGCTGCTTTGGTCTCCTTGAGTGCTTGGGTTACAAGTGTTACACACTGCGCTCAACCTACACTCATGACAGTTCTTTATTACCAATATAACCTCATAAAAAATTTTTTTAGCAGTTATTCGAGGCAAGTATCACAAGAGGCCCAACACTTCTAGTAGTTGGTTGGGGCCTTGAAGTATACTGAGTCATTCCAAAGCTTTAGAACGGAACTTTGGATCTCCAAACGTTTGCTAATAGCGGTAGTAGGAAAGCTTCGATGTGGGCTGGACTCCTGATTCTGTAGTTACTAGTCAACACCGTGAGCAAATCACACCTGAGTCAGTTTTTGCTTTGTGATAAGTGTATATGCACGCTCAAGCCAGAGGAGGACATGGGGTCTAGGCTGTGAGTACTGCCTTGTCCTCTGAGCATGGGCTTACTGAACCTGGAGCTACATGATAGCTAACATACCCCAGCCCACAGGTCTAGTCCTGCTGGGAATCCAAATTCAGCTCCTCATGCTTATGTGGCAAAGCACTCCCCAGCTCCTGTTTTGTTTTGAGACTTCTTTTTTTTTAAACAGTAGCCCAGGCTTGCTCAAACTCAGCAGCCCTTCTGCCTCTACTTTGCCTCCCAAGTGCTGGAATTACATGTAGGCTTGCACCACCATGTCTGGCTCCAGACCCTTGAAATTTTTGATTTTCAAACTCTCTTGCAACATTGCCCACTTTGGCCTTCAGCTTTCCTCTGCATTCTCTGAGTGACTGAGATAGATTACAGGCACGTGCTATGGTGCTCGACTCTTGCTGTTTTTTATTATTTTGATGTGTGTGTGTGTGTGTTTGTGCCATAGTGCTCATGTGGGGGTCAGAGGACAACTCCAGAGAGTCGATTCTCCTACTAGGTGGGTCCTGCAGCTTGAACTCTGGTCATCTGGCTTGGCAGCAAGAGATTTTACCTGCTGAGTCACCTCACCAGTCTTAAGCCATCATGCTGGGGTAAAATGTGTGTGCATTAGTAGATAATACTTTCTGAAAGGAAGGATGTTATCAGAAGAGACCGGTCATAACAACACAGTGACACCATTTCTCTTTTCGATAGGGCACCTAATACTGTGGTATGATCTGGGGATTTTTGGTTTGTTTTTTCGAGGTAGAGTGTCTCTGTAACAGCATTGGCTGTCCTGGAACTTGCATTGTAGACCAGGCTGGCCTCAAACTCAGAGATCTGCCTGCCTCTGCTTCCCAAGTGCTGGGATTAAAAGGAGTGTGCCACCACCACTGGGCTGTTACAGTTCTTGTTTGATTGGTTGGTTTGGTGTGTTTGTTTTGAGACAGTGTCTATTAAGTAGCCCTGGGTGTCCTAGAACTTGCTATGTACACCAGGCTGACCTCAAACTCACAGTATGAAATCCACATGCCTCTGCCTCTGCCTCCCAAGTTGTGGAATCAAAGGGTTGCGCTAGCACACCAAGCCTTTTTTTATGGTAGTTTCATAATACTGTTTCTGTGTTTTCTCATTTTATCAATTTTATGTTACCACTGCTTAAAACAGTGATGGGCATGTGTTTTAAAAATGGTTTTAGGGACTGCAGAGATAGCTTAATGGTTAAGAGTACTTGCTGTTTTTATAGATGACCTAGAATCAGTTCCTAGCAACAGCATTTTAGCTTATTATTAACTACAATTCCAGGGCATCTGATAATTTATTTCTGGCTTCCTCTGTAGGCTTTTTTTGTTTTTTGTTTTTTGTTTTTTGTTTGTTTGTTTGTTTTGTTTTTTAAGACAGGGTTTCTCTGTGTAGCTTTGGAGCCTTTCCTGAAACTCACTCTGTAGCCCAGGCTGGCCTCGAACTCACAGAGATCCGCCTGCCTCTGCCTCCCAAGTGCTAGGATTAAAGGCGTGCACCACCACCGCCTGGCTTGTTTTGTTTTTTTTATATGTGTGTTCCGCCAGGCTGTATGTCTGTACATATGTGTGCCTAGTGCCTTACGAGGTCAGAAGATGGCATCAGATTTTCTGAGACAAGTTACAGTTAGGAGTAGCCATGTGGGTGCTGGGAATAGAATATGGGTCCTTAGACGGAGCGGCCAGTGCTCTTAACTACTGAGCCGTTTCTCCAGCCCTCCAAGTAATACCTATTGGTATTTTTCCAAGGCTTTTAAAAAAGTGATTCTTAAAGCTTATGAGTGTTTTTCCTGCATGCCTGGTGCCCTCGGAGGTCAGAACAGAGCTTCAGATACCTAGACACGGAGTTGCAGATGGTTATTTGCCATGCTTGCAGGGGGACTCAACCTTGGTCATCTATGAGAATAACAGTGCTCTTAATCACTCAACCAACTCTCCAGCCCTTCTCCCCTCCTTTTTGTTTGAGAAATATGGTATCTGTAGCCCTGGCCATTCTGGCTAGATTTGAATGTGAGTGATCTTCCTGCCTCTACCTCCAGAGTGCTGGCTTTACAGGCATGGACCTCTGTACTGGGCTTCCAAATCCTATCTTAAAGTTAAATAAAACTCAAAGTATTTCGTAACACTCAAAGCCTCAAAGCTTCTTTTCCTTTGTTTGTTCTTTTTTTTTTTTTTTTTTGCGTGGGGGGGGGCACGTGGGCGTGGGGGTGTTTTGTTTAAGAAGCTCTCATGTAGCACAGACTGGCCTCAAACTAAGCAGTCATGCCTGGCCTTGAAACCCAATCCTACCGCCATCTCCTAGGTCCTGGGATCACAGGAGTCCTCTACCATGCCCAGCTAAAGTTTAATTCTTTATGACATTTAAATTTAACTTAATCTGTAAAAGGGTAGAGGAGTTGGATCCATTCCCTTCTTGTTGGTTTTTCCTGGTGCAAGGCTTTTACCACAGAGCTACATCTCCAGCCTTCCCCGTATTCTAACAGGAAAGCGAGCCCGGCTGTGGTGATAGGCCTGCAATCCCAGTTCTCTGGAGGCTCAGGCAAAAGGACCGGAGTGAGGCCAGCATGGGCTGTACAAGATGGCCATGTCTTGAACCACAAGACAATAAACATTTCACACAAAATACATACATAGGTAAGGAGGCTGCTGAGATATCTCAGCAGGTAAAGAAGCTTGCTGACAAGCCTCGTGGTCTGAGTTCAGTTCCTGCTGATCCACACAGTGGAAGAGAACTGACTGACGCCTCAAGTTACCCTCTGACCTCTACACGTGCACCGTGACACACACGTGCCTACGCACACGCATTAAATGAAAAAGTTAAAAATTGTCTTAGACTTCTATTGCTACCATAAAACACCACAACCAAAAAGCCACCCAGGGAGGAAAGGGTTTATTTCCCTTACACTTCCACATCACTGCTCATCACAAAGGAAGTCAGTCAGGACAGGAACCCAAACAGGGCAAGAACCTGGAGGCAGGAGCTGATGCAGAGGCCATGGAGGGGAGCTAATTTCTGGCTTGCTCAGCCTGCTTTCTTGTAGAATCCAGGACCACCAGCCCAGGGATGGAACCGCCTACAATGGGCTGCAACCCCCTACCAATCACTAATTAAGAAAATGCCCTATGGGGCTGGAGAGATGGTCCAGTGGTTAAGAGTACTGACTGTTCTTCCAGAGGACCTGAGTTCAATTCCTGGCACCCACATGGCAGCTCACAACCATCTATAATGGGGTCTGATGCCCTCTCTGGCATGCAGGCATACATGCAGATAGAGCACTCATACATAAATAAATTATTAAAAAAAGAAAGAAAATGCCCTGCAGGCTTGCCTGCAGCCTGATATGGCAGAGGCATTTTCTCAGTTGAGGCTCCTCCTCCCAGATGACTTCAGCTTGTGTCAAGTTGACTTAAAACTAGCCAGCACAAAAATTAGGAAAACCAGCCGGGCGGCAGTGGCGCACGCCTTTAATCCCAGCACTTGGGAGGCAGAGCCAGGCAGATCTCTGTGAGTTCGAGGCCAGCCTGGTCTCCTAAGCGAGTTTCAGGACAGTCAGGGCTACACAGAGAAACCCTGTCTCGAAACCCTTCCCCCCCAAAAAAATTCATCCTGGGCTATCAAGTGAGGCACAAAGCTACACAAGGAAACCCTGTCTCGGAAAAAAACAAAAAACAAAAAACAAAAAAACAATGAGGAGAACCTAAGTCAGAAGTGAGTAGCAGTTTCACTGGATAGTCATAGTTTGGAGCTCTTATGCGAAGTCACCATTATCAGAGAGCGTCACTTGAATTGGAAGATATTATTCTTAAAGAAATATTATTTTTTTGAGACAGGGTTTCACTATTCAGCTGGTCTAGTCTGGAACTCACTATGTAGATTAGGCTACACTTGAACTCACAGATGACTTCCTGCCTCTACTTCCCTAGATTTAAAAGTGTACATTTATTCATTTTTTATTTGTTTATGTGCACCACACGCACAAAGGTGTCCAAAGAAGCCAGAAGGCATCAGATCCCCTGGAACCGGAGTTTCTGGCAATTCTGAGTCACTTGATGTGGGTGCGGGGGAACCAACCCATATATCTCTAGAGGATTAATAAGTGCTCTTAACTGCTGAGCCGTCTCCCAACCCTTGGTCCCTCCATTTAGAGTAAGGAAATCCTTCTCGGAGGCTGGAGAGATGGCTCAGTGTCAAGAGCATTTGTTGCTCTTACCGAGGACTCAGGTTTGATTACCAGCACCCACACGGTGGCTCATCCATAATCAGTTCCAGGGGATCCGACACCTCTTGTGACTTCTGTGGTCACCAGGCGAACACGGGCTGCACATACAAAAATGTGTAGGCAAAACGTTCGTACACATTAAGTAAAAATAAATAAATCTAAAATTTAAAAAAGGAAAGAAAGAGGTAGGTGGTATACACTTTTAATCCTAGCACTTGAGAGACAGGTCAAATGGATCTCTGTGAATTCCAGGCCATCTTGGTCTACATACAGGCTAGCCAAGGCTGCACAGGGATAGTTTCAAGAAAAAGAAAGAAAACCCTTCTCCAAAGTGTTCAGGTCATATGTCCTTTAATATTTTTCAAAGCTATATTGACGCCATAAGCCCCACCCCCAAGTAATCACTGGTTAGGCTGGTAGACTCTCATCTATCCATCCCTTAGCTGCGGAGCTGGGTTGCCTGGCTGTAGGTCTGAATGAGAATGGCCCTCATAGGCTGATACATTTGAAGACTTGGTCTGCTGCTGGTGGAACTGTTTGGGAAGGGTTAGGAGACCTTGCTGGAGGAAGTATGTCACTGGCGGAGGACTTGGAGGTTTCAGAAGCCCATGACATTCCCAGTTAGCTCTCTCTGCCTTGTGGTTGTGTCTCAAGATGTGAGCTTTCGGGCTGATGAGCATGGTGGCCCATGCCTTTAACACCTGGGAGGCAGAGGCAGGCAGATCTCTGAGTTCCAGACCAGCCTGGTCTACAGAGTGAGTTTTGGGACAGCCAGAGCTACAGAGAAACCCTGTTTCAAAAAACAAAAACAAACAACAACAACAAAACCCCTCTCAGCTAACTGTCCAGTAACATGCCTGCCACCATACTTATTAACCGTTGTCCACCTGTGCAGATATGTCTTCGAGATCTTGGTTTTGAAGACCTTAAAGAATGGGGCAGACTACAGTCTAATGCTGCAGATAGCTTTACTTCAGTTTTAGTGTACTTTTATGTACAAATGAAACAAAGAAAGCAATGAGCCAAGGAAGGTGGTTTGAGTCCAGAAAAACATGATCTGAAAAACATGTAAATAAATGCCAGTAAGCACATACTAAATATTAGCAGGTACTTTAATTAACACTTAGCTAAATATTAACAGCCCTTTCCAGAATTTTCTCAGGACAGACCAATTTAAACACAATTATCTGGCATGATGTACTTACTATAGACTATATCCGTGAAAGCATGAAATCAAGGCAGAAGGCTATTGCCAGAATCAGGGTGCACTGAGGACAGCATTCAGCATATCCTTTCACCAGATTGGGTTCTATAGCTCTGTTCTGACATCCAACAAGAATAAACATGTTGGGGCTGGAGAGATGGCTTAGTGGTTAAGAGCACTGACTGTTCTTTCAGAGGTCCTGAGTTCAATTCCTAGCCACACATGGTGGCTCACAACCACCTGTAATGAGATCTGGTGCCCTCTTCTGGCCTGCAAGGACACATGCAGACAGAACAATGTATACATAATAAATAAATAAATCTTTAAAAAAAAAAGAAGAAACATGTCTTATATATTGAATGCAATTATTTGTCACAGGAGGCACAAAATCATGTCTAAGAACAACCCAGGGAACAAAATGCACCTGAGGTAAAGGCCCTGTGCCTTTTCCCCTGCCTTTTCTCTCACAGTTCCCCAAGGCACTGTTCACCATGAGTCATTCTTTTGACCCTGTCCTGACAATAGATCCTGCCATGGCAGTCATGTACTCTATAATGATTTGAATGAAAATGATCCCCATAGGCTCATAGGGGATAGCACTACATGAAAGGATTAGGAAGTGTGGTCTTGTTGGAGGAGGTGTGGCCTTTTTGGAGGAGGTGTGGCCTTTTTGGAGGAGGTGTGGCCTTGGAGGAGGTGTGGCCTTGTTAGAGGAGGTATGGCCTTGTTGGAGGAGGTGTGGGCTTGTTGGAGGAGGTGTGGCCTTGGAAGAGGTGTGGCCTTGTTGGAGGAGGTGTGGCCTTGTTGGAGGAGGTGTGTCACTGGGGGTGGGTGTTGAGGTTGCAGAAGCCCAAGCCAGGTCCAGTAGCACTCTCTCCTCCTCTGCTTGTGGGTCAGGATATAGAACGCTCAGCTGCCAAGTCTGCCTCTATGCCACCATGCTCCCCACCATGAGGATAAGGGACTGAACCTCTAATTTGTAAGCCAGCCCCGATTCAATGTTTTCTTCTGTAAGAGTTGCTGTGGGCATGGTGTCTCTTCACAGCAATGGGACACTGACTGAGACAGACGCTAACCCCCTGAATCTGTAAGCCCCAAATAAACAGCTTTCTGTAAGTTGCCTCAGTCATGATGTCTTATCACAGCAATAGAAAAGTAGCTAGACACCGGTCATAGAAGAACAAATGGAAAATGAGAAGCTAAGAATCCGCTTGTGGGGCTAGAGAGATAGGCTGGCTGGTGATTAAGGGAACACATACAACTCTTGTAGGGCCCAGAGCTAAGTTCCCAACACGCACATCAGTTGGCTTGCAACTGACTCGAATTCCAGTTCTAAGGGGATCCGATGCCTCTGGCCTCTGCGGCTACCTGCACTTGCATGTATACACACACACACACACACACACACACACACACACACAATCACATAACTTAAAGTAAAATTTAAAAACAACAACAACAAAGAATCTGCTTGTAAAGAGAATGCAAAAGGGAGCTGGGTGGTGGTGGCGCACGCCTTTAATCCCAGCAATCAGGAGGCAGAGCCAGGTGGATCTCTGTGAGTTCGAGGCCAGCCTGGTCTGCAGAGCGAGATCCAGGAGGACAGGCATCAAAACTACACAGAGAAACCCTGTTTCGAGGGGGGAAAAAAAAAAGAATGCAAGAGGGAAATGATAGTGATGGGCAGCCAATAGGGTCTCTGCTTCAATACTTACTTTGTAGTATAGTATTCTCTACACATTGTCTTTCCATTCATTTTAAGTCTTGTGTGCCTTAGTGCTCAGGAGCTTGAGACAGGAAGGTCACTGCAAATTTGAGGCTTGGCTACATAATGGGTTCAAAGACAGCCACAGCTACATATCAAGACTCTACCTCAAACAACACTGCTTGCCTCCCAAAGAAACACAAACCAAACCAAGACTAAATAAAGTCTTGTACGTAACCTATATTTTACACATCTTTACATTTCTCAGTGTTCAGACCAGTGCACAAATCCCTAACATCCACTAATAAACTCATAGTCATCTTAGTTTGTATAATTACAGCCTCGGTCACACCTGGTGTTTTTAGGATGTATTTAGAATGTGTTAAGTGACATGCTACTGTAATTATATTTAAAAGTTCCCCAAAGAACAAGCCAGATGTGAGATATGCCTGAAATCCAGGCCCATATGCCATTCTCAGGCTAAGGTTCAGGGGGAGCTAGAGTTCAAGGCTAGCCTGTACTACACAGCTATACCCTGTCTCAAAACAACAAAATTCTCCAGTGAATTTTATGTTGAATACTTGCAGAATCATTTATGACACTTTAGAGTTATATATATATTCTAAACACTACTTTCCCCCTTTTGTTGAAAATAGATTTTCTCATACATTATATCCAGATTATAGTTCTCCTTCCCTCCACTTCTCCCAGTTCCACCCCACCATCCCTCTTCTCTGGATCCACCCCTTTTCTGTCTCTCATTAGAAAAGAACAGGTGCCAGGTGGTGGTACATGCCTTTCAAGCGGATCTCTGTAAGTTTGAGGCTAGCCTGGTCTATAGAGTGAGCTCTGGGACAGCCAGGGCTACACAGAGAAACTCTGTCTTGAAAAACAAAAACAAAAAAAGTAAGAACAGGCTTCCAAGAGACAACAACCATACATGACAAAATAAAAAAAAAAATGAGATGAAGCAAAAACTATCATATCAAAGTACATGGCAACCAATAGGAGGAAGAGCCCCAGGAGCAGGCCCAGGAGTCAGAGGTCCACTTGTTCTCATAGTCAGGATTCCCATAAAAATACTAAGTGATGCTGTAACATATACACAGAGGACCTGGTGCAGAACCATTCGGCCCTGGGCTTGCTGTTCTCTGTGTCTTCTGCATTGATGCAGAGGCCCTGTTCTCATGATGTCTTCCACCTCCTCTGGCTCTTGCAATCCTTCCATCCCCTCTTCCTTGAATTTTTCCTGAGCTCTGAGGGGAGGAGGGATTTGATGGAGACCTTCCATTTAGATTCCTAAAGATGGGAAATACTCAGAGAGTCTGGATTCTATATGTTACTGTGTTGTCTTTAGAATTTTCTGATTGCTAATGAAGGAATGACAGCTGCTAAGACACACTGGATTATGAAAACTGCTGGATTAAACCAGCCTATATATTTTTAAAATGACTTCAAAATGGAAGTCAGAAGAGATGTTACTTTGGGGAAGAGGTTACATTTTGATTTCCACAGGAGATGAGAGGCTGTGGATTTGTTCCAGGTTGATATGGATGAGGTTTGATCTGTGAAGACACCCTGAAAATCCTGACTGCAAACATAATGAAATAAACCTAGGTTCGCCGCTGGAGCTCCGGGTCGAGAGGACAAGGTGTCACTGTCCCGGCCCCGGAGCGCAGCCCTTTTCTAGCCCGGTCCAGTCCCAGCCGCCACCTCCAGACCCCACCTCGGACCCCACCGTTACCATGAATCCTGCCGTCTTCCTGTCTCTATCCGACCTCAGATGCTCTTTGCTGCTCCTGAGTTTTAAAATGTACAAAAGATATACATTAAAAGATACTTGTTGAATCGGCAGGCCCTGCGGGAAGGCTCCCCTTTTCCAAGACTGCAGGCAGACACTGCAGTCTCCACACCCTGTCCCCACACCCATTTGCCCAAGACCCCAGCTACTTCCTGAGACTCAAAGACCAACCCCCAGCTCCTGTCCGCCACAGAATTCCCATCTGGACCAGAGGTGAGTGCCTGGGGTTGTAGTCAGAGAGGCCACTGCCCCTGGGTCCCACCGCTGGACACAGGCCATCCTGGGAGGAACTGCCCAACTTGGCCCCAGTTTCCGGCCTTGGCGGGACCTGCGGGAAGGCTCCCCTTTTCCAAGACTGCAGCAGTCTCCACATCCTGCCCCCACACCCATCTGCCGGAGACCCCAGCCACTTCTTGAGAATCAGAGACCAGCCCCCAGCTCCCATCTGCCCCAGAACTCCATCTGGACCAGAGCTTCCATTCTGTCCCAGAACTTCCATCTAGCCAAGAGGAGCTCCCATCTGGACAAAATAAGGAGACCCCAGGGACTTCCCGAGACTCAGAGTCCAGCCCCCCAGCTCCTATCCGGCCACATCATCTGGACCAGAGCTCCCATCCGGCCCAGAGTTTCCATCTGGACCAGAGAGAGGCTCCCTAAATCTGTCAGCTCTCTCTGGACCAAGTACACTGATAAGACCAAGAACAAACCCAAGAGGAGATGGGCAGACGTCAAGGCAGAAGTACATACAACAAAATAAAGAGCAATACAGCATCACCAGAACCTAGCCCTTCTCCAACAGCTAGACCTGAACATCACAGAATGGAAGAAGAAGAAGAAGAAGAAGGAGGAGGAGGAGGAGGAGGAGGAGGAGGAGGAGAAGAAGAAGAAGAAGAAGACAACCTTATAAGTAACATCATGAAGAGGCTAGAGCCTTATATAGAAGAAATCAAAAATAAAGTAGAGGAACAGTCAAACAAAAAACGGGGAGAACGCTATAAAAAACTAGAGGAAAGGACAATTAAAGCAGAAGAAAACAATAAGTCCTTGAAAGAAAAGGATGAAAAAGCAAGGGAGACAGTCCAAGACCTGAAGAGGGAAATAGAAAAAATGAAGAAGACACTAGCAGAAGGAAAGCTGGAAATAGAAAATCTGAGTAAACAAACAGGAACTTCAGAGGCAAGTATAACCAACAGAATGCAAAAGATGGAAGAGAGGATCTCTGGTGTTGAAGATACGGTAGAAGAAATAGATTCATCAGTCAAAGAAACACTAAAACCAACAAAGTCATGATCCAAAATGTCCAAGAAATTTGGGACACCATGAAAAGACCAAACCTAAGAATAATAGGGATAAAGGAAGGAGAATACCAACTCAAAGGCACAGAAAATATATTTAACAAGATCATAGAAGAAAACTTTCCCAACTTAAAGAAGGAAATGCTTATGAAGATACAAGAAGCCTATAGAACACCAAACAGACTAGACCCCCCCAAAAAGTCCCCTTGCCACATAATACTTAAACAACTAAATGTACAGAATAAAGAAAGAATATTAAGGGCAGCAAAGGAAAAAGGCCAAGTGACTTATAAAGGCAAACCCATCAGAATAACACCGATTTCTCAATGGAGACTTTGAATGCCAGAAGGACCTGGACAGATATAATGCAAACACTAAGAGACCATGGATGCCAGCCTAGACTAATATACCCAGCAAAACTTTCAGTCATCATAGATGGAGTGAACAAGACCTTCCAAAACAAAACCAGATTTAAACAATACTTATCCACAAACCCAGCCCTACAGAAAGCACTAGAAGGAAAATTCCAACCTAAGGAAGGCAGATACACCCATGAAAACACAGGCAATAGATAACACCACAGCAGTAAATCCCAAAGAAGAGAAGTACACACACACTACCACAAAAAATAAAAATAACAACAGGAATGAACAATCACTGGTCATTAATATCCCTTAATATCAATGGACTTAATTCACCTATAAAAAGACACAGACTAACAGAATGGATACAAAAACAGGACCCATCTTTCTGCTGCAAACATGAAACACACCTCAAATTCAAAGACAGTCACCAACTAAGAATAAAAGGCTGGGAAAAGACTTTCCAATCAAATGGTCTTAAGAAGCAAGCTGGTGTAGCCATCTTAATATCCAGCAAAATAGAGTTCAAACTAAAATCAATCAAAAGAGATGATGAAGGACATTACATACTCATCACAGGAAAGATCCACCAAGATGAAGTCTCAATTCTGAACATTTATGCCCAAACACAAAGGCACCCACATATGTAAAAGAAACATTAATAAAGCTTAAATCACATATAAAACCCCACACATTAATAGTGGGAGACTTCAACACCCCACTTTCACCTCTGGACAGATCAGCAAAATTGAAACTTAACAGAGACATAATGGACTTAACTGATGTTATGGCTCAAATGGACTTAATTGATATCTACAGAACATTCCACCCAAACAAAAAGGAATATACCTTCTTCTCAGCACCCCATGGAACCTTCTCTAAAATCGACCACATACTTGGCCACAAAGCAAATCTCAACAGATACAAAAAAATTGGAATAACCTCCTGTGTTCTATCAGACCACCATAGTTTAAAGTTAGATTTCAACAACAGAAAAAACTACAGAAATCCTACAATCTCATGGAAACTGAATAATGCTCAACTGAATCACCAATAGGTTAAGGAAGAAATAAAGAAAGAAATTAAAGATTTCCTGGAGATCAATGAAAATGAATACATCACATATCCAAACTTATGGGATACTATGAAAGCAGTGCTAAGAGGGAAATGCACAGCACTGAATGCCCACATAAAGAAGCTGGAGAAATCTCACGCTAGTGACTTGACAGCACACCTGAAAGCCCTTGAACAGGAAGAAGCAAAGTCTCCCAGGAGGAACAGACACCAGGAAATTATCAAATTGAGAGCTGAAATCAATAAAATAGAAATAAAGAGAACAATACAAAGGATTAATGAAACAAAGAGTTGGTTCTTTGAGAAGATCAACAAGATAGACAAGCCCTTATCCAAACTAACCAAAAGACAGAGAGAGAGCATCCAAATTAACAAAATCAGAAACAAAAATGGGGACATAACTACAGACAATGAGGAAATCCAGAGAATCATCAGGTCATACTTCAAAAACGTCTTCTCCACAAAACTGGAAAATCTAAAAGAAATGGATAATTTTCTGCATAGGTACCACATACCTAAGTTAAATCAAGACCAGATAAACCATTTAAATGGTCCAATAACCCCTAAGGAAATAGAATCAGTCATTAAAAGTCTCCCAACCAAAAAAAGCCCAGGACCAGATGGTTTCACTGCAGAATTCTACCAGATCTTCAAAGAAGTCTTAATACCAATACTCTTTAAATTGTTCCACACAATAGAAGGCGGATATGATATAGAAATGATGGGGGGAAAGGGCAGATTATTAAATTTACTTTAATCCAAAAAACAGCTATTAATTTCAAAATATTTTACATTGGTATGGATTTTGGTTTATTGATACAAATTTAAAGTTAATTTTGTTATACTGTATGTATATTTCTACTCTTGTTTGGGGTATTGTGTTTATGCAGCTCATTTAAAAATGTAATGTAGTCAGGTGGTGGTGGCACACGCCTTTAATCCCAGCCCTCAGGAGGCAAAGGCAGGTGGATCTCTGTGAGTTCAAGGCCAGCCATTTGGGCAAACTGCCATTACCTCAATTGCTGACAATATACTGTCCAAGCTGAACAAGTAGGACACAAAGAAAAGTGACTGCTGAACTTTGCCAAGACAGGATAGGACAGTCCTTCAAAACTTCCTGCTTCACAGAAGTTTGTCAGATATTCTAGGCCTGTAGACCAAAGTTGAATGTCTCAACATTACAGAAGAATTTTGGAAGACTGTCCAGGCAGCCAAATGTTTTTGTCATCTCTTAATTTTGGAAGTTGTTGCTCTGCACTTCATGTTTACTCAGGTAATAGTATGTCCTCAGGTCTCTGATGAGGTAGAAGACTAGATAGTAACAATTACAATTCTCCCTAATAACGGTAGAAAGTAAATTAGATACAAAACTCTGGATTCTTCAGAAGAGGACAGCTGATAGAGTATTTTCTCTATTTTGCCACATACAAATGGACTGGATATTGTAGCTGTAATTCTTACTTGATGACAGTTTTTGTTGTATATAATTTTACTATGTTAAAGTTAAAACCTTCCTTTTTAATTAGACAAAAAGGGGGAATGTGGAATATTACTTTATACTGTGTGAATATGTGTCACTGTGATTGGGTTAATAAAGAAGCTGACTGACCAATAGCTGGACAGGTAGAGGTTAGACAGGACTTCCAGAAAAAAGAGAGCTTGAAGGAGGAGAGAAGAAGATGAACTCGTTGTACTGAGAAAAGATATTGAACCACGTGGCAGAGCATAGATAAGAGATATGGGTTAATTTAAAATGCGAGAGTTAGTGACAAGCCTGAGCTATTGGCTAAGCATTTACAATTAATAAGTCTCAGGAGTGTGGAGTGATGGCTCAGCAGTTTAGAGCACTGGCTGTTCTTCTAGAGGACCTGGATTTAATTCCCAGCACCCACATGGCAGCTTACAACTGTCTGTAACTCCTGTTCCAGGGGATCTGATACCTTCACACCAACTCACATAAAATAAAGTTAAATAAATTATTTTAAAAATGTCAAAAAAAAAAGTCACAGTCTCGTTATTTGGGAGCAGCTGCTGGGACACAGAGAAACTCCAACTGCAGATTGCCTTCATTGATTCCAGGAAGTTTCCACTGCACTATGTTTCCACACCACCCCTCAAAGGCCCCTCCCTGTCTTAGTTAGGGTTCTATTGCTGTGAAGAGACACCATGACCATGGCAACTCTTTTTTTAAAAAATATATGTATTTATTAAAGTTTTTTTCATTTTACACACCTACCCCAGTTCCCCCTCCCTCCCCTTCTCCCACCTCCTCACCTCCCTCCCACTCTACCCCCATTCACTCCTCAGAGTTGGTAAGGCCTCCCATGGTAGTCAACCAAGTCTGGCATACCAAATTGAAGGAGAGCCTAGCCTCTCCCCATTGTATCAAGGCTGAGCAAGGTGTCCCACCACAGGGAAGGGGCTCCAAAAAGTTAGCTCGTGCACCTGGGATAAGTCCTGGTCCTACTACCAGGGACCCACAAACAGATCAAGCCACACAACTGTCACCGACATTCAGTGGGTCTAGTTTGGTACATGCAGGTTCCTGGGCTGTCAGTCAGAGTCAGTGAGCTCCAACTATCACTGGCCAGCTGTCTCTGTGGGTTTCCCCATCATGATCTTGACCCCCTCTTCTTCTTTTTTTTTGAATGCTGAATGCCATTTATTGAAGGACGGAGGAGGTCTTAAATACAGGCTTACAGCACAATGGGAGAACCCAGGTGGGCAGAAGTTCGCTTCTGATTTTTTTTTTTTTTTTTTTTGGAGCTGAGTATCGAACTCTGAGCCTTGCACTTGCTAGGCCAGAGCTCTACCACTGAGCTAAATCCCAACCCCACTTCTGATGTTTTACAATCTTCCATCTAAGCTGTTAACGCGGCCATGGTAACTCTTATAAAGGAAATATTTAAATGGATCTGGCTTACAGTTTCAGAGGCTTAATAAATTATCCATTATCTCCATGTGGGAAACATGGCAGGGTGCAGGCAGGCATGGTGGTGGAGGCAGAGCTGAGAGTTCTACATCTTGATCTGAGAAGGAGGCTGTGTCCCTGGGCATGGTTTGAGCATATGTGAGGCCTCAAAGCCTGTCTCCACAGTGACACACCTCCTCCAACAAGGCCACACCTACTCCAGCAAGGCCACACCTCCTCCAACAAGGCCACACCTCCTCCAGCAAGGCCACACCTACTCCAGCAAGGTCACACCTCTTAATAGTGCCATTCCCTATGGGCCTGTGGGTCTATTTTCTTTCAACCACCACAGCCCCAATTCCAGGTATTTCTCCCCACCCACCTGATCTTCCTCACTTCCATTCCCACCTATCCTCAGTCTGCTAATAAAGTCTATTCTAGTTCCCCTCCCACAGAGATCCATGTGTGTCCCCCCTAGACTCTTTACCTAATTTCTCTACATCTATGTAGCCTGGTGACCGTTTACTTAACTCCTAATATACACTTCAAAGTGAATACATACTAATTTGTCTTTCTGGGTCTGGGTTACCTCACTCAGGGTGATTATTTTTTTCTAGTTCCATCCATTTGCCTGCAAATTTCATGATGTCATTTTTTAACAGCTGAATAATACTCCGTTGTGTAAATGTACCACATTATCTTTATCCATTTTTTTGGTTGAGGGGCATCTAGGTTGATTCCAGGTTCTGACTACTATAAAGAAAGCTGTTTGATCATAGTTGAGCAAGTGTCCTTGTATCAGGCATTCTTTTGGCCACCAACCAGCTCCCAAATCATGACACAGAGACTTATTATCACTTATGAATGCTCGGCCTTATCTTATATATGTCCCACTAGCTCTTATAACTTATTTTAACCTGTTTCTACTCGTCCGTGTTTTGCCTCAGGGTTTTTTACCTTTCTTTCATTCTTTTTTTTTTTTGGTTTTTCGAGACACGGTTTCTCTGTTGTAGCTTTGCGCCTTTCCTGGAACTTGCTTTGTAGCCCGGGCTGGCCTCGAACTCACAGAGATCTGCCTGGCTCTCCCTCCCGAGTGCTGGGATTAAAGGCGTGTACCACCGCCCCTTTCATTCTTTATGTCCTCGTTTTCCTGCTTCTTCTGGGTCTGACTGGCTGGCGGCTGCCTGCCTGGCTGGCCCCAGATGTCTCCTCTTTCTTCCTCATTCTCTTCTCTCTTCTCTCCATTCTCTCCTCTCAAGCCTAGATTCCTCCTCCTACTTATTCTTTCTGCCTGCCATCCCCACCTATCTCTCTGCTGCCTAGCTATTGGCCATTCACCTTTTTATTAGACCAATCAGGTGCCTTAGGCAGGCAAAGCAACATATCTTTACATCGTTAAACAAATGCAACACACCTTTACATAGTTAGAGTAATATTCCACAACATAAACAAATGTAACACATCTTTGCCTAGTTTAAGTAATATCTACAATATGTCCTTATACTATGATTGAGCATCCTTTGGGCATAT
This sequence comes from Onychomys torridus, assembly GCF_903995425.1. NCBI lineage: Eukaryota > Metazoa > Chordata > Mammalia > Rodentia > Cricetidae > Onychomys > Onychomys torridus. Next base: position 40,378,812 of record NC_050465.1, read on the forward strand.
GCCCAAGAGAGGTATAGCTGGATCTTGAGATAGATTGATTCCTTTCTGACAAACCGCCATATTGATTTCCAAAGTGGCTGTACAAGTTTGCACTCCTACCAGGAATGGAGGAGTGTTCCCCTTGCTGCACACCCTCTCCAGCATGAGCTGTCACTTGTGTTTTTGATCATAGCCATTCTGACAGGTGTAAGATAGAATCTTAGAGTTGTTTTGATTTGCATTTCCTGATGGCTAAGGATGATGAACATTTCTTTACATGTTTCTCTGCCATATGTGTTTACTCTATTGAGAATTCTGTTTAGATATTTCTATTTTTTAAAGAAATGTTTTTAAAAAAGATTTATTTTATGTATACGGTGTTCTATCTGCATGTACATCTGTGTGCCAGAAGAATGCATCAGATCCCATTATAGATAGCTGTGAGCCACCATGTGGTTGCTGGGAATTGAACTCAAGACCTCTGGAAGAGCTGCCAATGCTCTTAACCACTGAGCCATCTCCCAGCCCCATAGATCTTTCCATTTCTTAATTGGATTATTTAGGTTTTTTATATTTAGTTCCTTGAGTTCTTTTTGTATTTTGGATATTAGCGCTCTATCAGGTGTGGGGTTGGTAAAGATCTTTTCCTGTTCTGTAGGCTGACACTTTGTCCTATTGCTGTTGACCTTTGCCTCACTGAAACTTTTCAGTTCATGAAATCCCACATATTAATTTTTGATCTTAGAGCCTGCACTATCAGTGTTCTGTTCAGAAAGTCGTCTCCTGTGCCAATGTGTTCAAGGCTGTTCCCCACTTTCTCCTCTCCCAGGTTCAGTGTATCTGGATTTACGTTGGGGTCTTCAATCCACTCAGCCTTGAGTTCTGTGCAGCTTCATAATGTGAGTCTATTTGCGTTCTTCTCCATGCAAACATCCAGTTTGACCAGCACCATTTGCTGAAGATGCTGTTTTCCCCCACAGTGAATCTGGCTTCTTTATCAAAAATCAGGTGTCCATAGGTGTGTGGATTTATATCTGGGTCTTCAATTTGATTCCATTGATTAATATGTCTGTTTTTGTGCCAATACCATGCAGTTTTTATTACTATAGCGCTGTAGTACAACTTGAGACCTCCTGTATTAGGATTCTCTAGACTCACAGAACTTATAGAATGAATCTCTCTATCTACCTGCCTATCTATCTATCTATCTATCTATCTATCTATCTATCTATCTATCTATCTATCTATGAATTTATTGGAATGATTTACTGGGTGCAGTCCAACAATGGCTAGTCATGAATGGAGAGTCCAAGAATCTAGTAGTTCCTCAGTCCCCTGAAGCTGGGTGCCTAAGCTGACATTTTGTAGATGCTGGAATCCTGAAGAAGTAGGCTCCAATGCCAGTGAAGGAATGGATGTGCTGACAAGGTGAGGGCTAACAGGAGAAGAATGAATCTACCCCGTTTCTTCTTCCATTGTCCTTCTAGCAGAAGGTGTGGCCCAGATTAAAGGTGTGTCATTCCACCTCAAGATCCGGATCAAAAGCTTGTGTCTTCCAGCCTCAAGATCCAGATCATAAGTGTGCCCTCCATTTCTGGATTGTAGTTCATTCCAGATATAATCAAGTTGACAACCAAGAATAGCCATCACACCTCCAGCAGTTCTTTAATTGTTCAGGATTGTTTTAGCTGTCCTGGGTTTTTTTGTTTTTCCATGTGAAGTTGAGAATTGACCTTTCAAGGTCTGTAAAAAATTGTTTTGGAATTTTCATTGCACTGAATCTGTAGATTGCTTTTGGTATGATGGCCATTTTTACTATGTTAATCCTACCAATCCATGAGCAGATATGTTCTTCAAAGACTTGAAGTTTTTATCAAATTTGTCTTTCACTTGCCTGGTTAGAGTTATCCCAAGATATTTTATACTGTTTGAGGCTATTGTGGAAGATGTTGTTTCCCTAATTTCTTTCTCAGTCTGTCATTTGTATACAGGAGGGCTACTAATATTTTTGAGTTAATCTTGTATCTAGTGATATTGCTGAAAATATTTATCAGCTGTGGGAATTTGATGAACTTTTAGGGTCACTTATATGTATTATTATAACCTCTGCAAATAACAATACTTTAACTTCTTCCTTTCTAATTTGTATCCCTTTGATTTCCTTCAGTTGTCTTATTGCTCTAACTAAAACTTCGAGTACTATATTAAATAGATATGGAGAGAGTGGGCAGTCTTGTCTTCTTCTTGGTTTAAGTGGAATTGATATGAGTTTATCTCTAAGTTGATGTTGGCTATATGCTTGCTGTAAATTACCCTTATCATGTTGTGTTATGTCCCTTGTATCTCTAATCTCTCCAGGATTTTTATCTTGAAGGAATGACAGATTTTGTCCATAGGCTTTTTCTGCATCTAGTGAGAGGATCATGTGTTTTTTCTTTCAGCTTGTTTATGTGGTGGATTATATTTACTGATTTTCATATATTGAACCATCCCTGCATCTCTGTGATGAAGCCTACTTGATCATGATGGATGATCTTTTTGATGTGTTCTTGGATTCAGTTTGCAAGTATTTTATTGAGTAGTTTTATGTACATGTTTATAGGGGAAATTGGCCTGTAAATCTCTTTCTTTGTTGAGTCTTTATGTGGTTTGGGTATCAGGGTAACTAACTGTGGCCTCAAAAATGAATTTGGCAATGTTTCTTCTGTTTCTATCTTGAGGAGTATTGGTGTCAACTCTTCTTTGAAAGTCTGATAGAATTCTGTGATAGAACCATCTGGCCCTAGGCTTTTAGTCATTGGGAAACTTTTAATGACTGCTTCTATTTCACTAGGGTTTATAGATCTATTTAAACTGTTTATATGACCTTGACTTAACTTTGGTAAGTGGAATGTATCAAGAAAATTACCTACTTCTTTTAAATTTACCAATGTTTTGGAGTACAGATTTTTAAAGTATGATTCTTTGGATTTTCAGTGTCTGTTGTTATGTCCCCCTTTTCATTTTTGATTTTGTTAATTTGGATAGTCTCTTTTGGCCTTTAGTTAGTTGGATAAGGGTTTGTCTATCTTGTTGGTTTTTTTTCAAAGAATCAACTCTGTTTCATTGATTGTATTATTCTCTTTTTTTTGTCTATTTTACTGATTTTAGCCCTCAGCTTGATTGTTTCTTGCCATTTACTTCTCTGAGGTATGATCTCTTCTTTTTGTTCAAGAGCTTTCAGGTGTGCTATTAAGTTGCTAGTGTGAGATCTCCCCATTTATTTTCTGTAGGCACCTAGTGCTATGAACTTGTCTCTTAGCTCTGCTTTTATTGTGTCCCCCAAGTCTGGGTATTTTGTGTATTCATTTCATTCAATTCTAGAAAGTCTTTAATTTTCTTTTCATATCTGTCTTGACTCATTTTTCATTCAGTAGAGAATTGTTCAGTTTCCATGAGTTTGTAAGATTTCTGTTGTTTCTGATATCTATCTTTAATCCATGATGGTCTGACAGGATGCAGGGAGTTATTTCAATTTTCTTGTATCTGTTGGATCTTTCTTTGTGTCTAAGCATGTGGTCAATTTTTGAGAGCATTTCATGGAAAGGTGCAGAGGAGAAGGTATATTCTTTTGTGTTTTGGTGAAATGTTCTGTAAATATCTGTTAGGTCCATTGGGTTTATAAAGTTAGCTGAAGCATTTCTCTGTCTAGCTTTTCTCTGGATGACTTCTGCATGGGTGAGAGTGGGGTATTAAAGTCTCTCACTACCAGTGTGTGAGGGTCAATATATGATTTAGGCTGTAGAAGTGTTTCTTTTACAAACTTGGGAGTCCTTGTGTTTGAGGCATAGATGTTAAAAATTGAAATGTCAGCTAGGTGTGGTGGTGCACACCTTTGATCCCAGTGCTCGGGAGGCACACATGCCTTTAATCCCAGCAGTAGGGAGGTTGAGACAGAAAGTGATATGGCTGGATGGAGAAAGGAATATAAGGCAGGAGCTCAATCTTTTTGGCTAAGGAGTTGGTGAGGTGAGAGGTGGCTGTGGCTTGTTTTTTTGTCTCGCTGATCTTTCAGCATTTACTCCTATATCTGGCTCTGGATTTTTATTAAGACCAATTAGGATTCATGCTACATTTTTCTAACCTGAGGTAAGGTCTATCCTTGGTTTAAGGTGTGTTTCTTGGATGCAGCAGAAGGATGGGTCCATTCTGTTAGTCTGCGTCTTTTTATTAGGGAATTGAGACCATTGATATTGAGAAGTATCAATGACCAATGATTGTTGATTCTTCTTATTTTGTTGGTGGTGTTGCTGCTGGTTGTTGTTGGTAGTGTCTATGTCCCAATTTTTTTATTTTGCTGGTGTGAGATCATTTATTCCCTGTTTTTTCCTGGGTGTTGTTAACCTCCTTGGATTGGTGTTTTTCTCCTAGTACCTTATCTAGGGTGGGATTTGTAGATAGATATTGTTAAAATTTGACTTTATCATGGAATATCTTGTTTTCTCCATCTACGGTGATTGAAAGTTTTGCTGGGTATAGTAGTCTGGGCTGGCATCTGTGGTCTTTCAGAATCTGCAGCACATCTCTCTAGGTTATCCTGGGTTTTAGAGTCTCCATTGAGAAGTCAGGTATAATCCTAACAGGGTCTGCCTTTATGTGTTACTTGGTCTTTTCCCCTGGCAGCTTTTAATATTCTTCCTTTGTTCTGAATGTTTAGTGATTTGATTATTATGTGGTGAGAGGACTTTCTTTTCTGGTCCAGTCTGTTTGGTGTTCTGCATGCTTCTTGTACCTTGATAGGCATCTCCTTTAGGTTAGGAAAATTCTCTTCTATAATCTTGTTGAAAATATTTTCTGGGCCTTTGAGCTGGGATTCTTCTCCTTCCTCTATTCCTATTATTCTTAGGTTTCATCTTTTCATAGTGTCCAGATTTTCTGGATGTTTCGTGTCAGGAGTTTTTAGATTTAACATTTTCATTGACCAATGTATCCATTTCTTCTTTCTATTGTGTCTGTGGTAGTTTGGATGTAATTGGCCCCCATAAGCTCATGTGGAGTGGCACTATTAGGAGGTGTGGTCTTGTTAGAGGAAGTGTGTCACTGTGGGGGTGGGCTTTGAGGTCTCATATATGCTCAAGTCATGCCCAGTGAAGACAGTGTCTTCAACTCCTGAGAGTCTCTCTTCTATCTATTATATCCTCTATAGTTCCTGTTTGAATTTCTAAATTTCTCATTTCCAGAATTCTCTCTGTTTGTGTTTTCTTTATTGATTCTATTTCCATTTTTAGGTCTTGAACAATTTTATTCAGTTCCTTCGACTATTTGTGCTCTTTTGGATTTATTCATTTCTTCTTTAAGGACCTCTATCATCTTCAAATAGTTGGTGTTAAGGTCTTTTTCTTTTGCTTTGGTTCTGTTGGAATATTCAGGGCCTTCTGTGGTAGGATAGCTGAGATCTAGTGGAGACATATTGCCTTGGCTGTTATTGTGTTTTTACACTGGTGTCTAGGCAACTGGGTTTGGGATGATTGTTGGTGTAGATGCTGATTTCTGGATTGTCTTTGTTGGGTGGGTGTTTTGTTCCTTGGTTTCTGTTTTCTCTCTGGATTTTTGGAGAGTCTAATGTCTGTGTGTTGCCTGTTTTCTGGCCTGCTTATCTGGTGTGTTAACAGGAACTGACTGCTGATGTTGGAGGCTAGGACACTGGGATGAGTTGGGGGAGGGAAGGTTGGAGGAGAAGGTCTTTGTGATCCCTTGGGGATGGGGTCAGAAAGGGAAGGAAGACCACAGCAAGTTTCTGTTCCAGAGCTGGGGATGTGACTGGGGGGATTGGATCTCAGGAGCAGTAGGAGAGGTGTAGGTCCATCTTCAGCCTACTTGCTGTCCTGGGAGGAGCATCCCTTGGGTTAGCAGGGGGTGCCTGCTTTGGTTTGGTCTGGAACAAAGCAGCAAGTGAGGAGAGGAAGGTTAGAGGGGGAAGATCTGTGGGATCCACAGGTGTGGCAGTTCGAATGTCATTGGCCCCCATAATCTCATTGGTAGTGGCACTATAGGAGGCGTGGCTTTGTTGAACTAGGTACAGCCAAGAGATCAGTTGGAGTCGTGTGGTGGTATTATGTTCTCCAAAATAATTGTGCACCCTAATAAACTTATCTGGGGTCAGAGAACAGACAGCCACTAGATACAGAGCCAAAAATGGTGGCTAGAAAATGGGTCAGAGCAAGCCATAGCAGAAGCCGGGCGGTGGTGGTGCACGCCTTTAATCCCAGCACTTGGGAGGCAGAGCTAGTCGGATCTGTGTGTTCAAGGATACAGCAAGTATGGAGACACATGCCTTTAATCCCAGGGAGTGATGGCAGAAAGAGAAAGATATATAAGGTGTGAAGACCAGAAACTAGAAGCATTTGGCTGGTTAAGCTTTCAGGCTTCTAGCAGCAGTTCAGCTGAGATTCATTTGGATGAGGACTCAGTAGCTTGCAATCTGAGGAAACAAGACCAGCTGAGGAACTGGCAAGGTGAGGAAGCTATGGCTTGTTCTGCGTCTCTGATCTTCCAGCATTCACCCCAATCTTGGCTTCGAGTTTGCTTTATTAATCAGAACTTCTCACAATTCTGCTACAGAGTCGGGGGCGGGCATGAGGAGCTCTGGAGTTGCTTGTGGAGAACATGTCAGAATCCGACCTCGTCAGAAAGTGGGACCGGTGCATGGCCCATGTGGAGGTGAATCGAGGTACTGGATTTGGATTAGGAGTTGTTTTCTCTCTCACCTTGAAAAGAAGAATGTGGCCATTGGCCTTCGCTTCTGGCGTGGGACGGGGGATGGCCTATTCCAGCTGTCAGCACAGCTTGCAGGCCTCGTATCTTCTACATGGAAAATATGTCAAAAGAGCAGTGATGTATGCTGAGAACATCACAGCGGGAGGAAAGAGAAGCCGCGGTTATTCCTCGGGACGCTGACGTGCCCTGGAGTGCGCTGCCGTCCTACGACAGTGCCGCCGTCAGCAACGCTTTCAACTCCAGCCACTGTTTGTGTGTTTGAAACCAGGTCTGTTTCTTTTGTATTTTCTCTTTGAGAATCGTAAGGAGGTGATCGTAAATAAATTAAAAATGGGAAGCTCCCCATCCCCCCCAAAGAAATAGGTATGGCCTTGATGGGGGAAGTATGTCACTGTGGGGGCAGGTTTTGAGGTTCCTGTGCTCAGGATACCACCCAGTGGTTCAGTCAACTTCCTGTTGCCTGCAAGATGTAGGACTCTCAGCTACCATCTGTCTGTCTGCACACTGCCATGCTCCCTTCATGATGATAGTGGACTAAACGTCTGAAACGTTAGCAAGCCAGCCCCAATGAAATGTTTTCTTTGTAAGAGTTGCTGTGGTCATGATTTCTCTTCACAGTAATGAAAACCCTAAGACAACAGGAAATAGGAGCAGAGGAGCAGGGAATGACGCCAAGCCAAGGGTGTTCTGCAGCAGAGTATGGATGAAATAGAGGGAGTGGATGGGGGGGGGGAACAGGACAGAGAGAGGTCTGCAGGCAGCCTCCCTGGTTTTCTGTCAGGTGTGGTTTGTTATAAACATTTCTAAATTTCCATTAATGTTTAATTATTGCTTTCATACTCCACAAGACGAGGAAGAGAATTGCTGAACACAATCTTCATTACAAATGAAACATTTCATAGTTTCTTCAAACTATTATTAACAGGCATGAACATCAGGATTTTTAAAAAAGATTTTATTTTATTTTTTTGCCAGAGCTGAGGACCAAACCCAGGGGGCCTTGCGCTTGCTCTACCACTGAGCTAAATCCCCAACCCCTTATTTTACTTTTATTCGTGTGTGTGTGTGTGTGTGTGTGTGTGTGTGTGTGTGTGTGTATGTGTGTGTGTGTTCTGGGTAGTTTTTATGCCAACTTCACACAAGTTAGTGTCATCTGAGAGAAGGGACTCTCAATTGAGGAAATGCCTCCATAAGATGGGCTGTAGGCAAATCTATAGGGAATTTTCTTATTTAGTGACTGATGTAGGAGGGCTGAGCCCATTGTGGTTGCTGCCATCCCTGGGTTGGTGGTCCTGGGTTCTAATAGAAAACAGGCGGAGCAAGCCATGAGGAGCATGTCAGTAAGCAGCACCCCTCTATGGCCTCTGCATCAGCTCCTGCCTCCAGGTTTCTGCTCTGTTTGAGTTCTGGCCTTGGCTTCCCCCAGTAGATTGTGATTCAGGATATGTAAGCCAAATAAACCCTTTCCTGCCTATATTGTTTTTGGTCATTGTATTTCATCATAGCAATAGTAACACTAAGACTGTGTATGGGGTGTGTCTGTGTGTGTGTGTTTGGGCATGCTTGTGCAGGTGCTCATGAAGGCCAGAAGAGGACATTGGATCCTCTGGAGCTGGAGTTATGGGCACTTGTTAGCCATCTTGTGGGTGCTGGGAACTGAAGCTGAGTCTTCTGTAAGAGCAGTAAGCACTTTTAACTACTAAGCTATCTCTCTAGCTTGATGAATGATAAAGATAATTTTTACTTTATCTCCCCTGCTCTCTCTTCTCTCCTCTGTTTCCCTGTCTCTCTCTTCATTGCTGAGGATCGACCCCAAGGCAGCCTCCCTGGTTTCCCACTGAGCTGTACCTGCATCCTTGACTGTATTCTTTTTATAATTCTCTCCTCTCCTTCCCTCAACTTACTCTGCTGTAAACTTTTCCTGTTTGGAGATCTTATCTGTAGACTGACAGGAATGAAAATATGAAGGTTAGGAAGTAGAAACATTTCAGCCAACTCCAAAGAGCAAGGTTCTTTCTGTGTGAAAGGTCACGGTTGACATCACCATGCAAACTTATTGGACTTTTCAAAGGGAATGAGCTGAATTTATTGTCTTGAGACAGTCTCTTTAGTGGCCTTGCACTCCTGATCTTCCTGCCCCTTCCTCCCAAATAGCAGGTGCTCCAGAATTTAACATTTACTATATACCTTTCTTTCTTTTTTTCTGTTTTTAAATGGTCTGGAATCACTTAACAAACCTGGAATTAAGAAAACATTTAGATGCTGGGCTGTGGTGGCACAAACTTTTAATTCCAGCACTTGGGAGACAAAGGCAGGCAGATGGATCTCTGTGAGTTTAGTGAGGCCAGCCTAGTCTATGGAGTGAGTTCAAAGACAGCCAGGGCTACACAGAGAAACCTTTCCTCAAAATAAAACAAAAAACCAAAACCAAACACACACAGAGGGGGGAGGGAGAGAGAAAACATTAAGATGATCTTCAACTGTAAGTAATTGCTATCTATACTCAAGGAAAGTATAGATAAATCCTAAGATTTTAAACTTAATACTAGGAGTGAAATGGAACTACCTAAAGATGGAAGACATATGCAGCCCTCTGCTGTCTTACACACCCCTCCTCTGTCTCTGCTAGAGAGACAAGATTTAAGTTTTATTTGTCCGAAGTTCTCAGTGCACTAGTATAAGCACTAGTGATAAGAACTGGTGATTCCCGGTTCTTCTGGAGCACCTGGGTTTGGTTCTTAACATCCACCTCAGGCAGCTCACAACCACCCGCAACTGTAGCTCCAGGATCTGACACCCTCTCTGGCCTCCAAGGACACCTGTATGTACACATGGCACACACACACACAGACACACATCCCAGTTTGCTTTTCTGTTGCTGTGACCAACACCAACTTAGAAGTGGAAAGGATCTGTTTCATGTTACACTTCCAGGTAACAATCCTTCACTGAGAGAGGGCAGGGCAGGAACTCAAGGGAAGAACCTGGAGGAAGGAACTGAAGCAGAGCCCGTGAAAGAACAGTGCTTACTGGCCTCTTCCCCTGGCTTGCTCAGCTTATAAAATTTTTCAAACAATGCTGGACCACTTGCCCAGGGTTAGTACTATCCACAGCAGGCTGGGCCTCCCACTGTTGTGGCCACATCTTGAGACCCCCAAGCAAGATCACTACAGAGCTGATATCTGATGCTAACCACACAGGCATTTGTTGATAACAAGCAAGCTCAGGCTTGGTCCTTGTCCAACACTTGACACAGGGGTGGAGGAGGACAGCCCTGAGCTCTCAGGGTGAGGGGTTTTTAAAGGGAAAAACTGCAAACAGGGTGGTACAAGCCTTGGTGTCAGATGATTGGGTGAGGGTGTGTAACCTTTGAATTTACTGGTTGGGGGTTACAGTTATCATTTTTGGGCAGGCCTGGACATGTCCCAGGCCTTGTCCTTGAGCTGCCATGGGGGCTGGCCGGCCTAGCACATACTGATTGTGGGGGCTGACTCAGTGGCCCAGGCTCTGTCCTTGAGCTGTCATGGAGGCTGGCTGGCCTTGCATGTTCACATTGACCCATGCACGTAGCTCTAAGTTGGGGAGGGGTCCCAGACAGTAAACAACTGGCTGAACCTTGAGCAGTCAGAGTCCATGCAGAAAGGGAGCTACTGCAAGGACTATGTCTTTTGTTCACGGCCCTCCCAGAAACTGCTTGCTCAAGTCTCAGGAAACTGAAATTGAGGCCTGATCTCTGAGAGAAGACTGAGCAGTCTGTTATGGCATTTGCTTGCACCACATCAGTCATTAATTAAGACACTGCTCCACAGACATGCCCATAGGATAGTCTGAAGGCAGTTCCTCCATTGATTTGTCTTGTTTTTAAAAGATAGTGTAGCCCCGGTTGTCATCTTTGTAGAACAGGCTTACCTTGAACTCAGGAGATCTATCTGCATCTGTTGGGATTAAAGGTGGGCACCACAATGCCCGGCCAGTTCCTGTGTTTGAACCCTTGGTCTTCAGCTTGAGATGCTATTCAAAGGTTGTGTAACTCAAGTGGGTCACTTTGGGTGGGCATTGGTGGTGATATCAACTTCTGGCTCCAGCCCTCTGCTTCCAAGCTGTCATGTTGTGAGGATCTCTCTATCTCATGCTCTTGCAGTTATAAAGGGAGTCTCCCCAGTGCCCACAACTTCCCCAGCACAATCAAATGTATCCCCTGCTACTGTAAGCCAAAACCTTTCTTCTCTGAAAAATAAAAATAAAAAAAGATTCTGGTAAAAGTGCTGTGGGCTTTTTTTTTTTTTCTTCTTTGATACAGGGTTTCTCTGTGTAGTTTTGCGCCTTGCCTGGAACTCCCTCTGTAGACCATGCTGGCCTCGAACTCACAGAGATCTGCCTGCGTCTGCCTCCTGAGTGCTGGGATTAAAGGCATGTGCCACCACCACCCGGCGGGTTTTTTATTTTTATTATTTTGGAGAGGAGTGAGAGAAGACAGAGGTTCTTCAGCCTGGTCTAGAACTCTATGTAGATCATGCTGGTTTTGAATTCTAAAGAATTATTTTAACTTTTTCTTGCTTATTTAATTTTATGTGCACAAGTCTTTTATCTGCATGTGTCAAGGAGTTCAGAAAAAGGTGTCAGATCACCTGGAACTTCAGAGGCGGACTACCTTTAAGCCTGTGTGTGGTGGGACAGCACTCAAGGAAGAGGCAGGCAAATCTCGGAGTTCGAGAACAGCAAGGGCTATATAATGAGACCTTGTGTCCCAAAAAAAGAAAAAGCAAACAACAAAAAACAAGTAAACAAAAAACCCACAATGCTTAAAAACAGAATTGGAATTTTGTTAATATATAAAAATTTATAACACCCATCAAGTCATTGCTTCCTGCTTCCGAGCTAAATTGAACCCTTTCTAAAGCACATAACAAATGTGCACTTTCTATCTCATGAAGGGCATCATTTTATTTTATTTTATTTTAAATTTAGAATCTGGGTCTTTTATCTACGGAAACCAACTTGTCATTGAAAGAGTCCTTGGCTTTTAAGTGAGAGGCCCACAGGAGCCACGTTTATCAGTGCCTCCTGTCCCCCCACCCCCCGACGCTTAACCGCCCCAGCCAATGTGATTTGGGGTCAGTTCCATGAAGGTTCTGTCTGGTATGTGCTGTCCCTTAACTTCCGGGGTGGTTTCGCAGCATGGTGCTCCGGTGAGGTACTGGCTCTCAACACAGCTTTCCCGAGATGGTCACTATTGTGCAAACCGCCCTTCCAGTGTACAGACAGTCGAAGGACAAACACCCGCGGGTGACGCAGGCTCGGGTCACCGGCGACCCAGACCTTGAAAGCGGCTCCGGACCCCAGCTTCCGGTCGCACCTTCCTTTCCAGCCCGGGCGGAACTTGGGCGGCTGTTCCCTGGTGTGCCCCTCCCACCGCCCGGGCCGCTGGCCGGGTACTCCTCCCGTCGTGCCCCGCGCGACGGGCGGCTGTTCCGCAGGCCGCCGCCCCTCCCCGCAGCCGCCGCCGCCGCCGCCGCACGGAGCGCCGCCGCGCCCCGCCCCGCGCGCAAGCCGCCGGCCCCCACATCCGGGTACCGACGCCGGCCGCCCAGACTCTGGCACTATGGTCATGGCGGAGGGGACGGCAGTGCTGAGGCGGAACAGGCCAGGCACGAAGGCGCAGGTATCGTCTCCGTGCCTTCCCTGCCCCGAGCCGAGGCGCTCCTGCTGGCGGGAGTCCGGCCCGGGCCGGGGCGGCGAGCGGGTGGTGGTGGTGGTGGTGGTGGTGGCCGGGGCCGCGGTTGGGGGCCGGCCTGCGCTTCCGGAGCCGCGCGGCCCCTGAGGCTGCCGAGCCGGCGGCGGCCTCCTCCCGGGGGGAGGCCTGCCTGGAGCCGGGCCCTGGCGTGTCCGCCGAGGCCCAGGGCTGAAGCCTGTCACCGGCGGCGGCTGCGCTGCCTGCTGTGAGTGGCAGCTGACGGCGCCGGGGCGTCCAGGGGCCAGCTGGGGGCCGGGGGGCCGGGGGGCCGGGGGGCCGGGACCGCCGGCGTCGAGGGCTGTAAACACTGCCCACCTGCCCTCCGCGCCGGCTTGGCCCGTGACGTACCTGCCGATCGGCTCCATCCAGGGTGTCTAGCCGGATGCAGGTGGCGAGGATTTGCTTTCTCCCCCCGGGTGTTTGTCTTTTTCCACCACTCCCTCCTGCTCCCCTGCACTGGTCCAGCAAGTTTTTACCAACCAGGTCGCGACTTGTTCCATGTCATTCCTTGCGAATTTCCTCGCTAATAGGTGTGGACAATCGTCTGAGCGAGCTGATGATAATATACCGGGAAAACCAACAAACAAACCCTAATAGCCCTTTTAGTAAGGCACTACTGGGGAGTCAATTGGTGCTGCTTAGGATTTGCAAACGTGGGATGCTTCCCGGTATAACGACGAATTGACATTGGAACTTGATAGGATTAATCGGCCAGCGGAAACGGCCTGTCACGGAGGGTAGATGTTCTAAAATCAGAAGAGATACGTTTAACATGTAATTTTAGCAGCCTCGTTGCTGCCTAGCCTGCTGCCCCTTACCGTGTGCTGAGCGAGCCTTTCTATTGAAAACGTGGTTTTTAAGAGAAGTGAAAATCAAGATACTTAATGCTACTGAGTTTTAGATAATTATGCCTTTTTTTGTTGTTGTTGTTGTTTTTCAAGACAGGGTTTCCTTGTGTAACTCTGGCTGTCCTGGTAGGAGCTCTGTAGACTAGGCTGGCTTGGGCTCAGAGATCCGCCTGCCTCTGCGGCCGGCCACCGCGTCCGGTTTAGAGAGTTGCTATTTGTTGTTTTTGAGAAGGGTCTCAAAATGAGGCTACCCTCGGATTTACTATGTAGTTGAATACAACTTTGGACTCGTAGGTCCTCCTGTTTGTACCACTCCAGGGCTGGAATTACAGTGCATATCACCATGTAGGGTTTATGCAGTGTTGGGGAATGGTGAACCCCGGACCCTGTGCCTACTAGACAGGCGCTCTACCAACTGAGCTACATCCCTAGCCCTAGAGAATTGCTTTGGAAGCCATTATGGAGTCATGAATTGTCAGTTCTTTCCATTGTCAGTTTGTCTTCATTTTGTTGGAAATTTGTATACTATGTATACTTTTTACTATTTGACGACTTTTCTTTCTAAGGGTTCTTTTTTCAAATAACTATTATTGTACATAGGCAACATTTTTTTTCTAATTCTTAAGTGATTACTTCCTTTAAAAAAAAATTCTTGGTGCTTGGGATTAAATCCAGGACTTTTCCTGTGGTAAATCAAGCATGCCCATTGTCTCTCAGCTTTATCTTTAGATGAATTTTAAAAATTTGAAAAATTATTTGGAATAAATAATGCAACGTGTCCTTTTGCTATGCTTTTATGAGTAGGTCACATGTGAACAATTTTACATTTCCCCACTTTACAACAAGTTAAGATTAAGTAAAATGTAATAGGAAAAATGAGGTTAAAAGAAAAAAACTGCTTTTAAGCAACCTTCCCTGTTTATCACACAACTTTTCTTTATTGAAATAGATCTGTTCCAAAATGATGTCTGTTGTGTTGAACAGTGTTAAGTGGCTGAGAATGACCTTGAACTTTTCATCCTGCCTGCATTTCCTGAGTGCTAGTCATAGGCGTGTGCAGTAGAACATTTTAAAGTTGGTTAGACTAGAATATAGACATGGTTGGTTTTTAGCATGCATTGACTAAATGAGTCATTTATTAAGCTAGATTTTGTTTCCCCCCAAGTGTCTAATGAATGTACAGTTATGTGTCAAAACATTTAATTATGAGCTAATTTATTTTTATTTTTGAGACAATTTTGCTTTATAACTTGGGCTGGCCTCAACTTTCTGTGGAGTCTAGATTGGCTTTGAAGTCTTGATTCTCCTGCCATAGCTTCCCTCCATTTTTAATCTATCTGTATATATATCTGTAAAAACACACCATGCATGCATGCTTGCTTGTTTGCTTATTTATTTATTTATTTATTTATTTATTTATTTATTTATTTAGGGTCTCATGTGGGCCTGGCTGGCCTAAAACTCACTGTATATCCAAGGGTGACCTTGAATTCCTTGTCCTCTTTCCTCTACGGGTCAACACTATTGACTTTGTTTTGAGGCAGGGCCTTAGATAGAAGTCTGGTTGTCCTGGAAACCACTAAGTAGTTCCTGTAAGCCTTGAACTCTTGATAATCCTACCCCAGCTTCCAGAATGAAGGGATTACAGGCATGTATCGTCAGTCCTGGTTTGCTAATATTTTCATTTTTCGCTAATAATTTTAATCTTTAAAAGTTTTTTTGTGTGTGCATGTGTGGGTGTCTTCTGTAGATGTTCATGGAGACCAGAGAAAGCTCTCTCTTCCTCTCTGCCTATTGCTTTTGACAGGGTCTCTCACTGAACCCAAAGCTTATGGTTTCATTAGAAAGGCTGACTGACTAGCTAGGAAGCTCCCAGAACTGCCTACCTTTGCCCATGATGGAATTACAGGCATTTGTGGCTGGCTGGCTGGCTTGCTAGCCCATGTGCTTGGTGCTCTCTTTCGATGTCTCTCTGTCTTCTTTGATAGGTCACTATGTAGACCAGGCTGGCCTTGAACTCACAGAGTTCTACCTGCTGTCTCCTGAAGGTTGAGATTAAAGATGTGAGCTACCAAGCCTAGTGTTTTGAGATAGGGTCTTTCTATGTAGTCTTGGCTTACCCAGAACTTGGTATGCAGATCAGACTGGCCTTGAACTCATAGATCTATCTTCCTGCCTTTGCCTCCCTCCAGTACCATCATGCCCCCCCCCCTCCTTTTAATTGGGCGCTGGAGATTCCAACTCAAGTCCTCTATAATCTTTAACTTTTAAAAATTATTCTTTATTTATGTATATGTGTATGTGAGTTTTTGTGTACCACATGAACGCAGGTGCCCAAGAAAGCCAGAAGAGGATGTTTGATCCCTTGGAACTGTGAGCCACCTCATAGGGGTGCCAGGAACTGAAACCAGGTCCTCTGTAAGAGCAGTAAGTGCTCTTAGCTACTGAGCCTCTCCAGAATCTTTAAAAAAAATTTTTTTTCAAGCTGAGGATTGAACCCAGGGCCTTGCACTTGCTAGGCAAGCGCTCTACCACTGAGCTAAATCCCCAACCTAAAATTTTTTAAATGTTTTTTATTTGCTTTAAATTATGTTAACATTCTTAATTTGCTTCAAGTTATTTTAAGATTTAAGAGTGTGTATGTGTGCGTTGAGGCCAGAGGGCTAACTTTCGTTGTGATCCTCAGTCACTTTCTCTCTTACTTTTTGGGACAGAGTCGGTCATTAAACCTGGAGCTCACAGATTTTGCTAGAATGGCTGGCCAGCAATCTACAGAGATCTTCATGTTACTGTCTTCCTAGTACATGCACGCTTATAAGCAATGTGCACAGTTTTATTACATGGGTGCTGGGGATCTGAACTCACACTATGACGACTTCATAACAAGCACTTTATCAAGTGAACCATCTCCCAAGCTCTTGCATTTTTTATTAGTAAGATATTAATTGTCTATAATAATGGGTTTCTTTATGGCATTTTCGTACATATATAATGTATCTCTATTCACCTTTCATCCACTCTAATTCCCAAGTAGTCCCCCTTCTACTTTCATATCTGAGTTTTCATTCTTATTCTTTGTGTGTGTGTGTGTGTGTGTGTGTGTGTGTGTGTGTGTGTGAGAGAGAGAGAGAGAGAGAGATTGATGACTTTCATTAGGGTTGTCTACCGATTGTGGACACCTTAACAGTTGTACTACTGAAGGTAATGATGTCTCTTCACCCCTAACAACTGCCTGTAGATACTTAGGGCTTGGTTGAGGAAGAGTCTTGGAAGCCTTCCCCATGACAGACCCAGTATGCTTTGAGTTTAAGAGAGAAGTGGCCATGTCATGTCCAGGACAGTGTCCCACAACAGTCCACTCCTTCCTCCAGTTTTCAGATCCTGGAACTCAGAGATCACCTGCCTCTTCCTTCTGAATATTGTGGTTAAAGGTGTGTGCTACCACCACCTGCTATTTCTTAAGATTCTTTTTGCTTCCTCTTCCATGAAGTTTTCTCAGCATTGGGAGTGATATGGATAGATGCCCATTTATGGCACTGGAGGGAGGATGGAGGTGTCCATTTATGGCACTGGAGGGAGGGTGGAGGTGTCCACTTATGGCACTGGAGGGAGGATGGAGGTGTCCACTTATGGCACTGGAGGGAGGATGGAGGTGTCCACTTATGGCACTGGAGGGAGGATGGAGGTGTCCACTTATGGCACTGGAGGGAGGATGGAGGTGTCCACTTATGGCACTGGAGGGAGGATGGAGGTGTCCACTTATGGCACTGGAGGGAGGATGGAGGTGTCCACTTATGGCACTGGAGGGAGGATGGAGGTGTCCACTTATGGCACTGGAGGGAGGATGGAGGTGTCCACTTATGGCACTGGAGGGAGGATGGAGGTGTCCACTTATGGCACTGGAGGGAGGATGGAGGTGTCCACTTATGGCACTGGAGGGAGGATGGAGGTGTCCACTTATGGCACTGGAGGGAGGATGGAGGTGTCCACTTATGGCACTGGAGGGAGGATGGAGGTGTCCACTTATGGCACTGGAGGGAGGATGGAGGTGTCCACTTATGGCACTGGAGGGAGGATGGAGGTGCCCACTTATGGCACTGGAGGGAGGATGGAGGTGCCCATTTATGGCACTGGAGGGAGGATGGAGGTGTCCATTTATGGCACTGGAGGGAGGATGGAGGTGTCCACTTATGGCTGAGCATTCAGTTTATTCTTATCACTTGCAGGTCTCTGCCATTACTACTTCCTGTTGCAGTTGTTTCTTTTTGTTTTTTACTATATGTGTTCCCTCACCCCAACTCATTTTTGAGATGGAGTCTTAAATGGCTCAGACTGGCTTTGAACTATCTGTGTATTTTGAACTCCTGGTCATCTTCCCTCCACATTCCAAGTGCTGGGATTATGGCATGTACCACCATGCCTGAATTGTTTGGTTTTTTTGAGACAGGGTCTTGCTGTGTAGCCCCAGCTGGCCTGGTATTTGATTTAGCTTACACTGGCTTTCCAACTTGAGGCAGTCTCTTGTCTCAGCCTCTTCTGTATAGGGATTTTAGATGTTCACTACCATGCATTATATCCATAAATGAGCTTCCTTCATTAATCTCCCCTCTTCCCCCAACACACAGGGTTTCTTCATGTAGCCTTGGCTGTCCTAGAACTAGCTCTGTAGACCAGGCTGGCCTTGAATTTACAGAGATCCCTGCCTCTGCCTCCCTGAGTGGTCGGATCAAAGGTATGTGCCACCACCAAGTGGCCCTTCCTTAATTTTAAAAAAGTTAATATTTTATGTTTATGAGTGTTCTGCCTGTACACTACATTTCTATACTGGCTTGAGGAGGCCAGAAGAGGGCATCAGATCCCCTGGAATTGGAACCACAGCCAGTTGTGAGCCATTATGTGGATGCTGGGAATCTGACCTGGGTCCTCTGAAAGAGCAGCCAGGACTCTTAACTAATAAGTCATTTCTCCATCCTCCTTTCTTCCTTTTTTGAAGGGTAGGTGGGAAGAGACGGAGGGAATTGAGACAGGGTTTTACACTGTAGTCCTGGCTGGCCTGGAATTCACTTTGTAGCTCAGGCTGGCCTTGAACAGTAGTTCTCCTGCCTTAGCCTCCTGAGTTCTTGGATTTCAGACATGAGCTACCTAGCCACTTTTCATTTTCTTAAACTTTAATCACATGGTGTTATACACTGCACTTTTTTTTTTTTTTTTTAGATTTATTTCTTTATTATGTATACAGAAGAGGTCGCTAGATTTCATTACAGATGCTTGTGAGCCACCATGTGGTTGCTGGGAATTGAACTCAGAACCTCTGGAAGAGCAGTCAGTGCTCTTAACCTCTGAGCCATCTCTCCAGCCCATACACTGCATTCTTAGAGTTTTCTTTTTCCCCCAACCTCCGCTAACTTTTGTTAGTTACTAAAGGTTTATAGGTCATTGGCTAAGTAAGACTCCCCCCTCCCTTGCATTTTAGCCTAGAGATGTTGGTTGAAGGTCAGTTCTATGCCAGGAACTGTGCTGCTTATTAAAGATACATAGGAGCCATGTCTGGGCACAGGCTTGTAATTCCAGCTATGTAGGAGTCTGAGGTAGGAAGATTGCAAGTTCAAGGTCAGTCAGTAACATTTAATGAAAATGAAAAGTATAAAAAAGGCCAGAAATACAGCTCAGTGGTAGAGTGTCTCCCTAGCATATGTAAGCCCTAGGTGCATTCCTGTACTGACAGAGGAAAAGGAAGGTGTGTGAAAGATATAAGTAAACCTTGCTGCTTCAGATAGAAGGGGATTTGAGACCAATGCAAGGTGCTGCACAGAGACATCCCCGGTTAATCACACCTTTAGTCCTGGCACTTGATGGTGGAGGCAGGCAGGTCTCTGAGTTCCAGGGTGGCAAGGACACACACACACACACACACACACACACACACACACACACACACACACACACCCTGTATTGAAGAACAAACAACAACAACAAGAGAACACTGAATGACTCCCAGGGCTTTGTACATGCCTACTGTTTCATTTCATTCAGTTCTGAATGGAAACATTTGTAGTTTTTAATTAGTTTTGTATGTTTGGGCAGCTGTCTGCACCATGTGCATGTGGTGCTCACAGAGGCCAGAAGAGGGCACTGGGTTCCCGAGGACTAGACAGTTGTAAGCTGCCACCTGGGTGCTGGGAATAGAACCTAGGACCTCTCAGTTGTTTCTCTTAACCATTGAGCCATCTCCAGCCCCTGGATAAATTCTTTTTGATGGGAGTCGTATTTCTATTTAGAAATTAAAAGCTTTATTTGTAATTGGAATAGTAATTTATTCTGTTTGTTTAAAATAATTTTATGGGGTTATAAATTGTTTAATAATGCTAGCTGTTTAAAAATTTGATTTAGTTTTTTTATGTTTGGACATATTCCAGTGCAACTTTTAGGGGTATTATCTCACAATTGTAAAAAAAAAAAAAAAAAAAAAAAGTGATGAACTTTCTTTCCAGTTAAATAATCCATGAAAGATTAATGAGAAATGTATTTGAGGGATTTGTGTTTGCAAAAAAAAAAAAATAATAGTGTATAGTTCAATTAAATACAATCTTGGAGTCCATTTAAGAATATTGGCTAAGATTATTTTGCTGGTAATCACATTGTAAAGTAAGGTCTTTTCTCCTACTCTGGTGTAAGCTTTGGGTCTTTATTAAGAATGATGTTTACAGTAGCATTACTATGTCCTTGTAACTTTGTATGTGCTTTAACCATGAATTTACTGTTATAGGATTTCTATAATTGGCCTGATGAATCATTTGATGAGATGGACAGTACACTTGCTGTTCAGCAGGTAACAACAATTTCTTTTACAACCCTCATAACAAGCATTCTATATCTTTGGTATATTAAATAGTCCCATTTTATGTGTGTGGGGAGCACAAACCAGATTCCCCTGGGTTAATGGAATGTTTGTTTAACATTGTAATCAAACCTCAATTT
This sequence comes from Onychomys torridus, assembly GCF_903995425.1. Taxonomy (NCBI): domain Eukaryota; kingdom Metazoa; phylum Chordata; class Mammalia; order Rodentia; family Cricetidae; genus Onychomys; species Onychomys torridus. The sequence continues at coordinate 40,399,107 of NC_050465.1, forward strand.
ATTTTAGTATGTTATGAAATTTTAATGTATAATGAATTAAAATTAAAATTAATTGAATGGCAAATTAGAATAACTAAATAGAAATAAAATTCTAATTTGGTGACTAAATCTTTGATAACATGCTTTTGAGATTTATATCTTTATAATGATTTTAGTTCATAACTCACACCCTTCAGTACATGTGGAAACTGAGATGCTTTCCTTTAGCTCATTACTACTATCACATAATTCACTACAGACAGCATTAGATTTCTAAGGACGGGCTTCCATAGCATGGCATGTGTGATAACATATTAGGAGGTTGTTAGACACTGTGTTAGGTTCAACCCCCCAACCCCAATGAAAAAAATGGTGGTGCTTTCATATTGCACAGAATCAGGAGCTTGGTGAAAATAATAATATTCATGGTTAATTATTAAAGATCAAATTAAGGTGTGTTACTTTTGTTTATGCTGCATTTGTTTAACTCTGTGAAGCTGTGTTACTGTGCCTGTCTAAAACACTTGGTAGTCTAATAAAGATCTGAATGGCCAGTAGTGAGGCAGGAGAAAGGATAGGTTGGGTTGGCAGGCAGAGAGGATAAATAGAAGGAGAAATCAGGGAGGAGAAGAGGTAGCCAGAGAAGGAGGGCCAGCAACCCAGCTACACAGCAAGCAGTGGAGTAAGAAACAAATAAAGGTATACAGAAATAGAAAAGGAAAAGCCCAGGAGCCAAAGAGAAACAGGATAATTTAAGAAAAGCTGGCAAGAAACAAGTCAAACTAAGGTTGAGCAATTATTATTATTATTATTATTATTATTATTAAAAAATTATTTATTATGGATACAGTATTCTGCCTGCATGTCAGAAGAGGGTGCCAGATCTCATTACAGATGGTTGTGAGCCACCATGTGGTTGCTGGGAATTGAACTCAGGACCTCTGGAAGAGCAGCCAGTGCTCTTAACCTCTGAGTCATCTCTCCAGCCCAGCTGAGCATTTTTTGTTTGTTTGTTTGTTTGTTTTTTCGAGACAGGGTTTCTCTGTGTAGCTTTGCGCCTTTCTTGGATCTTGATCAGTAGACCAGGCTGGCCTCGAACTCACAAAGATCCGCCTGCCTCTGTCTCACGAGTGCTGGGATTAAAGGCGTGTGCCACCAGCGCCCGGCGCAGCTGAGCATTTATAATTAAGAATAAGTCTCCATGTGTGATTTATTTGGGAGCTGGGTGGTTGCCCCCCAAAAAGAGCAAAAACAAACAACAACAACATTGAGGGGTTAATTGTTTTGTGTTTGCCTGGTACAAGATCAGGCCAATCAATACTCTAGCATGGAGTGGGAAGGGGTTCATGAGCACCCTACCCCTAACTTAAGTGTTATTGATAATTGATAGCTTCTAGGGAAGAAAAGTTAGTTTCTTTAAGGCTATGGCTTCTGGTAGTTCAGCCAATATTCAGTGAATGGCCCCACACCCAGAAGTATATGGACAGCACAAACTGGAGTAAATGGGTTATTAAATTAAAAAGAGGCCATGAAGTTGGGGTGTGTAAGGAGGTGGGTTGTACCTGGGAAGAGTTGGGGTGAATAAAATTAAAACATACTGTATGAAGTTCTCAGTTAATAAAAAAATAATAAAAGAATGGCAGAAATTGGGATATAGAGGAGCAAGAGGTGTGGCTCAGTGGTAGAGCACTTGGGTCCTATGTCTGAGGAACTGTTTGATTCCCTAGCACTGCAATAAAAAGAGAAAAAGATGTATGTAAAGTCACAACAACAAACCCCCAAGAGATTGGTGTGAAGTAGTAGATTAGATTAGGTATGGGGTAAGTAACGTTTTTATTGTACTATTTTTTTAGAGGCCTCACACATGCTAAGTGAGCTCTCTATACTGAGCTGTTCCCAGACTTAAAGCTAACCTACTTATATCATCATATTGAAGTAAATTTCCTATAACCAACATAGAACTGGGTCATATTTTTTCATTTTATTCGTCTCTATTTCTCTGTTATATTATGTAAGATTAATAAAATAGACTTAGGTTAGCTTTTATTGGTTTTTGTTCTCTCTTTTTTAAAAATTTCAATTTATTTGTGAGTATGTGTTTGTGTATCTGAGGGTGTGTGATTGTACCATGTGCATGGTGTAGGAACCTGCAGAGGTCTTAAGAGGATATTGGATCCCCTGGAAAGGGGGTTATAGGCACTTGCCAGCCACATGCTGGTACTGGGAACTAAACCCATTCCCCTGCAAGAGCAGCAAGTGCTCTGAGTCTACTCAAATGGGCTGGAGTTGGGAACTAGAGGCCCTTTTTTGAGATACACTCTCACGTTTGCCTGGCTGATCTCAAACTTGAAATATAGCCGAGGATGTCCAACCCTCCACCTTCCTAGTACTGGCATTAGAGGTATGTGGCAACTCTGTCTGGTTTATGTAGTGCTAGGTTCTGAACTCGGGCAGGGCTACATGCATGATGTTGTGTCTGTCTTTCTGTTCTAGTCAGTCCTTTGTTCCCTTTGAAGGGTTGTTTGAACATTTTAGCATTGTGTTTTAATTATAGTTTTGACTGTATCTATGATTTTTTGGTGATTGCAGAGATTACTAAAGTCTTATGTTACATAGTCTACTTAAGCAGAATCAGTATTTTGTTATTAGAGTTGAAAGACTCTTTACCCTTACCATTTTTACTTCCTCCTTGTTGCCTTATGTAACTGTAGACAGACATTGAAACCCAATAAGACAGTGATATTTTCTTTTGGTAACACTGAATATTGAATTTAAGACCTTACAGATGCTAGGCAATTTCCCTACCATTGAACTGTATATCCCTGGCTCACTTTTTTTTTTTTTCTAAGATTTTGATTTTTCTGTGTGTGTTTGTATATCTGTGTGGGTAAAGGTAATGTAGGCCATGGTTCATGCATGTAGGTCAAAAGGACACATTTGTATATTGGTCCTCCCCTTTGACCTTCTTTTGGTTTCAGGGATTGAACTCACAGTATAGATTTTCGAAGCAATCACCTTTACTCCATGAGCCATTCCACTGACACAATGTTTCTTTTGTTTTGACTTGTTGAGACAGTTTCATCCTGTATGTGTACAGTGTATGTCATTATAATGATAGCTCCAGGGTTAACTATAACAAGAAGAAAGATGTTCTGCCTTTAAAAAAAAGAAGACAAAACTCCATTTGATTTCCTACCAAATTTGTCATTTATATACCCTAAATTACTACCTAAGTAACCTACTCATTCTTAACCTAAATTACTACCTAAATAAATAATAAATACCCAAACTACTACCTGAATAAAATTATTACCTAAATACTACCTAATGACCTACTCATTCTTACCCCTTTTCCTACTGCATTTTTAAAATCTGGATTGGTGTTTTGCCCGTGTGTATGTGAGAGTGGAAGCCAGTGTCATAGATACCCAGGAACTGAATTACAGACGGTTGTGAGCTACCATATGGGTGCTGGGAATTGAACCTGGGTCCTTTGAAGGAGCAGACAGTGCTCTTAACAATTGAGCCATCTTCCCACCCCCCACTAAATCATTTAAAGAGCTCTTAATAGAGACTGGAAAGATGACTCAGTGGTTAAGACCACTTACTGGCCGGGTGGAGGTGGTGCACGCATTTAATCCCAGCACTTGGGAGGCAGAGGCAGGTGGATCTTTGTGAGTTCAAAGCCAGCCTCATATACAGAGTGAGATCTATGACAGGCTCCAAAGCTAGTTTCAAAAAAAAACTTAAAAAAAAAAAAAAAAGAAAAAAAAAAAGACCACTTACTGCTCTTATAGGGGGACCCAGGTTAGGTTCCCAGCACCCATGTGTGAGCTCCCAACCACCTGTAATTCAGTTCCTGGGTATCTATGACACTGGCTTCCAAGAGCCCCTCCACACATTTGGTTTGTATAAATTAGGCACATACACATGAAAATAATCTTTAAAAAAATCTAAAACTCTTTGGGCTAGAGAGATGGCTCAGTAGTCAAGAGCACTTGCTGCTCTTGGAGAGATCCTGGGTTCAGTTTCCAGCACCCACAGGTCACAACAGTCTGAAAGTACAGTTCTAGGGAATTGGATGCTGTCTTCTGACCCCAGGGTATTTGTCATCCCAGGAGGTGGAGGCAGGGAGAAACTCTGTCTCAAAACAGACTAATGGGGCAGATGAGATGGCTCACTGAGTAAAGGCACACTTGGTGGTGGAGGAAGGAGAGACTGACCCCCACAAATTGTCCTCTGACCTCCACATAGCCATGGTGCGTTAGTAAATGGGAAAATGTAAAGATCCCCAACAGTTTCTTTTGCTCATTCATAAGAAGCAAAACTCATCTCTAATTCTGATGTTGTAGCAATCCAGGCACATCTTCAGGTCCCGCTCTTTTTCTTTTCTTTCTTTCTTTTTTTTTTTTTTTTTGAGATAAGGGTCTCACAGCCTAGGCTGTCCTCAAACTTGATACACAGCTGAGGAGGATCTTTTGCTTCTTCTGATCTCCCTGACTCCACCTCCAGGGTATTCGGGTTACAGGTGAATACCATCGTACCTGGCTGTGATGACTGGTTTTGTCTTGATACTGAAAATGGTAGTGGTTTTATTGATTGCAGATAATTTTCTTATATTAATTACATAGTATGAATGTAAACTTTAAGAATTAGTAACAAATGGCTTTGTGACTTACCAGGAATAATCGAAGTTTTGGTAGTGTATTTAAAAGTATTAAATCCTGGGTTGGAGAGCTGGCTTAGAGGTTAAGAGTTGCAGATGATCAGAATGCAGTTCCCAGGACCCACATCAGGTGGCTCCACCCCTGTAATTCCAGTTCCAGGGAACTGATACCCTCTTCAGCCTCCTCAGTCATTGTCCTAATTATAGTTACTGTTGCAGTGATGAAACACCATATTCAGAAGTCGGGGAGGAAAGGGTTATTTGGCTTATGCTTCCATATCTGTACTACATCACTAAAGAAGGAAGTCAGGACAGGAACTCAGTCAGGGCAGGAACCTGCAGGCAGGAGCTGATGCAGAGGCCATGGAGGGGTTCTACTTACATAAGGCTTGCTCCTAATGGCTTGCTCAGTCTGCTTTCTTATAGAACCCAGGACCACCAGCCCAAGGGTAGCACTACCCACAATGGGCTGGGCCCTCCCCCATCAATCACTGATTAAGAAAATACCCTACAAATTTGCTGACAACCTGATCTTATGGAGGCATTTTCTCAATTGAGGCTTCTTCTCTGATGACTCTAGGGTATATCAAGTTGAGGTAAAGTAGCCATCACACACTGTATTATTCAAGGTTTTCCAAAGAACAACTGATGGAATGAACATATATAGATATACATTTAAATAGGGATGCATTAGAATGCTATAGGCTGTGGTCTGTGGACTCTGGAATGGCCTTTTATGTGCAAGCCTTCACCACGGACTGCATGCCCAGCTTGTTTACTGCTGTCACTGATGTCGTCTTCACTTGGGCAGCATGTTAGTCCTTCAAGAACTTTCCCTTCCATTCATGATGGGCTCCAACCAGCACAGGAGGCCTGACGCCTAGTCTGCCTCAGCTTTCTCGGTAATTTCTAGGTTTTGATTTAAAAGTGATGGACCGTTGATCCTCTTTTACCTGAATAGTCAGAAGCTGTTATTAACTGCTCCATTTTTAATATTGTTATCTCTTAGGGACTCGAGGAGAGGGAGATAATAGGGGAATGGCTGGCCAATGAAATATTCCGAGCATAACACATTTTTAGTTTTAGTTGCCATCCTATATGAGCATAATTCATCCTGCCTCCCCAAACAAGGCACAATGAAAACAGTAAGCCATTGATCACAGGTCAGTGCAACAGACATAATAATGAAAAATTTGAAATATGAGACTGAAGACAGGATGCAGAGACAAGACGTAAAGTATATAACTACTGTTAGAGAAAGGATGCCAATACACTGAGGCTAGCCACATTCACTTGTTAGAACAGCAGCAGCAGCAGCAATAAACCCACAGGACTGAAAAGTGTAATAATGTAAAGTACAATAAAAATGAGTTATTCAGAATGTATGTATTTAGGAATATATATGAATATACATACATGTATATAACAACAGTTTAAAAAAAGGCCATGAAATGGAAAGAGATCAAGGAGGGGCATATTGGAGGGCTTAGAGGGTGGAAAGAGATGAGGGGAATGATAAAATTTTATTATAATATCAATAAAAAATAAATGTGTTCTATGTTGGTGGAGGGAGTGATTTGGAAAGAATTGTTATGTGGAATTTGAAGTGGTCCAGGGTTGGTTGCATTTATTTGAGAACATCAAAACTTAAGATCATTAGGATGAGGTGGGGAAAAAAATGAGAAAATTCTAGTCATCTTATGCTTATATTAGAGTCTCTTGAGAGGCTGAGGTAGATGGGATGACTTGATTGCTAGACCATTCTGGGCAACACAGTGAGAACCCGTTTCCTTCCCTGAAACCCCCACAATACAAGAGGCTTAAATAGGAATTCAAGTCCAGTGTTTGGCACATGCCTATAATTCCATCACTAAGAAGGCCAAGAATTGATGTTTGAGCTAGCCTTGGTGGTGCACGCCTTTAATTCCAGCACTCAGAAGGCAGAGGCAGACTGATCTCTGTCAGCTGGAGGCCAGGGCAGCCAGAGCTACATAGTCTCAAAAAACCAAAAATATTAGGCCTATTTAGCATCCAGTAAAATGTAAGTAACCATAAGTTTTCTTTCTTTATAGTATATTCAGCAGAATATAAGGGCAGACTGCTCCAATATTGACAAAATTCTTGAACCACCTGAAGGCCAAGATGAAGGTGTATGGAAGTATGAACATTTAAGGTAGGTCTCTATGAGATTCCAGAACAGTACCAACAGTTCTAGTAAGGGTATACTAATGCGTACCTCCTAATGATGATATGAAGCAAATTAAATTTGGGTGAGTCAGACTGCCAGATTTTACAGCTTGTGTGTCTTTTGGTATTTTGAGAAGAGGTCTCATGTAGTAGGTCAGGCCTTCAATTCCTGATCCACCTATCTCCACCTCTTCAATGCTGGGATTGAGACAAGCGTTATCAGAGCTAGCATTGATCGCAAGCTCTCAGTTCTCCTGCCTCAGCCTCCTGAGAACTAGACTAACAAGCATGCAATTGATTAGAAAATATTGTTCATTCCAACTTAGTTGTAAGTCGATTCAAATCTCTGATAGCTCCTACTGATCTTTGTGATTAGGAGACACAGATTAGTGCCCCTTTGAAAGGCTGTGATCCCATGGCAGGAGGGGTGGATTTTAGCTCTGGATTGTCTACTCACTGTGTAGCTGTACCAGGCTTTCTTTTAGGTCACCAACCAGCTCCCAAGTCATGGAGACTTATTATTAGTTATGAATGCTCATTTCTTCCTAGCTCTTATACCTTAACCTGTTTCTCTTTATCTTCTACGTTTTTCCTTGGGGTTTTTACCTTTCTTCTGTATGTCCTACTCCATGAGTAGACAGGCTAGAGCCTGCCTGCCTGGCCTCGGACATCTCTTTCTCCCTGTTCTCTCTCCTTTCCCTCCTCCTCCTTCATTTCCTCCTCCTCCTTATCTCTGCCCACCAGCCCCACCTGTCCCTCTCCTGCGTAGCTATTGGCTCCTCAGCTTTTTATTAGACCAATCAGGTGCCTTAGGCAGGCAAGGTAAAACAAATGCAACACATCTTTACACAATTAACAAATGCAGAACAAACAAATAGAACACCTTTACATTGTTAACGAAGGCAGAAGAAACAAGTGTAACACATATTCACATAAAGTACTATTCCACAGCAAAACAAAGGTAACACGTCTGCGCAGTTAAAATACTATTCCACAACATGCAGCTCTGTAGTAGATGAACTTGAAGTTGCCGTAGTATAGCTGCAGCACTCACTGTCCAATGAGTTAGTTGGATAGGTAAGCCATTGCTTATCATTGCCAGCCTTTATTACTTCTCAGTGAACTGTCACTCAGAAATTGCATAAAATAGTTTACTGACCTGGAGTAATGGAGGTGGCAGGTGATTCAGAAATAGTTCCTCTGTCGTGGTGGTACTCCAGCACGTGAAAAGGAAGTAGATCACAGGAAAATGAAATTTTGTCTTTTTGTTTTCTTCTGTGCTGGCAAAGCCAGGTTTCTGTGAGTTGGAGGCCAGCTGGGACTACATAGTAGGAGCCTATCTCAGCAAAGCAATAAATAAAAGTGTACTTGAATAAATAGTCTGTAGTTAATTAGGTTCATGTGTGTTCTTTTTTGGTACTTGTTTCACCTCCTAAACATAAGACTTTTTTAGTACTGTATTTTTGGGGGAACCAAGGTGTTTCTGTTTGATGAGGAAACAGGGTTATCTAACTTGATACAGTGGAATACATATCACTGGGTAGGATTTTTATGTTTTTAAATTCTTTTTTTGTTATTGTTTTCAAGACAGGGTTCCTCTGCGTAGTCCTGGCTGTCCTGGAACACGCTCTGTAGACCAGGCCAGCCTTGAATTTACAGAGATAGCTTGCCTCTGCCTCCCAGTGCTGAGAATAAAGGTGTGCGCCACCATGCCCACCCTAGGTAGGATTTTTAGAGTGAACCCATTCAATATTTTAACAACTATAAAATAAATTTATTTTTATTACAAAGGATTGTCTTATATCAGATGTCTATCTAAAACTGTATGGCAGTCATTATAACTTCCTTTATTTTCACTATTAAAAATATTGAGACTTGAGCATAGTCGGCACATTTGTTAGTCCAGAACTTGGAAGTGAAGACAGGAGACGAGGAGTTCAAGGTCATCCTTAGCTATGTATCGAGTTTACGGGCTATATGAGACGATCTTAAAAAACATTGTTTTTTTAGAAAGAGTACTTACTGGATTTCAGGCATTGTATAGGCTTACAATTTTTAGTTTTAGAGAAAAGAATATCATGAAAAAAATTACCAAATTCTAGGAAAAGTTAGGAAATTACATGGGCTGTGATCCCAGTATATTAATCTGTTCATGTAAACAGTGTCTTTTTGGAGAAGGTAGTGGAATGGAGGATTTAGATTTTGTATAGTGTATCAGAAAGCTTTTGAAGCTCTTCCCCTTTTGTGTTGTACTGGGAATTGAACCCAGGGCCTTGCACATACTAGGTTCACTAGAGCTCTACCTCTGAGTTATTGTCTCAGACCAGACTTCATTGTTGTTGGGGTCACCCGACTGTTTATTTTCTGTGTAGTGGTGTATGTTCCCTCGTGGAGATATCTATATCTATATGGAACCATCTATTGTTACCTTTTTTCCCCCATGTGTGTTGTGCATTCTTGTGTGTATGCCTGTTTCCATGTTTATTTGTATTTGAATTTGGATGCGCATATTCATGTGGAGAGCTGAAGTTGATATCGAGAATTTCTCTTTACCTTCTTCGTTGAGACAGTCTCAATTGAACCTTGCTCAGGGGACCCTTGGTTGTCCACCCTTGAGTGCTAGAACTGCACGTGGGCTGCCCTGCTCACCGGCATTTACTTGGTTGGGTTGCAGCTCAGGTCTTCAGACTTCACAGCAGCAGGCACTTTGCTCACTGACTGCTCTGAATCCTCATTTTCTTTTTGAGGGGATGGGTTAGCAACAGGGTCTATGTCACCCTGGAACCCTGGCTGTTCTGGAACTCACTATAGATTAGTCTGATCACCTGAGTGCTAGGACTTACAGGCTTGAATGACCATGCCCACCTTTTTTTTATTTTTTTTTATTTTTTTTATTTTTTATTTTAAGTTTTATTTTTTAATGTGTATGAGTGTTTGCCTGGTGCTAGAGGAGAAGTGGGCATTGGTGTTCCTGGACCTGGAGGTGGTTGTGCGCTCCTCGATGTGGGTGCTGGGAACTGAACTCTTCCCCTGAGAGCAGAAGCTCTTTTTTAACTGCTGAGCCAACTAGACTGGAGTTCATTTCCCCACACGCACATCAAGTGGCTCACTACCATTTAGCTCCAGATGATCTGACACCCCAGCCCCACAGGTGAGTACATACTCATAAATAAAAATAAGTGTTTTTGTTTTTTGTTTTGTTTTGTTTTAAAGAAAAAGTATAAGGCTGGACATCGGTGGCACACACCTTTAATCCCAGCACTTGGGAGGCAGAGCCAGGCGGATCTCTGAGTTCGAGGCCAGCCTGGTCTACAGAGCTAGTCCAGGACAGGCTCCAAAACTGCACAGAGAAACCCTGTCCCGAAAAACCAAATAAATAAATAAATAAATAAACAATAGATTGAATCTCAGAGGACTGACTGCACAAAAAGTACATGCTTTCCTAGAGTCTAGGTGAAATTCCTAAGCGACTTTCCAGAAAAATTAAACCAATTCCTAAGAGGGTAACCAGCTTGGCAGCCTTATGAAATAAAACAAGGAAATAAACAAAGCCTGGATAATAAATGCGGTTTTTGCATTTTTAGGCAATTCTGTCTTGAACTAAATGGACTTGCTGTCAAACTTCAGGTAATTTGTTGTTGTTGTTGTTGTTGTTAGAACTGTAGTTTAAACTTCTGATTTTTGAAAGTAATTTCGTATGCTTAAATTCACCCAAAGTTTCTAATTATTATTTACCTTTTGTATAGAAATGTGTAACCCAATGACATCCTTTCATTATTGTTCCACGTACTGAACAGTATAATTATTTTAACAGAGTGAGTGCCATCCAGATACGTGTACTCAGATGACTGCAACGGAACAGTGGATTTTTCTTTGTGCAGCTCATAAAACTCCAAAAGAGGTGAGGATTGGGAGGTTTTAGTACCTGGTCACTTGACACCGCTGCTCTGGGCCTGAGGTGAGGCCAGACCTCTCAGAAGGGAGCATTTGGTGAAGCAAGTCTGCTTACTTGGCATCTGAGAACAGAGAGTAAGGGGCCAGGGTCCCAGTGTTCCCTTCATGGACATTGCCTCATGGCTACTTCCTCCATCTAGGCCCCACCTCCAAAGTTTCTACCACTCCCCTGAGAGACCATATGGGAACCAAACCTTCACCAGATGAGCCTTTGGGGGACATTTCATATTCATATTGGGACAGAAACATTGTAGAATATAGTGGACATAGTTGTATAATTTTATGAGTATGTGTAACACTGCTGAATTTAATATGTGTGAGTGTGATGCTTTTATATGCACTTGTGTGTGCAGGTGTGTACATGTGTCTGTGGAAACCAGAGGATGCTGTAACCCTACCTTACTTCTACAAGACAGGGTCTTTTGAACCTGGAGCTAGGCTGGCAGCCAGCAAGCCCCAGAGATCCTTTTTCTTCCCCCCTTCCCCCCCACTTGCCCCCCAACCAATACTTAGGTTCTAGGTGTCTGGTCATGTTGACATTTTACATGGGTGCTTGGGATTTGAACTCAGATCCTCATACCTACGCTTAGCCACTGATCATCTCCCTAGACATCCAGAACTATTGAACATAATTTAAAAATATATTTATTCATTTGTGTGTGTGTGTGTGTGTGAATGTGTGTGCCTGTTGTGGCATGAGTGTCTGGAGGTCAGACTTCTGTCTGTATGTTAACTATAACCCGTGTAAGTCACTATAATCATTCAAAGCCTCTGTTTCTCTAGTTCTGCTGAGCACTAGAGTAGATAATCTGGTGTTTTTCTATTCCTAAATGTTTTGTTCTTTAGGTTCAGTGTTGCGAATGAAATTGGGAAAGTAGTTAATTTGTCTTCTAGAAGCCTGACACTATGATTTACCAATAACCAAGCATTTTTTAATTTTTTTTTTTTTTAAAGACAGAAACTGCTTTCTCTGTGTCGCCTGGCCTTGGCTGTCCTGGAATTTACTCTGTAGACCAGGCTGGCCTCGAACACACAGAGATCTGTCTGCCTCTGCCTCCCGAGTGCTGTATTTCATAGTCATTCCGAAATCAGAAGGGCTTTTTCTTTTGTTGTTTTTTTAAGGCAGGGTTTCTCTGTGTAACAGCCCTGGCAGTCCTGGAGGAGAGGTAGGAGACAATAGAGTGTAAGCAGGTGTATTGGCATTCACAGATGCTGAAATCATGAGAACCCAGGCCCAGTAAATGACTTAATACCTTGATGAGAGATGATGGGAACTGGAAGCTTGAGTTTGGTTAGAAGAAATGGAACACTGGAAATTCATCTCTGAAGGGCATTTTCTTACCTGCTCCCTTCCTGCCATTTCTGTGATTCCTGGCTGCCATGAGGTGATGATCCTCTCTACCTGGTCTTCCCACCGTAGTGAACTAAAAGAAACCCTTCTTTATGTCGCTTCTTTAGGAATCTGGTTACAATGGGAAGGAAAGCTAGTAATATATACCTAATAAAAGAGGGAGACCTTTTTGTTAATGCATTTAAAATTGTCTCTTTTCCAGTGTCCTGCTATAGATTATACAAGACACACACTTGATGGTGCTGCATGTCTTCTGAATAGCAATAAATATTTTCCCAGCAGGTAAACAAACTTTTAAACATGATATTCAACTTTTGGTGTTTCATTTAAAAGATTGATGTTTGAAAATAGTGTTTTGGTTATAATTTTTTATAAGTTGACTTGCTCAGCTTATTCGAGTTTGCAGTGAAGGTTGTGGTTAAATGTCAGAACTTGTTTGCTAGCGCCCAGAGAGCAGTCTAGTCAGTGCTGGTCCCTGCTGCTGTGTGGTGTTCCTTCTCCAGGCTTCTCTGCACCAGCCGTTAGATCAGCCTCTGAGAAATAAAGAGCAGACTTTCTTAAGGGAGGCTGCTTGTTTTTGCTTATTTTTGCCTATAGCAGTTTTAAGCAAAGTTTTAACATATATTTAATTGCACATAATAATGGACATATTATGACATACATGTATAGCATGCATTTTATTATATACGTAATATATTTTGATGCTATTCATTCCATGCCCCTCTCTTCTCTTACTCATCCCTTTCCTCTTTCCTTGCTCTCTTCCTCCCTTTCCCTCTGTTGCCCCTCCCCCACCTCCCCTGTGTCCCCCAGGGGGTTTCGTTAGGAATGTGGAGGAGTTTGTTCACAGGAGCATGTGCACTTTACCCCAGTATGTCCTCCTCCCAACAGCAGTGAACAGAATGTGTGGATTCTCAGGGAGGGGAGGGGGCCCTTCCCAATCCATGACAGGGAATCACATCGCCCACCGCATGCCGGAGCCAGCTTTCTCCACTCCTCTCTCCTCCATATTCCCTGAGCTTTGAGGGGGCGGTGATAGAGATGCCTCATTTGTGACTGAGCACTCAGTACTCATTTCTTCTAGTATTTTGACCTACATGAGTCTCTGTAGTTACTCTTGAGTCCTACAAAACCAGATTTGGCAGTATAAACAGTTATTTAGAAGGCAACTTGACAGGCATCATATCATGTCTTGTTTTGTAGGTTTTTCTAAGATCGGGGGAGAAACTGTGCATGTATTGTATTACTGGTGAGGTTTATGAATTCTCCTTTTCCCCACTTTTTAAAAATTGAAAATGGGTTTTTTTCTCCCATGGTTTATGAGTTCTTAAAAAAATATATTGTTGAGTTGGGGATTTAGCTCAATGGTAGAGTGCTTGCAAGGCCCTGGGTTCGATCCTCAGCTCCAAAAAAAAAAAAATATTGTTTTTGAGACTTGAGTCCCACTTTATAGCCTTGGGTGGCTTCCAACTCACTCTGTAGATCAGGCTGACCTTGAACTCGCAGATCCACCTGCCTCTTTCTCCCCAGTGCTGGGACTAAAGACATGTACAACTGTACCCAGCATGACTGGTGTTTTGAGACAGGGTTTGTGTAGCCCATGCTAGCCTTGAACTAGCCTAAGCTGTTCTTGGATTTTGGGTGATCATCCTGCCAATTCTTGTAAGTACTGGGGTTACAAGTGTCTGCACCACATCTGGCTCATGATTGGTCTTTTATTCTACTAAGGAATTGGATATTTGTTACAAAGTAGATGATGGAATTAGAGGTCCCCCCCTTTAAAATATGATTAGCTGCAAAAACCTCATCTAAAATATGTGGAGGTAAAAAACACAGAAAACATTTGATTTTTCTCTATCATATTCTAAAAGAGAATTAGAAATATGCATATTTTGATTTTCAAAACTACAAAGGAAGCAAAAGCAGGTTCTGTGGATAAAATAATGAGTCCTCTTAGTAGTTTCAATTACCTGCATTAGACAAAATATTAATAGTGTAATTTTTTTGTTTTTTTGAGACAGAGTTTGTCTGTGTAGCTTTGTACCTTTCCTAGATCTCGCTCTGTAGACCAGGCTGGCCTCGAACTCACAAAGATCCACCTGCCTCTGCCTCCCCAGTGCTGGGATTAAGGGCATGCACCACCACCACCCGGCGTAAAATATTTTTTAAAGTCTGGTTGTTTTGGTTTTGTTTTAGTAAGTTTTGAGGTGTTAAGGATTCGTTTTAAGTGCATTATCCTTTAACTACGTTTCAGAAGTGTAGTGCTGCATTTAACTAAGGTGCTGTGGCTGAGTAGAGAGGGCACTGATCCAGGACCAAGGATCGGCCTACTCTTCCCATTTACGGCACTGTAACCTTGGCCCAGACACTCTTTTCTCTTGGGTATTGGTTTCCACACTTGGGAATTGAGAAGATTGGACTATATATGTCTAATGTTTTATTCAGCCTGTGAATTTCTGGTTTCTCTTCTCTTTTTAGGGTTAGCATAAAAGAATCATCTGTAGCAAAACTAGGATCAGTGTGCCGTAGGATTTATAGAATCTTTTCACATGCCTATTTTCATCACCGGCAGATATTTGATGAATATGAAGTAAGTATAAATCTTAGCTTACTTTACCTTGCTGCAATAAAGACCATGACCAAAAGCGACTTAAATAGGAAAGGCTTAGTTATGCTTACAAGTCTTGGGTTACATGTCATCCCTGAGGGAAGTCACGGGGGGGGGGGGGGGGGGGGCAGAGGCCATGGAGGAACATGGCTTATTGGCTTGTTCCTCATGGCTTGCTCTGCCTTATTTCTTTCTCTTTATTTCTTTCTTTTGGTTTGAGACAGGGTTTCACTGTTGTAGCCCTGGCTGTCCTGGAACTCTCTCTGTAGGCGAGCCTGGCCTCAAACTCACAAAGATCTGCCTGCCTCTGTCTCCTGAGCGCTAGGATCAAAGGTGCATCACCACGCCTTAACCTGCTTGTTGTTATTTTTGTTTTTGTTTTTTTGGGTTTTTTTTTGAGACTATATATAGCCTTGACTGACATGGAGCTCATTATGTAGACCAGGATGGCTTTGAATTCTTAGAAATCCCCTATTGAGCCTCCCAAGTGCTGGGATTAAAGGTTCAGACCGCTTTCTTATATATCCCTGTCTGCCCAGGGAGGGTGTTGGGCACATCAACCAAGAATATATGTATGCCCCACAGGCCTGCCTATAGGCTAATCTGGTGGGGCATTTTCTCAATTGAGGGTCCCTCTTCAGAAATGACCCTAGCTTGGGTCAAGTTGACCAAAAACTAACCAGCACAGTGTGTCAGGACTTTTCTTAATACATTCTTGTCAAGCTGTGTGTGTCGGTACTATTTCTAGCCTTTTGTTTTGGATAGTAAAATGACGTTTTTTCTTTCTCTTTCTACAGAATGAAACATTTTTATGTCATCGGTTTACTAAATTTGTGATGAAATATAATTTGATGTCAAAGGATAACCTGATTGTACCAATTTTAGAAGAGGAAGTTCAGAATTCAGTCTCGGGAGAAAGTGAAGCATGAAAGGAGTCGTGTAGAACAATGTACTGACCACATAGTTAACAATTATGTGCTGTACATATATATATATATATATCATTGTAGACCCATCAATCATGTGTCCATAGTATGGCTTATTTGTTTAGGGTAGGTTTTTGTATGCTATGTGTTGCCATTTAAAATGGGAAATACATTTTAAGTTATTCATGAGCTGTATATTCACTGGTGTGGCACTCATGGTTTTTAAATAAGTTTAGTATTATCTGTTTATAATGCCTGTTAATAAAAGAATTTACAGTTTGGTAAAATTGCTGCTAAACAATCATTGGATCACAATCCTTTCAAATCTATAAGAGTGAGCTTGGGTTTCACACAAGCCATTTACTAAAGATATTTTCTTTAGTTTCACCCCGTAAATTTTGATATTTTAGAAAATTCAGTAGTATTCCATCTGTACTGTTAACTTTTCCTAAATGAGATAAAAGTATTTAAAAGGTCTGTTTATAGTTTTTGATATGCATAACCAATTACGTATATGTTCAGAGAAATGCAAGGAGGCATTAGTAATACTTAAATAATCTCACTCTGCTACATAAAGTATATTTTGGGTCAGTGTACTTGGAAACATTATCTTTTTTTGTGACAGTGGATTTGTTGAATACCTGGTGATGATGATAAGGCACATACATGATGTTCCCATGGACACCTGCCCCTGGTGATGATAAGGCACATACATGATGTTCCCATGGACACCTGTCTCTTGTTTCCCTTGGTCCTTTCCCCAAATTACATTAGTCAAGACATTTATTTACCAACCTATGGTTAGTGGTGGCTTCTCTCTTTTTATATTCGTATTAATTGCTTACAGAGCATACCTCATACTAGCAAGTGACGTTACACTACAGGAAGTCTGTACTGCATAGGCTCCTGCCTACCTTTGTTTTGGGAAATTGTTGTAACTACTTAGAAAATAGTCCTTAATATAGTTTGGTTCTTCCTGTTAGTAATATTAATCTTTTCATCTAACTCTAGGCAGCATTAAATACATATGGAAAAGAGTGTATTTATTTTATTCTCCCTCCAGAAGCTTATTGTTTGAACTATATGCACATATAAGATTATTTACAATAATTCACAGGTTCCAGAGATGTTGATGAATAGTCATACTTTTTGATTTCTTCTGTCTTAAAAATGTAAGTGCAGCTTTAGAACGTATTTGGTGAAGTTCTCCTAACATGCTGGGGTCTTAGTGCCATGCTGTAATGGCAGTAAGATGGGATGGGGCTGTGCCTCAGTTGGGACAGTTGGAGCCAGCCATCTCTACTGACTTTAACAAGTGAGGAACTTCTTTTTTATTTAAGTTATTTTCAAATGAAGTTGAAAAAAATGCATTCATCTTGTTTGTTTTTCAAATTATTTGCAGAAATGATTTCTATTATGAGACAAGTATGCACAGAAAAGTGTGGGAAATGACAGCATCCTGAGAGTGTGTATAGTTGATGCCTGTCCGAGCCTCCCTGTGCCTGCGGTCACGGTCACCATTGCACCGTAGTTTGCAACTATCTTTTAAGTTTCATGTTCACAGTGACTAGAACATCGACTGAAATCAGGTGTTTATATTACTGTTACCATAACCACTGGGGTTAGTAATTTTTAAAAAACGGGGTAAATATCTGAGCGACTAACCTAAGTTTATAAATTATATGTGGCAATGTTGCTGTTCTCCAGTTGGGAGTCTCATAGTGATTTCTGTCACTTGACTGTTTCTCAGTGAACATTTAAGGTAGTGACGGGCTGTAGATCTGACTGAGTAATTGGAACACTTTGTGAATATATGGCTTAGTGTTAACAGGAAAATAAAGTATGGTTTTTTCTACTCATTCCCCTCCCTGTAGTGTGTTTTGAAATTGATTATAAAAGAGAAGAATCTCCAAAAGCATCAGTTTGTAGTCTTGCTTTTGTGTTCATTTGGACATCACTGTTGTTGCAGTAACACTGTGAGTTGATTCTTACAGTCGGTAAGATCTCAGTGAAACGGCTTGTGTTTTGATACTGTTTGCATAATTTTGAAAATGCAAGTATACATGAGTAGTATTTTAAAAGTAGCTAGATCCAGAGTGGTGGGGCACATTTTTAATCCTTGGGAGGCAGAGGCAGGTAGTTCTCTGAGTTTAAGGTCAGCCTGGGTTACATGAGATCCTGTCTCAAAAATACAGGGCCGTGGTCTGGAGAGGTGGCTCAGCCATTAAGCACTGGCTGCTTTCCCAGAGTTCAATTCCCAGCACCCACATGGCAGCTTACAACTGTCTGTAACTCCAGTTCCAGGGGATCCAATGCCCTTACACAGGTGCACATGTAGGGAAATACCAATGCAAATAAATAAATCATTAAATATATATATCTAGGACTGGTAGGATAGCTGAGCTGGTAAAAGTGATTGCTGCCAAGCCTGATGACCTGTTTGGTTCCCAGAACCCGGGTGTATGAAGGAGCGATCCAACTCCTGCAAGTTGTCCTCAAACCTCAATGCATGCCATGGTGTCCATGCACCTATATCCCATCTCCCCCCCCCCCCCCCGTCCCATGCAAGTTTTTAAAAAGTGATTAATGATGAAAAGTAAATGTCAGAAAGAAATAAACAATTAGGAATGGAGGGAAGGCTGAGGAGAGGAAAATGGACTCCTGTGGGTTGTTCTCCAACTTCTACACAGACTTTGGCATGCGCTAGCCCCAAAATAAATGAAAGAAAATTTAACCTATTGAAAAGATTATTGAAGAGATAGCTCAGTTGATAAAATACCTCGCTCTGCAGCCATGAGGATGGGAGTTGGATCCCCAGCACCCATGGTATGTATGCCTGCAGTCCTCTAGTGGAGGAGGCAGAACAGACAGACACACTGCATGAACTTGCTGGCAGGTGACCCATACAAACACACACCCCCTCCCACACACACACACTGAAGTGCTTCTGAGGAACATTACCGAGGTGTCCTCTGGCCTTCATGTGCACACACAAGGTTATCAAGCCTGGCTCTGGCAAACATTGATGTTACCAGGAAGTGCGAAGTCACCGTTAACGTGTGCAAGGGAAGTCAGAATGTGTGATTCTGAAGGTTGGATTCTCCTGCTGGGTATGAAGGCTCAATGCCTCTAATCTTGAAATTTGAGAAGCTGAGGCAGGAAGGTAGCTGAAAATCCAAGTTCAACCTGGGCTATATATAGTGTGTTCTAGGCCAGCCTGGCTTACAGAGTGAGAAAAAAAGCTTTGTATACTCTTTTTATATAGACCATATTGGTGGGGCTGGAGAGAGGTAAGAAAGTTAAGAACACTTGTTCTTGGAGAGGACCCAAGTTGATTCCCAGCACCCATTTAGCTCAAAACCATCCAGAGTTCCAGTTCGGAGGGATCTGAGCCCTCTTCCAATCAGCACACATAAGAAAGACAACTCACCCTCCCTCCTCTGGGGAAGCAGCTGGTTTAACCATATATGTTCCCATAAGCAGCACACACTTGGGTGTGTCCATTTTGTTTTAACTGGCTTGAGATGTTAAACTTTCATTTCTAGCTGGGCAGCGGTGGTGCACGCTTTTAATCCTAGCACTCGGGAGGCAGAGCTGGGCAGATCTCTGTGAGTTCGAGGCCAGCCTGGTTTACAGAGTGAGATCCAGGACAGGCACCAAAACTACACAGAGAAACTGTCTCAAAAAACAAACAACAACAACAACAAAAACAAAACAAAAATTTTCATTTCTAGAGCAGTTTCTTGGTTAAATTCTTGGGGGGGGGGTGTTGAGGAATGATTTCATGTAGCCCAGGCTGTCCTTGAGTTCCTTTCATCTGGCCTCCACCTCCCACGTGCTGGGATTGTATGACACCACTATTTAGCAATTTCATGTTTCTCTCTCCCATTCTCAGTTCAATTCTCTCTCTGGTGGGTTGTATTTTTTTTTTTTTTTTTTTTTTTTGTGTGTGTGTGTGTGTGTGTGTGTGTGTGTGTGTGTGTGTGTGAGAGAGAGAGAGAGAGAGAGAGAGAGAGAGAGAGAGAGAGAGAGAGAGAGAAAAGAAATGGTCTCCAGCCCTGGCAGTCTTGGAACTTGCTATTTAGACCACACTGACTTTGAACTTACAGAGATCTGTCTGCCTCTGCCTCCAAGTGCTGGTATGAGAGGCTTACACCACCATGCCCAGCCTTGTCAGTTGAATTCTTAATGACTTAGCATTTTAATGTCTAAATAGAAGTAGAAACCCATGATTGTATTATTATTGACTGTTGTCACATACACAGCTGCTCCCACTTTGCTTTCTGACCCAAAGTCAGCATGCCTAGATTGCATTGTAACCCAGCCAGATGCAGGTCTGAACTCCAGCCTGGTCCGTGGGCATTCCCAGACACTGATAGCAACATTTTAAGTTATTTCCCAAAATAGTGAAAGAAATTGTCCACATGCCTCAAACTGTCAGAGGAACTTTATAATTTGACTCTCCTGCTGTAGACAGACCTCAGTGGAGCATCCATTCTTTCTTGGTGTCTGCCCAGAGGACTGACTGCATGCAGTCTCTTTCCATAAGAAATGCTGTAGACTGGTGGGTGATGGTGTTTTTTGTTTTTTGCATTTTCCTCTTTACTTTGTGGGGCTTGCAACTCAGCTCCCAGATAATCACACAGAGACTTATTCTTTCTTATGAATACCTGGCCTTAGCTTGGCTTGTTTCTAGTAAGCTTTTCTTAAATTATAGCCTCTACCTTTTGCCTCTGGGCATTTACCTTTTCTGTATACCTTTCTTCTTCGTCGTCTTCTTTTTTGTTTTGTTTTTTGTTTTGTGAGACAGAGTTTCTCTGTAGCTTTGGAGGCTGTCCTGGAACTCACTCTGTAGACCAGGCTGGCCTCAAACTCACAGAGATTCACCTGCCTCTTCTGCCTCCCGAGTGCTGGGATTACAGGCGTGCACCACCACCGCCCGGCCCTTTTTTTTACTTCTTATTCTGTGGCTTGCTGTGTAGCTGGGTGGCTGGCCCCTGGTGTCCCATCCCCCCTCCCCAGATCTTCTCTTCCTAGATTTCTCCTCCTATTTATCCTCTCTGCCTACCAGCCCCGCCTATTCTTTCTCCTGCCTACCTATTGGCCATTCATTTCTTTATTAGACCAATCAGGTGTTTTAGACAGGCAAAGTAACACAGCTTCACAGAGTTAAACAGAGGCAACAAAAAAGAACGCAACACATCTTTGCATCATTAAACAAGTGTTCCAGAGCATAAACAAATGTAACACATCTTCAACTAATATTCCACAACAGGTGGGCCTGGCATTGTGGAATCCCAATTGACCTCAGCTCAGAATGGTTTGGGCATTCCCAGTTCAGTGAGAAGAAACAAACTTTGAAGTCTACAACTTGATGATTGTAGGTGCATTGTAGGTTAACAGGCTTCCAGAGCATATTCATCTCATGTGTCTGGAACTTTGTCTATTGATGAGTAACTGCACAGTTCCCCTTCTCTGGCTCTTGGTAACTGCTGTTCTGCTCTGAGTCTATCCAGTTTTAGATACCTCATACCAGAGCAAGGTGTCTTGTAGACAGAAGTTTCTGTCCTACCAGCAACACCCAGCAGCCGCTTCCCGAATGACCACACAGGTTTACATTAATTATAAATGCTTGGCCGTAGCTCAGGCTTATTACTAACTAGCTAGCACTTACACTTAACAATTCTTATCTAGTGACTTGGCACCTTTTCTCAGTGCAGCGTTCTCATCTTGCTTCCTGTGCATCTGGCTGGTGACTCCTGACTCCGCCCTTCCTCTTACCAGCTTTTATTAAACAGATTTGAGTGACAGAGCTTTACATGTACAAGAGGATGATTCCACAGCAGTGTCTCTCGTGGTGAAATCATGCAGCAGTTGGGACTAGTTCATTTCAGTCAGCATTGTATCCTTGAGGCTCATCCGTGTTACTGTACACTGGGGATCCCCCCTCTTTTCCCTTTAGTCCCCCCCCCACTTTATTTTTATGTGTCTGGGTATTTTGTGTGCACGCAGGGCCTGTGAAGGCCAGAAGAGGGTGCCCAGTCCCTTGGCCTGGAGTTAGGGGTGGTTGGTTGTTAGAAACCGTGTGAGTGTGTGAACACAACCCAGTCTTCTGGAAGAGCAGCCAGTTCTGTAAACTTCTGAGCCTTCTCTCCAGTCCCTTTCTTCAAGATCTTCATTTCAAGGTTCCCCCCACCCCAGATTTATTCATTTATTATCTATCTATCTACCTATCTATCTATCATCTATCTATCTATCATCTATTTATCTATATCATCCATCTATCTATCTATCATCTATCTATCTATCTATCTATTTAATTAGGGTTTTGCCTGCATGATTTTTTTCTATATCATCCATCTATCTATCTATCTATATCATCTATCTATTTATTTATTTAATTGGGGGTTTTGCCTGCATGATGTGTGTGTGAGGATGCCAGATACCCTGAACTGGTGTTACAGACAGTTGTGAGCCGTCATGTGAGTGCTGAGAATTGAACCCAGGTCCTTTAGAAGAGCAACCAGTGCTCTTAACCACTGAGCTATCTCTCCAGTCGCCCATTTCAGTTATTTTATTTTATTTTACAAAAATGCCAGAGTGGGAATGTTGAATCCTGTGACTCTTCTATTTTAAAAAAAAAGTTTTTTTTGGTAGTCTTTCGGACACAGGGTTTCTCTACGTAACCCTGGCTGTCCTGAACTCACTTTGTAGACGAGACTGGCCCTTCTGCCTACTGAGTGCTAGGATTCTACTAATACCTGGCTCTATCTTTAACTTTTGAGGCATCTCCATACTGTTTTCATAGATACTAGAGTGTTGTGCACCACCCCACCACCCCAAGCTGGGCAGAGCTCCAATGTCTCCACATCATCTCCATTCTGGGGATAGCAGCCACCCCGGCATTTCCCTGATGACATTGAACGATTTTTCACATGCCTGTTGGTTGTTTCTATGTTGTCTTTAGATAAATTCTCTTCAACTCCTTAGCTTAAAAAACAGACAAACAAACCCAAAACAAAAACAAAAACAACTATTGGGTTATAGACAAATGTCTACTTATCTATTTTGGAGATTAACTTTTTATCAGCTGTGTGGGTTTGCAAATATTTTTTTGCCATTCTGTGGGTTGGCTTTTTATCCTCCTTTGCTGTCCAGAAGTCTTTTTTACAAAATAAAAAAAAGTTTTTGTGGGGCTAGAGAACTGACTCAGAACACTGATTGCTCTTTCAGAGGACCTGGGTTTGATTCCCAGCACCCACATGATGACTCATAACTATCCATAGCTGCAGTCCCAGGGAACCCAACACCCTCTTCTGGACTATGTGGGCACCAGGCACGCATGTGGGGCACTGACACACGTGCCGACAAAACACCCAAATACACACAAAGTAAGTCTTTAGACAAAAAGTACTAGTTTGTGTGGGTGGATGGATGTGTGCCACTGTGCACATGGGCAGTTCAGAAACAACTTTTGGGAGTAGTTCTCTCCTACTGTGAGGGTCCTGGGATCAGAACTCAGGTCACCAGGCTTGGCAGCAAGCACCATTACTGACTGAATCCCCAGATTTGCCTGTTTGGGAGGAATTGAACCTAAAACAGAAGTCAGTACGGAGTGGTGGCTCATTCCTGTAGTCCAGCTACTTGGGAGTCTGGGAGTCTGAGACTAGCTTTAGCAGCGTGGGGAGACCTCACCTTGTCTCAGAAAAAACAAAACAAACAAGAAACCCAAGCAGGCATTCACTTGTGTGTTGGTAACTTTTAGTGTAGCTAAAAGGACTTAGTTCTGCTGGTATTCAGAAATCCTAATGGCAGAATAAGGAAATTCTCTCTCTCTTTCTCTCTCTCTCTCTCTCTCTCTCTCTCTCTCTCTCTCTCTGTGTGTGTGTGTGTGTGTGTGTGTGTGTGTGTGAATTTTTCTCTTTGTTTTTTGGAGATAGGATTTCTGTGTGTCACTCTAGCTGTTCTGGATCTCGCTCTGTAAACCAGGCTGGTCTTGAACTCACAGAGATCTGCCTGCCTCTGCCTCTTGCCTGCTGGGATTAAAGGCATGAGCCACTACTTCCTGAATGCGCAGAACCCTGATTGTGGTGGTATTGTGTCCCCCAAAATATTGTGCACCCTAATAAACTTATCTGGGGTCAGAGAACAGAACAGCCACTAGATACAGTGGCCAGAATATAGTGGCACACACGCCTTTAATCCTAGCATTCCAAAGGCGGAGATCTGTCGGGATCTCTGTAAATTCAAAGCCACACTGGAAACAGTCAGGCATGATGTCAGGGAGTGATGGCAGGAAGCAGAAAGGTATATAAGGCATGAGGACCAGGAACTAGAGCTGGTTAAGCTTTTAGGCTTTTAGCACAGTTCAGCTGAGATTCATTCTGGATGAGGACTCAGAGGCTTCCAGTCTGAGGAAACAGGATCAGCTGAGGAACTGGCGAGGTGAGGTGGCTGTGGCTTGTGCTGCTTATCTGATCTTCCAGCATTCACCCCAATAACTGGCGCCTTGGGTTTGTTTTTATTTAAAAGACTCTTTAAGATTCATGCTACATCTGATTCAATCATGATACAGCACCATGTAAATTGGGTTAGAATAACCTCAGTTTTTTTTTTTTTTTTTTTTTTTTTTTCAAGACAGGGTTTCTCTGTAGCTTTCGAGGCTGGCCTCGAACCCACAGAGACTCACCTGCCTCTGCCTCTGGAGTGCTGGGATTACCGGCGTGCGCCACCACCGCCTGGCATAACCTCAGTATTTAGGAAGTGGATCACAAGGATCAACGGTTCAAAGTCATCCTCATCTAGGCCAGCCTGGGCTACAGGAGACACTATCTCAAAAAAAGTGAAATAAAAATGGAGAGCCGAGTGGTGGTGGCTCGTGCCTCAGCCCCTCCAGCCTCCCTCCTCTCATCGTTGTGAAAATTATTTTATTTATCTGCTTATTATTTGAGACAGGGCCACACTGTCTGTAGCCCTGGCTGGACTGGAACGCCCCGGTACAGACCAAGCTGCCTTGCACAGGCAGCAGAACTGGATCTGCAGATCCGTGGACTCGGTGGGGTTCCACACTGAGAATGCAGGGTCTGACCTCACCTCTCTCAGTAGTGCAAAGACAAATCAAGGTGACCTCAAATCTTAAACAGCCCCAGCTAATTTGCAGTTCTACCAGATGCTGCAATCCCAACAGGAAACAACACGATCTCCAGTTGGACCCTGTGTGTTCCTTGAGGCCAAAGTGTAACATTCAGTCGCTCTGAGTCGGGAGTGGGTGAGTTTGGCGGCGGCGGCGGCGGCGGCGGCGGTCGGTCCAGCAGAGTGAAGTGCGCTAGGGTGTCCAGGACTTCCGAAGCTCCTGATTTGCTTCCAGGGCCTATCCGAATCATACTGTGATTCTGGCTGATTATAAACAGCTCCATTCTCTTGCTTACAATTCTAAATTAAAAATAGTCCAGTCCTCAACTGGCGGTACTCCCATCTGCCTTGAGCTCCCACTGGCTGGTTTCTAAGTGTGCCAGAAGCTTCACAATGCAGTCATTCTTCCCTGAGCTTCCTACACAGGCAAGCCCTAACTGGGTGATTCCTTAAGTTGGACCCAAATGTGCTTCTGAGTCAGAGCTGGGCATGGAAGTTGTTCATCACTTGGCCTTCTGTTTATGCCTCAAGTGATTTCATATGAAGATGAAGCCTCAGTTCACCGCCCCAAAGAAATCCAGTCTGTAATGGTCCAGATCCGACGGAGGGAATGAATCAGCCATTGTAATTTCAGTGCGGGAGCATTGTATTCTATGAATGATTTCTCACGGTAGAAGCTTTTCCCTCGGTAAGAACGTATTTGCATCCGTCAGGATAGGTAAATGAATGCAGAACATCTTAAAGACCACATTTGTGACTTCAGAACCAAATCTGAAAATAAGTGTCAGAGAACAGCTATGCAAACCCCAGGGCAGTCTCGAAGCTGCCACTGTGACTCCCGGGCGAGAAATAGAACATGGTGTTTGTGACATCCAAAGGATACAGTAGGGTCACGTGTGATGGTGAGTGCCCATTATCCCTGCGTTTGAGAACAAAGTGGAATGCTCTCAAGTTCAAGTCCGTGAGACCCTTTTTTAAAAAGAACAGTGACTCAGTGGCTAATGGCGCCTGTGGCCAAGCCTGGTGACCTGAGTTCAATCCCTAAGATTCATATGATGGGAGAAGAGAACTGACTCCAGGGCCTTGTCTTCTGACTCCCATGCACACGCATGCACACACATGCACGCACATGCATGCACACACATGCACACACACGCATGCACACACATGCACGCACACACTCACAAAATAAATACAGTTATTAAAAAGCAAGAAGAAGAAGGGCTAGAGAGACGGCTCAGAGAGTTTAGGAATGCCTGCTTCTCTTCCAGAGGAAGTTTCCAGTAAACACTTCAGGTGACTCACATCCACCCGCGACGCCAGCTCCGGGGGTCTGATGCCCTCTTCTGGACTCTGTGGGTGCCTGTGCACACATGTGCACACAACCCTACCACCACCACCCCAAGAAAGGCATGTGGAGGGAGGGCATACACATGACATGGGCACACATGTAGCGGTCAGAGGTTAACTTGCAAGAGTCGATTCTTTCTTCCATGTAAGTCTTGGGAATTGAACTCAGGCCATCAGGCTTGGTGGCAAGGGCCTTTACCCACCGAGTCATCCCAAAGGCTCTGATTCCTTCCTCCTTCCCTCCTTCCCTCCCTCCCTTCCTTTCTCTAAGTCTTGTTGATTTTGAACTAGAGGCATCAGCCCCCTACAGCCCCACCCACCCCATCAGATTAGTTACTTATGTCCATAAAGTTAAGAGGTTTCACTGAATGGCGTGTAAGTTGTATTTTACAATGGTAGCTTATGTTGGTATCTCATGCGAAGATATAAAGAAGCTGTAGTTCTCAGCAATAATCTGTAATAAAGCCTTTTCAGGGCTGGGGCTGTAGCTCAAGGCAGTATTTACCTAGCGTGAGCAATGCCCTGGGTTAGGTCCTTCTCTCCCCAGAAAGCCCTTGTTGGAATCCTAGCATGCAAGAGGTTTGTGTCTGAGGCCAGCCCAGGCTACCTAGTGAGACCCTGTCTTGATAAACAAAACAAAGGCATTTTCCAGCCTGGTGCTGCATTTGCCTGGAGGGCCTCTGGTTCTGTCTGCTCAGAAAGCTGGGAAGGAAGGAGGTTAGTTAAGCCAGCAACACTGGGAGACACTGACTCAAGTCAAAGGCTTTCCATGGATGTATTCACAGCTTGACTATCGAAAAGTCAGTGAAGATTTTCCTGCAGTGTTTTGTTTTTAGGAAGGTCTTACTATGTAACTCTGGCTGTCCTGGAACTCCATGTATAGAGCAGACTGGCCTTAAACTCTTAGAGATCCATTTGCCTCAGCCTCCCAAGTGCTGGGATGAAAGCTGTGTGCTGCCATGCCTGGCGTTTTTGGGTTTGTTTTTTTGAAGACAGTCTCCCACTGCAGCCCAGGCTGCCTTGAATTTGAGGCAATCCTTCCTTAACCTCTCATGTACTGGATTACAGGCTAGCACCCCCACACTTGGCTTAATATTGTATTTATGTGTGGTTATTTTGTATAATTGAACACAGTTAAATATGTTAATACAATATGATTTCAAGTCATTAACAGCGATTGGAGGAGTCGGGAGGAGAGGTGGTTTTCCTTTGTTTCTTCCTTTCTTCCCTTCCTCTAACCCCCCATTCCCTTCCTCCTTTTTTCCTCTTCTTTTTCTGAGTGAGGCCTCTGCTATGTAGCCTATGCTGGCTTTGAACATCAGAACTTCTTGCCTCACCACCAGAGCACAAGGGGTATAGGCATTTACCTGGCTGAAGAGGTTTTTCAAGCACTGTTCTAGAGCACTGGTTGTCAACCTTCCTAATGCTGTGACCCTTTAACACAGTCCCTCATGTGGATCACCCAGCCACACAATTATTTTCATTGCTCCTTCATAACTGTAATTTTCATACTGTTATGAATTATAATAGACATATCTGTGTTTTCCAATGCTATTTGGGGGGTTGTGACCCAAGGTTGAGAATCACTGCTTTAGAGCATGGGAAATTCAGTTGCTAGACATCGGTCTGGGAATTTTGCATGGAATGAACGGGGTTTGCTGCTTCTGAATAAGATGTCAACTTTCAGGGCAGGGGAGAGACTGAGTCATTATTTTAACTGAATACCAGTTCTCAGATATGGAGACACCGTGGTAAGAAGGGTATCAGTCCAGAAGCCAACAGGACAGTAGAATAGTGATACCTCTGGAAGTTCTTTTATTGTACAGGATAGTTTTAGCTATCCTGGGTTTTTTGGTTTTCCATATGAAGTTGAGTGTTGTTCTTTCAAGGTCTGTAAAGAATTGTGTTGGTAATTTGATGGGGATTGCATTGAATCTGTAGATTGCTTTTGGTAAGATTGCCATTTTTACTGTGTTAATCCTGCCTATCCAAGAGCATGGGAGGTCTTTCCATCTTCTATCTTCTTCAGTGTCTTTCTTCAAAGTTTTAAAGTTCTTGTTATACAGGTCTTTCAATTTTTTGTTGGAGTTAATTATTTGAGGCTATTGTGATTCCCTGATTTCTTTCTCATTTATCGTTTGTATATAAGAAAGCTACTGTTTTTTTTTTTTGTTGTTGTTGTTGTTGTTTTTGTTTTTTTTTTAGTTAATTTTATACCTAGCCATTTGACTAAAGGTGTTTATCAGCTGTAGGAGTTCCCTGGTAGATTTTTTTTTTTTTGGTTGCTTATGTATACTATCATATCATCAGTGTATACGTCACCTCTTCCTTTCCAATTTCTGTCCTTTTGATCTCCTTTAGTTGTCTTATTGCTCCAGCTAGAACTTCAAAAAATACATTGAATAGATGTGGAGAGAATGGACAGCCTTGTTGTGTTCCTGATTTTAGTGGAATCGCTTTCAGTTTCTCTCCATTTAATTTGGTGTTGGCTTTCGGCTTGCGGTATATTGCTTTTCTTATGTTTAGGTATGTTCCTTGTATCCCTGATCTCTCCAATACCTTTATCACGAAGGGGTGTTGGATTTTGTCAAAGGATTGTTCAGCATCTAATGAGATGATCATGTGTTTTTTTCTTTCAGTTTGTTTATTTGGTGGATTACTTTGACAGATTTTCGCATGTTAAACCATCCCTGGTGGCTCACAACTTTAATCCCAGCACTGGAGAGGCAGAAGCAGGCAGATCTCTATGATTCTGAGACCAGCCTGGTCCACAGAGTGAGTTCTGAGCCAGTCAGAGCTACATAGTGAGACTCTGTCACAAAACAAAAGAAAAACAACCAAACAAACAAAAAAAGAATTGAGGGACTGGAGAGAGGGCTTATCAGTTAAGAATACTGGCTGCTCTTCCACAGGATCCGGATTCAATTCCCAGCAACCACATGGCAGTTCACAAATGTCTGTAACTCCAGTTCCAAAGGATCTGGCACCCTCACACAGACATATAGGCAGGCAAAAATGTCAATATACATAAAAATAAATTTAAAAAAAAGCAAAAAAGAAAGAATGAATTAGACTCTGTTACATACATTGATCATAACATATTCTTTGAAGTTCCTTTAAAATGAGATAAGCTAAACAAATTGTTTACAAAATTAATGACATTCTAATGAATATGGCACATTTTCTTAAAAAAGGAGGTTTCACTCTGCAGCCCAGATTGACCTGGAATTCATTATCCCTCCAGTTCGGCCTCCTTCTATTTGGGATTACAGGCCTAGGCCACTATGTCCATTTAAAAAAACTTGGCATGTGGTGTGATTTTTCTGTTTTGATTTGCGAGAGAGCATTTCATGTAGCACAGTCTGGTCTTGAACTCTCTGTAGGGAAGGTTAATCTTGAACTCCACATACTTCTGGTTTCATTACCAAAGTAGTTGGATAACAGGTGTGAGCCATTGTGCCCAGCTTCCTTCCTTCCTTCCTTCCTTCCTTCCTTCCTTCCTTCCTTCCTTCCTTCCTTCCTTTCTTATTGCATAGAGTCTCTATAGTCTGGATTAGATTAAAAGCAATGGCTGCCAGGTGGTGGTGGCGCACGCCTTTAATCCCAACACTCCGGAGGCAGAGGCAGGCAGATCTCTGTGGGTTCGAGGCCAGCCTGGTCTATGGAGTGAGTTCCAGGACAGGCTCCAAAGCTGCAGAGAAACCTGTCTTGAAAAAAAAAAGGAGAAGAAGAAGAAAAGAAAGGAATCCCAACACTTGGGAGATGCAGGTGGGAAGATTGGCAGTTCAAAAATAAAAGCAATGGCTGTTTATCTGATTTACTTCATGTGTTTTTGTGTGTATGGAAGTCTGAGGACAGCTTGCAAAAGTCAGTTCTCTGCTTGCACTACGTGGGTCCCGTGAACTGAACTCAGGCCGTCAAGCTTGCTGACGCCTTTCCCTGCTGAGCCATCCTGTTGACCCTTAAAGCAAATTAGAAAAGCAAGTGTGCAAGCCTTGTGTGATGGAGCACTCCCATTGTTCCAGAAATCTGGAAGCTGAGCAGGAGGATTGTAAGTTTAAGGATACCCTGGGCTAAGAAGCAAGATCCCGAGTTTAATTTAAAAGTAACAAAGTGTGTTTGTACAGTTCTCTTTTTAAGATAGGGTTCCACTAAGTAGACCAGGCTACCTCCCAATTCACAGAGATCTGCCTCCCTTGGTCTTCTGAGTTCTGGGACTAAAGGCATGAGCCTCTCTGCCTAGCTGCTTGTACAAATTTTTAAAAAATGTAAAAGTAATTGACACATTCCTAAGTTTTCCTTCAGTTATATGTAAATTTCTATCTTTCTGTTCCTTTTTTTTTTTTTTTTTTTTTTTAAAGACAAGGCTATGTAGCCCAGGCTGGACAGCCTTGAATTTAGCAAATAATAAAAGATAACCTTGGATTCCTGAATCCCCGTCTTTGCTTTTGGAGTTCTGGGATTACAGATATGCCACCAATTACACCTGGGTCTTTTTCTTTTCTTTTTTTGAGATAGGGACCTATGTAGTTTAGGCTGGCCCCTAACTTGCTATGTAGCAGAGGATGACCTTAAACTTAGGATCTTGCCATCACTTACTTTCCCAGTGCTTTAGAATGCCTGCCCACAACCCCCAAGACAGGGTTTCTCTGAGTAGCTCTGCTTGTCCTGGAACTCTCTCTGTAGACCAGGCTGGCCTCGAACTCATAGATCTACGTGCCTCTGCCTCTCGAGTGCTGGGATTAAAGGTGTGTGCCACCACCACCTGGTCTATTTATTCTTACTTTTTGTCCTCTCCCGCCCTCCATTTCCATGGCCCACACTGCTTGCTGCACGTTCTGTTCTTAATGCTTCGGATCGTGTCTGTACACCAACAGAAGTATAAAAGCCTCTCTCCCACAACATTGTCTTTCTATGCATGTCCCTATGTTTCAGAGTTTCAGGGCACGTTGCAGAGTTTTGAAGTAATGAATGCTTTCCTCAGAAGTCCACCAACTGGTCATTATAGCACAGACAAGCCTCACAAACCAAAACAACAACGAAAGGCGTGGCTCCTCCTGTGTCTGCTTCCTGAGTGTTCAGATTCAGATGCCCTACCTACCAATCTGGATCTATAACACGGGTTCATCTAAAAAAGAAGGCAACCCACACACACACAGCACTGACAGATATGTGTACAGAGAAGTCCAAGCAACATGCCCTGTGTACAGTCAGGCTTCAACACAACAGATGTGCGGTCCTTTTTGTGATGTCACAGAAACTCATGGAGAGCGGCTTAGTTTGCGTACACTATATATTTGATAGCACATAATATGTATCTGCCCTATATGTATGTACAACATATGAAAGCCAGGTATGGTGGCATAAGACCTGTAATCTCAGCACTAAGGAAGCTGAGGCAGGAGGATTGCTATGAGTTCCAGAGCTACATGTAGCAAGACCCTGTCTCAAAAAACAAAGGGCAGGCCAGGGGGTGGTGGCACACACCTTTAATCCCAGGACTTGGGCTGCAGAAGCAGGCAGATCTGTGAGTGCCAGGGCTACACAGAGAAACCCTGTTTCAACACTGCCCCCCTCCCCCACCAAAAAAAAAAAGAACAAACAAAACCAAGCAAAGCAAAACAAAATATGGAAGTATTTGTGTTCAATAAGACAATAGCTTAATAACAATTATTTTATTATTCAAATGACTCACAATGTCCACATCAAGCCAATAAAAATATATAATATGTGAGTTGCTTAATGGCCTAGTCGACTGTAATTCTTTTGGAGGTCAGCCTTTCATGCGTAAATGAAAGTCCCTGGGACTCTAGAAGATTAATCTTTATCAGGTAGAGACTGGTGTAAGGTAAAGACCCTCCTGGTGGTGGGCACGGAATAGGTCAGTGCCCCGCACACACATCTTGGGGGCTCTGAACCCCTCTTCACTCCAGCAGAATTGAGAATTCTGGGTTGCAATATTTTCCAGGTTTAACATGTCAAGACACAAACACAATTTAGACCTAACAGTTGTAAAAGGCACACTTCCATTTGAAGTTGGTATTTGTCCTCTTCAATGGTATTTATATTTAAAGAAAGAAAGTTAAATTTTGTTTTTGTTTTTTGGAGACAGGGTCTCACTGTGTAGCTGTCCTAGGACTCACAGAGATCTTCCTGCCTCTGCCTACCAAGTGCCGGATGAAAGGTGTGCCAATGTGCTTGGCATAAATGGAAATGCTTTCGTCTACTATGGCTTTTAAACACTGAGATTGTGGGCTCTCTTTCAGCTGACATTTTAAAAACTTAGTTTTATTATTTGTGTTCACACGCGTGGGTGCGCACGGGCACGACAGCCCAAGTGCTACGGCATGCTTGTGGAGGTCAGAGGGCAACGTTGTAGAGCTGGTTCTTTCTACCTTTGTATGGGTTCCAGAGATTGAACTCAGGTCACCAGGCACCCTGGCTGAGCCATCTTGCCAGCCCTCAACGGTTTTAAGACATTCGTCCTGTTTAGTGTTACCGGTAGGCTATTGGGATCAATGATGCCAAAGTTAATAATTCGTTGCAGGACTGGCCGTGTGGTGGCCCTGAAAGAAAAAACAAGCCCCACAGTGGTGGCCCACGCCTTTAATCCCAGCACTCAGGAGGCAGAGGCAGGCAGATCTCTGTGAGTTCAAGGCCAGCCTGGTCTATAGAATGAGTTCCAGGACAGCCAGAGCTACATAGAGAAACCCTGTCTGGAAAAATACAAAACAAAACAAAACAAAAAACAACCCAGAACAACAAACAAACAAACACATAAAAACTTTTTGGAAGACTATTTTGACAAATAGGGGCTTGGTTTGTAGGTATATGCCTTAGTCAGAAACAACAGTTAAACTGATGGTTACAGACAAGGAATAGCTAGTCTGTGAGCGAGGGACAGAGATGGGGAGAGGATATTTTTGAGTTTAAGCGAGGCTGTAGCTTTCTGAGAAGGCTCTAATTGGTTGAAACAAATTATTTGGATAGTCAGTCTTTTTAACAGGCACAAGGAGAAATCCTGATTTGTCCATTCATGAGGAAGTGGAGCCAGGTTGTTGCTTAATGGCCAGTTGGGACATCTGTTTGCACAGGTGTTTCAGATGAGAGAAATGTAAGCATGGTTTTAGATTGATAAATAATCGGTTATTCTTCCTTGTCTGGGAGATTGAGACCAAGTTTACCTAGATTAGAGGAAGGCAGGCTGGAGAGATGGCTCAGCCGTTAAAGGCTAGGCTCAAGACCAAAACAGATTAGGGGAAGGCTGAGCCTGGGCAGCGGGCAGTCATTTTAATAACTATTTACATGGCTTCCCACAGCTTCCCTTGGCAGCTCACATGCAGGTGACCTGCGTCACGCCCTCTTCCTGGTCAAACTGTCCGTCATCCAGTTCCCGGAGGACGCTGTCGCTGCTGCTGAACCCCAAAAAGCTGTCGCTCTGGGCCGGCCGCTCCTCCTTGGTCCAGCACTCTCTGGAGGGGGAGAGAGGGCCCTCCTCAAGCGGGGCACGGCCATCTGCGGGTTGGGACGCGCTGGTGTCCAGGCCCAGGCTCCTGCTGCTGCCGACCCTGTTCCTGTCCTCACCCTTCAGCAGCCGGCTAGCTTTCCTCTGAAAAGGAGGGAAGAGATGGTCAGTGCCCTGCGCCCCTGCTCTGGTTCTCCGTCTGAAACCCCCCTTCCTCCCAACCCCCCTCTCTGGCATCCAGCTCACTGCAGCAGCTGGGGTGCGCCTCAGAGCCCTGCTTATCTTGCTCAAGGTCCTGGTTCCTTCCTCACCACCTGGTAGGGAGATCTGCTTATCTCCAAGGTCCAGCTCAGAGCCCTGCTCCTCTCTCGGCCTATCTTGCGAATCTGCTCTTGGCTTGTCCTTCTCAGGGGCGGGTGGGTTGTGGGCACATTTCTCAGGAGAGAAATGAGTTAAGTTTGTACTCGGGAACAAAGCCAGCAAGAAACTTAGTGTTTTTCTTGTTGGTTACAGTTGGGGTCTAAACAGCAGAAAATAGGCTTTAGTGGGTTCCTTGTCCAGACAGAGTTATTGCTGGGCAGTGTGATCCAGCCCATTCACCAGACTGACAACCTGTGGGTGCCTGGTTAGTAAATATTTACTGAAGGCTGGCAATGTCCTTGGTTCAGGTGGCAGTTGAATAAGAATGGCCCCATCGGCTCATATATTTGATTTGAATGCTTAGTCTCTAAGGAGTGGTACTCTTTGAAAAGATTAGAAGGAGTGGCCTTGTTGGAGGAAGTGTGTCACTGTGGGAGGGCTTTGAGATCTCAGAAGCCCATGCCAAGCCCAGTCTGTCTGTCTGTCTGTCTGTCTGTCTGTCTGTCTCTCTCTCTCTCTCTCTCTCTCTCTCTCTCAGCCTGCATATCAGGATACAGCTCTCAGTTCTGCTCCATGTATGTAGCCATGCTCCTACCATGATAATGGAGTACCCCCCTAGAACTTTAAGCAAGGCTCCCATTAAATGCTTTCTTTTCAGGCCGGGCGGTGGTGGCACACGCCTTTAATCCCAGCACTCGGGAGGCAGAACCAGGCGGATCTCTGTGAGTTTGAGGCCAGCCTGGTCTACAGCTAGAGATCCAGGACAGGCACCGAAACTACATGGAGAAACCCTGTCTCAAAAAACTAGAAAACTAACTAAATAAATGCTTTCTTTTCTAAGAGTTGCCTTGGTCATGGTGTCTCTTCCCAGCAAAAGAACACGACCGAGACAGCACAGTTCATGATGATGTCTCTGCCATGTAAACTGAGGTCAAAACCTGATCTCTAAGTGACGGAGGACCTGGAAGGATTCAGGCCCAGCATGTGATGTCCAGGCTGCTATGGGTCTGCTTAACAAGCATGGCTAATGTGTCACATGTGATCACATAACCTCAGCTCTGTACAGCTGAGTAAGGATTTAAAAACCAAACTAGTAATCACAGTATTCTTTCCATTTACAAAGAAAGGGTTTGTTTACCCAACATTCATTTCAACGTTAGTTGGGAACTAAGATTATTTATTACTGTGTGAAGTTATGAAACTCTTAGGAAAAAACTGGCCTCATCGGCTGGTCTTACAACAGTTTCTTGCTCCCATCTCTACTGGCTCACCTTTGCCCTCACCAAATGCAAACATCAGATCATCAACCCTTGTCCTTTATTCCTGCTGAGTGAGTCCTGGCAGTGGGCCTGAAAGGTTCTCTCAGGCGCCAGATTTGAGAAAAGTGCCCCAGTCAGTGGGGGCTTCCTCAAGCCCAAGCTAGCAGGGGCCTTTCCCACAGGCACAAAGATCCTGGCTTGTGCTCAGCCGTCCACTCTGACTCACACAGGGAATCCCCGGAGCCCTTGATTGTAGTAGCACAAAGGTGCCTTTTATTGTATTCCGATAACGGGCCAACTCTCATTGCAATGAAAATTTCCTTAATAAAAACGGAATACTCCTTGGAATAAGCCAGCCATAGTAATATACTTTTAGATAATCGTTAATAAGTCAACGGCTAACACTGTATCCTAAAAGATTTCAGAACACACACCTTTACTTTTCAGGAGACTATGGGGTTTGATTAACATGTCTTTCACAATGATATTGCCTTTCCCACACAACCTCACCCCACATGAAATGTTTTTACAATCAGCCAATTTGTGATGTCCTAATAACTCAGAATGGTGGAGTCTGGAACCCATCCCATCCTGGGAGACCATTCATTTCAGCCCCTCACTTTTCAGGGGTCTCCCATGGAGGGATAAGGTCCCACACTGGCACTGGAGCCATCTGCCTGCTGTGCTCACAGTATATTCATCACATTTATAAAACAAGAGTAGATCAGTCACGCAAGGCCATGTTCCCTACATAAAATATTCTTTGTGTTATAGAAACACACACACACACACACACACACACACACACACACACACAAAAAAAAAAAAAAAAAAAACAAAACCTGATAGAACAAAGGAAAAAAGAAACTCATCTATAATACTATCTCCAAAGAATACTACTGTCAGAACCTTGACATCCTGCCTCCCTCCCTCCCTCCCTCCCTCTTTTTGCATATAAGTGGTACATGAAAACACAATACAAGCTTTTCTGACCTTTGGCCTCCTGGCTGCTGCACCTGGTTCCCCTCTCTCTGCCCATCCCCCCCACCCCCCATGGCCCAGCTCAGTCTGGTCATGTCCACTCTGGACTCTCCCAGGCATCCTTGCCCTGACTATGCTCTTCCTTTTACTTATAATAAACTTCCTCCTCCACCATACCTAGGAGCAGCCGTGTCCTATTTCCTTTCCTCTTTATTCTCTCTCTCTCTCTCTCTCTCTCTCTCTCTCTCTCTCTCTCTCTCTCTCTTTGGTTTTTTCGAGACAGAGTTTCTCTGTGTATCTTTGCGCCTTTCCTGGAACCCATTTTGGAGACAAGGCTGGCCTCAAACTCATGAAGATTCTCCTGCCTCTGCCTCCCGAGTGCTGGGATTAAGGGCGCACGCCACCACCGCCCGCCTATTCTTTCTTTTTTTCATTCATCTGGTGCCAAAACATGGGGGTGGCTTAAATGCGTCCCCTCTGAACCCAGCCGCTGGTCTGACTCTCCGAAGGTATATGTGGATCATTGGCTTCTGCTGGCTTCCGCCACCCACCAAATTTGATTCTAGGGCCCAGTCTTCAGCTGTTTCTTCTCTCCACCTTAACTAACCATCCACCGTTCCTTGCCTACTCAGTGAGTGGCCTCTTTCCCTGCTACGCCCTTTTGGGCCACTCACCACATGGTCATCTCCTTTCTATACCCCTTTTGGGCCGCCTGCTATGTGGGCATCTCCCTACTTTGCCTGTCGGACTGCCCATCACTTGGGCATCTCCCCGCTGTGCCCTTTGGGCTGCTTACCACGTGGGCAGTTTTACTTACCGAGACACTTGCACCTCTCCGGCTGTTTTCTCCTCTACCTGCTCTAACCATTTGTCTCTCCCCTTCTACTGGGTAAGTACCACTACGGAGCTCCTGCTGTGTCTACTTTTACTATGAAGGTCACACTGGTGTGCCAGGAACCCTCCCCCATCGTGTGGAAAGGGACTCGTCTCCTCTGGGATTTTTGGACATTTCTCTCTGCTAAGTCTCTCGGTCCCCTTGGGGATGCCCTGGATTGAAATTCTTGTCACCACGACACTTAAGGCCTCTGCTCCCTCAGACTCCTCTCGGCTCCTCCCTGAACTTCCTCACCTTCCCCTAGGAGCTGCCCACATGCTCCTGGATCTGCGACCCTTTCCTTCCCTCTTTTCCCTTGGAGTTGCCTGTTCCATCTCTCCTTGGTTACCTGTTCCGTCTCTCCTTGGTTACCTGTGCCGTCTCTCCTTGGTTACCTGTGCCGTCTCTCCTTGGTTACCTGTGCCGTCTCTCCTTGGTTACCTGTTCCGTCTCTCCTTAGAGTTACCTGTTCCATCTCTCCTTGGAGTTGCCTGTTCCGTCTCCTTGGTTACCTGTGCCGTCTCTCCTTGGTTACCTGTTCCGTCTCTCCTTGGTTACCTGTTCCGTCTCTCCTTGGTTACCTGTTCCATCTCTCCTTGGAGTTGCCTGTTCCGTCTCCTTGGTTACCTGTTCCGTCTCTCCTTGGAGTTGCCTGTTCCGTCTCCTTGGTTACCTGTGCCGTCTCTCCTTGGTTACCTGTTCCGTCTCTCCTTGGTTACCTGTGCCGTCTCTCCTTGGTTACCTGTTCCGTCTCTCCTTGGTTACCTGTTCCATCTCTCCTTAGTTACCTGTGCTGTCTGTCCTTGGTTACCTGTGCTGTCTCTCCTTGGTTACCTGTGCTGTCTCTCCTTGGTTACCTGCTCCGTCTCTCCTAGCGCCCTCCGGGGTCGACACTTCGTGAGTTTCCTCGTCTCCCCATAGGAGCCGCCTGCTAAGTCTCGAAGCTTCTCTATGTCCTGGTGGCTTTGGTGATGCTGTGACCTCTCTTTGGTGGAGTTCCTGCGTGTTCTTCCGTGTCCCTTATGGCTACATCATTCCCTGTTGTCTCTCAGCTGCCTAACCTCCTACATCATTCTCTGCCTCTCAGCTGCTCAACTCTCCCTAAGGCGGAGTTCTTGTTTGTGACCTTCCTCCTTTTCTTGTTGGACTCAATTTCTGTCTCAGATTCAAAGGTTTTTTTCTTAAAGCCTCACTGTCTTACTGAAAACGGCTTGGGCTTGGCCTCAGTGTAGCTCGATGGCCAAAGGTGGAACACTCGAGTTCAAATTCTCTCAGGTTGTAACAAGTTCTGCCACTGCACAAGCAGCTGATCACAAAGTCTCTTATCTCTAAAGTCTTACAGCTTTCCACTCTTAAATCTTTTTTTTTTTCCTTTTTGTTTTTTTGAGACAGGGTTTCTCTGTGTAGTTTTGGTGCCTGTCCTGGAACTCGCTCTGTAGACCAGGCTGGCCTTGAACTCACAGAGATCCACCTGCCTCTGCCTCCCCAGTGCTGGGATTAAAGGCGTGTGCCACCACCGCCTGGCGCACCCCATGTTTAAGGCCTTGCTCTGGCCCCCATGTTTATATAATGCCCTGCTGGTCACAGCCAGGAGTGGGAATCACCTGAGTGCATCAGCTGATGAGTGGATGAAGGGAACAGCATTATTCCTCCCGCTGCTGGGCTAAGGGAAAGTGGAATAATGTCTACCTGAAGCTTGAGAGAGCACAGGGAGAGAAAGGGATGGGAAAAGAATGACCGATGGGCACTAAGATAGTTAGGTTAGGAAGTTTGGCCTGCTGTGGCCCAGTTGCATGACTGTATATTAGATCTCAAAAAGAATTTCAATGTTTTCACCATAAATAAATGATAAATATTGGAAAAGGTAGATATGCTAACTTGATTTAAAAGCTATACAATGTATATGTTCATTGAGGCATCACATTGTACTCCTACACACACACACACACACACACACACACACACACACACACACACACACTTTAAAATTTTTATGTACCAGGAGCTAGAGACATGGCTCAGCAGTTAAGAGCACTTGCTGCTCTTGCAGAGGACCAAGGTTTGGTTCCCAGCACCTATGTGATGGCTCACAATAGTCTGTAACTCTAGTTCCAAGGATGCCCTCTTCTGGCCTCCATGAACACCAGACATGCACTTATACACATGAGGGCAAAACATTCATGCACATAAAATAAAATGAATCTTAAAAAAAATTATGTACAACTTAAAAATTAATTTAAATAAAAATGCATCCACACCAAAACAAAAAAAAACAAAAAACCAACCAACCAACCAAACAAACAAACAAAAAAAAGAGAAAGCTGGGCGGTGGTGGTATACCCGTTTTTAATCTCAGCACTGGGGGGGCGGGGACCAAAACACTGCCTATCTTCCAGGGGCCAGCCCCTCCATTTTTCTTTTAATAACAGAACTCTCTCCCACCAGCATCCCACAGTGTTTGAGCATATGATGTTTCACTGTGGTGTCAACACAGAGGTCACATCTCCGGCCTCCTTTGGAAGTGGATATGGAGAGATAGAGGAGTTGAGGTCAAACTGATGTGAGGGGAAATGATGTCTGCGAGCCGGAAGTCATTGCCTGAGGCACATACTTGGAATTCCACTTCCCTGTATCTGTTGCTGAGCATGGTACCACTTGGCAAAGGAGCCCTGGGTCTGCAGGAAGAGCCCAATTCCGAGGGCGGCAAGGCTGATCCAGGTCACAAAGTCCCACTCTCACCCCAGTGCCCGCCCATCTTTAGATATTACAAGAGTCATCTCCTGTGTTGGAGTCACTTTTTATGGGGTTGGTTGGTTTATTTATGCTGTGCATGCCATGGTGTCCCTGTGGAAGACACGAACAACTTTGTAGGGTTGGTTCTTTCCTGTTCCCTCATGGATTTCAGGGATTGAACTTGTCTTAGGGTTTCTATTGCTGGGAAGAGACACCATGACCCTGACAATTCTTATAAAGGAACACATTAATTGGGGCAGGCTTATAGTTCAGAGGTTTAGGCCACTGTCATCACGGCGGGACATGGCAGTGTGCAGGCAGACATGGTGCTGGAGAAGTAGTTGAGGGTCCTACATCTTGCAGGCAACAGGAAGTTGACTGAGACACTGGGAAGTATCCTGAGTCATAGGAAACCTCAGAGCCTGCTTCCACAGTGACACACTTCCTCTAACAAGGCCATATTCACTCCACCAAAGTTACACCTCCTAACAGTGCCACTCCCTTTGAGCTTATGGGGGCCAAATACATTGAAACTGCCACAGAACCCAAGTCGGTAGGCCTGGCAGCAGGTGCCTTCACCCCTAAGCCAGCTCACTGGCTACCGTGACTGTTGCTGGATCAGCTTAGTAACTAGTTGTTTACTAATTAACAGTCAGCATGGAAAAATGCTGTCGATGATTGATGTTTTTCACTTAATTTCCCCAACTTCCTAATTACGAAAAATTCCAGGTATGTAGAAAATTTAAAAGAGAATAATAAGTGCCCACCACCTAGTTAAATATTTGCGGCTTCATAGGTGTGTGTACGTTCTGGAACATCAAAACTGATTGATAAGCTGTATTATAGCTGACAGTCTTTCAGTTGGAGAAAATACAGGGCCATTTGGCTTTCCTGGGTTTTCTCCAGTCTCTTTATACCAATAGCAGAATTTAATGATTGGTGTTGAAAGAAAAACATTCCTGTGAAAATAATCACAACTTCTCATACTGCCAGTCATGGCACCAGACACATTTAGACACGTTTTCAAAGCAATCCCTGCGATCCCTGTGGTATGTGCTAAAGTCACTCATATTTTATGAAGGAAATGGAGACCTGGAGAGGGGACCAGGCACTGTCTGTCCTTCCTACTTCAAGCCCTCAGCCCAAAGACTGAGACAGGGGGATCATTGGAGCCTAGGAGCTTGAGGCTAGCCTAAGAAACAAGGTGAGATCCCCATCTTTAAAAAGTAAATAAAAGAGGGGCTAGAGAGATGGCTCAGAGGTTAAGAGTGCTGGCTGAGCCCAGCTGTGGTGGCGCACACCCTTAGTCCCAGCACTGGGAGGCAGAGGCAGGTGGATCTCTGTGAGTTCGAGGCCAGCCTGGGCTACAAAGTGGACCTCAAACTTTTCCATGGTTTCGCTGTCAGCTCTGGAGACTACGGTGGATGAGAGTTCTATTCTGAGTCCATAGAGGCCAAATACTTTTAAAGACTTTTTAAAAATTATTTTATAATTATGTCTCTATAGCCAGGCAGTGGTGGCACACTCCTTTAATCCTAGTGCTCAGGAGGTAGAGGCCAGCAGATCTTTGAGTTCAAGGCCAGCCGGATCTACAGATCCAGTTCCAGGACAGCCAGGGCTACACAGAGAAACAGGGTCTTGAAAAACAAAACAAAACAAATTATGTCTCTGTGTACATGTGTACAGGTGTTCACAGAGTCCAGAGGAAGGGGCCAGACTCCATGTAGCTACAGTTTGCACGTGGTTATGAGCTGCCCAAAGCAGTGTTGGGAATCAAACCTGGGTCCTCTGGAAGAGCACAGTGTTCTTACCCACTGAGACATCTCCCCAGTCCCAGAAACCAAATATTTTTAACTGGCCTTTTGTCTTATATAAGTGATATGGGCAGAATTTTTTAAAAACTGAAAGATATTTCTAGATAATTAAAAAAAATCTATGAGTTTCATTTGACTTTCCAAAAGAAACAGAAAATTAGTTTTTTGAGACAGGGTTTCTCTGTGTAGCCCTGGCTGTCCTGGAACTCACTCCATAGACCAGGCTGGCCTTGAACTCACAGAGTTCACCTGCCTCTGCCTCCCGAGTGCTGGGATCAAAGGCATGTGCCACCGCACCCAGATAAGTGATGGGATTTTTCAAACACTGAGATTTTCAAAGTTGTGCTGTGTTTTATATTGTGCTATTACTACTAACATGATCTTGGGGACAAATAAGAAGGGAAGGTTATGGTCTAAAGTGACATGTTTGATTGTGTGGAATGTCGTGGATAGCTTCAGCTGTCAACCTGACACACCTGTGCAGGAGGAGCCTCCGTTGAGGAATTGCCTCCATGAGAGATTGGCCTGTGGGAGGGTCTGGGGGGACTTCCTTAATCGTTAATTGATGTGGGAGGGTCCATTCCATGTGGGGAAGCCATTACTGGCCATTACTGGGCAAGTGGGCCTGGGCTGTATAAGGAAGGCCATTGAGCAAGCCAGAGGGAGCCAGCCAGTGTTCTTCCATGGTCTCTACAGGTCCTGTTTGAGCTCCTGCTGGGACTTCCCCCAATGATAGACTGGCATGGAAATGTAAGCCTCTCCTAAGCTGGTTTTGCTTAGTTTTTCACAGAAACCGAAAGCAAAGCAGGACACTGGGACTACAAGCAAAATCTGACACCCAGTGTGGAAGTTTACTTGTGTGTGTGCGCGCGCTCGCTCGCCTTTTCATATATGTCATGGTATTTTAGTAAAGGTCAGATTTTGGGAGTCAGTTCTCTTCGGCCACCTTATGGGTCAAATCAGACTTGGCAGCAAGCACCTTTATTGGCTAAGCCATTTCACTGGGCCTGGGATTTTATTTTATTTTTTTAAATGTCTATGCTGTAAAACTGACATTTGGCTGTACATTTCTATGGGCTTTAATGAACACCACAACAGTTCCACAGTCTCCCAAATTTTCCTGCACATCCTCCCATCACCCGGTTCATCGAATCCAGACAACCACTGATCTGTTCTCTTCGTCACAGCAGAGGATGGAATGGAATAATACAGTCTGTAACCTTTGGGGACTGGCTTCAGTCTAACACCTGTGAGATCCAGGCAAGTTACTGTTCTTATCCCGGGCTCATTTCTTATTTCATCGTTTAGCTATTGAAGATAAAAGCTTTTTCCTGCTTGGGGCAATTATGACTAGGATGACTATAAATTTTTGTGTGTGTGCGCGCGTGCATCTCTAGTGTAAACACTCAGGGCGGGGACTGTTGAGTCACATGTGTGTGTTTAAGTCTTAAGATGTAGCCAGCCCATCTAGAGTGGCTGATCGCCTGCAGTCCTCCAGCAATGACCACTCGGCTTGCCTCTCAGCCTCACCAGCTCGTGGTTATTGTTAGACTAAAAGTTCAGTCTTTGTAATATATGCGTGGTGGCATGTCATCATGGGTACATTTGCACTCCCATAACTAATGACAAAAGCATCTTTTCATGTGTCTATTTCTTCTGTACGTATCCCCATTGGTAATCATGTTGTCTTTTTTTTTTTTTTTTTTTTTTTTTTTTGGTTTTTTGAGACAGGGTTTCTCTGTAGCTTTGGAGC
This sequence comes from Onychomys torridus, assembly GCF_903995425.1. Classification (NCBI taxonomy): domain Eukaryota; kingdom Metazoa; phylum Chordata; class Mammalia; order Rodentia; family Cricetidae; genus Onychomys; species Onychomys torridus. The sequence goes on from NC_050465.1 coordinate 40,442,499, forward strand.
CTGCCCTGGACTAGCTGTGTAGACCAGCCTGGCCTCGAACTCACAGAGATCCGCCTGCCTCTGCCTCCTGAGTGCTGGGATTAAAGGCGTGCACCACCACCGCCCGGCCCGTGTTGTCTTCTTACTGGTGGTATTTGGGCATCCTTGATACAGCCCATTGTTACAGATGTGATCTAAGGTTCCTTGGTGGTCTGCGGGTTATCTTTTCATCCTTTCAGTGGTATAACTCATGTAGCACAGGTTTTTAACTGTGATGAAATCTAATTCATCAACTTTTAATGGATCATGGATTTGTTATTATGTCTGAGATCTTTCCTAACTTTGCGAACATTTCCTCCTAATGTCTGTTCTAATTGTACTAATACAAATTGTTTTTGATGTCTTACAGAAAATGGGGCTGGGGGTGCAGCTCTGTTGGAGGTGCTTGTCCTGCAGCAGTTTGTAGGGACTTCCGGCACTCCTGCAGGGGAGGCAGGAGGTTGAGGGTTTCAAGGTTGGGGACAGAAGGCAGCGGCTGTCGTTCTGGGATGGTGAGGTGTGCACACTGCTGACTGACTCTGGTGAGCCTCAGCCTTGGGCTCCCATGTCACACAGTTCTGTAGCTTCAGCAGCAAGAGCCACAGACCGTCTCTGTCCTCCCCGTGTGCTCCTGGCCGTGAGCCAGCCCACTCACTTTATCTGGCACTTGCTTCTGGCAGTACTTGGGGGCCAGGGGACACGAGGAAGACTGTAATATCTGGAGACCTAAGTCCTGGTTGGGGTTGGGGAGGACTCAGCCAGGGGAAGCCACACCCAGGGCCTCTTCCTGAGGAGGATTTTCTTTTTTTTCCTTTTTCTTTCTTTCTTTCTTTCTTTCTTTCTTTCTTTCTTTCTTTCTTTCTTTCTTTCTTTCTCTCTCTCTCTCTCTCTCTCTCTCTCTCTCTCTCTCTCTCTTTCTTTCTTTCTTTTTTTGTCTTTTGTTTGTTTTTTTGAGACAGGGTTTCTCCGTGTAGCTTTGGAGCCTGTCCTGGATCTCACTCTGTAGGCCAGGCTGACCTTGAACTCACAGAGATCCACCTGGCTCTGCCTCCTGAGTGCTGGGATTATTGGCGCGCGCCACCACGGCTCGGCTCTGAGCAGGATTTTCTAAATCTCGCCCTGGCCTTTTTCTTCTCACCGTGCCCCCACCCCCCTTTCCAGATGCCCTTGCTCCCTCTGTGAACTCTGGGCACTCTCCCTCATCTCTCTGGAGTGGAGCCTTGTCCTGACTCTTCTCCTTTAATGCATCCTGCTGAAGCATAGTACCCAGAAGTCTTCCTTCCTCCCTCCCTCCCTTCCTTCCTTCCTTCCTTCCAGTCTTTCCTTCTTTTTTTGGGGGGGAGGTTGTTTCAAGACAGGGGTTTTTCTGTGTAGCCTTGGCTGTCCTGGAAACTTACTGTGTAGCTCAGGCTGGCCTCCAACTCACAGACATCCACCTGCCTCTGCCTCCTGAGTACTGGGATTAAAGGTGTGCGCCACCACTGCCACCCGACTGAGCAGTTTCTTAGTTAGTGATTGATGGGGAGTGGGTAGCCCATGTGGGTGGTGTTGTCCCTGGGCTGGTGGGTTCTATAAGAAAGCAGGCTGAGCAAGCCAGAGGAAGCAAGCCAGTAAGCAGTACCCCTCCATGGCCTCTGCATCAGTTCCTGCCTCCAGGTTCCTGTCCTGACTTCCTTCAGTGATGAACAGTGATGTGGAGGCCAAACAAACCCTTTCCGCCCCAAGCTGCTTTTGGCCATGTTATATATATATATATATATATGATTAGTGTTTTGTCTGCATGTACATCTGTGTGAGGGTGTCAGGTCCCCTGGAACTGGAATTACAGACAGTTGTGAGCTGCCATGTGGGTGCTGGGAATTGAACAGGGTCCTGTGGAAGAGCAGCCAGTGCTCTTAACCACTGAGCCATCTCTCCAGCCCCTGGTCACGGTGTTTTATCACAGCAATAGTAACCCGAACCAGGACAAAACCTTTCTGGCCATTTTCTCAGAGCTAGCCTTGCTGTTTCTCGACAGAATATTCCGTAATAAACTCAGGAGTCGGCATCATCCTCGGTGAGGAGCGCAGTGCTCACGTGTGGGTGCTGGGTCACTTTTCTAGGTGGTGGCTCTCCTTTCCCACCTCCCCATCTTCCTGTCCACTGCCTACCTCTCACCCTACTAACTCATGCAGCCAGTCAACCTTGCTGCTCCAAATTAATTTGAAAAACCCAAGCTGGGCTTTATCAGTGCAGTCTTCCTCCGGTCAAGGACACTGTTCTAGCTTCAAAACCACGAGAATAAGGAACCTCATCCTCTGTAACACACTCAGTAAGAAGCCAGATGACAGCCGGGTGTGGTGGACCAGGACTTAAATCCCAGCACTCAGGAGGCAGAGGCAGAGGCAGATCAATCTCTATGAATTCAAGGCCAGCCTGATCTACAAAGCGAGGTCCAGGACAGCCAAGGCTACATAGTGAGACCCTGTCTGATTCCTCCCATCCCCCACCCCCCAAAAAAAGAAAGGCTGGACAATGTCAGTTGAGACAGTATAAAAGTGTTGGCGTGCTGTCAGAGGTCAAGATAACCAACATTGTGCAGGTTTTTGCAAACTCAGGCACTTTGACTCACAAAACTCAAAAAATAATGGAGGAAACCCCTTTTTCCTCTGCCCTGTTAGGATTGGTAGCTGAGGTGTGGGAATTATAGTAGAGTTCCCAGAGGACAGACAGGTTAGCAGCACAGACTTTTTGTTGTTGTTGTTTGTTTTGTTTTGTTTTTTTGAGCTGAGGATCAAACCCAGGGTCTTGTGCTTGCTAGGCAAGTGCTCTACCACTGAGCTAAATCCCCAACCCACAGACTTATTTTATATGCACACAGGGACAAGAAAAGAAGCAAACACTGGAGGAGGTGGTTTAGTGTGGAGGACTTTGAGCTCAGGGCAGCTGTTACAGAGGCTGACGGGCTGCAAGCAAGTGGATGGCCAAGGAGAAGGTGTGAGTTTCCAGGGAAGCTGTCTATGGGAAGCTGCACACATGGGAAATAACGGAGGATCAGGGTTATTTTATCAAGGGTTGGTTTTGTAGATTCAAGTCAGAGAGAGTCATCTCCAGTCATCAGTTTCTTTCTGGCAGGGGAGAGCGGATGTGTACACAGACCGAGAACCTGCAACCTCTATAAAGTAAAGTACACGCCATTCTAGGGCAGAAGAAAGGGGCAGACCGAGCACGTCCTGTGCACCTGCTCTTTTTAATTGTCTGCAGCTCAAAATGGTCCTCACCACAAGGGCTGCTTGAATAGTCTTCCGAACTGTGCCATGTTGCTGGAAGGCAGGCATATATCCTTGCTTTTTAAAGGACAATCAAAAATTTTACTTGATTAGTTATTGTACATGAACGCATATGTATGTGAGTACAGGCCAATGGTGTGCATGCGCGCGCACGTGTGTGTGTGTGTGTGTGTGTGTGTGTGTGTGTGTGTGTGTGTGTGTGTGTGTGTGTGTGTGAGAGAGAGAGAGAGAGAGAGGGAGGGCAGTTCCAGGGAGCCAGTTTTCTCCTTCTACAATGGGTTCTGGGGAAACCAGTCAGTTTCTTTTTTACATTCTTCTCTAGGAGACTGTTCCCATGTTGGGTCTGCACGGCCTACTCTGCAGTCTTATTTAGGATGACAAAGAGAGCTTTACTATCATGTCCTATTTATAAAGTCAAAATTGGTGAATTTTACTTACTTCTGGAGTCTGGGCAGCTGAACTCCACACCACTGGCCTCTGGAGAAATACGACCTGCTTTGTAGCCAAATTCCCTTCCCTGCAAGTTAAAAGAGTAAGGTTAGTGTTTGTGAATTAGGAATTGTCTTTTAATCCTAGAGAACTTTCGACTACTTTTTAAAGTTAAGAAACCAACAAATGGATTTCTATGCATTTCCGTACACATGTGTCATCCCACTTGGTCCCTCAAATTAGTAATTTTCTCTATCTATATTTACATTTGACTAGGATGTCCCACATATATCTTCTGTAGAGTAACCTTCTGATCCCCAAATAATTATAAAAATGATTCTACTTAAATTGCATTGGAAAAACACAAAGAAAATAACCCTCCTATTAAAAAATTAATTAAGCGGGGTGGGTGGGGTTTGGGGGGGCAGTGTTGGCGAGATCAGTGGTTTAGCGCACTTGTTCTTCCAGAGGATCTGGGTTCGATTCCCAGCACCCACATGGCGGCTCGCTACCGGCTGTAATTCCAGCCTCTTTCAGTCTCCATGGGCGTCAGGCAGGCATGTGGTTCACAGACAAACATGCAGGCAAACATATACTTATTAATAAGACATACACAAATTAAATACATAAGGTTGACTCAGTGGTTAGAATGGGCACTGCTGGGGCTGGAGAGAAGGCTGAGCAGTTGAGAACACTGACTGGTCCCCGCCCCCCCCAGGACCCCGTTCAATTCCCAAAACGGACATGGCAGTTTACAACTGCTTCTAACTCCAGTTCCAGAGGATCTGATGCCCTCTTCTGGCCTCTGCGGGCATGCCTTTACATGATACACATAAATGCAGGGAAAATACTCACACACCTTCAAATAAATCTCAAAGAAAATTTAAAAAGCATGGGTCCTCTTGCAGAGGACCTGAGTTCATTTCCCAGCACCCAAATCAGGTGGCTAAAAATCCCCTGTAACTCCAGCCGGTAGGGATCTGATTGATGTCTTCTTCTCTCCAAGGTGGGCACATGCATACATGTGGTGTTCATTCATCCACAGACATATACATACACATAAATAAAAAGCCCTCTTAACATAGTCATTACTAAAAACCAAACCACTCTGATTATAATCTCACCAGGTTAGCAAAATTACTCTAATTTCTTTGTTTTCTCGCTCAAGCGTCTCAGCCCTGCAGTTCTGCACACCCGGGACTGCCGAGTACGTACATTTCCTGGCATATGGTGATGGTATTTTTAATGGCTGCCTAAGATCTTCAAAGAATGAAGACACTGGGATGAGCTACTTTCCTTTAGTTTTGGAAAATTAGTTTCCTGATAGTTCTAAACCATAAAAAAATACACATCATCTTCCTCTTATGAATTATTTCCTTAAGCTAAGTTCTCAGGAATGAGATTATTAGGTCAGGAAGTATGATTTCAGTCTCTTGGTATGCACTGTCCAATCTAAGTTTGGGAGCCACATGTGGGGGTTACATGCGTTTTTCCACGGAGACAGTCCAGCCACAGGTGGTCCCTTTCATTTCCAATGCCTCTTTGTAGCCGGCCCCTCAGTAGTCTCCTTACATCATGGCAAATTACCCCTCAGCAAAGACGACTCAGGGTGGTGGGCCTCTGATGTGCTTTCCAGCCTCCTTGGGTTTGTGGGAAGGAGGGTTTGCCGCTACTGTTACTCAGTGACAAGTTTTATTATGCAAAGGACTGCAACAAAACCTTACTACTGGCTGCAACTGATGCCGTGCTCACTCTCGGTTCTGGAAGTGTGGGAAGCTTCGGCCCTAAGGCATGCAGGCGACCAGCCACTAGCAGAGCATCCAAACTTACGTTGCCACGAAATTGGAGAAATAAATCTTCCCCCAAAGTACAAGGAGGAGATTGCTACACTTTAATTTTTATTTAAAAAATACTTATTTCTACTTTATGTGCATTGGTGTTTTTCAACAGGAGACTGGAAGTTACAGAGAGCTGTGAGCCGCCATGTGGGAGCTAAGGCTAGAACCCAGGTCCCCTGGAAGAACAGCCAGTGCTCTTAACCATTGAGCCATCTCTCCAGCTCCTACAGTTTTATTTTTAAAAGACTTCTTATAGTCCAGTTTCTTTTCAGAACAGAACACTTTGTATGATGTAACTTTGGGGGATAAATTGTGAGGTGCTCTTGGGAAGGGGTTAACATATAGAGTGGGCTGGGTCTGTGTTTGGGGGTTACAGGGTACACTGGAAAAAAACAGGACGTGGGAACCAGACAGTTCCTGGGTTCAGACCCAAGCCCTGTCACAGAACCCAAGACTCATGGCTTTGATGTTCTCCACTGTTACTGAAGGCCCAGTGAAGGATAAGAGTCTCCCTCTGTGCGCCTACTCAAAGAAACTTTGTGACTTCTGGGACTGGAGAGCTGAGAGCTAGCTCAGTGGTAAAGAGCACTTGCTGGTCTCACAGAGGACCTGAGTTCAGTTCCCAGCATTCACATGGTGGCTCACAACTGTTGGCAAGTCTAGTTCCAGAGGATCTGGCCTCTTCTTTTCTCTGTGGGAGGATTTGCAGGTAAAACACTCATACACATAACAGGAAATAAATAAGGAAGGAAGGAAGGAAGGAAGGAAGGAAGGAAGGAAGGAAGGAAGGAAGGAAGGTGTTCAGTTCCACTGACTCTATCCACTTGGTACAATGTGAGGTGGAATGTAAAACAATTTTTATAAAAAAAAAGAATATCAAGCCGGTTGGTGGTGGTGCACGCCTGTAATCCCAGCACTCAGAAGGCAGAGTCAGGCAGATCTCTGTGAGTTCCAGGACAGCCTGGTCTACAGAGCGAGTTCCAGGACAGCCTCCAAAGCTACACAGAGAAACCCTGTCTCGAAAAACCAAAAAAAAAAAAAAAAAAAAAAAAAAGGATATCTTCTAGAGGAAGAATTCAAGGAAAAGATAAAGAAGACAGGTTTTCTGGACAAATGTTCTAGGTGGAGAATACTCGAGAACCAGACCCGGATGAGAAGCACAGGTCAAGGCAAGGGGGTGGGTCCTCCAGAGTGGGTTCTCTCCAGGCACAGGATGAAATGAAGGAGTCTGTCTTTTTTTCCTCCTCACTCTTTCAACAATTCTGGAACATTTCTTTGGGTCAAGGCCGAAGGACCCCCGTGGGTAGTGGGTAGCCATTCCAGTATTGGCCTGGAAGTTCCAACTCCCAATGAGGCTTCAACATCCTCTTTCGGCCCCACCTTGTGGGCGTGACCATTACCGAAGCCTCAGTGGGGGTTGGAACTTCCAGGCCAAGGCTGGGATGGCTACCCACTGCACCCGTGAGGCTCTGGCTGAAGAAGGGGGATGCTTTTTGACTATAAAGCTTTACAATTAGTGGATAAGTTTAGGCTATTCTGAAACAGTCCAGGCTCCCATTTAGCATCTGGTTTGGTGAAGATTTGGTGGGTGGTGGTGGCGCACACCTTTAATCCCGGCACTCGGGAGGCAGAGCTAGGTGGATCTTTGTGAGTTCGAGGCCAGCCTGGTCTACAGAGTGAGATCCAGGCAAGGTGCAAAGCTACACAGAGAAACCCTGTCTTGAAAAACCAAAAAAAAAAAGAAAAAATATTTCATTTTATAATGTGTAGAGTACATTGCAGTGGAGGATGATGAGGAAATAAAAACAAGCATCTACCTCACCACCCCAAGGCAATCAGATCGCTGAAACTTACAGGTCCTGATGTTAGCGCGTCAGGAGGAAGAAGCGACGGGAGAGAATTCACGTGACATTTAAACACCGTATCAAAAGTGAGTCACTGGAAGCTTTGCTTTAAAAGGCATGGCGGCCTTAACCCCAGCATGACGGAGGCAGAGGCAGGCAGATCTATGTGAGTTCAAGGCCAGCCTGGTCTGTATCGTGAGTTTCAGGAGAACCAGGGCTATGTAGAGAGTCCCTATCTTAAAAACAAACAACAAACAAATAAATAAAAATCAAGTGAATTCAGAGTTGCACAAAAGTAAATAGCATGTTTTATGTCCATAAAAGAAAGCAGTGCACCACATCAAAGCGCTCCAAAGTGAAAAGTCCTAAATACAGCTTGATAATACCTTCAGGGACACTTATTTTGAAATTACTTTTGTGGGATATCAAATGCTCTGAAGGTGTATTTGGTGCTGCAGCCCTTGCTTAGCATTCCTGAAACCCTGGAATATAAGACAGGCAGACAGACCATAGAATAGGGAGTACACAGACAAGTTACGGACACGGTATACGTTGCAACATATAACTAATAAAGGACCTACACCTTTTTATTTATTTTATTAAACATTTAAATAATTTATAAAAACAATCTTAAGTGTGAGCAAAAGACTCAAACAGGTACTTGACCAATGAACCCAGGTGGCCCATGAGATGAAAATGTGCTCAACCTCAGTCATAATTAAAACTATAAATGAAAGAGGCTGGAAAGATGGCTCAGTAGTTAACAGCACTTGATGCTCTTCCAGAGGACCCGGGTTCTAGTCCCAGCACCCAGACTGTGGGTGTCCGCTATTAGTAACTACAGTTCTGGCTTCTGTGGCTCCTGCACTCACATGGTGTACAGACACATACTCAGGCATATGGTGGTATTGTGTTCCCCAAAATATTGTGCACCCTAATAAATTTATCTGGGGTCAGAGAACAGACAGCCACTAGCTACAGAGCCAAAAATTGTGGCTAGAAAATGGCTCAGAGCAAGCTAGCAGAGGCCAGGTGGTGGTGGCACACGCCTTTAATCCCAGCACTCGGGAGGCAGAGCCAGGTGGATCTCTGTGAGTTCGAGGCCAGCCTGGTCTACAGAGTGAGTTCCAGGAAAGGCGCAAAGCTACATAGAGAAACCCTGTCTCGCTCTGCCTCCCAACTGCTGGGATTAAAGGCGTGCACCACCACTGCCCAGCTTCTGCTATGGCTTGCTCTGACCCCAAGGCAACTTTATTAATAGACAAATAAAATCACATTTCAGTACAAATAAAACATCATGATTCAGGCACACACACAAACACAATAAAAACAGCAAAAAGCCAAATGAAACACACAGAGCACTACGCTTTTCAGAATGGCGCCATTTCGAAGTATAGTGGTATTTCATGCTTGAGCAAAGGGACACATCTACCCTGCTGTTGCAAGTGGAACCAGACGGAACCGGTTTGTGTCAGCTTGGTATGTATGTAGCCAAACCCGACAAATGCCCTATGACCCAATACTTCCACTTACAGAAATTCCACAGGTGCACACGAGGGTTCTAGCTCAAACTAAGGGGGACTGGTCATAACCACCAACTGGAGGCAAGCAAGCCACAGGGGATGGATAATGGGTGACGGACACCCATGTTGCCCCACACAGAAAAGAGCTTTATACCACACAATCCCACGTCTTGGCTGGCAGCAGGCTTGCAGGCATTAGCTTATATACTTTGTGCTCGGTGTACTTCCTACGAGTTTTATTCACAGCAACTGTTTCTTTTCTGAGATTTTTGTTATTTGTTTTTATTTTATGTGTATGGGTGTTTTGGCAGCTGTACACCCTCCGTGTGGGTGCTGGGAGCTGAACCCTGGTCCTCTGGAGGAGCATTCAGTGCTCTTAACTACAGAGTATCTCTTCAGCAATCATTTTAAGGGGGCATGTTAACAGTGAATTTATTTCTGGTACTGTAAACCAGTTACACGCCCATGGATGAAGAGGTCATTAGTCCGGTGGGAGGCTACCACTGTTATTTGACAAATAGACATGAGGAGCCTGTCAAATTACCCACAGCCCAGCACAATGTCAGCTTTGGTGGGAGGGGCTTCCTTCTGTAGAGAGTCCTAACTGGCCAAAGGCACTGAGAAAAAGCAACCAACGAATGCTCAGGCCCAAATAGGACGTCCATATTACACCCCAGGCCCAGGCTCAGGACATTGCCAAGGGGTGGGGGAAGGAATTTGAGGACTGGAGAGAAGGTAGCGTGCTGTGGATGGCTGTCTTCCAGGGACAGCATGACTATAATAGCACTCTGGAACTCTCGGCACGGAGACACATTACCTGCATAAGACCCACAGACCGGAACATCAACATTCTCTTACGGAGTGGGAGGGATGGATAGGCAGTAAACAGCTGCACGGAGAGGGAGAAAGATTTTTGGCAGTGATGTGGCTGTCAGAAAGGTACCCATGTGACTGTAAATAATCCCTGATCCACTTTCCTTGTGAGCAACCGCAATAAACTCACTGGTTCACCAAAAGCCAACCAGACAAAAAGGAAGGATTTACCTTTGACTTAGTCATGTGCGAGGTAAAAAGTCTTTTAAGCATTCAACCTGGTGTGGTGAATTCACCTGTGATTCCAGCACTTAGGAGACAGAGGTCGGAGGGTCAGGAGTTCAAAGCCAGCCTCAGCTACATAGTTTGACACCAGCCTGGGCTACTGCGAGAGTTTGTCTTAAACAAATGAACATACAAACAAAACAAGACACACACACACACACACACACACACACACACACACACACACACACACCCCACACACAAAACAACAAATTCAAAATAAGAAAAACAAAAAGTTTCATTGCTGGATGTGGTGGCACATTCTGGTAAATCCCAGCGGTTGGGAGGCTGAGGGAATTTGGGATCCACGTGGGCTACATAGTGAGTTCCAGGACAGCCAAGCAAGGTTACATAGTGAGATCCTGTCTCAAAATTCAAACAAACAAAATCAATTTACAGAATTAAATTGTAGCTTGTAATTTTGTAGTTAGATGCCGAGTCACGTGGTCCCTTTGCCTATATGATCCTGATTTGCTTTTTGGTATTAGTATGTGTACATCAAAAAGAAAAACAAACAAGAAGCTGGGCATGGTGGTCCATCTCTGTAACCCCAGGACCCAGGAGGCTGAGGCAGGAGGAGCCTGAGTTAGTGTCCAGCCTGGTCTACACGGGGAGACCTTGTCTAAAAAGAACAAATACATCCCAAAGTGGAGCCTTGCAAACTCAGCTCCTCCCAAGCCCCAACTGAGGAAAAGTCGGGACACCGGAAGTCGGTGTCGTAAACAATTGGTAAAACGCTGTCGGGGCAGGACTGCCTTGATCTTACCCCACTCTGGGGCTCACAGGATTTAATGGGGAGAGGCGCAGGGCACTGAAGCGGACCTCATCCCAGCCTCTGAGCAGCCATGCGCCCTCCTGCCGTGGGGGATATGGGAAGACTCAGGCATTTCAGGCAAGCGCACAGATTTCTAGTGCCCACAAAGCTGCTGAGCGTTTCCTGAGCCCAGGAAGATGAGATCAGGGCTACCAAAAGCACAGGGAAAGGATATTTTTTCTCCTTTTTGTTTTTCACATTTTATCCTTAGGGGCCCATGTGCGCCGGTGTTGCATACACGTGGCACGCCACCGTGACAGAGGACGTCTACCGTGTGGGTCCCGGGGATTGAATTCGGGTCACTAGGCTTTCATAGTCTTATTCGACTCGACTGTACCCGAAAGCATGAGATATAAGCCTTCTTCTCTCCTGCTCAGTTCTCCTCACTCCCTGGACTCTCTGGCTCATCAGATCTCTGCATTACTCAGGGGTTCTTCCTCCAGTTTCTGTTCCTTATGGTCTTTCCCCACCCCATCAAGACAGACTCAGAGTTGGGATAGAGTCAGGCTGCTGTTTCCTCTTCGTTTAGACACAGGGCCTCATGGAGTCCAGCTGGTCTTGAACTTGCTATGCAGCTGAGGATGACTTGATTCTCCCGCCTCCACTTGAGAGGCTCCTGGGAGTGCTCTGTCAGCATGCATGCATATGTATCATGTACCTGCATGCATGCATATGTATCATGTACCTGCATGCATACATATGTAACATGTACCTGCATGCATGCATATGTATCAGTTACCTGCAGGCATGCATATGTATCAGGTACCTGCAGGCATGCATATGTATCATGTACCTGCAGGCATGCATATGTATCATGTACCTGCAGGCATGCATATGTATCAGGTACCTGCAGGCATGCATATGTATCAGGTACCTGCAGGCATGCATATGTATCAGGTACCTGCAGGCATGCATATGTATCAGGTACCTGCAGGCATGCATATATATCATGTACCTGGTACCTGTGGAGGTCAGAAGAGGCCATCAGGTCCCCTAGAACTGGGGTTACAGATGGTTGGGGATGCTGGGAACTGAACCCGGGTCCTCTGTAGGAGCCTTAAGTTCTCTTAACCACTGATCTGTCCCTATAGCTCCCCTTTAAGCCTGGTACTTTACCGTTTATTCTTCTTGGAGAATTTTCTCACCTTGACTTCTCTAGTAGGACCAGGATCGGGCCTCCTGGCATGATAGCGCCCTGACAAGAAAGAAGGGGCCGCCTCCTTCTACCCTTTTCCAGGCTGGCCGCAAAAACCTCGGAAAGGTGTAGTAGGGATGGTAGTTACAGCTCAGGCCGTCTCTGTGGGACTGCAGCCTTGACCCTCAGTGGTGGAACACTGTCTAGGAGCCAGTAACGACCTTGAGGGCACTGAGCATATGCTCACGTGATGTCATGAGGGGAAACGTCCCGTGGGGGCCATTCAGGGACAGCGCAAGCGACAGAGGAGCAGAGAAAGTTGAAATACTGCATCTGAGGAGGGGACTGTTGACAGACAATAGCTCTGAGTGAGCACACGCCTCCAAAGAAAGAGTGGCATCTCTTTTTCCAGATGTAAACTTGTATCTTTGTGACATGACTTGTTGCCTTGGAATCCTGGGCACCACTCTTGTCCATGGTGGACTGTTGTGACTTCTATCTTCTGGAGCGCTCTGATCTGGGACAGGCCAACCTATCGTGCCTGGACAACCGATTTCAACCTCTTAGGAATTTGGTCTTGCTAAAGGACTAGGGCCCTAAATAATAGCTCTCATTTATTAGCCTAATGTGGGCAGGTCCTTGTTTTCCTCAACAACCCCCATTACCAGTGAACAACATCCCATTTAATCTTCACTTTATATCTGTTGTGACTGGGATATGAAGTCTCTCCAGAAAAGACTCATGTTGAAGCTTGGTCCCCAGGTGGTGGTCCTGAGGGACCTGAGCCGGCTGCATCGTGAAGGTGCTGACTTCATGGCTGAATGGACCCTTAGGAGGTGGGGCATAGCTGGAGAAAAGAAGGCTTGGCATGCGGGTGAAGGCTGTCGTGTCCCGGGGCACACTTGCCCCCTCATTGTCCCTGAGATGAGCCGCTCTGCTCCACCACACCAGAGCAGTGACAAGGACTGAAAGGTCTACATCCAGGAGCCGAAGCTAGTCTGCCCTCCCTCGGTGGTTTTTTTGGGTGTTTCTGCCACAGTGACAAAGGGACCAGCAAGTTCTCAGACCCAAGTCACAAATGAACAATATTATACACAGTTCCTGGCATATGAGACAAGGGCAGGACACCATTACACTTTGCCTTCCCAGCACAGGGTGATGGCTGTTCAAGTACACTTTTTTTGGGGGTGGGGTTTCTCTGCACCTTTCGTGGATCTCGCTCTGTAGCCCAGGCTGGCCTCGAACTCACAAAGATCCGCCTGCCTCTGCCTCCTGAGTGCTGGGATTAAAGGCGTGTGCCACCACCACCCAGCTCAAGTACATTTTCTACTCCCTTCTGCCAGGGGTCAGCCACGGATTCTTGGGAAGGATCCACTATACAGTGAGGTTGATCTTTCATCTCCTCAGGACTTGAGGGTCCAGCTTTCTTTTGATATCCATAATCATCTCTCTCCTTTTTAATAATTCCATGGAACCCTTGGACTGAAGTACCTTATGCTTAATGACTGTATTAGGTTTCAGAATTCATAAGCTTGCCCTGCTCTGACCAGAATGCAAGCCCCTGGCTATGTGTTAACACTGCATGAATGTAAACTTGACGGTCATATACATGACTTCAGGACCAGACACCATGGATCCGCTGCATCTTCTCACTGGTAGATTGACACATTCTTTCTTAATTTCATTTAAAAATGACTGGAGAGTGTCAATTTATTATAAAACATAAAATAATAAGAACTGAATAAAAGCAACCAAGTCTCCTTTCCCTATTATAATCTCAAGAACTGAATACATTCTAGAATCACTGGGAAGCTGCCCCAAGGGTTTCTAGGCACATTCTAAATCTATAATATTGGAATTATCCTCTAATAAAGTTCTTAAAAAACCCATAACAAATTAAAATTTATTTTACATAGATGGGTGTTTTGTCTGTCTATAAATGCACCACATGCATGCAGTGCCTGAGGAGGCCAGAAGAGGGCGTCAGGTTCTCTGAAACTGGAGCCACAGATGTGGGTGCTGGGAATTGAACCCGGCTCCTCTGGAAGAGTAGCAGTACTCATAACCACTGAGCCACCTCTCCAGGCCCCCAAATCCTTAACAGTTATTACAGAAGGATTCTTTGACAATGCATATTTAGTGAGCAGTTAGTCCCCCTGCCATTCTAACAGTATATAAAGATAAGCCCTCCTGAGCGGGGCAGTCAGGCACACTTCCATGCTTCCATAGTGCCTAGAGGATCTGGGGTGCAGGAGAGATTTGATGTAGCGTTTTGGTGCCTCTCTCTCCCTCTCTCTGCTACAGAACTACCATTCAGCCACTCCAAAGCACAGGGTTGCAGTTTGGCACAAAATGCCTTACTGTGCCTTCATGTTTCACAGCCTTCCCCCACATCAAGGTATACTTGGGGGTCACAACATATTTTAGTTCCACCCTTAGGCTCGGGCCCCGTCATTCCGAAACTGATCCTGACCGGATACAGGAAATGCCACTGGAGCCTACGTTCTGTGGTTCAGCCAAAGTGGGCTGGCTGCCAGATGTCCTGCCCATTCATTCAGAGTGCTGTGGGAAATACTTAGAAGTGAGACCAGCTGGAGTCCCTGAATGAATGGAAAGGAATAATTATACTTTTCCTTAGGGGAAGAGGAGAGGAGAGGGTCAGGATTTACACGTTTTGGAAGGTCTGTATTTCTAACTGTATCAGCCAATTGACACCAGGGGAACCATAGAAAGGAGACAAAGGAGACAGACGTGGTGATGGCTCATACCTTTAATCCCAGCACCCCAGAGGCAGGGGCAGGTGGATCTCTGTGAGTTCAAGGCCAGCCTGGGCTACAGAGTGAGTTCCAGGACAGCCAAGGCTACATAGAGAGACCTTATCTTAAAAACAAACAACAAACAAACAAAACAAGAGAGAAAGAAAGAAAGAAAGGAAGGAAAAGGGTTGGGGATTTAGCTCAGTGGTAGAGCGTTTGCCTAGCAAGTGCAAGGCTCTGGGTTCGTCGATCCTCAGCTCCAAAAAAAAAAAAAAAAAAAAGAAAAAAGAAAAGCCAACCAACCAAACACTGAGTGGAGGGCTGCAGGGACGGCGTGTGTGTGTATGTGTGTGTGTGTGTGTGTGTGTGTGTGTGTCAAACAGCGGGTGCAGACCCGTGGCTTGGGCGGAGGAATTCCTTAGTCTTTTTGGAAGCCCCTGAATCTCTCAAATATCCACGTATTTGAGGAATTTGGGTTGATGCACATACCAGGGTGCTGCCCTCTGAGCTGCTCACTGTCCAGCTGGGTGGTCCTGCAGCCTTTGTGTCTGTGGGCTCTCCTGGTCATTTACATAGGGCTACTGCTGACTGAGATCTGACAGGTATGGCCAGTGAAGAAGGTTAGGAAATGTCTTAGGAGTCAACCCTCAGCGTGGGAACAGTTCCTTCAGATCTTAGGGAAGGAAAATGGATGAGCTGTTTGCTTATCTCCCCGACTCCTTTAAGCCTGAGTGTCTTATTATGTCCCTGATACCTCTGTCCTCTTTAAAAAAAGTGTGGCTTTTCCTAAAGCCATGTCAATCACAGACTGCTAAGGGGGAAAAGGAGGACTGGAGGAGATGAGGGAGACCAGGGACTAGGGGTTCCCACACCTGTTCTTAGTCACACACGATGGTCACTTGGAACATGAAGCCGTGATGACAAGGTCCCCGGAGTCACTGTGCCACCTGAGGTAAGTAGTCACTGGCCCAGCCAGCCAGGGCAGTCATGTTCAGGACATCAGTGAGGGCAGAGGGAAGTGCATCTTATACACAGTGAAGCATCTCATACACAAGAATCAGTCGGCCTCTTGAAAAAAATTAACCGATAAAGTATGGCGACTCAAACCTTCTTCCCCAAGCAAGTCAGTGAGCACGGGATGGGAAGGGAAGTGCTCACTTGGGAGCTGCTGGCATTCTGGTTTCAATGTAGGCATTCAAGCAAAGTCACAGGTGCAGGGGACAGCTAGGCGGCCACACTGGGGCCGGTGGAGGCAGCTACTAAGCTCCTCTTCCTGCCTGCCCCGCCCATCAGCCCGAAGCCTGGCTGGTGGTGGGGACAGTTCTGCACAGAGAGAAGGGATCAAGCGTGTATACGTCAGGAAGGGACTGGATCTGCTGACCTCCCACTCTCATGAAGCCACGCCAGAAGTGTTTCTCATAGGCTTTCCATAAGCATTGGTTATTTATGTCACGGATGAACGGACTTTAGAATGAAGTGTGTAAGTGAGGCTAGGCGGGCGTTACCTGTTGTGTTTCAGTATAGGTGTGGGCAGCACGCTGGTCAGGAGCCAGCCGAACTCAGCCAGAGTGTGCAGCAGAGGGCCATAGTCTGTTTTGATTTCACAGCCCTGCGTGAACAAACATAAGAGATGATAGTCTAATGGCAAAGAGAGCGGGCCACACAGGAGCTAGGATGAGCGGGTGGGTGATGCAGCGGTTCTCTGTCCAGTGGTGCAGTGTCACGGGGCTGCAGCCTCCAGGATTTCATCTGCAACTGCTGCCTTCCTTCAGCTGGACAGTGGCTACTCAGTTGTTCTTTGTGCCTGGGAAAGCCATGGTTCTCAGATTCTTACATGGGGAGCTTGGGAACCTGTGTTTTAAAAGGGCCTTAGGGCGTCAGTTCCACGAAGCTTACAAAGTAGGTTCAGCAACAGTAGTCTAGGCACTGGGATTTGAAGATGAGAGAGGGCAGGGAAGCTGGTGAGGCCTGGATTCGGGGTCTCAGGAGAGGGCAGGGAAGCTGACCGGGACTGGATGTGTGGTCTCTGTTCTTGCCTCCCTGGAACTGGTTCTCACTTGCAGCTGGTTCTCACTTGCAGCGTTACGTATCACCCATACCTTTCCACAAAGCCCTTCAGTGGGGTTTCCAGTTTCTATGAAAACGAGTTCTGTCCTCTATGGCCTTTGTTAGGCCACAAAGTCCAAGCATTTCCTTGAAAGACCCTGTCCGTGAGGGCCTCATACATGCAATAGATATACCTGAAGGTGTCTGGCCACTTCAAGGGCAGTGGTCCGTGACATCTGAATTCATAAATGCACAAACCCAGCAACAATGTCATTCTGATTGTAAAGGACAGTGCTAGGTGCACACATCTGGCTTGGCATGTGTGAGAAAACCTGTGGATGTTTTTACTTCAGAAACCAATTCATAAGGTTAAAAACAATGCATCATGTTGATTGCTGTGAGGTTAAAGACTAGTTGGGACTGAATTATTATTTCCAATCAATTATCAAGGCATTTTTGTAGTGAAGATTCCAGCATCAGGGGGTTATGTTTGGGGCTGCCATCTCACACTTGGGGGAGCCTACTTTTATTTTGGTGTAGACAAATTTTTTTGTTGTTATTTTACTGAAATGCTTGAAAACATGGGTAAAGCGTATGGGAGAATTTTGTCCATTATTTTTTGATGATATTGGACTATCTGGGTTTAGGGGCACTGTGTGTACCAGGCAATGAAATGATGGTCTTTTTTTGTTTTTGTTTTTTGAGACAGGGTTTCTCTGTGTAGCTTTGCGCCTGTCCTGGAACTCACTCTGTAGACCAGGCTGGCCTCGGACTCACAAAAATCCACCTGGCTCTGCCTCCCGAGTGCTGGGATTAAAGGCGTGTGCCACCACCGCCCAGCTGCAATGATGATCTTTAGGATGTAAAATGAAACACAGAAGGAAAGCAGCTCTCCGAAACTGCAGCTCACCTCAATGACGGTCCACTGCTCCACCACAATGGCATCGTTTCCTTTCTTGTTAGAACCTGGAACCCCAGAACCTTCTTCTTCATAGATAAAAAATCCTTCCAGAGATTTAGGCAAATGGTCCCCTGTCAGGGAAAGGATACAATTCAGAAGAGTCATAAGTAAATGACACTTGTTTCTAAACATCACCAAGATCCTTAGGGTAACTACTGTAGCGAGCTGGGAGAAAAACTGGTCAGTTGGAAGCTCGTGTGTGTGCAGCACCAGGGTCAGTCCCAGCCTCACATGGCAGCAGAGGCTGGGTGAGATGGCTCACATGTGTAATCCCTGGACTTGTGAGCAGAGGCAGGAGGATCAGGAGTTTAAGGTCATCCTCAGCGACATAACAAGTTTGAGGCCAGCCTGGGCTACATGAGATGCTGTTTCCAACAGTACAATGAGCTGGAGAGGTTAAGTGTGCCCACAGCTCTTCCAGAGGATGGAGTTCAGTTCCCAGCACCCCATTGAGTGGCTCACAATTGCCTATAGCTTCAGCTTCAGGGGATTCCCTACTCTCTTCTGGACTCCATGGGCACTTGCACATATATGGATGTGAGAGCACATGTATGCACACACATAGACACATATACACACACATAAGTAAAAAAGAAGCTTTACTGAGAAAACCCACTTAAACAAAACAAAATTTATTTTTTGTTGAGTCCTTTTGTTTAAGATTTCCTTTTTCCCCATAGGTAAAGACAGTTTTGGATTTCACCGAAATAAAGTCAAACATATACATGAAACTACCATACCCGAAACAAGATTAAATACTATGAGCATGGATGGAATGTCAATCCCAGAAGCATACGGAAATGACCTTCAACTTCAAACAAAATTTTTGTTTCTGGTCTGTATTATACCACCAATGGAAACATGAAACATGTTAATTCTTGAAGTCACAGGTACAATATTAAAATCAGCATTAAGAATGATCAGCACAGGACTAGGAAGGCTCAGTGGTTAAAATGCTTGATATGCAGGCATAGGAAGGGACCTGGGCCCCAGCATCACATAAAAGCCGCACTGGGGAGGCAGAGACAGGCAGACCCAGGGTGTGCTGACCTCTGGCCTGGACAAAATGACAAGCTCCAGATTCAGTGAGAGACACTGCTCCCCAACATAGGGTGGAGAGTGATAGAGAAAGATAATGGGATGTTGACCTCCACATGCACAGGCTTGGGCAAGTGCACACATGTATCACATGTATCACATGTATCACATACACAGAATCATAAACATGGAACAATTCTTTACCTCAGTTTATTTAAAAAAAGTCCCAAGTCCCCCACAACAGCGACAGGAAGACTGTAACAGAAGTCATTGTCCAAGAATTCCTGCCCGGAAGGAAGTTTTAAGGGAAGGCCGCTCTGATTTTTTTCTTGAATAGTTGACATTAACCATCTGGCCTAAACTAAAGGATTTAATGGAAATTCTTTTGTCTCCTATTTTGCAATAGAAGACATTTTTTTTGTTCTCATGGTCATGTGCTAGGTAAACATTGTGGGTTTTATAGCACATGTCACATCAGATTTCCCTGTTTGTCATAGAAAACAGAACTGTCTTGTTACAATTATAATATGTATATATTTTAATTATATAATAATGATTTAAAATTAGGACATTTGTCTTTGCCTATAAATATGTGGTCATACATCAGAAGCTTTAGTAAATACTGTCATTTCAAAACAGATATTCCGATTAACTTACATCATGGTCTACTCATAGTCAGTTCCCCTTGGGTGAATGGGGAACACACTGCTTTATATGATCCAAGTGTAATCTGCACCTTATGCTTGTATTTTAATAAGGAACGTATTTTCTAATTTATCAGCACAGTCTATTTTATTGTCACCATCTCATTTAAGCACGATTTGTCTTAAGACAAATTCCTGTTTGATAGTTTTCTGAATAATAAAGGCTGGCAAAGGCAAGGTTTTCACATGATTAAGCTTAAAGATAAAGACAAAACTAATTTTAATGTCAGTTTTAGTTTTAATATTTATTAAGAGACTAAAATTTGAGAGCAAATTGGTTCTTGCTTTTTTTTTTCTTCTAATTTGTGTGTGTGTGTGTGTGTGTGTGTGTGTGTGTGTATGTGACAAGATCTCTGTGTGTAGCTCTGGCCATCCTAAGACTTGTTTTGTAGATAAAGAGTGCCTGGGACTCAGAGATCTGCTTCTCTCTGCCTCCCAAGTGCTGGGATCAAAGGCTTGCACCACCACGCCTGTCTTGCTTTTGTTTAGGGAAGAATGCAACAGAGCATGTGTGTTCTTTTGAGACGGCTCCTAGAAACAAAGTTTAATTGACCAGTTGGAAAGGCTCTCTGCTTGCAACATACACTTTCCTTTCTTTGGCTGTGGTTCCCCTGTCACACCACAGTCACTGGCAGAGCCAGAGTTGAGAGTTAGGGCTGTAGATCTCATGGGAACAGGGTTGTGGATTTTGAAATAATTCTATATTGCAGTAATTATAGTTACAATGTGCCCTCTTTCCTTTTGGACTTTACAGTGTGAAAGTCACTTTTCCTGCTTTCAACATTGGAAGCACAGGCACTTCTTACTTTTGTGGGTTTTTTTTTTTTTTTTGAGACAGGGTAGTCTGGAACTTGCTGAATAAACTAGGCTGACCTCAAACTCAGAGATTTATCTGCCTCTGAGATTAAAGGTATGTGCCACCACGCTCAGCCCTGAACTTTAAAAACAAAAAAATTACATCTATCTATATCCATCTATCTAGCTATCATCTGTCTGTCAGTCTGTCTGTCTATCATCTATCTATCTATCTATCTATCTATCTATCTATCTATCTATCCATCCATCATCTATCGTGTGTGTGTGTGTGTGTGTGTGTGTGTGTGTATGTGATGTAGTGTGTGTGATGTAGTGTGTGTATGTGTGTGTGTGTATGTGATGTAGTGTGTGTGTGTGTAGTGTAGTGTGTGTATGTGATGTAGTGTGTGTGTGTGTGTATGTGATGTAGTATGTGTGTGTGTATGTGATATAGTGTGTGTGTGTGTGTGTGTGTGTGTGTGTGTGTGTGTGTGTGTATGTCTAACCCGTGGTGTTTGTGGGGTTCACAGGACAACTTGGGGAGCCAGCGCTCTCTCTCTTCCCTCTGTGGATCCCAGAACCCAGTCATGGCTGCAAACCTTTAGTCATCAACCACCTCACTGACCCACTACTAAACCCACTGGTCTGAAGAAAGCAGGGTAGTAATCCAGACAACGCAGAAATAAAGATTACGCTCACTGCAATGCACTACTGTTAGTGAATTTCAGGGAAACTATGCTGTACAAAGGAAGGCAGACACAAAAGATACGACCTGGCTGTGTGGGGGAGCTCACGCCTGTAATCTCAGCATCTGTGAGGCTAAGGTCGAAGGATTTTGCGAGTTCAAGGCCAGTCTGGGCTGCAGAGTGAGACAGAGTCAAAAAAGCAAGTGGGGCAAAGTAGTGCAATATGTAGATTAATTCAATCTTTGTAGAGTCAAGACAGGATCCCAGAAGCAAGTGGTGAGGAGACAGACAGATGGGTGCTTATCTGAGTGGATGTGACCCTGCCTGGGAAGGGTCATGGGAAGCCTTCTGGAATCCTATGAATGTTCTGATCTTGAATCTGTATATTCTCTTTAGTCACACATCGGACAGACGCATTTGACTCTGTATGACCGACTTCAGTTAAATCCGAAGTCCTTGCTTTAGAATGCCTGGCTGGCTCTCTCCGTGCTCACACTAGCGAGGGCCATCGATGCTGAGTCTCAGTTCTTGGAGAGTTCTCAGTTTTTGAAGCATTCTCCCAACAAAGATGGTGGCCAGAGTGAGTGTCAGGGAATGCTTTGTCGGGGAGGGACTCAGTTTCCAGGGAATGGAAGGAGGGATCACTGCAAACAGCCTTCTCTCTCTCCTCTCTCTCTCTCTCTCTCTCTCTCTCTCTCTCTCTCTCTCTCTCTCTCTCTCTGTGTCTGTCTTCCTCCTTCTGCTGAATACCAACACCAGCCAAATGCATTTGTGTCCTACTTCTGGGTAGGGATGGAAGTGAGTTGCATCTTCTTTAATGTCAATGTTCTGTCTTAAATGCAACTTTTGCATTCCTTTGAAATATATTCATCTTATCTGGGTGTGGTGGCACACCAATTTAATCCCAGCACTGGGGAGGCAGAGACGGGTGGATCTCTATGAATTCTAGGCCGGTCTAGTCAACATAGTGAGCTCCAGGCTAGCTAGGGCTGCAAGAGACCCTGTCTCAAACACAAACAAACAGGGGTTGAGGATTTAGCTCAGTGGTAGAGTGCTCCTTGGGTTCAGTCCTCAGCTCTGAAAAAAAAAAAATCCTCACAAAAAAGTCTCTTAAAATTAATATATTTGGGGTTGGTGATTTAGCTCAGTGGTACAGCACTTGCCTAGCAAGCGCAAGGCCCTGGGTTCGGTCCTCAGCTCTGGTGAAAAAAAAAAAAGTAGGCTAGAAAAAATTAATATATTCATCTTGACTAGTTATGGGTGGTACACACCTATAGTCTCAGTTACTTGGGAGGCTGAGGCAGGAGGATTTTGAATTTGAGGTCGGCCTGGGTCCCTTGATGATATGCTTTCTCAGAGTGGGAACTAGCTTAGTTGTACAGTGCTTGCCACTCATTGGTGAGGTCTGGGATTGACCCCAGCACCGCAAGACAGAAACAGATACATTTACCATATCTAAAAAATAACATGCTTGTCCACCCCTCCCTTTCTTTAAAAACAAAACAAACTTGATTTTATCTCCCCCCATTTCTTAAAGTTCCAGGGAGGTTTATCCTGCAAACATGTGCCCTTGTGACCACTACACTCCCTGGCACAGGAGGGAAGGTCCTAAGGGTACTTTGGTGTGGGTCAAAAAGTGTGAGCTTGAAGGATCCCCTGAGAATGGGTTACCCGTCTTGGACATGTGATCTTACATATGCCTTTCAGCTAGACACGACAACGATATTAATGTAAATGTGAGGAACACCAACACCCCACTTCTGGAATTTTTGGTCTATATGTCCTGTTTCTTATTTAGCTGTTCAAAGGCAGACTCGGACCATCTGTGAAGTGGAGGGCAGGTGTGCATGGTCATTGCTAGTCTGTGTCTCCATCATGTATGTCTTATCAAAATGAGTCACTTTAGGGACTGCTAGAGACATCAGCCGTGGAGTTTGAATGAAAATGGCCTCCACAGACTCATCTATTTGAATACTTGCTCCCTGGTTGGTGGAACTGTTTGGGAAGGATGAGGAGGTGTGGCCTTGCTGGAGGAGGTGTGTCACTGGGCACTTGGGCATCGACAGCATTCCCAGTTAGTGCTCTCTTTCTGCCTCCTACTTGAGGATAAGGATGTAAGCTCTCAGCTACTGATCCAGTGCCATGCCTGCATGCTGCCTTGCTGTTTGCCATGATGGTCACAGACTCTAACCCCTGCAACTGTGAGCACCAAATTAAAAAAAAATTCATGAGTTGCCGTAGTCACTGAGTTCTGTCCTGGCGATGTAAAGGTAAAGTAGAGAGACATCAGCCTCTCTACTCCTGCCCTTTATGGTCCATGTCCCAAAACGAGGCCAGAGAAGTCTTTTTAAATTGTGGATCAGGGGCTGGAGAGATGGCTCAGGGGTTAAGAGCACTGGCTGCTTTTCCAGAGGACCCGGGTTCAATTCTCAGCACCCACATGGCAGCTCACAACTGTCTTTAACTCCAGTTCCAGTGGACCTGACTCCTTCACAAAGACATGCAGGTCAAACATCTATGCATATAAATTGCAGATCAGATTATGACTCCCCTTTAAAATGTTCAGCTAATGAATGGAAATAAATATCCTGCATGCTGGTGAAGATCACTCACTCTGGTTTGGGAGATGGACAAAGGCGTCACTGGTGAACATCCAGGATATGAGTCCCTAAAACTCATATCGTAGAAGGAGAAAACTGTTATCCCTGTAAGCTGTCCTTTGACCTCCACAGGGGCACGGTGGCAAACACACCCCTCACACTCACAGAATTAATTAACTAATTAAAAAACGAGCACACACACTCCACCTCGTTGGCCACACTGCTTCCTCGTTGTGCCAATGTGGACACGTGATTTAGTGGCTGTCCGCCTCGGGTCCTCACTGGATTACTTATGTGGATGAAATGAGTTATTCCATGCAAGGTTTAGGATGATGATGGCAGACAGCAAGTTGGACGTACATGCCAGCCTTGCCACTGCTTTCTCGATGTACAGGACTCTGCCTGGATGGCTCCTGCCCACCTCACCCACCTCGCCCACCTCGGCTAGAACCAGCTTTCCCTACATACCCAGCTCCAGCCACACAAACTTCTCAGGTTCTCCTTGATTGCTCTGTGCTCTTTGCCCTGAATCATCTACCCTGGCTCTCACTTGCCTGCATCCTGTAGTTTCCTAGTTGCACTGTGGTTATTACCTTCCTGCTTGTATGTTTGTGTTGGTGTGTGTACACATGTGTGGGTGTGTGCATGCTATGGCATGTATGTGCAGATCAGAGGGGCAGCTGGTAGGAGTCGGTTCTCTCCTCTGTCATGTGGGTCCTGGACAGCTGAACTCAGGTGGCCAGGCTTCACCTTTTCCTGTGAGCCACCCTGCTGGTCCCTGATTCTCTAGTCACAATATTCTGTTGGGTGAACTCTGAATATTTTTCCTACTTTTGTAAGTGTGTGTGTGTGTGTGTGTATGTGTGTGTGTGTGTGTGTGTGTGTGTGTGTGCATCCCTAGGATAATGTTCCAAACAGAGAAGACGGAGATCGTGTGGAAGGACCCTGTAGAGGAATCCCACAGATTATACTGTCACACCCTGCTAAGGTGGGTCACTTTCCAGTATGTCCCCTCCCCTTTGTTTCTGGAGCATTTTCTCCAGTGTGATTTGGGAGCTCATAAGATTCTGGGCAGTGTCTGGATTCGTAGTTCTATGTTCTCTGTAGTGAACTGATTTCTGACAGTGTTTGGGATGAGGATAAAAGCAAGACACAGTAAACACTCATTATTTCCCTGTGTGTTTGAGATGCCAGGCACCACACATTCAGAACAGAGAGCCCAATTCAGTCCTCCTGATTCTCACAATGACGGACACTGGTCAGTCCCGGGAAAGTCTTAGTGACACACCGGTGTCCAGACCCCAAAGACTGAGGTGGCTGAGTAGAGGTTTCGCAAAGGTTGTATGAAACCATGTCTGAAGGGACATTCCAGAGCTGTGGAAGGAGGGAGACCTCCCCGGGGCTCTGAGAACTAACGCTGCCAGACCCAGCCGTGGTGTCTGCTGAGCAACTGCTGCAGCCCGTGAATGCCTGAGAGAGACAAAGAGTAGTCCGCCTCTCCTTAGGCGGTTTGTCGCTAACCAGAATGTGTAATGTCTCCAACTCAGGCACTACTGCAAAGAGGGGAGAGAAGGAGAAGCAAGGGGAAACACAAAACCAGGCTCCAAACAGACGATGGTCCGCACGGAACGTTGGACACTGCACGTGACGTGACCTGTGCCAGGACGGAGGACTCACCAGAAAATGAACCACGCTGTTGCCTCGGTGCTGGCATCTGACCTGCACGGTTCTCATACCCTTTTAGGAAGCAGCTTCTGCCAGCCCACCCGATTTCCCCAATTCACAGAACTAGTAAGTACAAGAAGAACTTAAGCCCTGCTCCATCGGATTCTAACGGCCTCTTCCTCCTCACTAAACCTTGCTATTTCCAAACCAGACCAAACTGGAAGACGTTTCCAGTGACTGGAAAGCACTGAGTGTTTGTTGGGCACCTGTTGTGTGCCAGTCATCTCTGCAAGGAAAAGCTGTGTTAGAAGCACACCTTGGGTTTGGCTCTAGTTAAAAGGATATCTTCTGGAATGTGACTCCTGGACCCAGTACGCTCCACCCCGCCATCTGTCACATCAAGGGAGATGTTAGAAAGCTGGTTAAAGAACAGGGTGGTCTCAGCCAGGTGGCCTTTAATCCCAGCACTCGGGAGGCAGAGGTAGGCAGATCTCTGTGAGTTCCAGGCCAGCCTGGGCTACAAAGTGAGCTCTCTGTGAGTTCGAGGCTAGCCTGGGCTACAAAGTGAGCTCCAGGGTGGTCTCACAACATCGTGTCTGATTTCTCCTTCACTCTTGGCTCCAACCTCGAGGAGCTTCAGGTCCTTAGTAATCCCAACCCCATCTTCCTGATGCCCACTCTTTTTTTGTTTCTTTGAATACTATTCTCTCTTAAACTCATTTTGGGAAGTCTTCTGTTTGTTTTTGTGATAGATAAGACTGGTTTTGTACTACATTGTAACTCAATAACAAAGATTAGAGAGACAGAGAGTGAGTCCATACCTCTGATTTCTTTTCTGTACAAATCTTAGAAAGAGCCAGAAATACACTATCTATATATATTGTACCTACTGCCACAAATTGGGATAATGTATCAAATGTAGATACTAACTATGGGATGCTACCCTGAGCTTCCTGACTGGGCTGTTGTAGTACACTGTTCTTAAAAATTTCTACTGGCCAATCCCCCCATGGTGTATCTGCTCCTGATGGTTCCTACACAATAGCAAACATTACATTACAATTCTACACCAGTCAAGGGTTCACACTTTAATTATCTCTATGTGTGTTTGCTGTGTGTGTGGGCACACATGTGCCATGTGCACGCCTCTGCATCCATGTGGAGGCCAGAGCTCAACTTGGGAAGTTTGGATCTACTTCTACCAGGGGTCCTGGGGATTGAACTCAGGTTGTCAGGTTTGGCTGCAGCTTTCTTTACCTGCTGCATCATCACTGGCCAACACTTTTAAATTAAGGCTACAGAGCTGCACAATGACTCAGATCCTTTTTTTTTTTTTAAAGAGTTATACCCATCCTTATGGCCACAGAACTTGAAAGGCAAAGATACTTTGAGAAGTTTTGACACAAATGCAGATTATTTACATACAAATGTAAAACTCACCTTTAGGTGTCTCCCAACATACAAAGGAGTCAACTAAAGACAAGCCTTGCTTATAATAAAATGTAGTTAATTCTAGCCAGTTGGCCTCAAGGGTGTTGATGACGGCTCCTTTCCTCGTCACTTTCATGGACAGGACACCTTCCTGGTAGGTCCAGCAGGCTGAATCCTCGTCAAAAGCATTGAAGACCATGTACAGCTTGTGATCTGGGCATAGGCATTCAGGAAAAGGGACGGGGAGGACAGTTACAATCTTACCAACCAAAATTCTTAAACAATTTGTTCTTCATGAGACATTACAAACATACAAATAAATAGAGAAAATAATAAAACTGCCCACCACTCAATTAAAAAAATGTATGTGTGTATATCTGTGTCCATGTTTGTGTTGTGTGCGTGTGTGTGGGTGCATGCATGTAACATGGGTGTGTGCGCACATGTAGAAAGACCAGAGGTTGATGCTGGTATCTTTCCCAGTCCTTCTTTATCTTAGGTTTTGAGTTAAGGTCTCTAACTGAATCCAGAGCTCATGATCTGGCCATCTTGTCTACCTGTCTAGCACTGGGTTACAAGCATGCCCTTCACATCTGCCTTTTCTGGGGGAACTGGGCATCAAACTCAAGATTCGATGTTTGTGGGACAAGTATGTACTGACTGAGCTACCTTTATGCCCTCCCCACCCCCAACTCAGTTTAATTAAATGTTAACCTATGCCACATTAGCTTTGAATTATTTCTTTACAGAAATAAGACAATGGACACAGAGGAGGCTACTACATAGTGTGTACCTAGCAGCATGTAGTTACCAATTCCAGTCTCTGAAAATAACTGCTAGAATGAATTTGGTATTTATTGTTCTCATGAAAGCTTTTAGTTTTAAAATACACAGTTATTTACCACTTACTTTACTGTTTAAAAAATGCCTAGACAAGGGTTGAAGATTTAGCTCAGGGGAGAGACCTCCTCACCTAGCAAGTGCAAGGTCTTGGGTTTGGTTCTGAGCTCAAAGGAAAAAAACAACAACAAACAAACCCAACAACAACAGCAAAACCCAACACAACTTTAACAGTATACTGTCCCATATTTTAATCTCCTGGTTTTTTCTCTAGATGATTGTGCTCAAATGGATCTCTGCTACGCACAGGATGCTGAGTGCGGACCCTGAAGGCCCAGACTCCACTGCGCCCTCCAAGGCCAGGGCTGGTCAAGGTTTGGAGCAGCTGTGAGCCTGCTACAGCAGAAGCTGTGCCAGGCACTAGGTTGTTTCCCCTTCCAGCCCCATGAGGGAGGCTCGGCAATTGTCACTTCGAGAAAGAAATGCAGCCATGTGTCTCCAGAGGCCGCGTTTACTCCAGTTTACAGGGTCTTTAATTTTCTTTGATGTTGCTTAAAAAAAAAAACATTCCTGCAAAGATGTCAGGAAACTTTGCCCAGTCAAAAAAATAAAAGAGAAAAATACTCTCAGTTTCTTGGGAAAACTTGAGACGTGGCAGAGAAGTACAAAACTATTGTCTACAGTTATTTCTGGCTGTGGGCACTATTGTTATAATAACTGAGTCATCATGACATTCCATTGTCTTATTCTAGGGATGATCAAAGCAAGTCCATCGATTTCAGAGGTGAAGAGCATGCGTGAAGTGGGAAAGGCCTGCACTGAGATTCTCACACACTGTTTACCAGACAGTTGTAACCAAGCTACTTTCTCAGTCAAGTCTCTTTTTTGTTTGGTTGTTTTTTTGGTTTTTCAAGACAAGGTTTCTATGTGTAGCTTGGCTGTTTTAGAACTCACTCTGTAGACCAGGCTGGCCTTGAACTCACAGAGAGCTGCCTGCTTCTGCCTCCTGAGTGCTGGGATTAAAGGCACACACAGGTAAACCTTTTGTTTTAGAAGAGGGCTAGGTGACTGCATTATGTGGCTGGCTTGCATATTTGAAACATTACCCTGCCTTATTCCTGGCTATAATGACTTAAAAACAACCCCGCAAGAATTAGAATTCTGCATAACCTGCAGAAATGAACGCTGACTTCTATTTCTTTAAAATAACGGTAGCGTTTGGGGAACACAGAGTACGCCTCTTTCCCTCCACGCCGTTACCTCCTCCCCGCTCTGGTGTAGAGTAGCTGGGGCTGCTGTTTCCTTCTGTCTTCCGTCCACTTTCGCAAGGAGGTTCCTCCTCCGTTCCGCTGTCAGACAACTGTGCACTGACCTCTCCTTCACTCCAGCTTTTGCGGCTGTCGTGAGAACCGGGTTTCCCGTGTGGGCCCGATTCTGCATCTCCACCGTGGCTGGTTCCATTACAGTGTTTAGACGGCAGGTGACACTGTGACACAAATCCAACAAACTTCATTCCTCTCTTGGCAGCAGCATTAACCTGAGGTTTAAAGAGACGGTGACCAAGGTGAACCCCACGTGTGACTCAACCAACCAAACTTCAGTCCACCGGGAGGCCACGAGGAGACGGGCTAAGCCGCACTTCCAAGCCACCCGAGAACCTCTCAAGAACACCGCCTCCAAGATCACGTCTCAGTATCGGCATGATTTGCCAAACAGAACTAACGCTTTGGGAATTACAAAGACAGGACCACATTTTTTCTCTGAAATTCTGCCGTATTTGGCAAGAACTAGTAATTTTATAGCATGATTTTTGGAGATGGTTAACAATAATCTTTCCAGTGGGAGCAAAAGTAAACACTGTCCCAGGGCACTCCCCAGAATAACTGAAGCAAATACAATCTCATTTTTTGAGACAGGGTTTCTCTGCATAGCTTTGCACTTTTCCTGGAGCTCACTCTGTAGACCAGGCTGGCCTCGAACTCACAGAGATCCGCCTGCCTCTGCCTCCCCAGTGCTGGGATTAAAGGTGTGTGCCACCACCACCTGGTTACAACACCATTATTAAAGGAGAGGTTAATTTAAGACAAAAAGCATACAGCAGCACTATTTGGTGTTGATTAAGACAGAGGTTAAGAGGCCCATTCTTATAAATATGCACTTAGGAACCATGAGCCCGGGTCATGGCGCAGCTGTGAATGTCTGCCTCTGTCTGACCTGGGCCAAATGCACAGACTCAGAATTGATCCTTCAGTCAGTGCATAGGCTCTGAAGCATCTGACAGGAAGTAGTCAGTGACATCATTTGGGATTTAGCAGTCGTGATTTTCATGGTTGGTACTGTTTCCATTCGAATACTTGTGAGACGATTATCTTATTTCCTCTAAGCACACAGTGCCAAAGATCTAGGGGTTTTCTTCTCCACAGTACTAGTGACAGTGTCCTTCTCCTGGGTTTGGCAGGCTATACCTCCCAGGGAATTGCTGTGTCTTATCTGTCTTGGTATTGCATCACTTGATAGGTGCACTATAAACATTCATTAAATAAACACAGAAGTAGAAATGCGCCCCCCCCCCCCCCCCGACAGGAAACATACAGGCGACACATGCCAAATATTTCTGAACAGCCACTTTGTGAGGCCCTGGCTGTCTTGGAACTCACTTGGTAGCCCAGGCTGGCCTGGAACTCACAGAGATCCACCTGCCTCTGCCTCCCGAGTGCTGAGATTAAAGGTGTGTGCCACCACTGCCTGGCTCAGCAGTATTGACTTTTCATGGTCACTGTTTCAAACCTCTCAACTAAACATTTTAAGTGTTACCCAGGAGAGAGTTATGATAGGGGTCGAAGATGGAAACACTGACAGATGAGGTGAGATTTTCGAAGGCAGGAAGAACTGGAGAAATTGAGCGCAATGCGGCTTGGAAGATGGAGAGCCCGGGGAGCCTGAACTCTGGGCTACGGCCAGCGCAGCCTCGGTCCTCCTTGTCCTTTCTAGGAGTTAGATTTGAGTGGAGATAATTCAGGAAAACTTCTCTCTGGTACTATAGCAGATACTTCTTTGCTTCTTCAGGAAAAGTCTAGGATCAGATACAGTGACGTCTTTTCCATCTTACTTTGGAGGATGAATAATTTTAATTACGCTTATTTGTTGGTGTGTGTGTAGATGCACCTGCATGTGCCATAGGGGACAGCTTGTAGGAGTTGGTTCTCTTTTACACGTGGGTTAGAGGGATGGAACTCAGGTCTCAGCTTCGGTAGCCATGCCTTTACTTGTTAGCTGCTTCTGATATTTTTAAGTGCGGCATTTTAAAATCCCGAGAGAAGGAAAACGCAAACTCGATATTAAAAATAGAATGGACAGAGGTGGGGATCTAGCTCAGAGTGGAATATTCACCTGCGTTCAGGAGGCCCAGAGTTCGGTCCTCAGTACCAACTAAAGATAGACTAGACGTTAATAGTTAAAGCTTGACTTGAAAACTAGCTGTTCAACAAGTCTTCACACAAAGTGGCTGTTTAAAAACATTCCCATTCGCCAATTGCTCTTGCTCATGCCCAGGGCAATGTTGGGATATTTCGGGTGTATGCTTCCCCGAGAAGGGTCCCCGTTACTCTAGTTGCTGAAACAACAGTGCTTTCCTGTGTAAGTAGGTCTTTAACTGCGCCCCAGGAGTCAGGTTCAAAATAAGCGTTCCCGTGGTCATCTATCAGGACTCAATTAAGAGCTACATTTTTGTTTTCAAAAGAAGCTGTCTGGAGTGGATTTATTCCCAGAAAAAGAAATACCCAAAATAGTGGCAGTAAACAGTGTGTGTGCTTGTAAAACCTGGTCTCCTGGACTTTTCCCACCCGGGCAGATGAATGGTAACTTTGTACCTAAGTAGGAAACATCATTAGCGTTGTTACTGGCCAGACACAAACCACTGACGTTCTCCACAAGTGGTTACTTACGGCTTGAAACCAGCAGCAGAAACAGACTATACTCATTCTTTCCTCTTTTCTTTGTAACCCAGGCTGGTCCGGAACTCACCTCCCAGCCTCAGCCTTCTACATGCTAAGACTACAGGTATAAACCACCACACCTTGCTCAAAGGATTGTAACTGTGAGCCAGCACATCTCACTCCAGTCTCACACATGTTACCTGAAAGGAAGTGCCTTGGGTTCTTGACTCTATATATTTAAATTAAATAAAGGCCAGCTGGGTGTGGTGCTGTTCAATTTAATCCCAGCACTCAGGAGGCAGAGCTAGGCTGATCTCTGTGAGTTCAAGGCCAGTCTGGTCGACAAAGAGAGTTCCAGGGCAGCCAAGGCTACAAAGTGAAAGTCCATTTCAAAAACAGAAGGAACAACCCCCCACGAAAAACAACAAAAACCAAATAGAAGCTAAGAACTTATAAGTAGGCCGCTGTGACTAAAACAACTTTCATAAATAAATAAATAAATAAACAAATAAATAAAATAAATCCATCAGGTTAGAGTATTTATGGATATATAAGTTTTTCTTGGTATAGTCGATCTATATTTAGTGTTCAACTTTTTATTTATGCAGCTTCCAAAGGAGACATTAATTGTGAATTTTCCCTTGATCTCTTTCCAAGTTAAATTTTCTTTAAAATAACATAATTTGTTTTTAATGCCAACTCCTCCATTCACAACTGAATATGGTTATTTTTGTGGTTTTTTTTTCATATTTAAAAAACTTCCCTCTTTGTCTCTGTGGACACTTCTGGAATCTATTTTCCACAGTACAGTGCTGACTTTCCTAAGTACTGACTAAGTCATGGTTTTCTTTTTTTTTAATGTGGAGCTGAGGATCAAACCCAGGGCCTTGTGCTTGCTAGGCAAGTGCTCTACCACTGAGCTAAATCCCCAACTCCATGGTTATTCTTGTACTAATGTTGACATGCTTGTTATTAGACTTCTTTTTTTTTTTTTTCAAGACAATGTTTCTCCATGTAGCCCTGGCTGTCCTGGAACTCACTCTGTAGACCAGGCTAGCCTGGAACTCAGAGATTCACCTGCCTCTTCCTCATGAGTGCTGGGATTAAAGGCGTATGCTGCCTCACCACTACCTCCTGGCTGTTAGCAAACTTCTTACATGCAGTTGGGAACTTACTTCTGCTCACTCTATTCTGTTTTATTGGCCTTTATTTATGTTTTTGTGATGGCTAATCTCGGTTATTTACTTAACTGGATCTGGAATCAATTAACAGGCTAATGGGCACACTTGTGAGGAATTTTCTTGCTCAGTTCGACTGCGGTGGGGAGGCCCACCCTAAATGTGGGTGGTACTTCTGGTGGCATCCCAGAAGAAAGGAAACTGAGACACAAAGCTTTTGCTCCTGGCTTGCTTGCCTTCATGTGATGCTAAATTCATGTATGCTGGCAACAACCAGCTGCAGCTGCTTTTGGCTGACATTAAAACCCAGCTTTTGAGCCTTCCAAAGTGGACTGAAGACCAGTGTCTCTCCAGAATCTTCCAGGCATTAGGCACCTGACCGGGACTGCTAAGGCATTTGTTCTTGGGGAAGGAACAGCTACTGGGTTCTCAGCCTCAGTATGAAGGTAGCCACTGTTCTCCTGCTTAGGCCGAGCTGCGTAGAGCAACCTGGCACACTCCTTCAACACGCTCATCCTTTCTGTTCCTCTTCCAGAAGATCCAGACTAGTGGAGATTTTGACTCTACGCACTTGGCTCACACGCTTTACATTTTGAATTCTGTAGAATAAGCCATTGCCAGTTCCCTATCTTTTGGGTCCTACACTGTAGCTTAGGCGGCTTGAAACTCACTATTGTAGTCCAGGCTGGTTTTGAACTCAGTATGTAGCTGAGGACGACCGGGCACTCATGGTTCTCCCCTTGCCTACTGCCAGGATTCCAGGCTGTGCCACCATGCCTGGGTTCTGTATGGTTTTCGGGTAAGGAAGGGAGTTGTTTCTTAGTGCGCCATGAGGGCTGTGCACCCAGTACCTTTTCCATGAGTTCCTTTGCTGCGTCGTTGGCTGGCGTCTCGTAGGTGAGTGGACACTCCTCCATCACAAGTCTGGCGTGCCTCGGTCCCCTCGGTGCTGCTGGGTGCTTGGGGCTGCAAGGAGAACAAGGTCAGAGGCAAACCGCTGCTTCCCACCTACGTCCACGTGAAAACCGTGAGCGACTCAGGAGCAAGGTCAAGGCTGTCACTTGGTTATTCCAGTCCCAACGGTTATCTCAAACAGAATGCCACAGGTACAGCGATTTCTGTTATGTTTTCTTAATGTAACCTTCCAGAGATTTAATTCCAGATTCAAAGAATGAGATTTTGCTATTGCACAGAGCATAAGGAAAAAACAGTCCTATCTAAATGCAGATAAATGTGTCTGTTTTCTTTCCCCTTTCTTTACTGACCTCTTATCTTCTGCCACGTTTTAGCACTTGTGGGCCTACGTAACACTACAGCAGGAAAGGTAGGTAGTTGTCACAGCTGATGGGATTTGTAGTCAGGACATAAGCATTGCTACTGTGTAAAAAATGTCACGTGCTTAGGAATGCTTGAGCTGAAAACATTTGCATTCTAGTAAAAGCTGAAGTCCTTACACACTCGAGAGTGTGTGTGTGTGTGTGTGTGTGTATGTGTGTGTGATGAGTGTGTGTGCGCGTGTGTGTGTGTGTGTGTGTGAGTGTGAGTGTGTGTGTGTGTGTGTGTGTGTGTGTGTGTGTATGCATAGCAGTTACTGCCCTTTAAAAACAATACAGGGGCAGGGGACATGGCTCAGTGGCATAGTACCAGCCTAGAATGTGCAAAATCCTGGATTTGATCCTTAGTGTGGAAAAAAAAAAACTACCAAACTTTCTTCTTTCTTTCTTCCTTCCTTCCTTCCTTCCTTCCTTCCTTCCTTCCTTTCTTTCTTGAAATTTAGATAAGTTCAAGACAGGGTTTCTCTAGCTTTGGAGCCTGTCCTGGAACTCGCTTTGTAGACCAGGCTGGCCTCAAACTCACAAAGATCCACCTGCCTCTGCCTCCCGAGTGCTGGGATTACAGGCGTGTGCCACCACCGCCTGGCAGTTCTTATGTATCTTAAGCAGGCCTCAAACTTGATATGTAGTAGAGAATGAACTTAATCTTTTGACCCTCCTGAATGCTGGGATTTACTGGTGTGTGACCCCATATCTATTCTGTGTGGTACCAGAAAATGAGCCCAGGGTTTCCCACATGCTAGGCAAGCACTCTCTACCAACTGAGCTCCACTCCCAACCTACCATCTGGAATTTTTAAAATTTAGCATAATTTTCTTAATTGATTCTTTGAGAATTTCACATCATGTAACCCAATCCCACTCATTCCCAGTCTCTCCATATCTGCCTTGCACCCTTGTGGCATCCCCTGAAAAAGAAAAAAATAAGCAAAACTAACAACAACAACAAAACCCCACCTGGCACCTCCATCTTCCCCACCTCTCCGTCACCTCTTCGTTTGTCTTAGTGGCACTGGGAGCTGCGATGTGTCACACAGCACACCCCTTTGTCCACTCTGAGCTGTTAGTCTGGTTCAAGGCCTCTGGCACACCATCATCACTGAGACTCCTCTCAGACGTCCTGCTGTTGCCCCAGACATGGAGATTCTATGGTTCCACAGGAACGGTCCCTTCATGGACTCCAGCAGTTCATGGATGGGGTTGATGTTGGAGTGTGTCAATTCCAAGCACTGGATGTGGGCCTGGATGATAGCTGAGCTGATCAGCCCGGGTCTCCACAGGGACACCCCCACCCCTCAGGTGAGGAGCAGGGCCAGCTCTCCTGCTGCAGTGGCTGGTAAGGGGGTGGGCTGGAACATCTGGAAGTTTTAAAGACCAGCTCTCTCTCTTCTTCCTTCCCTTTCCAATTTTCCCCTTTTCTCACCCCTTTTCTGCCTATTATGATTTCCTTTAGCTTTTACATGGATCCATCACTAGGAAGAGGAAACATTGAGATTTAAAAAAACAGCATTGTGTCTATGTATGAGTATGTGCGCGTGTGGGGGGCACAGTGTGCCCGTGGGTCAGAGGGCACCTCTGTGGAGCTGGTTCTCCCCCTCCACCTTTATGTGTGTTCTGGGATGAGGCTGGCACAGCAAGTGACTTTATCCCCTGCCCCTCTGCCCAGCCACAAGACCCGGACAGTTTCCATAGAGATGGAGGGTTGTACCAAACGGTTTTCATATGGCAATCCTGTGGCCATTTTCATTCTTTATTGGAGAGAGTCGGCCTAGCCGGGGTAGTTTGAATGAGAATGGCCTTTATAGTTGACCTACTGGGAAGGATTAGGAGGTGTGGCCCTGGAGTAGGTGTGTCACTGCAAGCCCACCCTAGGCACAAAGATCAGGATGTAAGCTCTCAGCTACTGCCCAGCACCATGACTATATCCACTCCTCCATGATAACAATGGACTAGCCCTCTAATATCGTAAGCAAACCCCCAATTAAATGGTTTCTTATTTATTTATTTAATTAATTGTTTATTTAATTATTTTTGTTTTTTTTTTTTCCGAGACAGGGTTTCTCTGTGTAGTTTTGGAGCCTGTCCTGGATCTCGCTCTGTAGGCCAGGCTGGCCTCAAACTCACAGAGATCTGCCTGCCTCTGCCTC
This sequence comes from Onychomys torridus, assembly GCF_903995425.1. Classification (NCBI taxonomy): domain Eukaryota; kingdom Metazoa; phylum Chordata; class Mammalia; order Rodentia; family Cricetidae; genus Onychomys; species Onychomys torridus. The sequence goes on from NC_050465.1 coordinate 40,478,582, forward strand.
CCGAGTGCTGGGATTAAAGGCGTGCACCACCACCGCACCGTTTCTTTTTTAAGAGTTGCCTTGGTCACCAGGACCGGCAAAAGAACAATGACTAAGACAAGTGTTTTCTTGTGGTGCATAGGCTCAAGCCCAGGGCCTTGCACAAGAGTGTTGTGCCACTGAACTATGTATTCATCTCACAGCAGGGAGGACCTAGTTTGCATGTGAAAAGTGGCCAATGTGTCTTTCTAATGTGAGAACTTGGTGTGGTCGAGCTTCCTGCTCTGCGGGGTTTATGAAGTGAACTGCTTCCGGCTGCCATTCTTAATGAGAACAGAGGGAGTTGGAAGAGCCCAGTGAGACAGGCTGATTGCTGCTCCTTGTAGTCTGGGGTGCTTCTTGGTTCTACTTCCTTCCTTTTGCTCACCGACATCTTTACTTAGTGCCTATTTATTTGCCCCAAAGAGTAAGACAACGACCAGGAGGGTTTTTGTTGTTTTGGCTCCTTTGAGCCAGACTCGTCCTATGTAGGCCACATCAGTGTCAAAGTTGAGGTCCTCACGCCCCTTCACCCTCCCGAGTGCTGGGCATCCTGCACAACCACCACACTGGGCTTAATCAGGAGTCTTAAAGGTGTGAGTCTCCTTATTCCAATTCAATTCAGCTGTGAAAAATGTGCCTCGACTCATCCCCTGAGGATCCTTTGTGCTCCACCACTCTTTCGGAATTTCTTTTAGAGGAAAGAAAACCTGCCAGGTGGTGGTGGAGCACACCTTTAATCTGAGCACTCAGGAGGCAGAGGCAGGTGGATTTCTGAGTTTGAGGCCAGCCTGGTCTACAGAGAGAAACCCTGTCTCAAAACATGCCCCCAAACCAAAAGCTAACCAACCAACCAAACAAAACAATCCCCTCCTCCTCAAAAACAACAACAAACAAACAACAAATGAAAGAAAAGCATCCCTCTGAGCGGCCTCTGATTGCTGTCCTCAAGCTTACCTCACTTTCAAGCGGGCCAGCACCACTCTGTAGAGGTGACTCGCTGGGAGGTGTCTGCGGTGCCCCGCAGGCTGTATAACCGGATGGATGGCCCCAACAACATAGCCCTTAAGATAGTAGTCTTCCACCTTGGCAACTATATCCAGAACTGAGTTTATCTTGATGACTTCTGGGTTTGTGGAAGCTGAAATATCAAAAATGAAGAGAAGGTTTCATATTGGTAATATTGAATTCTACGTTATTTCTATCTATATGAGATAACAGTAGTGAGCATGAGAGACAACCACGTGGCTTACTTTCGGGTGAGACAACTAACTTGTGTTATGTATTTTCTATTTCAGGTGAGATTAGATGTGTTCAGGGTGGTAAGACCGTAAAGGAACCTATTTTGGACAATAGCAAAGGTGGTTTAACCAACTGGTAGGTAAATAATGTTCCCAATACATCCTAAAGCACAACTAGAGAGAGTACCTTATAAGTTCTTTTTTTTTTTTTTCCCCAGTGGAAGAGCTTTACTACTCAGGATTTTATTTAAGTGACTATGTTGTCTTTAAAAGATGATAAAGACATACATCAAAATAATAATTCAAAAAGCCGATAGTTTTTATGACTGAGCAAGATAAGACGCATGATTTCTTAAAATACATATCATGTAAGTTTAAAAACTAAAAAGAGGGGGCTGGAGAGATGGCTTAGAGGTTAAGAGCACCGACTGCTCTTCCAGAGGTCCAGAGTTCAATTCCCAGCAACCACATGGTGGCTCACAACCATCTGTAATGAGATCTGGTGCCCTCTTCTGGCCTGTGGGGACACACGCAGGCAGAATACTGTATACATAATAAATAAATAAATCTTGAAAAACAAAACAAAACAAAAATAAAACAAAAAAAAACCCCAAAAACAAACTAAAAAGAGGAGACACTGAATTTGCTAGACAGAAATTATAAAAAAAAAAAAAGGAAGAAGAAGGAAAAAAAAAGAAGTAGATGTATATGAAATTAGCTGAAGGAGGGCACAGCCATCGTAACTCTGAACACCTGTGTTGCCCAGAAGAGAAAAAGGAAAAATGGTATGCAAGTGGGGAAAATGTCCTCAAAGTTACGGACATCTTAATTTAAATAGCTTCATTATCTGTCATATTTCTCATTTTATGGAGGACAATTAAGGATTATTATCCAGAAGCAGACCTGGAATTGATCGTCTTTTGAATCAGAAATCATATGAAATTAATTCCAGGTATGGGCAGGCCTGGCTTCACACTCACAGGGCCAGTGGAGTCCAGCACGGGGGTTGTGCCGACGCCGGAGCACCGGAAGAAGGTTAAGAAGCAGATGAGGAAATGGGTCAGGGGGAAGTCCCTGTCCCCTGACCCTGACACTCACGTGACAGGACAGTTCCACCAGCAGTGAGTGCTCATGCCAGCTTCTCAACTGAAAATGAGGCACTCAACAGAAAGTTATGCAGGCCAGCATGAATCCATTTCCTTTGGTTTTCAGTCCCTTTTGGATTTAAACTAATACCCTACGTCTGATACCTTCTCATTATGAACAGGAGCAAACACAAGGGCAGTTCTGAACTCTGAAGAAACATCTGGTCTCCGTGTAAACATCCCAGGCCCGTCTGTGTGGCAAATGGTTCATCATTATTTGGCTTTACTCTTTCTTAACATTTGGTCTACAAACCCTGCCTTGTTCAAACAAAGCAGCTGAGAAACTATACAGTAAGTAATGTGGAGCAATCTCTCAAGACCAAGGAACAAAACACAATTCAAACTTATCTTTAGAACCTTGCCAACTGTACATAATTTTAAAGAAAATGAAAGTCATTTAATGGCATGGGGCAGGAAGTGGAGAGTTTAGCACGACACGCAGAAGTCCTCTGAGCCTCGAACTCGCGCATCTTACTTTGACGTGTGATAGTTCTGAGTTCCGAACCTGTCACTCTGTTTTACCACAGTAAGCCTTCATCCCCTTCCCTGCGCCCACCCTTCCTTCCTCTGCTGGTCATTCTGCACTGGGTTAGAGTTATTTGTTTATTTGCTTGTCCTGGCTGTTCAACTGGGAACGCCCTATCTTATTCACATCCTTCTGTACCTCACATGTTCCTTACGTCGTCACGTGAAACAGAATTACTGTTGGTTAGGACAGTAAAGAGGTAAGATTATTGAGCAAAGATGGAAAAACATTCACTACCAGCTAGGGGAAATGAAAGTCAGGTCAGTTAGTAGAGAAAGGCAAAGCGGTACAACCCCAGCAGCGCCGAGGAACTGCCTTTCATTTACTTGGTCACAAAAGTGAGGGTGGTCAAGAACACTGTGAAGGGCTGGAGCGGTGGCTCATCAGTTAAGAGCACTGACTGCTCTTCCAAAGGACCTGGGTTCAATTCCCAGCACCTACATGGCAGCTCACATCTGCCTGTAACTCCAGTTCCAGGGGATCCGATACCCTCACACAGACACCCATGCAGGCAAAACACCCATGCCCATAAAGTAAAAATAAATTATTATTAAAAAGCAAAAAAAAGGGGGGGGGGTTTGGGGACTTAGCTCAAGGCCCTGGGTTTGATCCTCAGCTCCAAAAAAAAAAAAAAAGCAAAAAAGAACATTGTGAGAATCCAGAGCAGAAAGCCATGTTCTTTTCAGAAAGCTCTAGCATGAGGCCCCACACTATGTTAATGGCATAACACAAGAAAAGTCACGTACACACAAAGTACAAAAATAATGAGATAAAGCTACATCTGGTTTAACTGGCTTCAATATGGAGTGAAATGTGGAGAGACATTTGCGGACAAAGTTTTACCAACATCGAAGAATGATTTATGGCCTGGAGGGACATCTCAGCAGCTAAGAGCATTGGCAGCTCTTCCGGAGGACCTGGGATTGGTTCCCAGCACCTACATGGTATCTGATGCCCTCTCCTGGCCTCCTCAGGCACTGCACACATGTGCACAGGCATACATGCCCTCAAAACTCAGACCTGAAATAAAAATGAATGACTATTTAAAAAGCACCATTTATGCCATATGTGTTGACAAGTGACTGCGATCCCAGCATGGGATGAAGAGTTTGAAGCCAGCCTGGGCTGTACACTCTGAAGGATTTGACACACCTGGGAAGAGGAAATCTGAAGAACTGCCGGTATCAGACTGGTCCCTGACTACTTCGTCTGGGAGCATTTTGCTGATTGCTACCCAACTGATGCAGGAGGGAGGACCCAGCCCCTGCGGGCAGCGCCATCCCGTGGTGGGTGGGCCTGTACGGTAGAGGAGAGATAGCAGAGACAGAGAGAGCAAGCCAGGCAGCATCTCCTCTCCGGTTGTTCCTACCTTGAGCTCCTGCTGTGACTGCCCTCAATGATGGGTCATGACCGGAAGTGTAGGATGAAATAAACCTGTGTCTTTCCAAGTTGTTTCTAGTCATGGTGTTTACTATGGCAACAGGATAACAAACCAGGACAAAGTTTGATGAAGAGCAACAATGTGACTTTTATCCGAATTCGTTACCGAGCTGGCCTCGATTTTCTGGCTGGCTTGATAGTCATTACTAGGTGTGTACATGTACATACATGTGTGTATATGTGCATATGTGTGTGTGTGTGCATGGGCATGTGTGTATTTGTGTGCATATGTGCATACAGGTGTGCATATGTGCATGCAGGTGTGCATATGCATATGTGTGTGTGCATATATGTAAAGGTCCATATGTGTCTTCAAGTTTTGTGGAGAACTTCTTTTCATGGCATTTCTCTATCTGAATGTTTTCAACTGAACCTAAGGCTGTGAGGTATTCAAATCTCCCCCTGGTGAATCGCACACACTGAGCAAGTTTTCTTTCTTTCTTTTTATTTTTTATTTTTTATTTTTTATTATGCACACAGAGAGGGCGCCAGATCTCAGTACAGATGGCAAGTTTTCAGCCACTCTCAAAGAGTGGGTCATTACATATCCATGGCAGGCTCAGCCTCTGCCAGCCCTCTGATTTGACATCCTTACAGTGGGCAGGAGTATCAGAGGCTCTACTGCCCTTTAAGCACAGGAAATGAAGGGGGAGGTGGTGGTTGTCTCAGTGGATTGCAAGCACAGACAGAGAGCCGCAGCTGTGAGCTTTCTAGCCCGCCTGATGCTGCGCACATTCTTTGAGAGAAGAAGGAACAAATGGTGTTTATAGCCTTGGTGGGCGTGGCCGGTGACTGTGACATTAATGCTGCCAGGTCTGTAAAAGCCAGGCTGTGTTCTACAGGGCTGTCGTGAGGCGTCTGGAAGAGAGCAATCTGTAATTGCTTTGAAAATTATACAAATGCTAAGTGAGTTTATATTGTGACAATTAAAACTTGTGGAGGGTTGAAATAATTCTTTCTTCTCAAAGCTTCTAAACTAAAATATTCATGGATGCTTTTCATGCTCCTTCGCTAAAAAGCTTCGACGACAAAGCTCGAGCCTTTAAATGAGAGTCAGTGGACACGGTGGCTCCTCCCTACATCTGGGAGGCTGCTGCAGGAGGATTATGACAAGTTCTAAAGCAGCCTGGGTTACGCAGTGAGTCTCAGCCAGGTTGGGCTATAGCATGAGGCCTCAAACAAACAAACAAACAAAACAACAGCAACAACAAAAAACCCAAACAAACACCCCTCCCAAACCCAAATTAGCAAAAAGATACAAAGAGTCACTTTCTACTCTAAAGCTGGGAACGTGTTAAACACTAAAAGTTTTGCTCTGACAACACAATTCCGTGAAAACAGCACAAACCATACATACTTAGTCCCACCAATTTAACTCTGAAGATTGGTTTGTATTTATAAAATATATCTAAAACTCTTTTCTTAAGGAAGATCAAAATGTGCAAACTCAGCAAGCAGCTTTACCATAGTTTTAAGGGGAATGGTCTGGCAACATGCATGTTCCCCCCACAGTTTTAAAGAGGAATGGTCCAAAAACATGCATGTTCCCCCACAGTTTTAAAGGGGAATGGTCCAACAACATGCATGTTCCCCCACAGTTTTAAGGGGAATGGTCCGGCAACATGCATGTTCTCCTCAACAACTGTAGAACAGGAAAATAAGCAACAAATTCCAACATGTGCCCAGTTCTATGTGAACAGATCGATCCATTTCTTAATCCCTACAAACCCTTCAAGGTGGGTGTTTATTGTCTGATAAAGAAATTCAAGGAGAGAGATTAGGGAATTGATCTAAATTGCTAGTAAATTCTGAGCTGAGCTGGAACCCAGGCAGCAAGACATGGGAACTGGGACACCCATGTGCCCACAGGGAAGAAAACTTCACTGATCTGAAGCATGTTTGTTGAAGATTTGTGAGTTCAGGCATGAGGTCAGCCATACCAGAAGTTCTCAGCTTCCTAATGCTGCGATCCTTTAATACAGTTCCTCATGTTGCAGTGACCCTAGTCATAAAATCATTTTTGTTGCTACTTCATAACTAATTTTGCTACTGTTATGAGTCATAATGTAAATATCTGATATGCGACACCTGTGGAAAGGTCATTTGACCCCCAGGTTGAGAATGCTGGTTTAGAATATGATAGATTGTTAAGCAATTTAATGTGTGGCTGTTAGGACTATCTGCTTTATTCTGTGAGTGAGAGGTTTTTGAGTAATTGAGAAATACGGTTACTATATAAAAAACTTTGACTCAGTGTAGTTAAATCAAGTAACATTCTGGCAGTTTTTCTTTTCTTTTTTTCTTGTATTTTGAGACAGGGTCTTAGGAGCCCAGGCTGGCCTTGAACATAGGGCCAATTATCCTGGGTCCACCTCCTGAGTCCTGGGATTAGAGGCACGTGCCACCTTGCTTGGCACTGGACCCGTGTGGGAGAGACTCATGGCAGTTTGGGAATCCTGCGACCTGTCTTTGTATGCTTTCTCCTTCACAAACCATGCAGCCTCCAGCTTCCAGAATTCCTCTCACTCTGGCCTTTGTTCATTCTGTCTTTCAGCCTTGTTTGCGTTATCCCCATCCATTCCTACTCTTTCAACTTTCCTCCGGAGGGAGGGTATAACATATACAAGAAAATAAGCACGGAATATACTTTAAACCACCAAAACTTCGGTGACCAGCATTTAATCAAAATGAGAAAGCAGCTTGCTCTCCAGAGACCTCTCAGTACACTCTTTCCAATCTTGGTTCTCTCTTTCTATCACACCTAACATGGACTGCCCCTAACCACTGCTTGATCTTCCTTTGTTAGTGCCAGGGATTGGGAATGCAGCCCTGATCTCTATAGTTCAGTGTCAAGCAGAGACTGTGTGCTAAGAAGTGGTCTGCTATGGAGAGAAACAATTAATACGTGGGACCTCCCATAACTGAGAAGCTTCTGTAAGGCAAAAGACACGGTCAATAAGACAAAATGGCAGTCTACAGAATGGGAAAAGACCTCACCAACCCCACATCTGACAGAGGGCTGATCTCTAAAATATATAAAGAACTCAAGAAACTAGACATCAAAATACCGAATAATCCAATTTAAAAAATGGGTTACAGATCTAAACAGAGAATTCTTTGTTTGTTTTCTATTTTTTTTTTTTTTTTTTTGAGCTGAGGATCGAACCCAGGGCCTTGTGCTTCCTAGGCAAGTGCTCTACCACTGAGCTAAATCCCTAATCATTAAACAGAGAATTCTTAAAAGAAGAATCTCAAATGGCCACAAGACATTTAAGGAATTGTTCAACATCCTTAGCCATCAGGGAAATGCAAATCAAAACAACTCTGAGATACCATCTTACACATGTCAGAATGGCTAAGATCAAAAACACTGAAGACAGCTTATGTTGGAAAGGATATGGAGTAAGGGGAACACCCCTCTATTGTTGGTGGGAGTGCAAACTTGTACAGCCACTGTGGAAATCAGTATGGCTGTTTCTTAGAAAATTGGGAATTGATCTACCTCAAGAACCAGCCATACCACTCTTGGGCATATACCCAAGGAATGCTCAATCATACCACAAGGAAACATGCTCAACTATGTTCATAGCAGCATTATTCATAACAGCCAGATCCTGGAAGCAACTTAAGATACCCCTCAACCAAAGAATAGATAAAGAAAATGTGGTACATTTACACAATGGAGTATTCAGTGGTTAAAAAAAAACAAAAAAACAAAAAACCAAAACAACAACAACAAAAACAAAAACAATGATATCCTGAAATTTACAGGCAAATGGATAGAACCAGAAAAAAACCATCCTGAGTGAGATGACTCAGACCCAGAAAGACAATCACAGTGTACTCACTCATAAGTGGATCTTAGACATAAAGCAAAGGATAACCAGGCTACAATTCACAACCCTAGAGAAGCTAGGTAAAAAGGAGGAACCTAAGAGGAACATGCATTACAAAGGGGGAAGAGAGAAGATCTCCTGGATAAACTGGGAGTGTGTGTGGGGGAGGGATGGGGGTGAGAACATGTGGGAATGGATTTGTCGAGCTGGGGGAGGGAGAGCAATGAAAGAGATATGATAGAGGGATCCATTATGGGCTTAGGGAGAAACCTGGTGCTAGGGAAATTCCCAGGAATCCACAAGGATGACCCCAGCTAAGACACCTAGCAATAGTGGAGAGGGTGCCTGAAAGGGCCTTCACCTGTAATCCGATTGGTGACTACCCTAATTGTCATCGTAGAGCCTTCATCCACAGAGATCCACAGCTAGGCAGGGGCCGAGCACCTGGAGTCCAGTCCAAGAGAGGGAGGAGGGATTGTACAAGCAAGGGGGTCAAGATCACGATGGGGAAACTCACAGAGACAACTGACCTGAGCTGGTGGGAGCTCACGGACTCTGGATGGACAGCAGGGGAACCTGCAGGGGACCAAACCAGGCCCTCTGAATGTGGGTGACAGTTGTGTGGCTTGGGCAGTGTGGGGCCCCTGGCAGTGGGACCAGGATTTATCCCTAGTGCATGAGCTGGCTTTTTGGAGCCCATTCCCTGTGGAGGGATACCTTGTTCAGCCTTGATGCTGTAGGGAGGGGCTTGGTCCTGCCTCAACCTGATATGCCAGACTTGTTGACACTCCACGGGAGGCCTTACCCACTCTGAGGAATGGATGGAGGGTGGGATGTGGGGGAGGTGGGGAGGGTGGGAGGGGAAACTGTGGTTGGTATGGAATAAAAAAGCAAACTTAAGAAAAGAAAAAAAGAAGCAGTCTGCCCCTGGGCTATACTGCCAGGCTGACTGGTGGATGTTTTGAGCCTTGTGAAAATGGAATCCTACAGTGCTCACTCAGGGTGTGTCTTCACTTAACACGCAGTGCTGGACTTGCATGTGAGCTGTGTTTCTGGAGTTCTGCTTTTATTGCAGGAGAACAGGAATCAGCAAGGGGCGGCCATGGTGTTTAGCTGTGTGTCCCCTTCCGGCTGCAGGGTTAGGCAGGTGTGACTGAGGCCACCTGGCTCATAAAGCCTCCCATGTTTATATCTGCCCTTTGCAAAAACTGTTAGTGGATGTCTGCGGTCCACTGGTCCCTTGTGTGAGCATGCTCTTGCTTTGGGAATTCCCAGTTGCTTGACTTGGACATCCTTGTATGCCACATGGTGTACGTGAGCCCTGGGTGCATCTTCAGTTAAGTAGAAAATTCCATTTTTTTTCCCCAAATGGTTATTACATGTTACTGACGCCTATCAGTGACAGTCTTAGAATTTTAGCGATTCTGGGTGTTCTATAGTAGTGGTTTAAACATGCATGTTCCTGGTCACAAATGACTGGATACAGTTTCATGTCTTTTGGCCACTTGGATCTCTGCTTTTGTCTGTTCATGTTGTTTTAACTTCGGTACAGTGGCTGCTCCTCAATCTATTTCAGCTGGCAATTGCATCTCTGCAGTTACTAGCCTGCTTCTCTAGCATCGGCCCGGCCACTCAGACCACAACCTGGGGGAGAATTCTGTTCCTGAAGGTACCAGCTCTGTTGCTGACACTAAAGGTAGCTTTAACTAAATCTCTATCATTCCATTTATAAATAAGACTCGAGATTCAAAGGCTGGGGTGACAACCTGCAAGTTCAGAGAGGCTGAGTAGCAAAAAGCTACTCTCTCCTTGCTGGTGTCTCCGAAAAGCCTGTGCTTTTTCTGCTCTGTCAAACCAGAAAAACCTGCATCACTCCAAATCCCATCCAACTACTTCCCATGTCTCTCTACCTCTCTGGGATGCCCTCTGAGGCTCTATGTTTACTTCCTGTCTACCAATTGCTAACTCAGCCTCCTGACCTAAGGTTAATTTTATTTGATCCATGCAAATGCAAACTTGGGATTCATAGTATGATTGAATATCCCTCAATATGTCCAGATTCTTGTCTTTCTTTCTTTCTTCCTTTTTCTTTTTTTTGGTTTTTCGAGACAGGTTTTCTCTGTGTAGCTTTGGAGCCTGTCCTGGAACTCACTCTGAAGCCCAGGCTGGCCTCAAACTCACAGAGATCTGCCTGCCTCTGCCTCCCAAGTGCTGGGATTAAAGGCGTGTACCACCACGCCTGGCCTTTTTATTTATTTATTTTCCAAGCTGGGCTGTCTTTTCCTTATTGTCTTGTAGTGCTGATTTAAATGTTCTGGACAGAAGCCTTTGTCAAGAGTCTCATTCATTCTTTACCTCTCAGATGAGATGGCACTTCTGAAGAGCCCTTCTGGACCTGCCCACTCAGGTCAAGAGGCTCTTCTTCCATAGCCTTTGCAACCCTAGGCTGCATCACAGGGCACAGTAGGTACACTGTGGCTGAATGCTTGCTTCCCTGCCACAGGGTGCTCATGCAGATGTAGTCTGCTCAAGCGCACAGAACCAGGCTTTTCTACAGTGTACCCCAGCTTTTAGCACAGGGGGTGAATCAGGGTTTTCTATAGTGTACCCCAGCTTTTAACACAAGGGGTGAGCCAGGCTTTTCTATAGTGTACTCCAGCTTTTAGCACAGGAGGTGAGCCAGGCTTTTCTATAGTGTACCCCAGCTTTTAACACAGGGGGTGAGCCAGGCTTTTCTATAGTGTACCCCAACTTTTAGCACAGGGGGTGAACCAGGCTTTTCTATAGTAAACTCCAGCTTTTAGCACAGGAGGTGAACCAGGCTTTTCTATAGTAAACTCCAGCTTTTTAGCACAGAGGTTCTCAAAGTGCTTCTCACTTGATATAAGGAACACAGGTAGGAAAGGAAGCCCCAGAGAAAGCCTACAGAGTTGGCAGGAATGTATCTGCGTTGTCTCCTAACACTGACTGGCTTTTGCTGTTTGTGAGTCAGGGTCTCATGTAGCACAGGCTGGCCTCAGAGCTGCTGTGCAGAAAAGGATGGCTTTGGACCACTGACCCTCCTGCCTCCACTTCCCCAGGCCCGGGACTGCAGGGCTGTGTCTTCCTGCTTGGTTTTATGCAGTGCTGGGGACTTAACCCAAAGCTTCGTGCAGACTAGGCAGACACTACCAATGAAGCTACATTTCCAGCTCTGGACAGTTTTAACACTGGGTCAGCTGTATGCTATTAATAGAGATCCCTTCCTCCCCCGGTTCAGAATGGAATTCTTTTCCACAATAGTCGGTATTTGTGAGATTTGTTATTTTTCTCAGGTGGACTATGTCACCAATTCAAACATAATGGAACACCCTATGTAGTTTAGTAAAAGGGAAGAATAGCTATTATGTTAACACTTAAGAGGATTCAGTCAATTTTATCATTAATTCCCTCCGTGTAGCACTTTAACATTCAATAATCCATTGATTGCTTGGGGAAGGGCCCCAGAATTTATTAGATTGATACATTTATACAAATTGTAGTCTGCCTTTGATTCCCTTTTACCCCTTTCTTTATTTCTGACAGGTCTTGCTATGTAACCCAGGCTGGCCTCAATCTTTCTGTTTTAGCCTCCGAAGACCTGGGATTATTGGCGTACACCACCATGCCTCGCTCTTTTTTTTTAAAACCTCTTTTTCTGACCATGTATTTATTAACTGTGGTTGATTTTTAGTAACTTCTCTGCAGAACTTCATTCCTATTCTGGAATGTTCTCTAACATTTAACATAATTTGTCTCCAGTATTAAACTTCTCTGCTCATTGGTGTTACACAGTTCTGGAAGTTTCACTCTGGTTGCTTTTGTTGAGTGGTTCTCTTTATGGGAATGTACCAAATCAGCCCGAGACACTTGCTAGGCCCAAGCTCCCTCTTTTGGAGACTTTATCTCAGTTCCCCTTCAAATCATCACTTCCAGCTGGGAATACAAAGAGGAGTAAGAGCTGGGTTAAAGAAGGAAAGGGATATGGTCCATCCCCAGCCTCGGAGATAGAGGTGTCCTCACAGGAGGGCCAGTCATAGCTAGCGTTTAGTGAGCACTTACTAACCACGGGGTACCCCCCTGGAGGCGGTCTTCCTCACTTCCGTTAATATCTAACCACCCCTCTGATGTAAGCAGCGTCAGAATTCCCGTTTGCAGACAAGGAATCAGCCACAGCAGCTGAAAAGGACTCATGACCCAGGAACTATGACTAGAGAGTCTTCTTTGCCTAACTGTCATGCTAATATTTTCCTTGCTGAGATGTAAGGCATGACCGGAAGACCAGAAAAGCACAGAGAGAGGACAGGTGAAGCAGAGAGAACAAGACAATGGGCATGGAGAGTCAGTAAAGAGAACTGGAATAGGGTTGGGGATTTAGCTCAGTGGTAGAGCGCTTGTCTAGCAAGTGCAAGGCCCTGGGTTCGATCCTCAGCTCTGGAAAAAAGAAAGGCAGGAAGAAGAGGCTGGGAAGCTTCAGCTGTTTGTTTTCTGGTTGGATGTGTGTGCGTGAGTGTGTGAGTGCATGGCGGGCACAGGTGGACACTGGTTGTCTCCCACAATTACTGTCAACCTTACTTTTGGAGACAGGTTTCTTGTTGGATTTGGAGCTCCTGGGTTGGTTAGGCTGGGGGGACAGTGCTCTCCGGAGCCGCCTGTCTGTCTCCCGGGTGGGTGCTGGGAGTATGATGGACACCCGGCTTTTACGTGGGACTCCAGCTACAAGCTCTTTGCTGACTGAGCCATGCCCTCGGCAGCTGGTCAGATGTTTGGTGAGAAGGTTGAGAATTGGGTAGTAAAAAGTGAGTTCATCGGTAACAGAGGAGCAACTTTGAACCAACCAGCACTGGAGTGAAAACAACATTTCATTCTCCCACCACACATATACTACCATGGAAACTTTGCAGGGCAGAATTTGCAATGAAATGACCAGGAGAGGGGAGAGAGGCAGAATTGAATGGGAGATAAATAAGCGTTCAAGATACATTGTAACAAAACGTAGGGACTTGGAGTTTTTAAAGTCTCCCCCTCTTTAAACTTTATTCTCTGTTCCATTTGGGGAAAAACAACCCAGGAAAGTAAGAGACAGGCTCCCTGTGAACACACACAGCTGTCTCCAGGCCATTTTGTTTCTGCCTGCGTTTCTCACTGTGTGGTGGTCTGGCAGCCAGGAGCGGCACTTTTCATTTTCTCCCCAGCAATTCCAGGAAGGGATGGCCAGTGCCAAGCAGAGGGCTGGCATGTGTTAGCCCACCCAGACTCACTATCATAGACACTGCAGTGGCAGGCAGGTGGCTGTCAGCGACAGGAGGAGAGAAGCAGGAAAACTGTGACTTGAAGAGTGGGCGGAGCTGGGCTGGTACCCAGAGTCCCGGCTTCTGAAGAAAAGGCAAGACCAAAACAAACGGGCAAACAAAACCCCCAAACACAAACCCGTGTGGGAGAACCGCGAAGCAAAGGGGCCTGATGGGGCCGGGACACCAGGCGCCTGTACCAAATAGGAAGCAGATGCTGCCCAAAGACATGTGCCTGCTTTAGAGCAGGACACACCCACGCCTGCGCTTTAGGACGGAATCACCCTTCTGCAGCGTCTGGAGTGGAAAGCGGGAATTATATTCCTTTGATGGAGAAAAAGGTTTCTGCTAACAACCAAACCAAAATGACTGCTGAGTGAAGGCTGTGTGACTTTTGGATTCGAAGGTGATCGTGTCTGTGCGAATTTGTTGGAGGTGCTAACACCTTAGAACGGTATGAATCAGAAAACATCAAGTCCGCAAAGTTCTACGGCCCGGAAGTGAGCTGTGCACCAAAATCTCTAAGTGCAGATGAACATGGTTTTGGCCTAAGCGTCTCAAGCAGTTAAGAAGGACACATTTTTGTAGTCTATGCATTGACTACCCAACACAGTCTGTACTGATAAGCCGTACCTCAACCCATTTTAAATTCACACAACAAAGAAGAAAATTGAGAATATTAACTTTTCTTTTTCTGGCAGCCTTATCTTTACTTAGATCAACACAAGTAGGTAAACATGTTCACAGCACAGGTCTTTGGGAGGATTCTGCTTGCTGGCCAGCTCAATTTTTGACAAAGAAAAATGGGCTGCTCTTGCTTCGTGCACAAAGATGCACTGTTTTCAGAGCAAACCAAAAAAAAAAAAAAAAAAAAAAAGGGGGTGGTGGTGGTGTGGTGGTGGAAAAGGAGAATAAAGAACTGTCTAGTAGGATAATTTAGTTAGTATAAACTCTACGAATTGATGAAATGTATGACTTGAATTAAAATTATGCTTTGCTATAAGAACTTAATACTTGTATTTGGAAAACTCAGCAAGCGTCTCTAAATTTCATTTTTTTTTTAAAGCACATCATAATTAAAGATGCAGTTTGTCTTAAACCCTGTTATATCTGTGTGTCTGTAACAGTAGTCAGTTTCCACAAGGAGGGAGGCAAAGCCTTTGGTGAAGAGGAGCTGCCTGGGCCCCTTCCCCAAGCCTCCTTCTGGGCTTGTTTATTTGTGTTTCCAACTTTTGGGAACAGAGTTTCTCTGTTAGGGATGGAGCACCCAGGGGAGGAGGTGTCTCCCAGAAGGACTACTTTTTTCCTCTACAAACACAACAACAACAACAACAACTACTTTTTGTCAACTTTAGTTTGGTCAAGTGTGACCCATGAGTAACACAAGCACAAAATTCAACCCGCCGGCCACCTCAGAATTGCCTTGCCCAAGTTCTCCACAGTGCATACAAGTAGCATCACCCACAGCCTGTGTCCCTGTGCCTTTCAAATCTTTCCAAAATACAAGCTGTCATCAAGGCTACAGCAATTTGGCCTAGAAATCAAACATTTGCCCTAATTGCTTTAAAAAACGAAAGGAACATTTCCAAGCAGTTTTCCTAATTTTGTATAATACGCGTAAACCATGTTAAAAAAAAAAAAAAAAGCAAAAAACCAAACCAAAACAAAAAAACCCTCCCCAGATATAATTAAGAAACAAAGCATCATTGTTAGATGGGCCAAACAATTTCATTATGAAAACGAGCTTAAGAATCCACAGGTCCACACTTCAAAAAAAAAAAAAAAAAAGAGTTATTCTCTTATTTTGGAAACAACTAACATTAGAAGTAAGGAGTACCTTGTAAAGTAAAATCCAGCAGTGCATACTCATAGGCGAATTCTGTCTTTGTTTCCACTTGCGGTCTCTTGAGGGTAGAAAATATTTTTCCAGGGCTGCTATCCTCAGGGTCTTCCAGCTTCCTAAGTCCGCACCCCATGGCAAAGCCTGCAAGGAGTTAGATTGCGGGGACCAGGAAGGGGCACCCGAGCAGCCAATTCTCTTGTTCAAGCTTCTTCGGAAAACCAAGTTACAGACTCACTGCTTCAGTTTGATTTCCAGCGAAGTGATAGATAGTCAGAAAGCAAACGGCCGGTCCCAGGCGAGGAGCGGGGCACTTTATCCATTCTCCTGGAAGGTCCCGGAGCCCCTGGTTCAGCTGCGGCTCCGGGACGCTGGGCTGGATCTTCCAGGAGCTCACAAACTGCTGCAACTTAGCGGAGAATTTCCATGCCACGTCAATTTACAGCCAGCCAGCCCCTGGCCAGAGCTCTGGCGCTCGGGGCACGGGGCTTTGTCTCTCCCAGCTGGCTGAATGGAAAAGAAGTGTTCAGAAACGGAACCAAAGGCAAAGTACAACTCGGGTGTGGTTATCTACAGATGGAAGGCAGAGTCGTCAAAGGGATGCGGTGCGGTGTTCTCTCTGCGGTCCCGGCTGGCTCTCCTCTCTCCGCTGCTTCTGCCCAGAGAGCAAAAGGGAGGGGGAGAGGAGGGAGGGAGAGAGGGAGGGAGGGAGAGTCTCAGTGTGGTTGGAAACAAAAATCAGTTCCAGAAAGGAAGTGAGCTTTCTGAGGGAACCCTGGAATCCAAGAGGAGAACAGAAGGGAAAAAGAGAAAGAGAAAGGAAGGAAGGAAGAGAAAACCAGAAAAGCGCTTTAGTCCTAGGTGGAACGTTTGAAAATCTCTTTCCACATGGAGTTTCTTTTTGCTAGAAAAATGGGCTGGTTAAAACCACCCAAGTATAAAAAGCATAAAAAAATAACTTAAAACATTTTCTTTTCTTTTCTTTTGGTTTTTTGAGACAGGGTTTCAATGTGTAGTTTTGCGCCTTTCCTGGAACTCACTCTGTAGCCCAGGCTGGCCTCGAACTCACAGAGATCCGCCTGCCTCGGCCTCCCGAGTGCTAGGATTAAAGGCGTGCGCCACCACTGCCCGGCCCTTAAAACATTTTCATAAAACAAAACAAAACAAAACAAAAAACCAACCAACCCCCCCCCCAAAAAAAAAAAACAAACCCAAAACAAACAAAAAACTTGAGGAAGAAAGAGGATAACAGAGCGAATATGGTCAAAGGCCATTACATACCTATTTAGAAATGTCATCGGAAAAGTTTTTTTTTTTACATAATTGTAAAGAAGAAACAGTTGTTACACGAGGAATTAGTTTCCCCAACATTCTTAGTTTAGTATTTTATTTATTTATGTGTATGTGTGTGAGGGTGCCTACATGTGTGCAGGGGCCCTTGGTGGACAGAGAGGCGGTCAGATCTTCTGAACCTTCATGACAAATGGTTGTGAACCACCATGTGAGTTCTGGAACCATGGCTGGGTCTTCTCAAGAGCAGCCAATGCTCTTGGGTCTGGACGACTCTCCGGCCCTGCACCCGGGGTTTAAAACACTGTTGTGACTGCAGATCTTCAGGTCTCAAATGGCCTTAGTTTAAAAAAAAAAAATGTGGATAACTTGACTTATGTAATCTTATAATTTGCCATATACCTCAGGTCAAGAATAATTTACGGGCTGGAGAGATGGCTCAGTGGTTAAGAGCACCGACTGCTCTTCCAGAGGTCCTGAGTTCAATTCCCAGCAACCACATGGTGGCTCACAGCCATCTGCAATGAGATCTGGCGCCCTCTTCTGTATACATAATAAAGAAAAGAAAAGAATAATTTACAAGGAGCCATAGCCATGTGTATTTAATGGCTTTGTGTCCTGTCCAGGTTCACGCTCCTTATCACCAGCCCTGAAAGCGGACTGCTTGTGTGCAAATTCTGATTCTCAGGCTTATCACAGGCATGCATGCTCTTGGGCAAGTTACTTGACTTCTCTGAGTTTCAATTTCTTCTGTCCCAACACTGGGTTTGTCAATCTGTGCACCTTACGAGGAAGGGCTGGCGGTCTTGATAGGAAGGAAGGGATTTTGACACCACTCCCACCATTTACAAAATAAATCCTGATCTCCTTTGAGAAAGCCTGGCTGAAGTGATTTTTCAGCTCATTAAAGTCTGCACATGAAAACTCCTTGAAGGGAGCGTGTGTGGATTATTGAGTTTGTAGACTGAGATCATTTTTGCCTCTTCCTTCTGCCTACTCTACTTCCCTTTTACGTGTTTTACTTCTCAGAAGGGTTTGCTATAGGAGACGTTCAGGCTGGGCATAGGAGGTGGAAGGGAATTCTGGGAAATGAGATGAATCAGACAGTAGACTGAGAGAGAGACTCACCTGACTTTTTACAGAGACTCAGGGTTGCTGCACTTCACGTCCCCTTTCGTAGGATGAGCCTTTGTGCTGGTCTGCTGTGAAAATGGGATCTCTGCTGGTCACTAGTACCAATCACCATGTTTGCAACGTTGTTTATTGAGCACCCATTACCTTTATCAAGTATCCACCATTTCTAGGCACTCGAAAACACTGGGTACAAAAGATGCCTCAACAGGGTCTGTCCCCTAAAGGAACTTATGGGACTATGTCCAGGCTGTTTTCAAGGATGAGTACACGTAGGGATGACACACAGTGTGTGCCTGGGGGAGGGGAGCACATAACTAAGGGCAGTTGTGAAGCTGTATGGCATGAATGAGCAACACTGAGCAGCTGATTACTAGAACGTAAAACATGAAGGAAAAACCAAGCTGGGAAAATGAGCTTTGAATGCTATTCACATAGAACTTAGATTGCATTTTGTAGGTGACAGAAGGGAGTCAAATAAGCAAATGGAATCAAAGGCCGCCATTTTCATGTTAGATTTGTCACTGGTGCAGCCTGGAGGAAGATGCTTTGACTTATACGAAGGAGCTGCAGTCCCTAGGGAGGGGCATCTTGTCAGCTTTGATGCCACGTGGAGGGGCTAGGTCCTTCCTCAACTTGGTATGCTAGACTTTGTTGATTACCCAAGGGAGGGCTTTCCTCCTCTGAGGAGTGGATGAGGGGAGGTAAGGGGCCCAGAGAAAGGGAGGGAAGGGGATCTGGGGTTGGTATGTAAAATGAAAAAATAAAAATAAAAAATAAGGGGCTTGAAAGAAGGCTACTAAGTCCAACTGAGAGCTGATGGGAACATATGCCTGATGTTGAGTGGATGAAGGTCCTTATTACTATTTTTTTTTATTTTTTTGATTTTTTTGAGACACAGTTTCTCTGTGTAGTTTTGGTGTGTGTCCTGGAACTTGCTCTGTAGATCAGGCTGGCCTCGAACTCACAGAGATCCGCCTGGCTCTGCCTCCCGAGTGCTGGGATTAAAGGCGTGTGCCACCACTGCCACCCTGCTTATTACTGTTATGTATGTAGTTATCATTAGGTAATTATGTATCATTATGCAATAATACAGTATCATTATGTATGCAGTTACTATTACTATTATTAGTGTGTGTGTGTGTGTGTGTG
The DNA here is from genome assembly GCF_903995425.1 of Onychomys torridus. Taxonomy (NCBI): domain Eukaryota; kingdom Metazoa; phylum Chordata; class Mammalia; order Rodentia; family Cricetidae; genus Onychomys; species Onychomys torridus. The sequence continues at coordinate 40,497,510 of NC_050465.1, forward strand.
TGTGTGTGTGTGTGTGTGTGTTGTGTGTATGTTTAGAGGCCAGAGGACAACTTTGGCTGTCCCCCTGTTTTTTAAGACAGTGTCTCTCATTGGCTGGAACTCATCAAGGAGCCCAGGCTGGCCAGCCAGCATGCCCTAGACAGCTGTGTGTCTCCCCATCCCCCTCTCTGGGATTGCTCAGCTTTCCCTGCTTCCTTTCAAAATGTGGGTCCCAAAGAGTGAATACTGGTCCTCTTGCTAGCAAAGAAAGCACTGTATTGCCTTAGCTGACCTGGAACTCACTCTGTATACTAGTATAGCTTTGAACTCACAGAGATCCAGAGTTCTGGAATTAAAAGCATCACTGAATAATTGAATGATCACTTAGGTCATTTTTCTCCCAAGAACAAAATTTTGTTTGACTCTTAATAATATTTGAAAACCATTTCCATGTATTAATGTGGCATATGTTCCCATCTTAACAATTATTGCCAGTTCTTCATATTTGCAGGTTTCACATGTGGATATTCAAACAAATGTGTATTGGAAATGTGTTTTCAAAATTGCATGTGTATTGAACATGTGCAGATATTTGTTCTTGTCCCTGAATGTAGCAATCTGACAACCATGAGGTGCTTACACGCTACCCTTTAATATTAAATGTTATTATGCAACTTAGAGATAATTTGATGTACTGCAGATGATGGTACATGGTATCCAAACATTACACCATTTTATAGAACAGTTGAGCATCCTTGGGTTTTTGTGTCTGTGGGAGTCTTGACACCAATCCCTGTGGGTTCTGGGTAATATCTGTCATGGTACTTCATTTCATTCCTACAATACTCAGCAAGTAACTTTTTGCTTATTTTGTTTCCACTGTGAAAAGTTTTGTAAGGATTATTTTCCCACCCTTTGGATTATTTCTTAAAAACATATATTCTCCTTCATACATTGTCACATAGTAAATTGCATTATAAAGTGGTTTATTTGTACATAGACAATAATTGGACTTGCGGTCCGCTCAGTAGGAGGGAATTCAAGTGTGATATTGTAAACCTAGCAAACTACCAGTATCTGGTGAGGTCATGGACTCAAGAGGAAAACCTATGGCTTTCCTCAACCACTGCAATTTCTAACTTCTTTCTAAATCCTTACCCTTGTACCCACAGAGAAGTGTGGCTCTCATCCCTTATCAAAGACATTTTTTGCTGCAGACAAAGACCATTTTAAGAAGCCATAACTGGTCAAAATGTAGAGAACAACTGACCATGGGTGCATCTGATGCATCTACAATACAACCCCTCTACCTAAAGGTCATGGACCAGCACAGAAGGAGGGGCAGGAAAATGGTAAGAGCTGAGGACCAGGAAGTCTGCTGCAGGATTGTGTCCTATAGACATGATGGGGAAACTGAACTCACGACGTCTCAACAATATGCCTTCTTGAACAAGACCGGAACAAAGACAACACCAGTCGGGATGCCGGTGTTGATGGGGGAACTCTCATGGGATCCTGGCTCTAGATGAGGAGCTACAGGCAATTGATGACTGCCGATAGAGGGATAATTAGTCTTCCCCAGGGATGAACCCCCTAAATGGCTCAGACTCAACCAAGTAAACACACAGAAACTTATGTTGTTTACAACCTGTATGGCCCTGGTAGGTTTTTTGTTATTTAGTTTTTTTAAATCTTAAATTAACCCATTTTTATTAATCTATGCTTTGTCACGTGGCTTGTGGCTTACTGGTACCTTACATCTTCCTTGTCCTGGCAGCTGCTGGCAGCTCTCTCTGCCTCAGCCTTCCTGTTCCCAGAATTCTCTTCTCTGCTTTTCCCGCCTATACTTCCTGCCTGGCTACTGGCCAATCAGCATTTTATTTAAACAGAATGATATCCACAGCAGCCAACTCTAAAAACATACATGCAAGCAACACTCAATGGACACACTGGGTTGTGGATGTGTAATCTATATCTATATCTATCTATCTATTACACACATACACACACACACACACACATATATATATATATATATATATATATATATATATATATATATATATATACATGTGTGTGTATAATATTTGTATACATATGCACATATATGTATAACAGGAATAAGGAAAAACAAGCCATAAACTTGAGATGGAGTTGGAGAGGCATGGGAAAGGGTTGGAGAGAGGATGATATAATTATATTTTAATTAAAAATAAAAGTGAACAAAAAAGCAGGAGCCATCTCGCATCCAAGAAACACCTGTCACCACAGAAGACAGACTCTACCTTATGGTGACAGGCTAGAGGAAGGTGTTCCAAGCAAATGACCCCGGGAGACCAGCAGGTGTCACTGTTCTAATACCTGACAGGACAGACCAAACAAAAGCTAGTTAGAAAAGACAGATAGGGCCCATTGGCTCTTGTCTTCGCCCTGGGTTGCCTGCTAGAATATGGAGGTAAAACCCTACCACTGACACCGCCACACACTTTGGTCACAGGACCAAATCAAGCTGATACTGGCCTGGAAGCCTCCTGCCGGAAGACTAGTTCGTACTATTGGAAGGTCTATGCAAGCTCTCCAGGGAGGAAGGATACTAACGGCCCCATTCAGCTGTAAGAACTGACAACCATAACAATGGGACAAGATTCCCCAGTGCTGAAACAGCTGTACTTGGACACTGGGAGCAACAAACAGCTATCTACTTGGACCCGATGCCCTCTCCACTGGATGGAACTAATGCCTGGACCCAATGTCCTCTCCACTGGATGGAACTAATGCCTGGTACTGGAAACCTAGCCAAGTACACATGGCTGGAGAGGATCTAGGTCCGCCACTACCATATTACTAGAGTAATATTGTTTCCAACTGTCTTCTAAATACTTATCCTTGTACCCACAGATAAACGCAGCTCTCATATCTCATCAAAGAGACTTCTCTTTACAGCTATATCATCCTGATAGCAAAAAGCAAATAAAGACACAAAAACACAAAAAGAAAATTATGGACCAATTTCTCTGATAAAAATTATTATTATTATTATTATTTGTTCATAAAAAATTATCAAAAAATAAGGCTGGAGAGATACCTCAGTGGTTAAGAGCACTGGCTACTCTTCCAGAGGACCCAATTCCCAGCACCTGCATGGCACCTCACAACTGTCTGTAACTCCAGTTTCGGGGGATCTGGAATCCTCACACAGACATACTTGCAGGCCAAACATCAATGCACATAAAGGAAAAGTAAATAAATTATTAAAAAAAGTCACTGGGCAGTGGTGATGTATGCCTTTAATCGAATTTTTAAGTTCGAGGCCAACCTGGTCTACAGAAGGAATTCCAGGAGAGCCAGGGTTCCACAGAGAAACCCTGATCACAAACACAAAAAACAGAACAACAACAAAAGAATTATCAACAAGATACCTGCAAATAAAATTCAAGAGCACATAAGAAAGATCATTTACCGTGATCTGCAGATATGGAGATGGTTCACTAAATGTACATCAGTAAATGTTATGATTTCATAAATGTGCTCAAGGACAGAAGTCACATGATAATTTTGACAGATGCAGAAAAGGCTTTTGGTAAGACCCACCACCCCTTCATATTAAAAGTCCTGAAGAAACTGGGAACAGAATAAACATATCTCAATATAATAAAGGCTACACATGATAAACCTATAGTAAACATTCTGTCCAATGGGAAGAATTTCTATTAAATTATTAAAAGCATTTCTATTAAAATCATGCTAGAGTATTCACTTTCTCTACTCTTACTCAGTATAGTACTGTAAGGTTTAGCTAGAGTGATAAGGCAAGAGAAAATAAAAAAAGGGATATAAATATGAAAGGAAGAAGTCAAAGTTATCTCTGCTTACAGATGATATGATTCAATACATAAGAGACCCTAAAGACTCTACCACAAAACTCTTGGAACTGATAAACACTCTCAGCAAAGTGGCAGGGTACAAAATCAACACATAAAAATCAGTAGCTTTCCTCTGTGCCAATGACAAATATATTGAAGAAGCAATCAGGGAAACAGATTCACAACAGTCTCAAAATTTTACCTCGAATCAAACCTGACCAAGGATGTGCAAGACCACTAAGTAAAAACTTGAAAGCACTGACGAAATGAACAGAGGGACCCAAGATGGAAAGGCATGGGTTGGAAGGGTTAATCTTGAGAAAGTCATCCCATAAAAAAAAGAGAGGAAGCTGTAGCACAAATCTTAACAGGTCTTATTAATAAAGTCAAATCTGAGTCACGTATTGGGGTGAATGCTGGAAGATCAGGGAAGCAGAACAAGCCACAGCTACCTCACCTGGACAACTTCTCAGGTGATCCTGTTTCCTCAGACTGGAAGCCTCTGTGTCCTTATCCGAATGGGTCTCAGCTGAACTGCTGTTCCAAAGCCTAAAAGCTTAACCAGCCAAAATGCTTCTAGTTTCTGGTTCTCATGCCTTATATACCTCTTTGCTTTCTGCCATCACTCCCTGGGATTAAAGACGTGAGTCGCCATGCTTGGCTGTATCCTTGAACAGATAGATGGATTTCTGCCTCTGGAATGCTAGAATTAAAGGCGTGTGCTACCACTGCCTATCCTCAAGTTTAATATTGTGGCTGTTCTGTCTCTGGCCGCAGATAAGTTTATTAGGGTGCACAATATTTCAGGGAACACAATACTACCACAGGAAGACAAGATGGAAAGGCATGGGTTGGAAGGTTAATCTTGAGAAAGTCATCCCACAAAAAGCACTGTATGGATATACAACATTTCTTTAACTATTCATCAGATGATGAATACTTGAATGGTTTCACTTTCTGGATATTATTTAACTTTCTACTCATTTGACTGACCAAAGAGAAAACAGATAATACCAAGTCCTAAATTTTTCAAAGGAAATGGTACTCATAAGAGTATAAATTTATTTAACTATGTTGGAAGAAACTTGGCATTATCTTGTGAAGTTGAACCTTCACATTTTTTTTTTTTTTTTAAAAAATGATCCAGCAATTTGATTCCCAGGCACAGGCTTAAGAGAAACTTTAGCATATAGGTACCAAGAGAGACACCTGAGAATGTGAATAGCTATACTATTCTTAATAGCCCCAAACTTGGACCACTTGTGTCTATGAACAGCTATTGACTGCAGGGAATTCTGTCATACAGAGAAGGAATGACACATAGCCATAGTGGAGTCTGCACGTTTTATTTATAAGATGGAGAAAAATACCGTGTTGCTTAGTTCTTGTCAACTTGATATAAGCTAGAGCCATCTAGGAAGAGGGAATGCCAGTTCGGAACATGCCTCCATAAGACTGTCTGACGGACATTTTCTTAATTAGTGATTGTTGTGGGAGGACCCAGGTCACTGTGGGCACTGCCACCCTGGCAAGGTGATCCTGAGTTGATTAAGAAAGAAAACTGAGCAAGCCATGATAGCAAGGCATAAGCAGTGTTCCTCCATGGCTTCTGCTTCAGTTCCTGCCTGCAGGTTCCCGCCCGCAGGTTCCCTTCACAATGGGAAGAGTAAACTAGAACACACCCTTTCCTCCCCAGTAGTTTTTTTGTGGTGAAGTTGATTACAAGAACAGAAAACAAGCCAGGACAGACAGCAGGCTTGCTTGCTGGAGCACCGGCTTCACCGCAATGGGGAAGATTGAGAGAATTGAGGGAGAACCTGGTTGTGTTACACAACACTCACCTCTTCAACCTTTCTGTCTTTTTAAAATTAGAATTAAACTTTTCAACCCTACATTCTGATCACAGTTTCCCTTCCCTCTTCTCCTCCCAGATCTTCCCCACCTCCCACCCATCCAATCCCACCAACTCCTTCTTTCTCTTTAGAAAACAAACATGCCAACAAACAAACAAACTATAATAAAACAAAGCAAGCAGACAGAAAAAAACCCAACAAAATAGGAGAAACACATAGTCCCCCCCCCCCCAATAAAAACACAAGATTGGAAACTATAATAGACAGCAAAAGGCAAGCAAGGAACAAAAGGCACAGACAAACCACCAAACACAACATCTCCGAGAGTACTGCTGAGCTTGTTTGGAGCTGGTCATCTTCCGCTGAGAGCGCGGGACCTCCCTTAAGTGTGGTTTGTATACAAGGAAAACTCAAACGCAGAAAACGAAATTTTCCTTTACCAGTAGTTGTCAGCTGGAGATAGCTTCTGGGCTAGGGATGTGAGCTCCCGTCTGTGTCCCCCGTCAGCGCTGGGACTCCATGAGGCCCTGTGCGCTGCTTGAGTCCATACGTGCATCAGTCCCGTCGTATCTGGAAGGCACTGTTTTCTTGGTGTCTCCATCTTCACCGGCTCTTACAAGCTTTTTTGCCTTCTCTTCCTCATAGTTAGTTCCCTGACGCCAGAGCAGCTGGCCTCAGAGGGTGAGGGGGTTGGAAGGTTGGGGGTTGTTTGATGAAGACACCCTATGCAGGACTGAGTGTTCCACCGTCTCTCACTCTCTGTACATCTTATGGTTGTGGGTCTCTGTATTAGTTCCCATCTACTGCAGGAGGAAGCTTCTTTGGCGCTGGCTGAGTGAGACACTATTCACGTGTATAGCAGAATGTTGTCTGGAGTCATTATCATGTTCTCTCAGCAGAACAGTAGTATTTGATTTTTCTCTAGATGCATGACCTGTCTAGTCTCAGGTTCTTGGCCATCTGGAGAAGCGTCAGGTATGGGCTTCATTTCATGGAGTGAACCCTAAATCCAACTAAATAGTGGTTGGTTACCTACACAACTTTTTTCCAGGGCTTATCCTTCCCTAGAGTGCTCTAGGAAACCAATTTCCTTCTTTTCATATTTATTTGGATTCTGAGATAAAATACAAGTGGTTTTTCAGATGTTGGCGAGAGTATAGAGAGAGGCTGGATTTGTGTCGTGCAGTATGCTAGTTAATGAGTTTGGGGAAACGCCTCAATATAAAAATCTTGCCAACAAGCTCAGTCCAGAACCGGAAACAGATCCCAGCGTGTAAAACTGCGGCTCAAAGCACAACACACAGGACGCGCGCTTCTTCCATCATCTGCCCTGACTAGGAACCCACCAGCCGAGCACTCAAAACCTCCCGCCGACCAGCGGCCCTTGCGCGCCGCAGGAAGCCCGAAGGGGGCGGTGCTATGGGCGGGGCCGCAGCAGCCAGCGCTCGCCGTTCATTGGCTTCCGCGCCGGAAGCTGCGGCGCCGTCCAGCTGCGCACGCGCCCTCACGTGCTCGGGGGACGCCGCCTCTAGGGCTGGAGCCGGCTGGCACCATGCTGCGGCGGTGCGCTCTGCGGGTGCTGGCGCGCTCCGGGGCGAGCCGCGGCTGTCGCCGCTACGGTTCGTGCTCGCCGAGCGGCCGTGGCGACGCCGGGGAAGCGCGGGCCTACTTCACCACGCCCATTTTCTATGTGAACGCCGCGCCGCACATCGGGCACCTGTACTCGGCGCTGCTGGCCGACGCCCTGTGCCGCCACCGTCGTCTCGGTGGCCCCGGCTCTGCGTCCACGCGGTTCTCCACCGGCACGGACGAGCACGGCCTGAAGATCCAGCAGGCGGCAGCCGCCGCGGGTCTGTCCCCGATCGAGCTGTGCGATCGAGTGTCTGCCCAGTTCCGGCAGCTTTTCCGGGAGGCTGGCATCTCCTCCACCGACTTTATCCGCACCACGGAGGCCCGGCACCGGGTGGCGGTGCAGCACTTCTGGGGGGTGCTGGAGGCCCGGGGTCTGCTTTACAAAGGGCTTTATGAAGGATGGTATTGCGCCTCCGACGAGTGCTTCCTGCCCGAGGCCAAGGTCACTCGGCAGGTGGGTCCGTCCGGGGACCTGTGCCCTGTGTCTCTCGAGAGCGGGCATCCTGTCTCTTGGACCAAGGAAGAAAACTACATTTTCAGGCTTTCCCAGTTTCGAGAACCACTCCTGCGGTGGCTTCGAAACAATCCTCAGGCGATCACCCCGGAGCCGTTCCACCAGACAGTTCTTCAGTGGCTGCAGGAGGAGCTGCCCGATTTGTCCGTTTCTCGAAGGAGTAGCCACCTGCACTGGGGCATTCCGGTTCCCGGGGACGATTCGCAGACTATCTACGTGTGGCTGGATGCCCTGGTTAACTACCTCACCGTAGTTGGCTACCCAGATGCAGATTTCCAGTCTTGGTGGCCAGCCACATCTCATATCATAGGTAAGGACATTCTCAAATTTCACGCCATTTATTGGCCCGCCCTTCTCCTAGGGGCCGGATTGAGGCCACCACATCGCATCTGTGTCCACTCGCACTGGACGGTGAGTGGCCAAAAGATGTCCAAGAGCGTGGGCAACGTGGTGGATCCGAGGACTTGCCTTGATCGCTACACTGTGGATGGCTTCCGCTACTTTCTCCTTCGGCAGGGAGTTCCCAACTGGGACTGCGACTACTATGATGAAAAGGTGGTTAAATTGCTGGACTCTGAGCTGGCAGATGCCTTAGGAGGTCTTTTAAACCGGTGCACTGCCTACAGAATAAATCCTTCTGGGACTTACCCGTCTTTCTGCGCTGCCTGTTTCCCCAGTGAGCCAGGGTTAACGGGGCCCTCGGTTCGTGCGCAGGCGGAAGACTATGCGCTTGTAAGTGCAGTGGGCACTTTGCCCAAGCAGGTGGCGGACTATTATGATGACTTTCAGATCTATAAGGCTTTGGAGGCAGTGTCCAGCTGTGTTCGGCAAACTAATGGTTTCATCCAAAGGCATACACCATGGAAACTGACCAGCCCTGCGGATGCCCTCTGGCTGGGTACTGTGCTTCATGTAGCCTTGGAATGTTTGCGAGTTTTTGGAACCTTGCTTCAGCCTGTTACTCCAAACTTAGCTGATAAGCTGCTGTCAAGACTGGGGGTCTCTGCCACAGAGAGAGGCCTTAGAGAGCTCTACTTCCTACCTCGATTCTATGGACACCCATGCCCCTTTGAAGGGAGAGAGTTGGGCCCAGACACTGGGCTTTTGTTTCCAAGACTGGACCAATCCAGGACCTGGCTAGTGAAAGCCCACAGGACCTAGAAACTCACGCCTTACTGGTTGATGATAAAAGAGCAAATGTATTCCTTTTGCATTTTCAGGAAAGTTAGTGTTTAGAAAGTGTTGTATCGGGTACCAGGCACAACCCAGCCCTTTCATTCCCCTGTGCCACTAACCACTAGTCATTGTTCGCGAGTGTCTCTGAGAAGGGACCAAGTTTCTGATAACTGTTCCTTCTCATTGTACCTTCTCCCAAACCATGGTCAGACTACCTCTGGTGGTTTCTACTCCTCAGGCTTAGCCCAGCCCCTCCTTCCGCAGAAACTAGGGCTTCAGTCAGTCCCTGGCCGGTTTCACAGGTCAGCTCTACTCTGTTAGACACATGGGTCTCCAGTTGAAGAGGTTCATTCTCAGTTTTTAAACGGCAGCACTTGTGCTTTGTAATACGACACTTCCTCCAGTAGATGGCTCTGCTCTCACATTCAACTTATGTGTGTGCTTTCAGAAGACAGAATTATTTTCAGCCGTCTAATTTCACAGATCTTTAGAATCATACTGTTTTTTCTATTTTAAAAATACAAAGATACTAGAATTCTCATTACTATTATTACTAAAATGGACATGCGTAGTAAGTAAATATAACAGGTTATTTATATGGTAAAACTATAAAGCTCTTAGGTACACTGTGCATTACAAATACTAAAGTTTAGTATGATTATATGTATAATTCATCTATAAAGCCCTCAAAAGGGCAGTATTCTCTTTATATTTATTTCCCGACATCCATAATTTACCTCATATGATTACTTTTGGTCAATCAGGATATATAATACAATACGGAAATTATGTAATAATTATATTTATGTCAAAGTAATTTTTGTTGATTACTTCTCTTTTTGAGACATGGTTTCACTATATAGTTTAAGCTTGCCCCAAATTCATCCGTCTCCTGCTGCGCCTTCCAGGTGCTGGTGTTATAGATGTACCACCATGCCTGTCCTTTTAACCTCCTATTAAAGTTTGATTGTAAGTACCTTACTTAGAGCTGTTCAGTTACCTTTATGGAAGGTAATGTTGAAGGGAGCAAATGATCAGTGTTCAGGACTGTCAAGGGTTCAGGGCCTCTCCAAGGCTTCCTAAAAGAACACCCAGAGACGATGTTAAGTGACAATGAATACAGTGACTAGAACGTAGTAAGTCACTGTCATATCTCATAGGTAACGGGATAACTAGGCCACAGCTTAAAGTGCAAGCTTGCTTTGGAACGTCCATTCTGAGTATGGTGTCAGGTAGCAAGGGCTCACATGAAGTAAACAGTTGTGCTGGCAGTTTCTCCAGACTTACATTAAGTGCCACCATTCAGTTCCACTTTCTGGTGATTAGCAAAGTGACAGGTTGTGGGTTGCTAGGAGGCACTGTTTGGAAAAGAATGCTTGGAGACATTCTAAAGGTGGAAGGGTAGGTCCACAGTGCTCCTTTGGAGTCCGTGCAGCATTCTGTGCTTTGGGTTACTGCAGGTCTCCAGGGATCAGTAGGGTGGACTTGGGTCTAGGACTCAGTCTCTGAGGGCTGCATAGTGATGCGACTTAGCTGTGTTTCCCTGAAAGGAAGGCATGTAGAGAAGCAGTGAGATTCTAACCTCTCCTGTGCGAACCCTACTGCAGTGTTGGCGTTCCTGCAGACTCAGCCAGTCTTCCTCAGGTGATCTTCCTCATATCCCACTGGAGCTCGGCTTGCAGACTGCTGCTTGTGAAGGCATTTAACTAGCTGTTAGACACTAGGAGTCAGGGGATCAGAGGAGATTCCTAATTAGAGCAGCCAACTACTTTAAGTGGAAAAGTGTGGTAAACCGGATCCTCCTTGTGTGGTGATCAGGAAGGCCAAACAGATTTCTGTAATAGGCACAGTAGGTAAAACTAATAGCCTTGTTGTACACTTTTGTGTTTGGTTTGACACAGCAGTTTACAGTTGCCAAGGGGAGAGTTGCATTTAGTTAGAGTTTGTACTTCCAATGGGAGAGGCATCTTAACTGATCTGGGAGAAGGGAATAAATGTGGAGATTTATAAGATTTCCCCATTCCAGAAATGTTAGTCCTTTATGTGGCATCTTATAGACTCTTTTGCTATCTCAAGATACTCTTGTGATTCTCAAATACTCATTTTGGTGTACTCTTGAGGCAATATAACAGGAAGCGACAGCCCAGCCTAGGTCAGGTGTTCAAGGGCTGTCACATTAGGAAGCCGGGACATACAGCTTAGTGGTAGAGCACTTACTTAGCATGGAGGGGCCTTGGGCCAATCCTAAGTACTGCCAAACAAACAACAGATCTCACCTCTCCAGACTTCTGTCATATACCTGTGAAGCCACGTAAGTGGCAGCAGTGATGTTTATGTTAAATAGTATTACTGTGTACTGTGTTCTACAAACAAACTGATATATTAGGCTCATTCCTAACTGGAAACCCCATGGCTGTAGAAGCAGCAAGCAGACAGAATCTTTGATTGCATCAAAACCTTAGTCATTTTATAAATTGACATTTTTCTTGAGAACCTATGAGCTTTAAAGAGTGTGAACAGGCTAATAGATTATAAAGTTGATGCTGAAGTGTGTAAGTGCACAGGCTGGAAGATGGGCCCTTGAGCACAAATTTGTTTGATGGGTTTTGTTTTGGTCAAGGTTCTACCTGTAATTACAACAAAGTTCTTTAGCTCTAGAAGTTCCGACCCTGGAATGGGCATTAGTTGTCGTGTAGGCTTCAGAAAGGATGATCCCAGAAGCAGAAGTAGGTAAGATTCTAAAGATTATAGTAGGCATGACTTCACGGTCCGGACTGCCCTACCTCTACCACGTATGTAGTGGCAGTGCGCTGCACTGGTGTCAGTTATGGGGGAGGCCTAGACAAGCTGTGGCCAATGAACATTGCTGCTTTATGATAATTTCTAATTGTCTTCTCAAGGCAACTCCCCACCTGTAGTTCAGCTGAAGAAACCTCTTGTGGTAGTTCTGGGTGTTAGAAACTTTGGTGGGTCTTGTCCTTGTCTTACCCAAATATTTGGAGACAGGAGGATGTGGATGTGACTGCAGTCACGTGTTTTTGCAGCAAAGTTTTACTAGTTTGGGGGTAGGGGAGGAACTAGGGTCAGAATGGGGTACCCAAGAGCGGAGATTATAGAAGAAAGCCTCCAACTCTCCCCTGAACTCTGAGCATGCACAGCTGACCCTGTCTCTTCTGCTGGAGCTTTGAATAGGACTGGTGAACTTAAAAAGGTTGTGTGTGTGTCTCTGTGTAAGGATGAGAGTGAAGCAAGAGTTGGGAGGGAAGGGAGGGTAGGGGCGAATTTGTATTCGTAGGTGTACGCTATGTGTTGTAGAGGTCAGAAGATGGGGTGAGGTGTGTGTCTCTTCCCTCCTGAGTCAGGCAGGCTAGCTGGCCTGTTTCTACCCCTGCCTCCCATCTCCTCCCGGGGCTTGCTGGGGTTGTAGGTGCCTGGACTTCTGTCTGGGATCTGGGGCTCCACACTTGGGTAGTCAGACTCACAGGGAAGCTCTTTACTGACTGGGTCATCTCCCCAGGACTAGTGAACTCCTAACAAGGAATGCAGTAAGCTGGTTAATCTTTAAGAGCTGGAACAGTGACTACCAAATTAAGGTTAATGCAATCACATTTTATACTTACATGTGGTGTGTCTTATTTCTGGTGACAGGGCCAAAGCTCTCAGCTTAAACTGCTTGCTTAAATACCAGTAACTTTTGAGCAGACAGGAAGAGACAAACTTCAGTGTAAAGCTGAAGTTGGCTTCTTTTTAACTTTATGTAGTCTTGGGTTACCCAAGATACTACATTGAATTTAAGGAACAACCTCACAGGAAAGAGCTGACCATACTTCCACTGTTTGGGGTGGTATTTAAGTTTCAACTTAAATTTCATGAGAGACAGGACTACATTGTGGGTCTGAACAGAACCTTGCTGCTTCTGTGTATGAGTTGCTATTGGGAGGCTTAGCCACACCTAGATTGTCATCAAAGTAGGTGACAGTATAGCTCTTGCATCCCTAATGAACTGAACAGCTTAGGGCAGATATCATGGGTTTAAAAATCTAGGATGTGAGATGTGACTATTTTGGGGAAGTTTGCCAACCGAAGAAAAGAAACTGAAGCTCCAGATGAGTCTGCCCGAGTCCTTGAGAATTCTGCCGAGGCATGAAGGACTCAAGAGGGTAACTGGAGGGAAGTGCTAGGAATAACTCAGCGTGCTGTGGGAAATGGAGCAATCCCCCCACTCCCTTCTATTTGCAGCCATTGTTAGATGAGAATCACCAAGACACTGAACTTGAAGAGGACCTTTTAGACTTCATTATGGTCAAGTTACAGATCAGAGTCCTATGACCGCAATTCAGTAATTCAACTGAAACACAACCAATGTCTTATTTTTTTTCCCAAGTAAATCCTGCCCCACCACCCACCCCCAATGGTCCCACTTCCTAATCCTGGCTGTCTTGGCCTGTTTAGAAGTCTGGCCTTGAACTCACAGAGATCCACCTGCCTCTACCTTCCAAGTGCTGGGATTAAAGGTGTGCTCCACTAGGCCCAGCCAGTGCCTGATGAAAATATTTTTAGGAGGGAGTAGTTAAGCTTTTGTTTGGACCATTAAATAAGATGATTTCAGTAGCTAGTTTCCTTTGAACTAGTCTAGAACCTTCATCTATTGGTTCAAATCTATAGAAAGTCACACAAAGTTCAAAAGCTTATTATACATTTGAAGCTAATCAGCAAACTAATACAAACAATATTTCTAGCCAGATGACAAAGTGGAAGGAAACTCAACCCAGAAAATGGGAAAGAAGATTAAAAGGGGGAAAAAAAAAAGCAAAAATAGTATTAGTAGAAAACTTGTAAGATGATGAATACAAATGAATAATTATAATAAGTATAAAATTTTATCACCTCTGAAGAGACAAGCTTAGATAAAAGACAGCTGGCACAGCAATATGTAATATTAGACACTGCAGGCTGTGGTAGAAACTATTAGTAGCACAAGGACATGGTATAAAAGGAATAAGGCACCAAGTTGTATCAGTTAGGAACTCGTGTGATCTAACATAGCCTAAAAAACAGAAAAAGCTAATACTAAAACTACACAGCAAATTCCACTTAGGAGTTCAGGGAAACCATACAATGAGGAGTAAGTAATACAGTCAACAGTAATTATTGGCATTTGAACCTTTACTCCTTACTACAGAATGTATCACCACTGCTAAGTGAAGGGAAAGGAGTTTGTAGCAGACAAGCTTTGTGGCTTTCAATGTTTTTCCACACAAGTCTGTTAAAATAACTGCAACTGTCAGTCCTCTGAGCCGCTCCCCACCCCAGCTGGGTGTCGGGGCTCACCCCTTTCATCACAGCACTCTGGAGGTGGAGGCAGGGCAATCTCGGAATTTGAGGCCACCCGGGGTCACAAAACAAAACAAGTGACAATCTTGTGCGATGGTCATTAGTCCAGTAATAAGATGACGGGAGAAAACTAATCGCTCCTTTGTGTTTCCTCTTTCCCACTGACCCAGTGAGCTGGGAGAAGAGGAGGCACAGGAGACAGGAATTTACACAGGACTCTAGCGTGTACACCGCAGCACCTCCACTGAAAGGGCTCCATGCTGAGCCTTAGCACACCTGAGCGTGAACAACAGTCCTAATATTGTAGAGAGCATAACTGGATCCAAACTATTTGAGATGAAAAGTAAGAACCTTTAATCGGAGCTCATCAGTGTTTGAAGCTGAGGGGAGTTAGCCTGACAGTCTATGAAAGTGCTAGCAAAAAACTCGCAAAGCACCTTTTTCATGAAATACGCTACATTCACTAATTTCTTTTGTATCCTAAACCTGCTTATATTCTGGTGCAAATTTAAGCAATTTTTAGGAACTGTATAGCTCACAGCTTTGCTTCAACGTTATTCCCTTTATTATTTTCAGAAGAGTGCTCTAAATCCTAGAATGCAGTGGTTGTCCTCTAATCTACATCTTCTTAGTGCGTCACATCACTGTAGGGATCAAAGAAGTGGTCAACAGTAAGAGATTTCTGAACACACAACCAAAAACTCATTGAAAGTGTGTGAGGAACCCACGTGCCTCTGGTAGCACTCACCTGTTGTGCTGCAGGAGACTGCAGCCTCGGTTCTGTGGACAGAAAATGGGCCTTTTGCTTTGCAGGTGCCTGGCGTGGACTGCAGTGTTAACAAAGGCTGACAGATGTGGCTGGATGTCTGAGTACTTGGTTCCCAGTTGGTGGTGCTGTGTGGGGACCTGGCTTGGTGGAGCTTTGCTTGAAGAAGCACGTTGTGGGGCTTTGATGTTGTTTCTTTCCCCTACTTCCAGTTTGCTCCCTTTATGTGTTTGAAGAAGTGAGCGCTCAGCTTCCTGTTCCTGCTGCTGTGCCTACCATCTGCTGGTATTCCCCCCTGCCATAATGGACTCTTATCCCTCCAGAAGTGGAAGTCAGAAAAGCTCTTGTTCCTGTAAGTTGCTTTTGGTTTATCAGAAAGCAACCCGAGACACTGAAGCTCCCAGGCTCAGACGCAGAACTCCTGTATATTAGGACTGCTCTATTTTTACCATGCAGTTTTTCTGCTTATGGGTATATGATGCTTTAAATATGGAAAAAATCATGTTTTCCATCAGTCCTTCCTTAGCACTTAAGAATCGAATCTGTTTAATACTGGGTTGTATTGGCTTAGAATATTTGATTAAAAAATCGTTGATCTAGAAAGGGAATCATGAGGAGGAGAAGGGATCTTCAGGGATACATGAAATAAAGTAGTGGGGTACATGTGATAGGAAAGCAGAGTGTATAAGGAGGGAAAGGAAGCGAGCCTGCTGGATGGGGAATGAATGAGAAAGTAGGACACATGTATGAAGACGTTCTAACCAGTCACTTTCCATGCTAACCTGAAAAATTAATAAAAACAAATAAACAGGGGCTAGAGAGAGGACTGCACGGTTGAGAATGCTTCCTCCTGCAGAGGCTCTGGGTTGGAGTCCCAGCACACACGTACTTCACAACAGTCTAACCAGTTCCAGGATCTGATGCCCTTTTCTGGCCTCCACTGGCATCAAATGCAGCTGGTACACATACAGACATGTGGGCAAAACTCTTTGTAAAAAATAAGTACATCTAATGCTTTGAATGAGAATGGCCCTCATGGGCTCCTGTTTGAGCTCCAGCTGGTGGAATCCTTTGGGAAGGATTAGGAGTTATGGCCTTGTTAGAGGAGGTGTGCCATTGGCGGTGGGGCTTTGAGATTCCAAAAAACTGCCATTCACCGTGCATTCTCTGCTCCTGCTTGTGGATCAAGTGTGAGCGTTCAGCTGGTGCACTGTGCCTAACTCCACATCTAACCCTCTGGAACTGGAAGCCCTTGCTCATGGTGTTCATCACAGCAGTAAAAATGTAAGACACTATAAAATAAAATAAAAATGGCTTTTTAAATTTTTTTCTGAGCCAGGCGGTGGTGGTGCATGCCTTTAATCCCAGCACTCGGGAGGCAGAGGCAGGCGGATCTTTGTGAGTTCGAGGCCAGCCTGGTCTCCAAAGTGAGTTCCAGGAAAGGCGCAAAGTACACAGAGAAACCCTGTCTGGGGGGGGGGGGTGGGGGTTCTGTTTGAGTTGCCGATTTGAGTTTGACTTAAAAAAAAAAAAGAGTTAAATTGGGTGTGGTGGAGCATGTCTTTAATCCCAGCACTCAGGAGGCAGAGGTGGATCTCTGAGTTTGAGGCCAGACTGGTTTACAAAGTGAGTTCCAGCACAGCTAGAGCTACACAGAGAAACCCTGTCCAACAACAAACAAAAAAATTAAGTGACTTTCATTTAGGGACTAGGTCAGATTTTCCAACAATTTCTGAACTAACCCTAAACATCCTTCTGCCATTTTGTATTATGATTTCTATGAAGTAGCATTCTCAGCATTATTTTGATTTTATAATCTGAAGTTGAAGATGTTTTATGTCTTAGTATCAGCTAGTCAGCCAAGATTTAATTCCTAAAGATGTGAAACATTTTTACTGTTGGTGTGTATGTGTGATGTGTGTCCTGGCACATACGCCATGGCAGCATGTGTGTAGATGATAGGACAGTTCTGGGACTGGCGGTTCTCCTTCCACTTTCACAGAGCTCTGGGGAGTGCACTCAGGTTGCCAGCGTTACACAGAAACACCTTGTTGACTCCACTGATTCTTTATGTAAGACAAATAAGCAAGTTCACCTTCATATACACCTTTGCTTTAGGCTTTAATAAATGGTAAGGTTCTATGTGTACCCACGGACTGCTGTAAAATTTATGATTTATCATCAGTAAATGTTTGGCTTGTACACTCTTCTATGCATACACGAGAGTCTGAAAAATTTCTTGGGTGAAAAGGGGGTCACAAATGGAGAAAGTTTAAGAAGCTATTCTGAAAATGAAAATATGTTGTCATAAAGTCACGAGGCTAAGTATTTCAAATGACATTTTCCTAATTAATACTTTACACATTTATCTTTAGACAAACATCAATATTCAAGTTTATTTGAATTAACTATTATAGTAACAATGCTAGAGAATTTACTAGAGGTCACAAACACTGGAACTCTTTTATTTCATACATATACTTTAATACAAATGAACATATTAATAAAACTTATCTACTTACTAACAATTTAAATTCAAAGACATCTATTCTTATGACAAATTTCCTGAGAAGACTACAGAAACCAGGTCCTTTTGGCTGTGGTTATTTCCCATTATCTAATGCCACATACTGGATAATTCTTGATAAATTTTATCTCGTAACATAGTCAAGATGTTCTCATCTCTTTAAACTAGAAATGTTATTGTGAACTGCAAAAAGAAATACTGAGTGTTCAACTTCACATTTTAAGAAGAATTGTGCCTGTTTTACTAGATACAAGTTTCACTTAAAAAAAAACAAAACAAAAAACAAAAACAAAACCAGGGGTAAAGCCATCTTTATATAGGTCTTAGCTCCCATGTAAAATATATTTTAAGAAATCAAATGTTTTAAAATCCTTGTCAACTAGGAAGGCCAAGAAACCTCCATTTTAATTTTGAGTTTAAAATAACTTCTTTAGGATCCTGTTTGAATGTAGACAGACCTTTGTTAGCAAGGTGTATTGCTTTTTAGTCTTTTAAAGAATGCACAGTAGGTAATGAATGACTTGTTGACATTAAGGGCCAGTTACTAATTTGTAAAGACTTCCTAAGGTTCAAATTCTTCATACTTGGGAACCTGAAATTACTGAGTTGACAGATTATGCTTAAATTCCTATAAAACTCACTTTACAGAAATTCCCTGTATTTTCTGTAAAAGCAGACTAGACTCTGTTCTAGTTTCATTGTGGATGGCTTTTCTTTTTTAAATGCTGGAGACTGAACTAGCATCTAGTGCATGTTGAGGCAAGCATATTCAATAGCCAGTGTTTATTTTTAATTCAGTATGGGACTCTAATTAAAATCAGAAGTCTATTTCTAAGAGCCGACAAGGTTAGTTGTGGAAATGTGTGTAGTGAGCTGCATGAAAGATGAGTGGTGGTTTTCACGCCACTTTAGGAAGGGTTTGTATTCGGATGCAAAGCAAACATTTTCAACATTCATTGCGACATTGTTTTGACTAGCATAAAATATAAAAAGTGGTTGGTTAGTGCTCAAGGGAATTATTTTAGCTAAATAAACTATTGTTCACATAAAGTCAGTCTCCACAAGGTAATCAATTCACACCACATTTTGAGTGAAATATTTTTTGATGTAACTGATGTCATAAATTATATATCCAACATGAGAACACACTTTTTCTGTAATTCATGAGTTATATAAAGAGCTATTAGCTCTGACATAAACAGACCGTGCAAATGTATAGCTCCATAGCGCAGTGTAATGTATTAAGAAACTACTGTGATTTCAGCTGGACAGGGTAATAGTGAAAGCTCGCTACCTGAAGCCAAATAACGAGAGGGGCTAGTCAGGCTAACCCAAGCCACTGGAAACCATCCCTGCTAAGTTTGTTGAGGTAGATGTTTAAATATTCAATATATAAAGCTATGGATGTCTTAGCTCAATGGTTTAAAACGAATTCTGTAAGGATTATATATGTAGTCAGGACATGGCTTCAACGCCTGTGCACATGGGACTTTTACTGAGTTTATTTTCACTTTTCTTTTTAACATCAGGATAGTAAATGTTATTTTAACTAAGCAGTTTTTACAGTTCGAAACAGTCTGAGCAGAAGTACTACTACTAACTTTACTAATCAGTATTTGGCTTTTTACAAAAGACAGGGAAATTTTTGCGTATCTTAAAAAAATCTGTGTACTTTTATATATTGTTAGAAATATTATGGGAGAAGTAGAGTAGCTTTGTTTGTTCTGGTCTGAAAAAAAAAGATCCTGATATGATTAGTACGGAATACACTGTATTACTCTAATCTCAATTGTTACCCTTCCAGCCCCCAAACAGCAAAGGAAGAGGAAGTACTTTGGCAGTACTTTTGAGGCTGACTAGACATTTCCTTTAGAGATTGCCAGCGGTGGTTTCAGAACTATCTGAAACCAAGGGTGAGGTTGACATAGGATGGCTAATAAAAAGACCTTGAAAATGGAAAGCTTAGACACTGATGTTTTATAGTCATTAAAATTACTTTTGTTACATTTGTAAAATAAAAGCAAGGTATATCAGCTTAAACAGAGTAATACCTTTGGATATTTTCAAGTTATCTCCATTTTATACTTTACAGTCTACAGAAAGAAATATAATATATAATCTTTACAGAATTGAGTGAAAATAATGTGGAAGTAGAGTACATTTTAGGAGAGAGCATAATTGCCTGAACTAAACTGGTTAACAAAAACATTTTGCTTTCAGGGTTTTTTTTTTTTTAATGCAAAATACAAATACTCTTAGACTCTTGGGATTTATAAAGGTTTTAGAAAAATGCCTGTTATTCACTGAATAAACCTGAATAATAAATATGGGATTAAAGTATATACTGAAAACAGGTAAGTTGAGTATCAAATATTGTTTCATGATATTTTGGCTAGGGCTCTGGTAACAATACATATAGCATGTAACTTTCAAAGTAACACTAGCAAAAGAAAAGAGTCTTAATAAAAGATGGAAAGCCTTAGGATGTATGAAGATACTATCTACTCAACAATACTATTACATCTTATTCATAGACATATGTATTTTAGCCCAGAAATATTAAGATTACATACCCCAAATATATATGTACATCCATGAGTATATTCATCATCCTTTATGAGACAGAATAAAA
The DNA here is from genome assembly GCF_903995425.1 of Onychomys torridus. Lineage (NCBI taxonomy): Eukaryota > Metazoa > Chordata > Mammalia > Rodentia > Cricetidae > Onychomys > Onychomys torridus. The sequence continues at coordinate 40,517,786 of NC_050465.1, forward strand.
AAGTTATTCAAGTTATTATTGGGTATTGCCGTTCTGATATTATAAGAACTTTTCTTTTTATAATTCCTACTCTTTCCCAGCAGAAGTACAAGACAATATTAAATCTTAGAGTAGGTGTAAATTTAAAATACTGAAATTCTAGCATTTCCTAGAAGTATTGTGCTATCAACTTTCATTAAGTTCTAAAGTAAATTTCCATGTAGTCACTTGAAATATTGTTGATTTATATAACCTTATTGTTTTGCTAATCCAAACTTCTATCAAAGGAACAATTTTTTTTAAAACAGAAGTTACATTTGGTAAAGAGAAAGCACTGACTTAAAAGATAGTAATTTTTAATTAAAAAGTTGAATTATTGTGGCATATATTTTCATTGTAGCAACTTCTCTTGTTCTGTAACAGCAGGGAATCACAGCTTCTTTGTATTTGAAAACAAAATTGTGTTGTGGGTAAATCCTAATGTTTTAACAGCCTATAAACCTCACAAAGAACCGAGTGAGTGAAAGATAAAAATCCCGACAGTATCAAGTCTGACATGATGTAATCATGAATACTATATTCCCTAAGGTGCTATGCCCATGAACAATTGGACTTCTTGTAGGAATGACAGAAGAGGGCGAGAAATAGATAATCTTTAAGAACATTGAAGGACAGTGTGTCACTTTGGTCACAGTAACCACTATACAATAAGTGGTCACAATATGACAGATTAATGGATATTATATATTTTATAATACACAAATTATTTTTATATCAACATGTATAAAATTGTAATGTAAGTAGAGCTTGAAATGTTTTATCATAACCACTTATATAGCTAAAATACACACAAACACAAATGTAGTAAAACCAAAATAATGTGAAAACTAGAATTTATGCATCATCTCCTAACAAGATGGAGTTTTGAAAAATTATACAACATTACAAAAAGTGTTCTGTTGCTAAGTATTTTCATCTATGCCGTGAATTTGTCAGATATGAGACTTCAGGTGAGGCTGAAAGCCCAGTCAGCGAAGGTGTCTGTAAGTGGTTATGTATGGTGAGCTGACCATGCTGGTAGACAGCTGTGGTCTCACCTGCTAGGGCTTGTAACTCTATCACTTAAGTTAATAAAGGAAACCATGATTGAATTCTGCATCTCCCATGTTCTGGCTACTAAGATTTTAAAATTTCTTTTAAAAAAAGCAAAAACATTTAACCTTAAGCATATCCCCAAACCTCATTTGTTACTAGACTAGACCACATGCAGGCCTAGCTATTTTCTATTTCTGGACAAAACAGTTATCCAAGAGTCTACTTAACAAAGTCAGTGCGGGAAGGTAGAGTGGAAACTGAATCCTCTGCTCTCAACTCTTTCCTAGGATGAAAGTGTGGGCTTCGAGAGTACCGAGGTTTCAAAGCCACAGGTGAAGGATGAGAAAAGCTTCTTCTCACAGAATGTAACCTTGGTTCCTATTGAGAGATTTAAACAGAGTTAGGGTCTTAATGCACTTCAAATGGCTCTCATTTTTATAATTACTTAAGGGAAGAATGTAAAACCACGATGAACTGTGTCTGGATGTCAGACAGCACTGAAAATCTAACCCAAGCCTGTGTGCTAGTCAAGCCTGGTCTACCACAGAGCCCTGGTCTGGATTCTGACGAAAGGCTTCTTCAGGAAATGCCTCATATGAAGAGTAGGCTAATTCTAATCTGCTAGACAGGGAGGCATCCCATGGTATAAAGAAATCCCATATTCAGCGAGATTTCTAAATTATGTTATGCTTTCTTTAGTTAAGTTTAGTTTTGTTTTTACAGAAAGTATGTGCTTATGATATATAAGATTAGAATTAGATCTTATGGACATGAAAGCACCAGCAAAAAAATCAAATTATTAATATAGTAAATGTTAATAGGTAAACATTCTTACTGTTAAGCTAACAAGTGACTTTTATTTGATCGACTGCAAAATATAAAGATTGCTAGAGATAGTCCCCTGCTTAAGACACTGAAAATAGGGACTTTTACTAAGGTATCTATAATAATTAAATGCCTACGTTAGAGCATCTGGGGGGAGGCAAATCCTGTTGCCTAGAAATCTCATCAATTGTTCTGTCTACTTTAAATGACTGGAGTTCAATACTGTAATTAAGGAATAAAGTCATCAAGGAGGCAGTGTCTATGCCATACTGAATACAACTTCTGAAGTAGTACCTAGACCAAATCAACTACAATTAACTATAAAAATAGTTTAGTAGTTCTTCTAAAAAATTAACTAGCATCTTACATACAGTTAAGGGCCTGAGTAAAATTTCTAAGATTAAAAAGCAAAGTTTGTCCAAAGGGAAACTTTCCAATGCAGTTTCGCGGACCATGATATGGGCACATAGAGCCCTCTCCTGTTCTGCTAGAAATCTGAGCACATCTACCAGTAAAGAGTGAACACAGCCGTGCTAGAGCAAGAACTGTCAGGAGAAACTCAGGGTGACAGGAGTCATCTGTAAGGTGTAGTAACAGATTTCCAGATTTAATGTGCAATTACAGTTTATTAACAGCACTTTATGATACTTTGTGACATTACAAAATAGTCTTCCAGCTTGAAAAAAATGTAACAATGTATTGTAATAATAAGCTAAAGAAGGTTTATCAAAAATTAGTATTATGAGAAAATTTACTCCAATGACATTAGGCTATATGAGGTCAGACACTTTTTACAAATTTTTGAGTTCAGGAGACCATAAGACAATTTTGATAGCGACTTTTACCTTAGAATTAGATTAAATTTAGGGCTGGAGAGATGGTTCAGTGGTTAGAAGCCAAGTACTGCTCTTCCAGAGGACATGAGTTTGATTCCCAGCACCCACATTAGGTGGCCCACAACCACCTGCATATCCAGCTCCATGGGTATCTGGCATCTCTGGCCTCTGTAGGTGCTTGCACTCACATACACATAACCACACACACACACACACACACACACACACACACACACACACACAACTATACATAATTAAAAATAGTAAGAAAATTAATTACATCAAATTTTATCCACATAAAAATGGTCTGAGTCTAGTACTTATCCCTAGGATGTAACAAAACCAGGCTTGAGGAACTGTCCCTAGCTAGCAGAGCTGGGGCTGTAGTCGAGTGGAGGAACTGAGATAACCAAATGAGGACTCATACACAAAGACTGATGAACACCTGCACTGTGGGAGAGGAAGATGGGAAAATGTTTTGGTCGTGGATTTTGTTTCAAAAATATTTTGGGATGTGTTATGGCCTCAGGAGAGTGGGTGGCAGAAGCTATAGCGATCTTTTGCTGTCTGATGGCCAAAAGATTTCTGGGATACGCTAGAAGCCCTTTCTTCTTACCATGTTTCTTGTATTTCCTAGAATGCTGACTTGCACAATACTTTAAATGACTTTTTAAAAAAAAAAAAAACCAAAAGTCTTTTTTTTTTTTTTTTTTTAAACGAGCAAAGGGCTCTATATCCTACTACAGAGACACTTGGTCAATCATGTTTGTTCATTACTCTATTCATAATAGTCAGAAATTGGAAACAGCTTATATATCAGTCAACAAATGAACGGACAAAGAGAATATGGTATAGTTACACAATGGAATATTACTCAGTCGTTAAAAAAGGGAAACCAGCTGGGTGTGGTGGCGCATGCCTTTAATCCCAGAACTTGGGAAGCAGAGGCAGGCAGATCTCCGATTCTAGTTCCTCTGGTCTACGTTCCAGGACATCCAGAGCTACACAGAGAAATCCTGTTTTGAAAAAAGGAAAAAAAAAAAAAAAAACTGAAATAATACAATCAATTAACAGGTAAGTTGATGGAACTAGGAAAAAAATCATCCTGAGTGAGGTAACCTAAACCCCAAAGATAAGTAGGTATATATTCGCTTATATGTGGATGTTAGTTGTTAAGTCTTGGATAAGCAGGCTAAGTCCATATACTGCTGGAGGTTAGGGTAAGGGACTATGGGAGGACTGCGTTACCCTAGGAAGGGGCTAACAGAACGGAGCAGTTATGGATGGATGTGGGGGACTGGAGTGGGAGGAATGCTCAAATGAGGGACAATTTGAGGGGTCGTATGGAAACAGTAGAAGCTTCCATACATATATGAAGGGGATCTAAATGAAACTGCCAAGTAATGGGGGAGACAGAGCCTCAACTGGGACTGGGTTACATCTAATCGATTTGTTGGTCAAACCAAACAACCCAGTCTATTGCTAAGGCTATTGGTTGCTTCCACAAACTGACAGTAAGGCCTACCTATTGCTGAAGACAACACCTACACAGCTCACTGAACATGGAGGAGTCAGCTGGTGCCTACCTAGAGCCTTTGTCCCTGCTGACTAGTGTTCAGGGATACTAGTACCAGTACTGGTATGGAAGGAACTCTGCATGCCACCAAAGGAGAAAGGTAAACACCAACCCAGCTGCAGAACATCTCATCTTCTGCGGCTGGCCTCCATTCAACTGTGCTGGTGCAGTAGTGGTACAAAGCTTGTGGACTAACTGCCTAGTATCTTCTTGGATATAAGGCCTACTCCAGATGAGATGGAACTCATCTCCAACACTGCTCAAGTGACCAAGAACTTGAGACTAGATAGGCCAGGGACCTAGGGGCAAACAAAACACTACCGTTCTGGTAAAGGAATTTAGCAACAAAATGTCTCCTAACAACATTCTTCTATACTCTTAGATCAGTGCCTTGCTCAGCCATCACCAGAGGAGCCTCCTCCTGCAGTAGATGGGAACACATACAGGGATCCACAGCCAGACAAATGCGCAGAGTGTGAGGTGCTGGAACACTCGGCCTAAATGAGACCAAACCCCTCCCCTTAGTGCTCAGGGAACCCTGCAAAAGAGGCGGCAGGAAAGTGCAAGACCAGAGCGGCTGTGAAACACCAAGAAAACAAGGCCTTCTAAACAGAGCAGACCAATGCACATATGAACCTAGAGACTGGCAGCAAGCACAGCGCCTGCGCAGGGGGGCCTCATGGGTCCTAGTGTTGAGAGGAGGAGTGGACAGACACCCCCATTCCTAACCTGGATGGGATCTCCTATCTCCACCTGATAAACCCTCACAAATGAAAAATCAGTTCTTCAATGGAGTCTCACTGTGCACACACACTACTACTAAGGGCAGGCCCTAAGCCCTGTTGAAAAGGGCCAAGACAAAATGAACTCAACAGTATTTCTGGAGGGTGTTTGTCTCAAACTGCTTTGTCTGGGCGCCCCCCCCCCCCACAACTTTACAGGACTTTTGCTTATATATGTTTTCTGATTTTGTGTTTTTAGGGATTTCTGTATTTGCCAACGTGTGTCTCTGTGTCTATACCTGTTTCTTGTGTTTTTTCTTCGGCTCTTTGTTTTGTCCTATTCAGGTTTGTAGGATTTCATCTAACCTGTTTGGTTTCGACTGAGAAAGAGCAGGAAAGGATGTGGATTTGTGTGGGTGGAGAGGCGGAGAAATCTGGGAGGAGTTAGGGAAGGGGAACCATGAGAATACATTATATGAAAAAATTCTGCTAAGTGTGCCTGCTTGCTACTCACCCTTCTGTAGAAGTAAAACTTTTTGCCTTCTAAAAACAAATCCTGGTACCATAAGACTATTTCATAGTGTTCTGTCATGTATAACAAAATACACCAGAATTTTGGGCTGGAGAGATGGCTCAGTGGTTAAGAGTACTGACTGCTCTTGCAAAGGTCCTGAGCTCAATAAATGGTGGCTTACCACCATCTGTAATGAGATCTAGTGGCCTCTTGTGGCCTGCAGCTATGTATGCAGGCAAAACATTGTATACATAATAAATAAATAAATCTTTTTAAAAAATACACTAGGATTTCTAAGATTCATGAGTTCTTACATGATATGATTCTGTAATTTCAGGTTTATAACAGGGAAAAAGGCTTTCCTCTAAACATAATTCAGTTAGTTTAAACAGCACTGTATCATTGGTTAGAATGGAAATAATGAATTAAGTCATAGGAAGCCTAAGTCTAACCTGTGGAGTTCAATCTGCTTTCAGATTATGGCTTTGGAGTTTTATGTTACATTTCTAGTCTTCTCTCAGAATTCATAAGGATTGGTTTCAGAACCCCTACAAGTAAACCAACTGGTTACTATTCAAATCCCTTATATAAAATGGCATAGTATTTCTATGTAATTTACACACATCTCATATACTTAGACCATCTCTAGATTACTTATAATACTTAATACAATGTAAATATTATATAAATAATTATAATATGGTATTATTTATGGAATATCGAGAAAAAAGCATCATGTCCAGTACAGGTACAAATTAAAATATTTTTGATTTACAGTTGATTGAATCTGCATGAATAAATCCATGAATACAGAAAGCCCATGTAGTTTGTAATATGCTCATATAATAAAATTTCAATTTCCATGGAAGAGTTGAGGTCATATCAACGGCACTTCTATATCTTCATTTTTGAGAAGTAGTTTCTGGATGATGATTTAAGTTTATTAATATAAAAAATTAAAAAATTAGACAATTTTAGTTAAATTTTTGGCACTCCCTTTCCTGTATGAAACCCTGGGTTTGATCCCCAGCATCACATGAACTTGGGTATGGTGGTACCCAACTGTAATTCCAGCATTCAGAAGACAGAGAGGAGGATTAGAAGTTCAAAGGTCAACCTTAGCTATGTTCAGGGTCAGCCTAGGCTACGTGAGGCTGTTTCAATACAAAATCTAATTAAAACCCTCAATAAAATGAAAGCAAACCTTTGGATCAGGGATGGACAAGCTACAGTCACAAGGAGCAGACGGGAAAGCAGGACTCACAAGATCCTGTCCATAGATCAATGGTTGTGGTTTCTTTGTTTTTAAAATCTTCCTTTTGAGGCTAGAGAGGGGGCTCAGCAGTTAGGAGCACAGACTGCTCTTCCAGAGGACCCAGGTTCAATTCCCAGCACCCTCATGGTAGTACTCAACTGTCTGTAACTATAGTCTACGAGACCCAATGGCCTCTTGGCCTCCACAGGCACAAGGCAGACGTGTGGTACACAAATATATATGCAGTCAAAATACCCATACACATAAAATAAAAATTATTTTTATTTATATATGTATGTCTACATGTGTCCTTGCTTGTCTTTATAAGCACCATGTGCACACAGTGTCCCCAAAGCCAAAGAGGACGTCAGACTTCCTGGAACTGGACTTACAGTGTGGGCTTCTTGATGTGGTGCTGGGAACAAAACCTGGGTCCTCTACAAGAATAACATGTGCCCTTAACTGCTGAACCATCTCTCCAGCCCCCTGGTCTTGATGTCTATGAAGACAATGAAAATCAAGTCACATTTGCTACTCATCAACGAAGGCAGAGCAAGCAAGCCTCAGGAGGATGCAAGGATTGCTTCTGAGTTCATATAATGATAGCTCAAAGATTCCTAATTATAATAAAACTTGACAAGTCCCTAAGCATGATGTTATTTCTGAGGAAACAGTTAAAGTGATACACATGACCCTCTGTAGACAGACTTTAATCACAAGTTTGTTTTACTTCAAAATAGCACAAAGTACTTAGCAAATAGAGGAAATGGCATAAACACTGTATTGTCAGCTACGTTCTCCTAGAACAAATAAAGGCATTTGGTTGAAGGATTCGTAACAAAAAAAGACTAACTGGAAGATGCATAGGAAAATATTCTTTAGGAAAAATTAGGACATTTCTTCCAATAATTTAGAGGATAGTAATTCTCTGTAATGGTTCTACTCAACTTAAGCAAATGTGATTTAAAAAGTAATATTTAAGAAGCAAATGAACAAAGTAAATGGGTTGTATGGTCTAATTTTTATTATATTCTAAGTTCAGAGTTAAGTATTTTTATTATTATTATTTTTTAAGGGTTGTCTTTTTTTAATTGAAATTTTTTCATATAATATATTCTGATCACTCTTTTCTTGGTCCCCAACTCTCCAAGATCCTATCTACCTACTCAACTCTACACTCTTTCCCTTTATTTTTTTGAGTTAATTTCTCTAGAAGTTTTTAATTTCCAAAGTCTTGTCAAAAACCCAAACAGTGTATTCTCTTTAGCATTTCTTCCTTTTCATGATGGCATGCTCAGAAAACGGAACTAATCACCCTGCATTGAGGTGAGGAAGAGATTATTTCAACTCTCCACTGTTATTTGTAATAAAAGCCAGGGTGGCAGTGCATGCCTATAATCCCAACCTTCTAGAGCTGGAGGCACAAGGGTCAAGAGTTCAAGGTCATTTATAGCTAAACAGCAAGGTGTTGACATGTCTGGGCTACTTGAGACCCTATCTTAACTCCCCCGTTAGCATTTGGACCCGACCCTTGGGGACCTGGCCAATATGCAGGCAAAACCTTAGGCCACTCAGGGTCCTGACAATATCGTGTGCTCATTGCTATGTGGTCTCTCTGGGCAGAGCAATGAACACATGGCATAAAAGGGCGGGTCCCTACCTGCTTCCCCCCTCCCCCATGAGGCTGCTCACATCTCCTCTATTGCTCCTTTCCTGTCTCTTTTTCTCTTTTTCTTCCTCTTCTCTCTCTGCCTCCAATAAAACTCTCCATGTGACTGCTGTCTCCATGGTATGGGGCCCCTTGGCTCTAACCCACCAAAGTCTGTCACCTGCCATTTTTAAAATACAACACCCCCAATCAATAAGGACAGAAATATAGTAGTAACCTTAGCTATGTAGTGAAGTCTTAAGTTAAATATTTTATGTAGAAAGAACTAAATATTAACAAGGAATTAAATTTTGTATTTTACAAATCAGATTTTGGTCAGTTTCCTTCAGTAAGAAATAGATCCACAAACTCAGGTCTACAAAAATCTGAGGTGATTTATCAGTTGCTTATACTTTCAACAAAGGAACAGGGTGATGTGTGAAATGAAATCTCCAAAACCCACCTGTTAAAGACGAGACTGTCTCTAGGCTTGTATTTTGTCTATAAACCAAGACTTGAACATTATAGAATCTCTAAAGCACATTGCTTATTAATAATGATATTATTAATATCAGAATAGTTTTAATCAACATACATTTTCTATTACCCCATTTTATATATGTACATACAGAAACAACTGTGTAAGAGTGATAAAAGAAACTTGTAATTACCCAGCATTTCAGACAATCTAGATTATCCAACTGGATTAAAAAAAAAAACAAAAAACAAAAAACCGGGAATGAGCTGGTGGCAATGGTGGCGCACGTCTTTAATCCTAGCACTTGAGGGCAGGTGGATCTCTGAGTTCCAGTCCAGCTTGGTCTACGGAGTGAGCTGCAGAACAATCAGGGTTACACAAAGAAACCTTGTCTTGAAAAACCAAAACCATCACCAACATCACAACAGAATGATGCAAGTGATTATCCAAAATAATGTCTGGAATCCAACCACTATGAATTGTGATTACTGGAAATACAAGTCCTACCCAATAGAGAAAACACTAAGGCAACTCAGATTATGATAGCACCAAATTTCATAAATACAAATGTCAAAATGTCTTCATTACATTATCTAGAGTTAAAATCTATGAAATCTTAAGGAAATCAGGATAGTTTTTTGAAACAGTGATTAACTACCATATACTTTCTAATTTCATCCAACCTTTAAGACTTAGTTATAAAAAGTAGCTTCCTACTTCACTGTCAACCTTTAAAATTAGTCTCTTAAGTGTCCACGACACAAAACAACATTAATTAAGGATTAAAAGGCTCTACCACTCTGTTCAAGTGAAAATGATCATGGTTTGCTTTTCTATATTTTCAAAATATATTGTTATTAGGAACCTCTGTGAACAACTTGATGCTTTAAGAGTATCAGTGAATTCAGGAATGGAAGAAAAAAGTGAGAACCCAGAACGACATTTCTAAGTAGGGATTAGTTACATTTAAACTATTCCTTTAAGTAAAGCATCTTTCCCTGTACAGAATCTTCTGTCAGGCGATAGTGCTGGGCTGTTTAGGGGTTTGACAGGCACACCTTCTGAGCCTTCCCCCGGCAAGCTGAGATGCAGGAAGACTCATGTGCTCTTCTGTTTCTAAGAAATCTCCAAGTCTGGAACTATAGTTGTTAGAATTTTTTATTCAGTGCCCCATGTACAGATGTTGATGGGATACCCACTAGATTTAAACATCATTTGTATTATGAGTAGACTGGAGCAAAACTCTTAAAAATTAATTATGAATTACATTTTTATTGCTTACATTTTTCCTTGAAAATGAAAGCAGGGATGACAATGTGTATGTGATGGATATGAAAGTACCTTTAAGCCCTATTATCTTTAGTCAAAAGGTTTTATTGAGCTATATAGACAAGAAAAGACTCAATATTTTGAAAAATTGGAGAAAATTCTACCCTAAACAGAAATTAGAGGTCCCTCAGAACGCCAGTGTCTGGAAAGGGAAAAAGAAGCGAGATTGAAGGGGGTCTTTCTTGTTATCAGAGTAAGTTTATCTATTTAAAACCACTGAGCACGGACATGGCACTTAGAGAACAAGTTGGAGGAGAGCTATTAAGGTAGGGAGCAGGGAGCTCCTCCCAGGTCCAGTGGCAGCTGGCCGGCTCCCAGCAGTCTCTGGGGAGAAAGTGCACATTTCCCTTTGTGCCGTGGAGCTGTCTAATGGAGAGCTCACTAAAGCACTGCCAGCTACCAAAGGCAAAGCTCTAGAAGGAATGGCAGAGCGGCTCAGTCTAAGGACCTGGAGACAAGAAAGACTGCAAAGCTGAGTTACTGTCAAGCCTAGAACTCGGGAACAAAGTCTGGTCTACCTGTAAAGCGAGACAATGTGCAAAACTAAACTACCCTTTCCCTTCTCCCACTTTGTTTTTTAAAGAACTGCTTTACAGCCGGGGTGGCGGTGGCGCACGCCTTTAATCCCAGCACTCGGGAGGCAGAGCCAGGCGGATCTCTGTGAGTTCGAGGCCAGCCTGGGCTACAGAGTGAGACCCAGGACAGGCACCAAAACTACACAGAGAAACTGTGTCTCGAAAAACCAACCAACCAACCAACCAACCAACCAACCAACCAACCAACCAACCAACCAAAGGTTTGCTTTACAGATGTGGAGATGCCTGACGATCAGCCTTTACAGATGTGCAGATGTCTATGACCATCAGCCTTTATAGAGACACTGGAGTAGTTACTGGTTTTGGTGCTCTGACCAAAGTCCCTGACAAAAGCAACTTAAGGTTGGAAGAATTGATTTTGGGTCACAGTTTGAGGTACAGTCCGTCACGGTGGGGAATTAATGGCAACAGGAGTTTGAAGCAGGTGATCACCTTGTGTCACAACCAAGAAAGAGAGAGGAATGCTACTGTAGTCTTGTCCTTTTTGTTCATTCCAGAACACTGGCCCACGGGATGCTGTTGTGCACATCTGGTGGCCCTTCTCAACTTCAGTGTCTCTAACTTACAAAACCCTCCACGGACACCCTGAGAGGCTTGTTTCTGGTGATTCTACATCTCTCAAGTTGACAATATAATTAGTCACAAGCCTACCCCTTGTCAACTTGACATCTGCTTCTTGTCCCCATAAGCTTATAAATACATCCAGTGCAAAGTCTTCCAAGAGACTCCAGGCAATCTCTTCATTCTGAGCTCTTGTGTGATAGAGGATAATCTACTACTGAGACTTTCCTAATCAAGTACTTAATACTTATGCTCACAGGTTAAGTGTGGTCAATCTCTTCATTCTGAGCTCTTGTATGATAGAGGATAATCTACTACTGAGACTTTCCTAATCAAGTACTTAATACTTATGCTCACAGGTTAAGTGTGGTTCACACCCTTCTTCAAAAAAGCTATTTGCAGTAGCTGAAGACTATGACAGCAATCTCCAACTGGTCAAAAACATAGAGAATAAGTGACTGTGGGATGCCCAACCCATCTGGTACATCTACAACACAAACCCTACACCTAAGGCTCAGAGAATATTGCAGAAGAGGGTGGAGAAAGATCTTAAAAGCCAGAGAACCAGGATGCCTGCTCTAAGATTGTTTTCAAGGAATGACAGGCACAGTGCACCCATGGCACCTCAACATGGTTGCTTGGAAATGATCTGAACAATGACAACATTAGTTGACATCTCAACGTGGATGGATGAGATCTCATCAAGTTCCACCACACAAAGACTACAGGAATTAATGGCTGCAGAGAGAGGGAGAATCACTTTTCTTTAGGGAGAAGGCCCTAATTGGTTACCCAATCCCAGTGGTCAGTCTAACATAGACATATGAGAGCAACACTCATGCTCAGCAAGTCGTACTACACAAAACTGTGTGCCTGTGTGTATAAAACAGTAACATTAAAGGTCAAGAACTTGAGAGGGACTTGGGGAACGCTGGAGGTGTTGGAGAGGAGAGGAGAGGGGAAGGGAGGGGAGGGGAGGGGAGGGGAGGAGACACGGGGGGGAGGTGAGAGGAGAGAAGAGAGAGGTAGAGGTAGAAATGATGTAACCACAGTACTTACATATGAAATTCTCTAAAAAAGTTAAATTGAAAGGAGATAAAAGTAAGTTATATACTTTCAATTTACAACAGTATAGAACATTCCCATTCCAGGAGGGAGGAATGGGAGACTATGAAGGAAAGATTGGAGCAAAGAAAGACTGACATCCAGTAGGGTTAGGTACCAAATTCTCAAGTCCCACGTCAGCCATAGTGATCTCCGTGGAATCATCTGGGCTCCAGAGGCTTAAGGTGGCTACACCTCCCTGTTCTGTTAGCTGTGGCACTGCAGCCTTTTTAAGCAGGCTCCATTTCATGCTGTGCCTTCAGCTCTCCTCATCAGCTGTCCCATGGTCCTGGCATAGCCAACATCCTGGAGTCTCCAATGTGACTTAGGCTTCACCTTCCCAGCTTCATGCAGTAGCCTCTCGGGGTCTCTTTGCAGGGACTCCAGCCCTGATACACACTGCCTGGCTCAGAGGCTCTCTGGAATCATGGAATAAAGCTCTGCGATGCCCTCAATTGTGTGTCTTTCATGCCTGCAAAGCCAGCACCACACAGATGTCGATGTTAAGTTCTACTTTCACCTTGGGGTGAAACCTGGCGCTCCCCAGTCCACAGTAGCACGAGTCTTTGTGTGTTAACCCTGGAGAAACATTTCTGTTGGTGGATGTTTTTGTTTTTTTTGGGAACCCCTTCAGTGGCATTCTGAATTTAGGCTTTCTCCTTTGAAGTGAATTTGCATTTTCACAAAATGGACCCACACCTGAGGGTGTGGTCCTGCCCTCAGGGTCCTTCTCCTGTTGTTCCCATGCACAGATTTCTCTGTTGGAGCTCTCTCTTTAATACTCATGGCAGTAACTATCTTGTCTGTGATTTAAAACTTGCTCCTGATTTCTTCCTCCCCAAACAGCAACTTTTTTTTTTTTAATATCTTCCTGTCCCCTCTCATTGTAGACCCGGATAAAAGCAGTGAGCAGTAGCCCTTCCACAGGACGAGCACTAGGCTGCTTTGAAATGTCTGTTACTTGTAAATTCAGTCTCACATACTCACACAGGGGCAGAATACAGTCAGATTCTCTGTCACAAGTAGACTTAGCTCAGTGCCCAATAGTCTCTGTTCCTCCTCGAACCTGTAGCCTGGTCTACTGACTGTGCTTCAGCTGACATTCTCATCTTTTCATCCCTACTCAACGGTGTGTCAATACTGCTCAGACAGCACTCTAGGACTTTCCCTCAAATTCAGTCACAGTTCTCCTGCCGAACAGTTCCAAAGGCTGAACAACCACAGGGGCAGGTTTTCACAGCAATGGCCCAACTTATCAGCAGAATGTTCTCTCAGTTACTTCTCTTAGTGACAAAATACCTGACAACAGACATTTAGGACAGGAAAACTTTAGGGGGCGGGGTCATGGTGGCAGGAACCTGAGGCAGCTGGTCACCTCACAGTCAGGAAGCAGAGACACATGAACAGTGCTGCTCAGCTAGCGGTCTCCTTTCCATTCAGTCTAGGCCCTCAGGCCATGGAATGATGCTATTCCTATTAGGGTAAACCTTCTCACTTCAAATCGCTTACAGACATGTCCAGAGGCTGGTTTCTTCTGTTATTCTACTAGATCCTGTCAAGCTGACAACCAATATTGACTATCACAAATACTAAATGACAATTACTTCTATTAGGTATACATTTTGAGCAAAATGTGGTTAAAACACTAGCTTCCTTAAGAAAAGTATTGCCAAATAATGAAATTGTACTTTCTGTTTATTAAGAAATACATTATCACATGAGTATACGACCAATAAACAGATGAGAAATTTGCAGATTACATGTTTTAAAAATAAATATGTAACTAGGTAATTGCTCACTAGTGAGTGATGCCTTACATAAAATGTCAAACTACACGATCTACTACTATGTATTTTTAGTTAACTATCATTGGCATTATATTAGTTTACTCTTTGTTAATCAGAATGCAGAAAATAATCAAATTGGAAATACAGCATCTCTTATTTTATTATTTGGAAATTTATGTCTGTTATTTCATATCTGCAGAACCTAGATAAATAACCATGAGACTAGTAGGTAGAAAGTAAAATTATGTCAGAGAGAAACAAAAAATGTAAAACTTGGCAATATAAAGTAAGTAATCTTGAGTGGCATGACTGCTGAGAGAAATAAGCAGAATGTATAAAGTCCAAATCTGTGCAATCGCCAGAAGCAGTCAAAAGCATGCTGCAGGCGCAGTAAGCAGCAGCAGTCACTGGAATCGGTGATCAGAAGACGGAGTTCAACAGGGAAGGATGGAAGCTGACAGCACACCTCTAAGAATGCACGCACAGCACTGAGGACATAGGCGTGCAAGAGACAGCACCAACCTGAGTCTTATTATTATTTGTTATTTGGTTTCACTGAGACAGGGTCTCACTGTGTAGCTCTGGCTGGCCTGAAACTCTATGTAGACCAGGTAGGCCTTGAATTCCAAGATGCACCTGTCTCTGTCTCCTGAGTGCTGCGATTGTAGGAATGTACCATCATGCTTGCAATATGAGAAAGATTCATATCTATCCTTCAGGCAAAATCTTTCCCTTTGCCTCTGGTATGTGTGTGTGCATGTGTGTCAGTGTGCAGGAATAAGGCATGTGCATTTGTGTGTGGAGGCCAAACTCAGGTGCCATGTACCTTGTTTTTGAGATAGATCTCTAACATGACTTGGTAATTGCTGGTTAGGCTGTCTTGATTGGCCAGTGAGCCCCAAGGAATTATTCTGTCTTTCCAGCACTGAGATTAATGGTGTGAGCCTCAATGCCTAGCTTTCTTATATAACTTCTGGGAATTGAACTTAGGTCCTCCCAATTTCATGGCAAGCACTTTCCTAACTGAGAACTTCTCTAGCCTTCTTTTGCCTCTTTTACATCTAGGGAGACTTCAGAATAAATTTTAGTCAAAGGTATAGACCTAAAAGTTAGAAATTTATAATAGTAGCAATGAACACTGAAATATGATAATCCAAGTTGAATTTGCTGTCTTCTGAATGTTCTTTCCAGACCTTTGATTTTGAATTTTGATATTATCCAAGTACAATTTTTGGGAAATATACAAAGAATTTTGCATGTGACTCCATTCCAATCTGAAGAAATCACCTAATCAAGATAAAGTTTTAAAAATTGAATACCATGTTCTATCTTGACTGTATCTGAGATTTTGGCAAAACAAGTTGCAAAGTCATGTGAATATATGCACTTATGTTTATGGTATCCATTTCATCTTAATATAGTGAATTTCATGAGATTTCTTCAGATTGGTTTTTCAAAATGGGCACCAAAAAAGTAAAAACTTACTTTAAAAATTGTTGGTTGAAGATATACTAAAAATAGAAACAAATAAATGGACTTCACTTAGAATGTGTAAGAATTTTTGCTCTCTCATTCTATTTTTAGAGGCAGCTAAGCCAAGGACAAATGATACTATCCATAACTCAATTGTCAGTAAATTCTGAAGTTTTTATTAATTTCTCAAAATAAAGCTAACTTCAAGACTGTACACATGAATTGTATGTGTATATGATGTATATGAGCACACACATAATATACATGTTTATATGTATGTATGCATATAATTTATATAACTATAGAAGAAACACACTGGATATGAATTATTATCAGAATTCTTTGTCCAATACTATAATACATCATTAATTTTTATTAACAGTCCAGGATTTGTTTAGCATCATGTTTAACATTTTAAAAATCAAACAGTAACATTTTTTGTTATTGTGGACAGTGCTATTAAAAAGATTTCTAACATCACTGGTTAATAATTTTCTAAATTACAGAAGAAAATCTTTTGAAATTTCATCATGGGACTTACTAGTCTACTGAATTTTAAAAATGGAGAATAATTAGTGCACGCGACGTTTGTATGCCAGTATATAGACATGGGGTCCTACCACTCTCAGGAAACCATTGACTGACAAACATACTCATTGTGGTTTCAAAAGGAAAATGCCTATTTGACTCATGGGAAAAGTCTGGGATCTGGTCCTTTTGATTCTGCTGCTACTGCTGAGCACAGAATGCATCTGGGGTTGGCATAGGGGAGGAAAGGGTGAATTATTAGGGTAATGCCAATCTTTACACTTTTCTCCTTTTGTTCCCAAGTTAACAAGTCAGGGAAAGAACTGCAAGGAAACATATAAAACGAGGGACTTCTTGTCCTACTACAGAAATTTTCCTGATTAGAAATCTATGACTTGTTCTTTATCTTTTCAACAATAAAGCCTTTTCATCATTTTCCAAGTTTATACTGCAAGTTGGCCCTGGAACTAGAATCTACAGTTTTCTCTTGGTGTAAGAAATAATTTTATGTTTTATCAGGATAATTGTCTTTCTAAAATTAATCGTATGTAATTGTATATACTGGTAAAAATGAGAAAAGGAGGAAAGCATTCTAAGAGCACTAATATACTGGAATAGTATATGATAATGTCAGAAGGGAGTCCTTTTATCAAAATTCTATGAGGTGGATCAACATTATATAAAAACTTTGGTATCAAATGGATGATGATATATGAGGTAAGACTTTTATCTGAAACATTAGAGAAAAAATTTAATATGGTTTAATTAATTATCTAAAAAAGCAAGAATATTGATCATGTTGATGGCATTTCTAGTATTTGGGAGATGTTATTATAAAGTATTAAATATTATTTAAACTCAGAAAACCATGGCAGAAGCAACACTAAATGAGCAGTAGTAACAGATAAAAACATTTGACAAAGCATAGTAAATGGTAACACAGCAGAGCAAATGGACAAATGGAAAGCATTCAACAACTACATTTTTTATGTTATGGAAGTATTAAAATTCTATTAGATTAGACATGACTCTTATCCAAAATGTTCAAGTATCAAAGACAGAAAACAAAATGTCGAAAACTCTGGGATTAAAAGTAACACAAAGTAGAGAAAATGAAAGACACCTCACTATTCTTGGTATAGTTATTATTTATGGAATGGATAAAACATGTAGAAAGTGTTATTACAATTAAACTAACACATAAAAAGCCAAATGCCACATTTACCTAATTAAAATTTGTAAAACAGCAGTAAAAGCAAATTCCATCAAACTCAGACAGCTTATCATGGAATAAGTAAGTATGGTGAGATAGTAACTAACCCTAAGTCTCACAACGGGCAGCTTCTAGCCGGTTCCTTGAAGCTGGATCTTGGTCACACAAGGATCAATGGACAAGAAATCAGTTGAGCTGGACTAGAGCTGCCCAATTGTCTTAATAATGAATGCTCCACACTGTCTGTTAAGTAAAGAGAAAATATAGATCAGGAAGACTGAAGTGAAAAAAGATTAAGAATAGATGAGTACCGAACATAATCAACAGTTAGTTACTAAAGACTTGTAGAATGTGCTACTTAGGAAATCAGTTTGCGAGGGAGTGAGAAGCTAGCAATGAGCAGACATTGAGAACCTAGCTCTTGCTGCCCCCCTGCTTTCCAAGAACTCACAATCTGCATTAGACACTCCTTTGTCTAGCGTCACGGTGCAAATGTTCATTATCTAGAACAGGACCAGGTCAGCACAGATTACAAGTGAGCTATAATAGTAACTTCTATTAGGTGGATTACAAAGCATGCTTTAAAGAGTGTAGAAGCATCTTGCAGAAGGCGATCTAGAGGGCTGTTAACACAAAAACACCCTTTGAGTTGGACTGGCAGGACAGGTGTAGGAGCTAGAGGAGCACCGCATATCCCTGATGTACTAGGGTTGTTGCTATGCTGTTAAGATTAACTGGGTACCCAGGCAAAGGCTTGAAACGACTGCTGTCTCAGTGGCCTACTGACTGCAATTCATCCCAAATGAGATGAATTCTACCGAGACCAGAATTGAGACAATGTCTTTCTAAGCTAACTAACAAACCAAAGTGAGTAGTTAGGCCACTGGAAATAACCTAGTTGCTATCACATTTTCAGCTCCATGGGCCTTGGCTAACTCCTTGTTTTAGGAACCAAGGCTGAGTATTTTCTATCTGTTGCAATCTCGGCAGAGCAGCATTGTCCCATAAAATTGTCTATGGTAATGGAAACATTCCATCTCTACACAGTAAGACACAGTAACCACTGGTTACACATGAGTATTTGGCTCTAGAGATGTGGCTAGATGAAACTGAGGAAGTAGATTTTAAATCTGATTTAATTTGAAACTCATCTGGTTTCCTAAACCAAACTTTGCAGATGGTTACTACCAGCTCATTCAATATTGCTTAATGTTGCTTATTCACTGTGACATCAGTGTTAGGTGTTAAGTGTTTGTTAGATGAATGGATCTAGAGATAAATACAGCTATCCACACTAGGTAAGTACTTAGAGCCTACTGGCAATAATGGGTATATGCTATAAATATATATGTATGGAGTTTGATGTGTGTGAGATTGCTTGGCTCAGTGTGTCTAGACAGACTAGGAAGCTGTGCTAGGTAGCTTTATTACACTCTTAATACATATAGTTTAGGTTAACAAACATCAGAAAACTAGAGAATAGTTAATAGTAAAGAATTTGGTAAGAATGTGGGTTTAAATTATGAGAATGATAAAAGGGAGTGCATTATTCTTATTAATTAATTAACCAGTTACTTTTAGATTTGAGTCTTACTATATAGTTTAAATAGGCTTGAATTTGCAATTCTGTGACCCTAGTGGCTGGGATTACAGGTATGCAAACTCTGCATAGCTAAAAAAATCCAAGGGGCTAGAGCTTGGTGGGACAGCACACACTTAGCCTGCATAAGGCTCTAGGCTCAATCTTTAGTACTGCAAAAGCCCACAATGAAACACAAAGTCTAAATAAACTAAACTTGATTTTATACAGAATTAAAAGCATGGAAACTGAAGGTGGAGAAGTACTGAAGAAATAGATAACAATCCCACTATACAACAATAGAACTTTGAAAATGGATCTGGGGTAGTGGAGAAATGAATTTATTATTCTTAATAAGTTATAGAGCTGAGAAAAAGGACCCAATATATAAAGTAGACTATGTGGCATTAGGTCAGAAAAACCATTGGATTTATTTTGATCTTACAGAATTTGGATTGCAAATTACCATGTAAATTATGAAGATTATGAAAAAATTATTTGAAAGTACATATGTATTCATGATTTCCAGTTGGAGGAAGCTGTGCCCATCATATACAGTGTTCTGCCTGCATGTATGCCTGCCGGCCAGAAAGGGGCACCAGATCTCATTACAGATGGTTGTGAGCCACCAGGTGGTTGCTGGGAACTGAACTCAGGACCTCTGGAAGAGCTGCCTGTGCTCCTAACCTCTGAGCCATCTCTCCAGCCCCATAACTAATATCTAAATGAGGGACTTCCAGGGGAAGATGGTAGACCAGAAGCTGCCTTTCTTTAATATGGCAAGTAAGACTCAGGAAGCACACCATAGACCATATTCCACAAGGAGAGAGAGAAGGGTATCAGAAACCACAAAGGGATGGGTAGAGAGCCTGAAAAAACAGAAACCCCAAGGGGCCAGAGGAAAGGTAAGCAGCACATGCTCTTGTGGTAGGGGCCAGAAGCCTCATTCCAAAGGTAAACCAGGTGCCTTGGTGAATGCATACTGGAAGTTTAACTGTAGTTCTTGAACACCTCAAATCCAGTAGAGGATTCTGGTGAGATAGTAATTCCTCTAAAACTAGTCAGTAGTGAATAGGTGGTTTCTTCGTGTCTTGTAGGGCTGTGGTGAGGTACTATCTTGAGAAGAAACTTTTTTTTAAGACTGAGTTTCCTTGGGGGCCACAGAAGAAGAAACAATTTGTCAGAAAGCCAACAGTCAATCTGCCACAGCTGTAGGGGAAATGGCTGCTGGCAGTCCTCATGGCTTGGTGGTGGCTGTGAAGAGCTTGTTGGTTTATGGCCCTGCCTTCCTGGTTATCTTGAAAGATAACCACAGCAGACACTGAAATCCTTAGCCAGCAGGTGGCTAGAACTGAGGCAAGCATTGCAAATTTTCACTTCAGGTCCAAAGACTCCAAAGCCCTGGTGTGTGACACTCCGAGCAATCTTCTCTCTCCACAGGGTGTTCAACGCTCATCAGGGTCAGAAACCAACCAGAGCGAGAGCTCAGTGCTTTGCCCACTTCTATACAACTCAAACACACACGGGAAACATGCCACCATGGATCAACTCTGGAGTCACTGCAAACCTGCCAGCCCACATCTGGAGAAGTCAAGGATGGTCAGAATGAGTCTGGGCAGACAGAAAAGGTAGTGATTTGCAGCATGGTTGAGCACTGGTCCCTACAATACCAATTTAAACAGGATGAAAGAGAAGAACCCCCAACTTCAACCTACTAACCCCTTCAGCTGGCAGGATCCAGTATTAGAGAACTTCTTTTAAAAAATCTGTTCCAGTATGTTTTTTTAAAATATTATTTTATTGTTTTTAAAATTATTTTGTTCCTTATAATACATACTCTATTATTATTTTTAAAATATTATACATTGAAATCTTTTATTTGACCTAAGTGCCCTTCTTCAATTTTTGTTTTACATTTTTGAAACAGGGTCTCTCTCTTTTGCTTCTAGTTTTAAAATAAGGTAAAACACTTTCATAAAACCTTAACTATACTGTGAGGTGTAGGTCACATTTTGCCCAATAGACAATTTGGTCTTCATATGGACAAACTGTCCTTTCCTTTTCTTTCAGTGTTACACTAGTTATTTTCATCATATGTGGTATGGTGTTCCATGAAGATGTTTTCACACAAGTGTATAATATACGCTGAGCAGATTTTGCTCACGTTTTCATACCCTCTCCCTTTTTACCACCCATAAGTCTCTATTCTAGACAGTTTCACACCTACTTTCATGTGTTTATATATATATGAATTTATGTATCTATATAAGAGCAACCATATAATATTAGTTTTTTGAGATTGGCTTGATTAGCTTACCATGCTTAGCTCCAGTTGGGCCTTCTATTTCCTGCAAACCACATAACTGTCCATTATGACTGAAAAATTTCACTGTGTATGCATGTGCACATGTGCGCGCATCCACATGTGTATATAGATAACATTTTCTTCACTCATTACTCTTGTTAGACAATTAGGTTGGTTCCATAACTTAGCTCCTAGGAACATTTCATAACTTAGCTGACTAAACATAAGCATGCAAGCACCTCTGTGACATGGTGGCTTGGAACCTTCCAGGTAAATTCACAGGGGTGGCATACCTGAGCTGTATTTAAACTCCCCCTCCTCCCCCTCCCCCTCCTCTTCCTCCTCCTCCTCCTCCTTTTTTTGGTCCATTTTTTTTTTTCTCTGAGACAGGGTTTCTCTGTGTAGCTTTGGGTCTGGTCTTTCCTGGATCTCACCGTGTAGCCCAGGGTGCCCTTGAACTCACAGAAATCTGCCTGCCTCTGCCTCCTGAGTGCTGGGATTAAAGGCGTGCCCACCACCTCCCGGCTGTTTTGCCCACTTCTTATGCTTCTGTAGTTTTCTTTATTGTAAATCAGTGTTTCTTCATCTTGCTCTCTTTTTGTTTTCCTAACATTCTTCTGTCTCCTGAGTCTTTCTTTAGACCAGAATTTCTTTCTTTTTCCTCTTTCCCTGCCTACTTCCTTTGTTCAGTTACTGTTTAAAAATTTTTTAAAATACAAATTATTTTATGTAGTACTTGTCCATGAGTATGATTGTCTATGTGTAGGGTTAGAGCACAGCTTCCATGTGAGTTCCCTCCTCCCACTGTGGGTTCTTGGGGCTATCCGCAAATGCTTTTATCCACCAACCCATCTCACTGGCCCTCAGTTACTATTTCTACCCTAAGTAACTTCTAACATCTTACTCTGTATTTTGGCCATTCCTTTTCTGTGGTCACTGGTGGTAGACTAGTTGGTTTTACTTATTTTACTTTCATAATTCCTTAAAAAGTTTCTCTGTCATTTTTAAAAAGACCATCTTTATTTACTCTTTGGCAATGTCATACATGTATACAACATATCTCGCTCACATCTAAAATTTCCCGTCTACTCCTCCTAACACCCTCAAATGTTCCTTCCCAGACTTTATGTGCCCCCTTGTAGAATATTGTTGTAACTATGTAAAGATGGTTACATTTGTTTATGCTGTGGAAAATTACTTCAACTGTGTGAAGGTGTGCTACATTTGTTTGTGCTGCATCTGTTTAACTATGTAAAGATGTGTTGCTGTTTCACCTTGCTTGCCTAAGGCACCTGATTGGTCTAATAAAAACCGGACTCGCCAGTAGCTAGGCAGGAGACGGACAGGCAGGGCTGGTGGGTAGAGAGAATAAGCAGGAGGAGAAATCTAGGCTTGAGAGAGGAGAGAATAGAGGGAAAAGAGAGGGACACGTCTGGGGCCAGAAGCCAGGCAGCCGCCAGCCAGACACATTGAAAAGTAGGGCATACAGAAAGAAAGGAAAGTAAAAATCCCCCAGGCAAAATGTAGATGAAGAGAAAAAGGTTAAGTTATAAGAGCTAGCAAGAAATGAGCATAAGATAAGGCTGAGCATTCATAACTAATATTAAGTCTCCATGTCATGACTTGGGAGCTGGCTGGTGACCTAAAAGAAAGCTGGGTACACCCCCCCGACCTTTGGTAACTCACTGAGTCCTATTATTACTGCCAGTTCGAATACTGACTGGCCTTTTTAGCTTGAGTTTGTGCAGGTAGACATCATGATTGCTATGACCAGGTCATGTCCAGAAGATAGCACTTCATAACCCACCCCCCCAAAACACCCCTTAAAATAACATCAGAATTCAACAAAAATTCTAAAAGCCACAAAGCGTGGAATGATAGATTTTAGGCTCTGAAAGTAAATAACCACCAACCAAGATTGCTGCCTCCACTAACCCTTTAAAACCAATGGAAGCACACACATTTCAGAAGAGCACAGACAGTGAACATCAAAGAAGATAATTCAAAGAAACAACACAGAGAAAGGAAAAAAAAATCTCAATTATGAAAGAAAAAAACACATTTCATGAAAGGAATAGATGAACAAAGTCAACCCAGGAAAAAATCCTACCGAACTGTAAATTAGTGCTCCCAACTACTCCAGAAGAGAAAAACAATTCTTGAACGAACTAGGAAAGCAACCAACGAATGACAGAAATCTACAAACCTGTAACTAATAATGGCAAGTGCAAATGGTCTTTACTCTCCAATTAGCAGACGCAAACTAGGATGAGAAGATGGGTCAATGGGTAGAGTGCTTTCTGAACAGGGTGAGAGGGAGTGCCACCATAACCAAGACAGAAACACTTAGAAAATGTGCTCCTTACTTTCAGAAACGGACATCTTAAGGATCAGAAAGGGAGGGAGGGCAGAAGGTGCTTGGTGTCACTGGCGTAAGGAGATGCCAATAAAGTCCTCTCTTTTCATTTTTTGGCACTTTATCAGAGCAGCTGTGGAGCACTATTTCAAAATGACCATCGACGCACTGGTGACTCAGCAGCCCCAGATCCTGTGAACCAACCTCTAGGGAAACTCCGAGCAAGTGTCACAGGATTGTACGTGGGAATCTGGTCAGCAGAATATTACTAGATTAGGGGTGTGTGTGTGTGTGTGTGTGTGTGTGTGTGTGTACACAGGGGTAGGACAAGCATTTACAACTGGACTCCTAAGGATTACTCAGCTGTGTGACTGGTGGCTGAGAGTCCACTCATGAAGCCCTGCCCACTGATGGAGCAGCATCAGTAACTAGCCCTGTCAAAGAATGGCCTGTAGGTGAGAAGAACATTCCAACTCCTTTCTTCAAGTGCTGCCAGGGTTGTGACCAGTAGCTGCAAGTGAACACTGCAGAGGCTTGCCTAGGAGTGTGACAGGCTTCTGGAGCCAGAGAAAGAAGAGTGAAAGACTTGAGACTGAGATCAGCAAAAAGGCCAGACTACAAGCATACTCTATAACCCCATCCAGACTACAAGCATACTCTATAACCCCATCCAGACTACAAGCACACTCTATAACCCCATCCAGACTACAAGCACACTCTATAACCCCATCCAGACTACAAGCACACTCTATAACCCCATCCAGACTACAAGCACACTCTATAACCCCATCCAGACTACAAGCACACTCTATAACCCCATCCAGACTACAAGCACACTCTATAACCCCATCCAGACTACAAGCACGCTCTATAACCCCATCCAGACTACAAGCACGCTCTATAACCCCATCCAGACTACAAGCACGCTCTATAACCCCATCCAGACTACAAGCACGCTCTATAACCCCATCCAGACTACAAGCACGCTCTATAACCCCATCCAGACTACAAGCACACTCTATAACCCCATCCAGACTACAAGCACACTCTATAACCCCATCCAGACTACAAGCACGCTCTATAACCCCATCCAGACTACAAGCACGCTCTATAACCCCATCCAGACTACAAGCACGCTCTATAACCCCATCCAGACTACAAGCATGCTCTATAACCCCATCCAGACTACAAGCATGCTCTATAACCCCATCCAGACTACAAGCACACTCTATAACCCCATCCAGACTACAAGCATACTCTATAACCCCATCCAGACTACAAGCATACTCTATAACCCCATCCAGACTACAAGCATACTCTATAATCCCATCCAGACTACAAGCATACTCTATAACCCCATCCAGACTACAAGCATACTCTATAACCCCATCCAGCTATCTCCCTGGACATTTTTTCCTCGTATATCCAATGCATGGATCAGGAGTCCCATAAAACACCCAACCCACATTCTGTTTAGAGAAGTTCAGTTCTGGGATCCCTCCCATTCCAAAGAGAGCTGTTTGCAATAAAGCTGTTACTTTCACTTCTTTTTGGAGGCTCAGTCTTGTGTATTTCTTTGATGTTCAATAGTTTGTCCCATTAAACAAGCTTGGCAATCCCCTAGATCACCATCGGCAACCTCATTACAAGATGGAAGCCAATGCTTTACCAATGCCAGGCAAGTACTCTACCAACTGAGCTACATCTCCAGCCCACCCTTTAGTTTTTTAAAAATTTATTTTATTATTTTATGGGTCTGAGTATTCTGCTTACATGTAAATCTGTGTACCCTGTGCATGCCATCCCCTGGAACTGGAGTTACAGACAGCTGTAAGCTAGTGCTGGTGCTGGTAATCCAGCACTTGTCCTCTGAAGAGCAGCCAGTGTTCTTAACTGTTGAGCAACCTCTCCAGTTCCTATCCTTTATTTTTTATCTCATTAAAAAAATAAATTGAAAAGATTTTAAAAGTATAGGTGAAAACTAGAAAACTGCTCTAGGAAAACAACAAGAAAATTGTTAGTAGCTCATCAAAGTAGGAAAAATATTTTTCAGAGTAATATGGAAAGATACAACTGAACACAAGGAAGAAGAGCCATATGTTACACATAGTAGTAACATTTGAGGACAGGATACTGAAAAGAACTTCAGACAAGAATTAGTAGAAGACCCTTAGGGTTTGGCTAATGAGTCACCAAGTCTTGACTAGACACCTTAAATGGTTTGATGGTTAATATTGATGGTCAACTTCACGATACCTACGGTCACCTTTGAGACAAGCTGCAGAGGAATCAATTAGATGAGAATTAGCCTCTTCATATGTCTATGAGGATTATCTATCTAGATTGGGTAATAGTGGTGTATTCTGGCTAGTTTCTTGTTACCTTGACACAAACTCAAGACCATCTAGAAAGAGGGAATCTTTTCTTTTTTTTAAAAGATTTATTTATTTATCACATATACAGTGTTCCGTCTGCATGTATGCCTGCAGGCCAGAAGAGGGCACCAGATCTCATTTACAGACGGTTATGAAACATCATGTGGTTGCTGGGCATTGAACTCAGGACTGAAAGAGGGAATCTTAATTGAGAGTACTTCCATCAGATTAAACTATATGCAAGTCTGTGTGGCATTTTATTGATTAATGATTGATATGAGAGGGCCCATCCCACTGTGGATGATGCCTCTCTTGGGCAGGTGGTCCTTGGTTGTATGAAAAAACAGGCTGAGAAAGCCATGGAAGCAAGCCAGTAAGTAGTGTTCCCATGGCCTCTGCTTCAGTTCCTGCTTCTACATCCTGCCTTGAGTTCTCAGTGATGGCCTATAAAGTATAAGCTTTAATAAGCCCTTTCCTCTCCAAGTTGGTTTGGTCAGTGTTTTATCATGGCAACAGAAACCTAACTCAAACAAGGTGGGTTCAAGACTGACCCTGAATGTGGGTATCACCACTCAATGGGTTGGTGTTCTGAGCTGTGTAAGAAGGGAAAGTAAGCTGAATATCAGCATTCACCTCTCTCTGTGAGCTTCCTGACTGGCTGCAGGGTGACCACCTGCCTCACGCTCCTATCACCAGACCTTCCCTGCCATGATGGACTGCACTCTCAACTGTGAATCAAAGAAGCACTTCCTTCAGTAGTTTCCGTCAGCGCTGTTATAGTACGACAGACCACTATGGTGGAGGCTTGAACCATCAAGATGCCATGAGCAATGTGGACCATGTATGCTTAGCTCATGAAGGTCAAGAGGGGATAAGAACTTGATCAGGAACTGCAGTAGAGGCTACTATTTGACATTCAGGGAAAGAATCTGGCTGCATTCTTCCTGTGTCTTGAGAACTTGAGTGAGGGTGAGTCCAGGAGTAATCTTTGGAGGAGGAAATGTCATTTTTGTTTTTTTGTTTTTGTTTTTGTTTTTTTTTTTTTTTTGGTTTTTCGAGACAGGGTTTCTCTGTGTAGTTTTGTGCCTTTCCTGGAACTCACTTGGTAGCCCAGTCTGGCCTCAAACTCACAGAGATCCGCCTGCCTCTGCCTCCCGAGTGCTGGGATTAAAGGCATGCGCCACCGCCGCCTGGCCTGGAGGAGGCAATGTCAAGGCAGGGTATCATGACATGGCTACTTTTCAATGCTCTTATTCATATCTATAGTGAGACAGTAAAAAAATTAAAAAAAAACCTTTAGCAAGGAAAGTATGCGAACAAGTTTAACAATGTGGACTTGGAGAATGCAGATGAGAAAAACATCTGTAATTGTTAGAAACATTATTCTTCAACAGGACAACAAGAAAGGAGAACTGAAGACAAGACTCCATTCATCAAATGCTCCAACTTGTGAAAATACAAATTTCTGAGAAAGGAGAAACCTGAACTGGGAATGCGACAGAAGAGGTCCCTACTACAAACAAGCAAACAAACAAATTAAGGAAAGTGATTTTGTAGATTGAGCCACCAAGACATATAGCCATTGCTGCAGCATGATCCAAGGGTGATGGTTCCAACCCAATCTGGCAGCCGAACTTGGCATTATCTTTGTGGCCTTTGTTTTGCAGACATGAAAGATATGAGATTCAGGGGAGAGGTTACAGGGTTATGTTCCATGGTCTCTGAGTGTCACCAAGGCTAGGCACTGTGTGGCAGGGTCAGAGTTCTTGCAAAGAGACTCTGAGAGGTGACTTTGTGGAGTTGTGAAGGTAAAGTCCAAATTGTGATGTAGACTCTAGGATGTTGGAGATGCTAGGACCATAGGATGTCTACCAAAGAAAGGTGCAGATAGAAAACAGAGCCAGTTCAAGAGGGTGCTTATGTGTGCTGAAGTCAGCTGAGCTGGAGGGCCAAGGAGGGCTATTCATGTACCTTGGAGCCCGTGTGATTTCATCATGAGCTCCAGATGATGGACATGGAGCTTAAGGATTTGGTGTTTTACTTGCTTATGTTTTTGGTTTTGCTTTGGTCTGATCTTTCCCTTGCCATGTCCCCATTCTTCCCTTTTAGAGTGGGAATACTGACTCTGTATCACTGTATATTGTAAGTATGTAACTAACGATTGGATTGAAGTTAAAAAAGAGATTGCCTGAGTCTCAGAAGAGACTCTGCATGCAACTTTTCAACAGTTTTGGAACTGTTAAAGATGACGGGGATTTTTGAAGTTGGAGTGAATACATTTTGCATTATGTGATGGCCATGTGGATGAGCAGAAGAGTATGGCTTGAAAGTCATATGCTTGGCTGTTGTCTCTATTGCTGTGATAAAACATCATGACCAAAAGCAACCTGGGGTAGAAAGGGTTTATTTCAGCTTATAACTCTCAGATCAGACTCCATCAAGGCAGGAACTTGAGAGGCAGGAGCTGATGCAGAGGTCATAGAGGAATACTTTTATTGTCTTGCTCCTCATGGCCTGCTTAGCCTGTTTTATTACACAACCAAAGATCACTTTCTTTAACATAATATGTATTATTAACATATAATTATATTATAATATAATTAATATAATACAGGTACCACTCCAAGACCACTTTCTAATACAGCCCAAGGCACCACCCCTACAATGGGCTAAACTCTCCATATCAACCACTACTTAAGAAAATGCCCACAGGCTTGCCTATATATAGGCCACTCTATGGAGGTATTTTCTCCATTGTGATTTCTTCTCAGAAAACACCAGCTAGGGTCAAGATAATGAAACACACCCAACCACGAGAGTTGTCAAGTTGACCAGAGACGGGTTTGTTATGGTTACATTGTCAATCACGGGATTTCACGGGATCACTGAGGAGATAAGCTTCTGTGGAATCATTTAGATGGGGCTGGCTGCTGGGACAGGTCTGGGGTAATCTGGATTAGATTAACAGGACAGTAAGAGCCACCCTCACTTTGGGTGGCAGTTCAGGACTGAATACACCAGAAGGGAAGCTGAGCACTAGCATGCATCTCTCCATCCTGACTGTGTGACCAGCTGCCAAGCTCCTGGTGCTCCTGTCGTCATGATCAAGTCTAACTTGAGGCCAGTCCTTGGTTCTTTGACAGGCTTTGTTAGGCATTTTGTTCCAGTACTGAGACAAGTAGCCAATGTAGAAATCTCTACCTCACCTGACGTTCCTTTTCCAAGGTTTATCACAAATCATTTACAGTGACCCAAAATCATTAATGGAACAGCGCACAAATAAACAATGTATCTGTTTTAAATTGCTTATGCTGTCTCATTCCACCACATTCTGGGTGTGAACTATCCCTTTGCTTATCTCATCACACCCATGCTGCATATCCTCCCAACCACTGAGCTACCTGTTAGCTGTGTTATCAGACTAAGGCTTGTGTACATTAGCATTCGGTACAGCTGAGGTTGGAGGCATTTTCTGGGGTCTGGGAATGACTGTCTATGGATGAAAGCATGCACTGTGTTTTGACTCGACAATACAAGAAACACAAACTCATTTGGAATGAAAGATAATCCCTATCTTTCACCCATATGCTTTTCCAAAGCAGGTAAAATTACAATGTTAATGGAGTATGTATGTAATATAATATAAAATCCCACTGCTTACTCTCATCCTCAAAGTGGGAGAAGATGTTATTCAAAAAATGTTTAGAAAAATATCCTGTAAAAGATTATGGTCTCATAAATTGAATCTTATGCTATGAAAGGTAAGGTGCCATTCAGATGGTCTGGGTTTTAAGGAGCAGCAGCAAAAAAAAAAAAAAAAAGAGAAATGATGTTCAATTAGAAGAAATAATAGGCTCAGAATGCAGAGAAAATGCTCAAGAATGGAAACATAATTCTGATATGAAAAACAGATGTGCTAAATGATAGGTAGATATCCTACTTAAAAATCAGACTATCATGCCATGTAACCTTTCACAGTAGTTATTAAGAATGTAAGTTTTTGTATATGTATTTATTATATGTTGAACAGATTCCCATTCATAGCCCCCATCTCTTCTTTTATTCTCATCCCTCCACCCTAATGTTAGTCCCATCTGTTTACACAGGTTTACTTTCATTTTATATCACATATACATATATGACTTTATGTATCTGCATAAAATCTAGGAACTAAAAACGAGAGAAACAAAGTTTCTGTCTTTCTAAAATTGCCTAATTCACTGACTGACTGCTTTCAGTTGCACCTAATAAATAACTAATTCTAATTTTTTGCTGCTCTTCCACCTCAGATGGGTATTTTGGATAGGAAGAATTTATGGCAAATCCAGTATTAGAATAACCTGTAGGTGTTTGATCAAATAACCTACATTAAACTAAAATCAAATAAAAAAAACCCAGAAATACATTCAATAAATACATACTATATTTCATATTAGGCTTGAAGAAAATGCATTAACCTGACAATGGGTTAACCCAAAGGTCATTACAACTATATTCTGTAGGCCAAATCCCACAAAAGTTGCAAGTAGAATGGTGGTTACCAACTTGGAAGAGTAGGTGTGGTTTTTCTCATTTAAGTGAGAATGACTCCAAAGGCTCCTGTCGTGGATTTGGTCTTCAGTTAGTGAAACTGTTTGGGAAGGATTAGGAGGTATGGCCTTGTTTCACTGGGGGTGGGTTTTGAGGTTTCAAAAGCCCACACCAGGCCCTGACCCATCTTGCTTTCTCTGTCTGCTGCCTGTGATCAGGATGTAAGTCTCAGGAACTGCTACAGCACCATGCCTGCCTGCTGCTGTGCTCCCTGACTTGATGATCATGGACTAACCCTGTAAAACTGTAATCAAACCCCAATTAACTGCTTTCTTCTGTAAGATTCCTTGGTCATGGCATCTCTTTCCCAGCATTAGAAGAAGACAGCAGAAGGAAAGACAGAGACATGTGGATCAATGGGTGCTTAATTATAGTTAGACAGGAGCAAGAAGATTCAGTGTTCTATTACAAAGTCGATAAAGATAATGATAAAAACGTGTGGGAGGATTATAGGCTCAAGACTAACTTGAGCTACATAATTACTGTCTCAAACATTCTTGGAAATATCAAAAGTATTTTTAAAATTATGAAATCCCGTTAGTAGCAACATGTAGTGGAACTTGGAAATCACTATTAAAAAAATAACCTAGATACAAAAACCTAAGTACTGCAAGATCTTACTTTTGAAATCTAAATATGTGTGCACCTACATATGTTCATGCATTATAAATAAATAAATGTAAAAATGTAAAAAAAGAACAAGAATAAAAGGGAGCTTGCTTTCATTCTCTCTCTTCTACCCTGTAAGCAGCTTCCCAACCTGTGAGTTTGGACCCTTTGGGGGTTACATATAAGATATCCTGCATATAAGATATTTACATTACAAGTCATGACAGCAGCAAAGTTACAGTTATGAAGTAGCCATGAAATAATCTATGATTGGGGGTCACCACAACATGAACTGTACCAAAGCACTGCAGCATTAGGAAGGTTGAGAACCACTGTGTAAGCGGTTCACAATGAGAAGATAGACACTTGCATCTGCAGGCATGATTTCCCAGCTTCCAAAACTGAGAAATGAACGTGTGTTGCTACAGCAGTCCAGCTTGTGGTACAGTTGTTAGAGAAGATTGAACTAAGGAAACTTTGTGTTGAGGAAATGATTATTGGTCATAAAAATTCTATTTCCCTTGATAAAGTCCAAGTCAGAGTCAGAAATTAGTTTACTAGAAATCCCAAAAAGCTATTAAAAATAGTGCTTTGAGATTAAAAAGAACAGACGTAC
Source organism: Onychomys torridus (assembly GCF_903995425.1). Lineage (NCBI taxonomy): Eukaryota > Metazoa > Chordata > Mammalia > Rodentia > Cricetidae > Onychomys > Onychomys torridus. Next base: position 40,549,735 of record NC_050465.1, read on the forward strand.
CTAGATATATATGTTGACACATAAGATCAATTCTTGTATACCTTCTTTGTAAGTTAAGCTTACATGTTATGACTTACTATAGAAAGATTGATCAAAAATCTAAATATTTCAAAAGCAGGAGGTTCCTCTGAAATACTGAATTTTAAAATTTATTTCAACCATCACATGAAAAACAACTGTATGTATTAATCAATTACCTCTTGTGGTTTTCAATGCACTGTGTAATGTTGAAGTTAGATTAAGCATCTTTATCTTCCCTAAGATTTAACATTTTTTTAGGGTAAAAACTTTCAAAATATTTACTTTTAGTTTTTTGAATGCATAGTACATTATTGTTATATACAGTCACTACTTTGTAATAGTACACTAAATCTGTTGTCTTCTGTTATAATCACCATTTCTTTATCCCTTATTATTCCCACTTAGTCTAGGTCTGGAAAAGAACAGAAAGGCAATAAAAGCGCAGGTCAGACAGGAAGAAGTTCTCTCTTGGGAAGCTATGGCGCGGTGGTAGGCTAAGGTTAGTCAGTGGCTCTTCGCTAGTTCTCTGATATTTTTGGCTATTACCCCTGTATATGGCTCTGTGTTTCTTATTTAATAAGACTGTTTAGAAATTCGTCTACAAATGGTGCCAAGGTGTGGGGCAAGAATTGCCACCTAAAACCTGAGAAAACTTTTAAAAAGGGGTCTAAAATGGAACCAAGAGCAGCTTCTTAGTTGTCTCTCTCAGACCAGCCACAGCCTACAGGCTTGAGCTACTCTATGCCAGGTTCGTGGTATGTAGGCTTGACCTGCAGCATGGCCTTTGCTAATAAAGACAAACAAACAAACAAAAAAGAAAGAAAAGGTTTTTGGTTTATGTTGGTGGATAAAGCATACACCCACTGCCTCCCCGAGTCAGAGGAGAGCATGGCTCCCTGAGCTGGAGGTGAATTACCTCTGCCATGTTAGGAAGGTGAAATGGGAGGGGTCAGCAGCAAAGGCTTCTGCTTCAGTACTAGCCATTACAGTTTAAAGCAACAGTTACACAATAAGGCAATTCAGATAGACTAAGACTTTACATGGTTTATAATGTGTGTAAAAATGTACATGGGCTTGGAAGAGAGAAGAAAATGAATACAGACAGTTATATAAATAAATAGTTTTAAAAAATAAAGTCTTTAAAGAGACAGTAAAGGTAGTATAAAAAATAAGCCACGTAAAGATGGATATTACACAGAGAATCTGGATTGTGTTGTCTTTGGGACTTTTAACTGCAGAAAGATATTTGATTGTAAAAGCTGCTGAGTTAAACCAGTATGTCTATTTTAAAGGTACTTGATTTCAAAATTTGGATCTAAGGATATGTCTCTTTGGAAAGGAGGTTCTGCTTTTGTTTCCACAGGAAGCAAGAGGGTATGGATTTGTTCCAGATTAAGGTATGTCAGGTTTGACCAGCCAAGAACCCCTGAAAGGTCTCTGATGACACCATGGCCCAGATGATCCAACATCCAGAACAGTTTCAATGCAACTGGCTCAGATAATGCAGCCTCACAGACTATTCCAGTCAGGACTTGGCCATAATTCTTAATTTTCTCAGGATCTCCATAAGAACACAGCATCCTCTATCAGCAGGAAGTAGCCTAGAAAACTATGCTCACATTCCCCAAAAAAATGGATTATGGATGTTTGTCTTTGTTTAGATTGTTGGTTACAAGTTGTTATTTGTCATAATCAATCTCTTTCTTATATTTTTATATTTTTGGTTGTGAGCCTAGTCTTTAATGGCTGAGCCATCTCTCCAGCCCAATCAATCTCTTTCTAAAAGAAAAAAGGAGGATGTGATATAGAAATATAGAATATAGATATGATATGATGAAAGTAGATTATTGAACCTATTTTTAAAAAGCAACAACTTGTTTAAAAATGTTTTACATTGCTATAGATTTTAGTTTACTGATACAAATTTAAAGTTAATTTTGTTATACTGTATGTATATTTTTACTCTTGTTTAAGGTATTATGTGTATATAACTTATTTAAATTGTAATGTATCATTAAGAAATAGGGATTAATAGTTAATCATCTATGATAATCAAATTTATAGTCATGTTAGTTTTTTAGTATACATAGATATATTTCAGATAGATATGTAATTGTCAAAAACTTCAAAGACTTACAGAATATGACATTTAAAATGTTTGAAAAACTTAAGACTTTTTGGACAGTGAAACATGTCTGCTCCTGGCGGGACCCATTTACTTCAGAGAGGAGGATGGGCATTGAAGACACTCCACATGGAATTTATCTTCTTCTTGGCAAAAATAGCCATTTAGGCAAGAAACTGTTCTTGACTGGATTGCTTGACAAAATGTTATGTCAACTGGACATGCAGGACCCATAGGAAGGTGACCACTGAACTTTGCAAGGCAAAATGGTCCTTCAGGTTCTTGCTTTGCAGGACACAGAGAGAAGTGACTGAGAGACTCTAGGCCTGTAGGCTGAAGAATGTATGCCCCAATACTGCAGAAGAACTTTGGGTAACTGTCCAGGCAGCAGGTGTCTCTGTCATTCTAGATTTTTGGAAGTTGCTTACAATGCTCTTCCTATTTACTTAGGTAGTATTATATCCTTCTGAGGTCTTTGATGTAGTTGAAGACTAGATAGCTATAATTTCCTTAGTTATGATAAAAGATAAATTAGATATGAAGCCTTGGACTCACAAATACAGGATAGAGTATCTTCTTTAATTTTGCCAAATGCAAATAGACTAGATATTATAACTATAATTCTTGCTTGATAATTGTTTTGTTATATGTAATTTTACTAAAGTTAAAACCTTCCTTTTTGAAAAAAAACGAAAAGGGGAAGTGCTAGGGAGGTCTTTTTGTATGCTGTGAATGTGTTGCTCTGATTGGTTAATAAATAAAATGCTGATTGGCCAGTAGCCAGGCAGAAAGTATAGGCAGGACAAGCAGAGAAGAGAATTCTGATGTCAGGAGTCATCAGCCAGACACATAGGAAGCAAGATGTGAAGGCAGAACTGAGAAAAGGTACCAATCTACGTGGCTAAACATAAATAAAAATTATGGGTTAATTTAAGTGTAAGAGCTAGTCAATACTTAGCTTGAGCTAATGGCCAAGCAGTTTTAATTAACATAAGCCTCTGTGTGTTTACTTGAGTCTAAGCGACCGCAAGGCCACAGGAGCCGGGCAGGACCAGGAAAACCTCAGCTACAGGTAACTACCATTCTACTTGCAGCTTCCATGGGATCAATTTTCTCAGATTTCAAGAGTGATATCATGCAGTACTTAGGTTTTTGTGCCTGGGTTATTTTACTTATAATTATTTTTACATATGTTGGTTTTTACATATAGGTTTCATACATGTTGCAAGTAGCAGGATTTCGTCATTTTTAATACTACTAAGAATTTTTTTTTTTTGAGACAGTGTCTAATTATGTAGCTTGGGTTAATGTTGAACATACAATTCTCTTGCCTTAGCTTCTTGAGTTCTGGGACTACACACCAGATACAAACTTTGACTTTTTACCTCTAAGACTAGTACGGTTTTATACAGAAAGCTACATTTGTTAGAATGTTTGTTGTAGAACTGTGCATTTATTTCATGTAGTAAACTGTATTTTTCATATTTGGTTGTTATTCTTTCTCACTAGTTGCCTGTATCACTGTTTATATAGTTTGAATAATTTCACCAGTGCAGTATGAAAGATCCAAGTATTGTCTTAGAATTCAGAAGACAGAAAGGCTAAGGCTTTAACTAAGGGGCTAAATGCTTGCCTAGCAAGCTTAAGGCTCTAGTTTTGGTCCCCAGCAACATGAACAACAACAGACAACAACAAAAAAGAGAATTAGGAAGATTTAATTAAAGAGATTCTTTCTCATAAAAATTTGTCACAAGTAAAATAAAGTGACTCTAATACAGAAGCTCATTTTCCTAGATGGGGTCCACTACATAGCCAAGGCTGCCCTACAACTTATGATTCTCTTAACTTGAGTTCTCAAGTGCTAGGATTAGAGATGTGTGCCAATATAGGTAGCAACTGAGAGGTTCTTAACTAGTTTAATGTATTCATGTCATAAGCTCTTTCAGCAGCCTACTGAGGCTCTCAGAATTATTCTCAGAATATTTTAAAAACATTATGTTATAGTTTGAATCTGAGCTAACCTCCTCAGGCTCACTGTTGAAGGAAGGACTGGTCTCTGGCTTGTGGCACTATTTTAGGAAGTTTTGCAAACTTTAGGAGGTGGTGTCTAGCTGAAACAAGTTTGGTTACTTGGGATCCTTGGGGCTATATTTTGTCATAGGCCCCTCTCTCTTTTTCTGTTTCCCACCCATCATGAAGTGAACAGTCTGTGCAGAATCAACAGCGTCAGACTGAATATGCTGAGACAAGGAGACAAAACATGTCCTTCCTCTCTTTGAGTTGTTTCTATCCCATTATCTTCCCTCAGAATGACAAAAGGTATGTACAACACAGAAGAAAACTGGTATCAGAGAAGTGCTGGAGTTTAGTGCTGTGACATGCTAGGCATGTCTAGCACATGCTAACACTCCTCCAACTGAGCACAAGAGACTGTCAACCTAACTTTTGGACAACGTTGCAAGTGTTAAGATTATGGGAATTCTTAGAGATGTACTAAATGCATTTTGCATTATCAAACAGATGTAGTCTTTGGAGTCTGGGGGCAAAAATGGTACAGTTTGAATATGAATGTCCCACATAGGCTCATTCTAGAAGATTAGGTTCTTAGCTAGTGCCACTATTTTAGTAGGTTCTGGAAAGTTTAGGAGGTAAGGTCTAGCAAGAAGGACTAGATCACTGTGGGTGTGTCTTTGTGGGCTGTATCTTTTTGTATCCTCTACTTCTGGCCCACCATATTTTGCCTCATCATTGGTCTAGAGTCAGTGGAGCCAAAGATTATGGGTAGAAACCTCTGAAACCATGAAACTATCAAGCCAAAAATAAAGTTTTTGTTGTATTGTTAAAAATCAAGTTGTTCTTTCAATCACTTGTCACATGAAAAGTCTGATTAACATAGAGAGACTATAAGGGAAACAAAGTATGCTGTAATGTACTCCTATCAGTAGACTCTCGAGGTCTGTGTCTGTCTCTGAACCAGAATAAAACTCAATGTACAAGGCTATAGAGTTGGCTCAGTGGCTAAGAGCACTTGTTGCTCTTGCAGAGACCTGGATTCAACCAATCCCCAGACCCACATGGTGGTTCACAACCATCTGATCCAGGGGAACCAATGCCTTCTTCTGACCTCTGAGGCACCAGGCACACAGTTGGTGCACATACATACATGCTGGCAAAACTCCCACACATATAAAATAATCTAAATAAAAACAAAAACAAAAACCCTCAATGTAGAATCTTAGTAGCTATTTTCCTTGAACCCAGAGATTAAATGTAGGTAATTGGAGCAGTGACACCATCAAGAATCAGTATGGCATTCCTTCTTGCTACAAAGATATTAAAGACAGTATAGAGGCCTTATTTTTTAGTTTATCACTATTAATATTTCATAGTATAACAAGGGATGTAATGTTCAGGTTGGCTCTTTGGAGGCCATCTTAGATTTAATTTCAACATGTTAGGAAAAGCAAAGACAACAAAATGAGAAACTACATATTATCTTAACAGCAGCAAGTAAATTATAACTTTATTAAAAGTTTAAATCCTGTATTATTTTAGAGCATATGATAGAGCTGGTATATACTGATGGAACACAAGTTACAATGGTTTGATTTCTGATATATTGATTTGAGATGGTACAAAGGTCATACTCAATTAGTGGAAATCATAGTTCTAGTTTGAAATTTTGATTTTCCTGGACTCAATATGTACCATGATATCCTTAATGTTGGCACAACTTCACGTAAGCCATGAAATCACTAGGACATAACTGATACTCTGCAGTCTACTGAGTTGCTAAGTTATGAGATTTAATAGGTGAGGTGAACTAAACACATTGAGTTACATTTTCTTTTAAAAAATACTTATTTATTTTCTGTGTATGTATATATGTGCACACCTGGTGCCCACAGTGGTCAGAAAAAGAGGTCAGATCCCCTGGGATTGAAGCTATAGATAGTTGTGAGCTACCATGTGGGTACTGGGAATCAAAAACTCAGGTCCTCTGCAAGAGCAGCAAGTGCTCTTAACTGCTTTCTACCACTCCAGCCCTGATATATTTCATCTTATGATATTTTTGGGATAGATACAACTTTGCAAGTTGAGGAGCAGCTATGCAACAATGCCTTTGTTATATGTAAGCAGTTTTCTATTGACCCTAAACATTTTTGTTTACTTCCAGTTGACAATTTAAATATACTGGTTTCTCAAGACTATGATTCACTTTACTGTCTTAGATTGTCATAAACAAGGAATTTTTATGCACACGGAACCTAGGCATTTCTACTGTTTAACTCCACAGTTACTGTTGCATAGTTCTATGAGTAAAAGTATGCTACCTAATTGAAGGAATATTGTTTGACTATGGAGAGCACTTACAATTTTTTTAAAATCTTGTTTTAAAATCAGCGCCGCCCCCCCCCCCCCCCCCCCAGTCTTTGTCCCCTATAGCATAACACTTTATTGTCTTCCTCTGTGCTCAGGAGTAGCTGACTATAAGACAACTTTAGCCTCTAAGTTGACTTATAAAAAGTATTAACGGTACTGAAACAAAAGAATGGAAGAACACAGCGGTAGTAGAATATTTCTGCACAGACAGTCTGCAATTTTTACGTGTGTGGCTATTCCAAGAGAGAGGGAAACACTTGTGGCAGTCAAATCCCATTCCAATTTACTTCCAAATTATACTGTCTTTCCAAAGAGCCCCCAATATGGGCACTGGAAACGGAAATTCAATCTTCTGCAAGAGCAGTTTGTACTCTTGTGTGTGTGTGTGTGTGTGTAGCTGAGGATCGAACCCAGGGCCTACCACTGAGCTAAATCCCCAACCCCAGTTTGTACTCTTAACCATCTAATCTACCTCACTAAGCCACATTTTCCTTTTTTAATGGTAAAAGAATCCAAAGCTTTTTCTCCTAACTTAAAAAAATGCAGTACATTCCTGTGACCCACAATTACCCCTGTGCAATGGTACACAAGAGCCTTTGCTATTAAGTGTGATGTCCTACCTGTAACGGCTTTCCATGTCAGCTTGACACATCCCCAACAAGAGATCACCTACATCAGGTTGGCCTTTGGACATGTTTGTGGGAAATTGTCTTGACTGCTAACTTATCCAACCCACTGTGAGCAGCATCATGCCCTGGGCAGTGGTACCAAGCAAACAGCATGCAAGGATGCATTTATTCTGTTTCTAACTATGGATATGATTTGACAAGCTGCTTGGGTTCCTGCGTTGACTTTCCTGAAATGATGGGCTGTAAGCTGGAATTGTAAGCCCAATAACCCAATTTCTTTTCAAAGTTCTTCTTTATCAGGGTATTTCATCCTAACAGTAGAAATAACTTTAGCATAGTACCCACTGATCAACTATGCTGGTTCATTGTATGTGTCAACTTGATACTTCCTAGAACTGCCTGGGAAGGGAGTCTTAGATGAGGAAGGCCTGTGCTCAGGTTGGCTTGTGGTATGTCTCTGAGGGACTGCCTTGTTGTTTACTGATGTTCAAAGGCCCAATCCATTGTGGGTGACACATCTGAGAGGCCATCCTTAGGCTGTACAAGAGTGAAGAAGGCTAGCTAAGCGCAAGGAGCCAGCAAGGAAGGACGAGCTTATTCTCCTTTTGCTCTTAGCAGTGGCTGTCATGTGACCGGCTGCTTGACTTCCTCAAAATGGTGGGACTAGAACTTGAAACTGTAACTGCTGAATGAACCCTTTCTTCCAACTGCTTCTGTCCAGAGTATTTAACTGCAGCACAGGCACCAAACTAGACTGCCAACCTTCTCACCAGTTTTCAAAGTGACCTGTTCCTATAAAACTAAGAATCAAAAGAATCAAACTCTAAAAAAAGACACCGAGGGCTTTAGTGCCAGGAAAAATTTACATAGGGAGAAAACAGCGGATATTTTAAGTGTCCATTAATATTTTAAAGTTGGTTTAATATGTTTTATAAAAAAGATGTTTCTAATGATATAACATTTGCACATTAAGATTTCTGTGTTTATAATACTAATGCAGTACAAACAAAAGTGGTTAATCTTTTGTGCAGTAAAATCTGTATAGCAGGCCTTTAATCCCAGCACTCGGGAGGCAGAGGCAGGCGGATCTTTGTGAGTTCGAGGCCAGCCTGGGCTATAGAGTGAGTTCCAGGACAGGTACCAAAACTACACAGAGAAACCCTGTCTTGAAAGACAAAAACCAAACCAAACCTGTATAGTAAAGCATTGTTGTGAAGTTCTACACAACTATGGAAGTGATAGTGGAATTTCTGTCCCTGAGACAGACAAAGCTTTTTACTGAGAGCCACCAAATCACTGAAGAACAAACAATTAATTATATAATGCAGAGGGGACTCTTACCTAAAATTTTCTGATTATAGTATTTTGGTGGTAGAGTGCTTGGCAAGATGTTATGAGGTCATGGGATCAATGACTGGCACCACCAAGACATTTTGGGTATAAAATACACAGGAAATGCTACCTTTTATTGAAACACAAAAGGAAGTATAAACTTCTTATATGATAGTCCTGAATTCCAGTTTTTCATTTGAAAATTTATTAATTTTTTTCAGTGTTCAACAAAAGAGTAAGTCCTATATGACTAAATTTAAGACTAAGGTGAGTTTCTTTTTACAGTTTCTGATGTTACCTACTTAGAGACTGAAGACAACTTAGAAATGTGCATACTCTTCAAGTCAAAAATCAAACTTTAAATGAACATTATTAGTACCACTCACCACCCCGTCTCCTACTTGAAATATTTAAGCGGTAATTTCAATGATTTTGATGCTCCCCCTCCCCCTCCCTTCCTCCCTGACATGTATATCCAATACTTTATGTACACATATACCAGCAATTGATGATGTTATCATAAGGGAAGTCTGTTTTAGAAGACTTTCTAACAATTGTGGTATTATGCAGGCTAATAAACTTATCTGGGGTCAGAGAACAGGACAGCCACAATATTAAACTTGAGGATAGGCAGTGGTAGCACATGCCTTTAATCCTAGCATTTCAGAGACAGAAATACCTCTGGATCTCTGAGTTCAAGGCCACATTAGAAACAGCCAGGCATGGTGACACACACCTTTAATCACAGAAATCCAGCGTTTAATCCTAGGGAGTGATAGCAGAAAGCAGAAAGGTATATAAGGCGTGAGGACCAGGAACTAAGTTAGTTAAGCATTTGGTTGGTTAAGCGTTCAGGCTTTGGAGCAACACAGTTCAGCTGAGATTCATGTGGAGGAGGACTCAGAAGCTTCCAGCCTGAGGAAACAGGATCACCTGAGGAACTAGCAAGGTGAGATAGCTGTGGCTTGTTCTGCTTCTCCGATCTTCCAGCATTCACCCCAATAACTGGCCTCGGGTTTGATATTATTAATAAGATTCTTTAAGATTCATATTACAAACAATACTGAAAATGAAGCCTCTAGAGGTGAGTCTTATTAACATTGTAGATTTTAATGTGAAACCAAAGTTGGGGTCTTATTTCATATCCATAGTACAATGGCATAGGAAATGAAGGGCTGCACTGAGTAGTCATGGCAGTGAACGGTTATTGGGTGGGGGTGGGGCAGGAGCATGAGTGGATAGAGGCTCTTTATTAATATAGAGTTCAACACATATGAATAGGAGTGCAAACACAGCTATTTTCTTTCATTTACTGCAGAGTATACTTCCTTATTCCACTAAACTAAAGTGGACAGAAATTCATGTTACCACCCAAACAGTTAATCAATCTGCAATTCTTTACGATGAAGTTATTTCTCTGACATGGTGATGATCCTGAGCCTCACTAAAAAACCCAGTAAAATTAAGGAAGAGAATCTCTTGCTTCAGAGCTGAGGACCAAAATATAGAGAATATACACATGAGTCTAATTAGATTAGATTTAATTGTGTGCTATCCTATTTTCTGGCCTGAATCTGATTCAGCAAACACAAATATATTAAACACAAAGTGGAGATGATTGGCTGTTTCACCTCCCTAAAAATACTCTGTATTATTGACACCAATAATCCTATGTGCTACATCCAGAACAGGAAAATTATATATAAGGAGATATTCAAGGTTACCAGGGACTTCAGAGAAGACAAAAAGGAAGGTGAATTTACTGTGTAATGAGAACAGTTTCTACTTGTGGTAGTGGAAAAGGTTAGGAATTCTGGTAATAATTTTCACAGTGCTGTGAATATATACTTAAAGACACTTAAAATAGTTAAAATGATAAACTTAAGTTTATGGATCTCTTTATCACAACAAATAAAACACTTTGACCATGAATGATTTATAACATTTCAAAATTAGTTAATAGGAATGATAGTTAATTTAGAATTTGTTTCCTTCACTAACTGTACTTTTTGGATCACAGCTGGTATAAAAATGTCCAGAGCATAGTGGAAGGGAAGCCAAAAGAACTCAAACTGAACTCCTTACTTTAATGGGCTCAGGCTGCATCACGGGCGCAGGCATAGCAATGGCACTGGAAGCATAGACCTGGTGGTACGCTGCTTGGACTCCATGGTCAGAATACGGCTGTACAAGAGGCAGCGAGGAAAGGAGAGGAGGGGAAGAAAAAAAAGAGGGTTATTTTCATTACTAAAATAGTTATTCAGCACTTACTATGTGATATGTCTGCTGCCACATTCAAAAACCCATTCATTATGATTAATGAACTTACTGTCTGATCAAGGAACAGACATTACTCTAAATCATCACATCTCCTGTGAGTCATGTGTATGATGTATGGAGAATAATTATTACTCAAAAAATACTAAAACATTATGCAACTGGGGAGGCTGGGCGGTGGTGGTGCATGCCTTTAATCCCAGCACTCGGGAGGCGGAGGCGGAGGCGGATCTCCGTGAGTTGTAGGACAGCCTGGGCTACACAGTGAGTCCCAGGAAAGGCTGGCTCCAAAGCTACACAGAGAAACCCTGTCTCAAAAAAAAAAGAAAAGAAAAAGAAAAAAATATTGAGGATGATGGTCATAAAAAATTACCTAGTGGTACTGATGTTTGATACCCTAGTGGTACTGGGGACACAGTATGGGAAAGCATAAGTAAGACATCTCTTCTGTGAGGCTTACTTAGGTTGTTTGATAGAACATTATACACTAAGGGGTACAATAAATAAGGCAGAAGAGCAATATACAGAGGGCAGATCATTTAAAATTTATATTTAAATAGTAAGCAATGCAGATAAGGGTGTGGGGAAAGAGGGGCTTTTTGGTACTGTAAACTGGTACTATCACTGTGGAAATCAGTATACAGGTTTCTCAGAAAATTAAAAATAGAACTACTATAAGACCCAGCTATACCAACCCTGGACCTATATCCAAGCGATTCTATATCCTACGCAGAGATACTTGCATACCCGTGTTTATTGCTGGTCTATTCAAAATAGAAAGCCTGGTTACCGACCAACAGATGAATGGGTAACGATATAAGTTTATAGTTAAACCAATGGATACCAAATGTTATCTGAAGTATGCTAATTATTCAGTTATTGAAGTTGTAATATTTTTAGCACCACGTCTTCCAAACCTGATATAAATTTACACCTCCAGGACGTGTGCATTTGTTCTTCTCCCTTCCAGGTGCTCTACTGCTCTAGATAGACAGTGACACAAAACTCAAGGATGATGCTGACACACAGATATGAAGAGGATGGCATCAGACTGCAGGGAGACCCAGACATGAGAGGGAGCAAAAGGTCAGCTTACAAAGGAAAAGAAATTCTGGTAAAGGAATTCCAGGAGCCATCAGTGCTGTGTAAACACAGGTGTCAGACAGATCATGGAATATGTATGGTGCTCCTGAAAGGTTAAGTGAGATTACAAAGGGAGATTACAAAATATTTAGTAATTTGGATGTCATTAAGGAGCCTTCTTAAAGGCAGCTTCAGCAGGTGTGGAATGAAATGGTGCTGAACATAATAAATATTGAATACAGCCTATCTTTCAAGAATCTTAGTTTTGAAAGGTAGAAAAGAATTAGGGGATCCGGGAAAGAATGTGTAAAAAGATAATAGTTACCTCTCAAAGGTGCTACAGATAAGTCAAAAAATATTTACAGTACAACATTTATACTCAATTATATTTCACTAAATCTGGAAAAGAGGAAACACAAAAAAGTAAATGAAGGATAAGACAGAATGGAGAAATTCTAGTAAAAGTGTGGAGAGCAAAAACACTAAGATCTAACTGGAAATTACTGTTTCAGGATAAAATTACGTTACAAGCCTTAGTACTATAGAGATAACAAAACAACACACTCAGCCAGGGGCTGACTTAAAACATATCACATCACCTGCACAGTTCCGGCACACAGATGATGTTATTAGTGACACACTGAGGAATTAACTTAAAGACATTGAAGATAATATTTATAATTTGTAGTTAATAATTTACATTAGTATAGAAAGAATTTTTAATTTTATAATGGCTTAAGGATTATATGCTTTTAACTGACAAATCATTTAACAACAACACAGGTTGACAAGAAAATAAGTGCAAATATCTGATACCTTAAAACGTAAAAAAAACTTGGAAAGTGATTCAGAAGTAGTTACTGAAAAATTCTAAGATGAAGAAGCAACACTCTTAGAATAAAAATGGCAAATACAAATAAACCAGAGAAAACATAAAATAAGCAATTTTAATGATGATCTTCAACAAATAAAAAAGAACTAAATGTCTATACAAGGCAGTTACAGACCAATCACTACCACAAATGGAGCTGGGGATGTACCTCAGTTGCAGTGTATTTTTCTAGAACCTACAAGGCCCTGGGTTCAATTTCCAACCCTGAGCAAATAGAAACAAAGAAAAAGATGAATGTGTACCTCTGGGACGGAGGCTTCCATCAGAGACAGTGGAGGAGGAACACAGCCACCATCTTGTGCAATTTCTACTGGTTGATAAATAACCTCAGAGGGCTGCAGATATAGGAATGGAGCAGAAGAGGCAGGGGACTAAAACACAAAATGATCCTTGTTATACAAATATGATTAGTTATTTCTGCTAAGCAAAAATGACAGACCCTAAAATGAAAAAAAAAATTTGTTGCATACTTTCCTAAAATGACTTTTCAGGGATAGCATAGAATTGTCTTAGAAACAGAGTAGGAAATCCAAGTTGTCATCCATTTCAGGTATATAGGAATTATTAAGAATCTTTATTAATGGCAAGTACTGAATGTTTATAGTGCCTCAGAACCTCAGAGAAAGACAATAATTATAGATATACTGATATCATGAAAAGTTACAGTAATAGACCGATCATATTTAAATTGGTCTAAGTGTCTACTTTCAATTTTTTGATTTCACATAGGTGTAAGGAAATATCACTAAATAATTTTTTGGTAGTATACAATTTATTAGGGAAAAATTGGAAAACTGTACAAGTTAACACCATTGAGACTCCAGATTTTAGAGAAGAGTTTGGATTTTGGATTAGGAGTATTTATCCAATAATAGCTATATAAATATCCCCAAATTCCAAAGTATTGAAACAGTTTTGGTCTCAATCACTTCAGATAATGGATACGCAACCTGTTTTTATTAGGACCATGGGACAAACTAAAGTAAAATCTGAAATGAAGCTAGAAAAATGCCAACGGTTCCAACAACAAAAGTACCACAATTATTCTTTATGTTTGTATAGCACTCCTTTATAAAATGTTTTCCACTAACACAATCTCATTTCATCTTCCCAAAAATCCTGGAAGAGAACTTACAAGGTTCTAACATCACGACATCCATTTTACAACCGAGGGAGTAGACTACTTATTGTGACTTTAGTTTCCAGGGATTTTTAATAAAAACAGTGAATAGAAAGATTTTAAATTAGACAATGGAGGTTGATATTTACCTGGGGAACCCCCCACTGCCACTGCCCTGGTAAACACTGAGCTGGGGCCTAAAATGAGAACAAACACACACCTAGGTTACACACAGGGCTAAAACCAGACATTTCCATGCAAAAGAATGAAGCTCAGTTTTCAAGGAATGTATAAAAGTTAACTCAAAATGGATTAGAGCTCTAAACACAAAAGCTAAAATAATAAAATTCTTAAAGAATTAGAACACAAAGGTAGAAATCTTCATGACTTTGAATTAGGCAATATTTTAAAAGTTACACCTTAAAAATAGTGGTAACAACTGGGTGATGGTGGCACAGGCCTTTAATCACAGCACTTGAGAGGCAGAGGCAGATGGATCTCTGAGTTTGAGGCCAGCATGGTCTACAAAGTGAGTTCTAGGACAGCCAAGACTACATAAAGGAACCCTGTCTAGAAAACCAACCAACCTACCAACCAACCAACCAACCAACCACCCACCCACCCAACCAGCCCCAAGCCACATACCAAAGGAACAATACTAATGAGAGCTGGATAAACAGGACCTTGTCAAAACACCTAAAAGTTTGACTGCTATAAAGAATTCCATCACCGAAGTGAAATTTAACCCACAGGATGTGAGAAAATATCTACAAATCATATATATATTTTCAAGACAGGGTTTCTCTGTGTAGTTTTGGTGCCTGTCCTGGATCTTGCTCTGTAGACCAGGCTGGCCTTGAACTTACAGATATCTGCCTGGCTCTGCCTCCCAAGTGCTGGGATTAAAGGCATGATCCACCACTGCCCGGCTTACAAATCATAACTTGATAAGGAAATTTTATCAAGATTATATATAAAACCTTTATTTTTTTTATGTGCAATACTGGTGATTCAATACAGGGCCTTACAAATCCTTTGCAATCATGAAATAGCCATACTCTAAGCCCCAAAGAATATACAAACCTGTTACTTATTTTTAAGGCTATAGGAATAGAGAATCCCTTTTTGTGTTTATCAGCTTCTCATAAAGGAGACACTGAAAGAGATCCATAATGGGTTGGGGTTTTCTTCTCACTCAGAAGCAGTGAGTCAGTTTTGCATTTGTAGTACACAGGTAGAGAAAAGGAGGTTGCTATTCTCTAGAATTGGTTTACCATAGACTTGCTATACCCAACTTCTCCAGTTCTGAACGTTAACTTCAAATTGTTTGTTGGGACAAACTACTTAGAGTAGTTTCAAGTGCGTATTACTTGTACAAAGTAAGAATTTCATTATGACACCTCCATATAGACATACAATGTGCTTTACAAGGTGATCATAATCACCCTACACTCTCCTACTGTCCCATCCTTTTTCCTTCTTTTAACACACTTAGTAGTTTTTAAGCATATGAGATAGGATATGCTTTTTCTTTTACTTGTTTTTGTGGGTCTGGATTACTTCACAACATGATGATCTTCTGTTCCATCTAACTTCCTGCAAATGACATAATTTCATTCTTCTTTAGAGCGGAGTAAAACTTGTATATAGGTTACTTTTCTTTATATGTTGATTGACTTCTTGGTAGATTCCATACAACAGTGTGGCACAGCTGAGTCATGGTAGTTCTGATTTTAGGAGTTCCACCCTGCTTTTCATAGTGGTTACACTGATGTACAGCCTCATCAGCAGTGAATAAGGGTTCCTTTCCTCTACATCGTTTCCAGCATGATTTGTTGTTTCTTGTGGTGAAATTAAATCTCATTGTAGTTTTGACTTCCATTTTTCTGATGCCTAAGTTTGAATCTTTTGTTTCAAGCATTTATTGACTATCTGTACCTCTTTTTTTTTTTTTTTTTTAACCTGGAAACTGTCAATTTATCTACACTGACCATTTATTGACCAGATTGTTTGCTTTTTTGTCATTTATAGTCTATTAGTTTTCTGCTTGATTCATTTTTGGGGGTGTGTTGAACCCATTTCAGTATTCTGCGTGTGGATATCCAGTTTTCTTTGCACTACTTATTAAAGAGGCTGTGTTTTTCCTGTGTCAAGACTCAGATGAATGCAGACACTTGGTCCAATTTCTAGACCTCCTCAGTCTATTCCATTGGTCCCTGTGTCAATTTTACAACGGTCTTATAAAGTAAGGCATTGGATGACTCCTGCAGTGTTCCTTTTACTCAGGACTACTTTGACCATTCTGAGTATTTTGATTGCCATATGAATTCTAGGATTTCCTTTTCTGTATCTGGGAAGAACATTACTGGAAATCTGATGAGCATTACACATTGAGTTTGCAAATCCTTTTTTGGTAATAGCTCTATTAACAGTGTTAGTTCTTCTGCTGATTCATGAATGTTATACAGTTGTTTCCTCTGCACTGAAACACTCCCTCCTGGAGGGAGAAGGAAGATGACTCTGGGAGTCAGGAAGCTCTCTAAGTTATTACCCAAGAGTCTCCTCCGAAGGATCATGTAAGCACAGAAAGTCACTGCAGAAGTGGAGTCTTTCTGATGGTGCCGCCTGCACGCTGTTTAAGGCCTGCAGGCAAAGCTGTTGTGTGCTATCACCATCTTAGGCAGAACTTTTCAGTGACGTAGTTCCTTTTGAGTCACCCATGCTCCTGCTGGTAATCCTCCACCCATGCAGGTATGAGCAGCTCTGCTAAACTCACCAAGCCAGACTTGAGTAGAAAGGTTTCTCTGGTCTATCTTTAGACCCACCCTAGCCAGGGCTAAGAGATGTCTGTCCATTTCTTCACAATAAAAGTCACACAACGTGATTAGCACCTACATAGGGATCTGACAGATATGAAGATGAGCTGGACAGCAGCAATTCCATACTGTTGCAATGGGTAAGACACACAACCGAAGATGATCTATTTGAGGATGAAGCAGGGGCAATCCCAGCATGGGTACCTTTCCTCATAGTCCCTGCTAATGGTAAGAAGATTTAGCTAAGGGTAGGTCACTCTTTTCTTATATTTTTATTCTTTAAAATAATTTTTAAACCCTCAAGTCCTTACAAATCTTCTCCCCCTTATGACTCACCCAACTTTACGTTCTTTTGTAAAAAAACAAAAACCCAATGCAACAACAATGCCCCTAAAACCAAGAAAACAAAACTACACCCAAAGAGAAAAAAATCACCAATCTGTAACCAGATAAACGTACCTTCCACCCCCAACACGTGTCGGTCCACCACCCCTGACCATGAGGTCTGCTATACCACTGGTTATTCTACCGGAGAAACTGATTTTCCTTCTCCAGCAGGTATAAGTGACAGTTCAGTTGTTAACCTTTATCCTCCTCACTAGGTTTTCATCCATCCATTCATTTTTTTTAAAATAAAAATAACAAAACAGAAACTATCACATTGAAGTTGGGCAGGATAAACCAACAGAAGGAAAAGAGCCCCAGAGTCCGAGACTCATTTAGTTGCACATCCAAGAAGGATTCCCACAAAACCACTAAACTGAAGTAATAATATACACGTAGAGGCCCTGGTGCAACCCGGCAGGCCCTGTGCTTGCTGCTTCAGTCTCTGTGAGTTCATATGAGCTTTGCGCATGTTGATTTAGAGGGCCCTGTTTTCTTGGTGTCCTCCACCCCTCTGGCTCTTACACTTCCTGTCTCTTCTTCTGCAGAATTCCCTGAGCTCTGAGGGGAGAGATTTGATGAAAATATCCCATTTAAGGTTGAGTGTTCCAAGGTCTTTTACTCAAAGAGTAGGTCATTCTTAGGAGGAATTTCAGGGTGTCTACCTTCTTCCATGTGGTATGAGGCAGCATGCAATCTTGACTAATGGGGTCTGCTATAAGTACATGGATGCTCCCCAAATGGCCAAAGAAGTAGCAAATATAGTGCATGGGATGGATCGAACCCAGGGCCTTGCACTTGCTAGGCAGGTGCTCTACCACTGAGCCAAACCCCCAACCCCAGCAGTAGCAGTTTTGTGGTGGGTGAACCTGCCTAAGGGGGAGGAATTCTGACTGTAAAGAAACATGTTAATGCCATCTTCCGCACTAACCTCTTATTGGCAGGAAACGTGTGAAAAAGGAAGACGAGATGGAGGTTTTGGCTCCCCCTTTCTACTGGTGTGACGAGAGGGAGAGGAGATGAGGAGCATAACTACAAGTTAGAGCTCAGTTAAAGAGCCCTTCCTGGGATCCCAAACTGGGAACTGCTGGGAAGAGCCAGTGAACAAGGAGGAAAAGTGCAAAGGAGAAGTAGGAGAAAATACCCCGTGATCAAAGGGTATCCTGCACCTAATCCAGAGGAAGGGAAAATCCATGTTTCAGCACGAGGAAGGGGACTTAGCGGCTCAGTACTTTGGACTATGATGGTCAGTGAGTACATCGGAACCGAGTACACTGTGCAGGAGCACCTCACGGCTTAGCTTGTATGGTTGTGGGACAAGGGCATATGGGCTCAGTCTGAGTGCTGTGGAAGCAGAGACAAAGCCCATAGGAGGAGAGAAATGCACGGCAATCTTGCAGTAGAGCCCATGATTAGGATACGGAATGGCGCATAGAGAGGTAGATGGATGGCATAGTGTACTGCAGACAGGCTGCTTTACACACTTAAAAAATTGTATTTACTTATTGTGTATGGGTGTTTTGCATGCATGTGGGAAATGCTATGAAAAGTAAAGAAAATACCTCTTGTTTAGGGTTTGGGTGGGAAGAAAAAGACGTATCTGCTAGTGGTTACAGTTTGTTTTTTTAAAGGGAGTGGTTAAGTATTCTAAAATCTTGATATACTATATATCAACTCTGTTTAGCATAAATTACTCAATTGCATACTTTTAATGACTGAGCAATATAGTATGCAAATTTTATCTAAATAAATATAATGATTGTCTTATCAAAAATGTTTTACTTTTATTCACTTTTTTTTAAAAGATTTTTTTTAAAGATTTATTTATTTATTATGTATACAGCATGTATGAGTGCAGGCCAGAAAAGGGCACCAGATCTCATTATAGATGGTTGTGAGCCACCATGTGGTTGCTGGGAATTGAACTCAGGACCTCTGGAAGAGCAATCAGTGCTCTTAACCTCTGAGCCATCTCTCCAGCCCTTATTCACTTTTATAAGGTCTTCACTACTGAAGGGGGAAGGGGGAGAGGAAGAGAGAGAGGGAGAAGGATGGAGAGAGGAGAGACAGAGTCAGGGAGGAGGGACCAAGACTATAACCCTACAAATCTATTATCTAAACCAAATCACTGTACAATGCTGACCACTTGGACTTCCAAAGGATGATATCACTGTATTATAGTGATGACTAAGATAATTGAATCTGTTGATATAGGACATTTAAAAACTCAGGGTAAAAATCTCTTAATGTTCTGATAAAATCTTGAAATACAATGATTAATATGTGGCTTTGTTAGAGAAATGAAGGAATTAACTACAATGGAAAACAGTATGACAGAGGTTAATGCCATGGATCATCTGGTATGAAGGACAGGATCTGAGGAAGCCATCAATCTTCACCTTTAATTTTGTAATTAGTGTCAAACATGAAGTCAGACTCAGAGTATAAAATTAAATGATATAGTTTCTAAAATTACATATATGTCTATAATTAACATTTATTGCTATAATTAATAATATTACTATATCAATAATTAATAAAGGAGCTAGACTCAGGATACAAGCAAAATCCAACTTTCTTCTTCCTCACTTCTGATACTTTAAAAGCACTCTGTTGTTTTTCCTTGTCCCTGGGTTTGACAGAGAGCAATTACTGTCTTGGAGTTTGGCAGATTCCAAATACCAGCTGACCCGTATGGAACTTTCCAGATCCTCTGATGATGTTCTTCTTAGGACTTCTGAGGAGGTCACATTCTTTTTATATAGATTCTTAGCTGGGGTCATCCACACGTTTTTTTGGGAAGAGTTTCTTCTGTCAGGTTACAGCTTGTTTTGAGGAAACATGAACCTTTGCTTTAACAGATTCCTACTACAGACTTCTTCCCTGGTACTGCCAACAAGCTCTTTTGGTGTTTCTAAGGAGTTCAAGTCCTAAAGTGCCAACAGACTCAGCAGATTGGTTCTAAGTTCCCCAAGTCATTCTCTGAGGTCCTTACTTGGCTGAAGAGACGTGGATATGCCATAGCACACTAATAAATCTTCATTAGTCTCACATTCCTCTTACATGTGATTTAGGTGGGCAATGAACTAAGAGTTTCTGAAGCAGTTTCACAATACTTTGGCCAGTTATTTTAACTGGTATGGTACCTAATGATCTGTCTTTAGTCTTAGCTGAAATCCTATGATAGCTCAGAAAAAGTCATGCTACAAATATATTTTACATAAATGCTGTTAAGATACTTTGATTTTTCTTAAGTGGAGAAAATATCTTAGCTTGTTAGCATAGTACAATTAAAAATAAGATTAATTAAAAATACAAAAACTAATAGTAGGGGGATGGAGAGATGGCTCAGTGGTTAAGAGCACTTGCTGTTCTAGAGGACTCAGGCTTTGCTTCCAGGACCTACACAGTGGCTCACAGCTGTCTGTAACTGCAGTTCTAGAGCATCTGATTTCCTCTTCTGGCCTCCAAGGGTGGTGCACATAAATTCATGCAAAATCACTCATACACATAGAATAACATAATTAAAAAGTCTAATGGTAAAGGATTATAGAACATTTCATATGGGTGTATTTTAAAAGTTCAAAAAGAAAAAACAGTAACAAAAACCAAAAGCTCTTTCATTACTACAGAAACATTAAAATTTGATTTCATGTGCAAATTTACAGATCACAGGATAACAAAGTTTTTAAAGAAAGGCTAGACTTAAAAAAAAGGAAAGGCTAGAATAAATATTTTAAAATGTGCATGCAGGTCATAAGACCTCTGTTAGAATTATACAACCTTTGAAAGCAAAGGCAATCACAGATGCAACATAAATTAATACAGCTATATTTTAGTAATGCTTTATTTATAAAAATAGGTTGTTACCTGAATTTTGTCTACAAGTCATTGTTTACCCTGCCAAAAGTTGAATGGGACATTATACCATAGTTCTCATCCCTAATTTCCCATGAGAATTAAAAATGAGTGCTGGCTAACTAAAGGAGGCTACTATAATAATATATTATAGTATACGGATTATTTCAAAACATACTGTATTAAATGTAACAGTCACAAATTGAAAGTAATATTAAAAGCACAATTCCTGTACCTGGCTTTGTGAATTAATGCTAAAGATTGTTTTTTTTTGTGGGGCTGGAAATGGAGCCCAGGGCACTATAGATGCTACGAAAGCATTCTACCACTGTGCTACATCCCAGTCTTAAAGGCATTTTAGAATAAAATTTAAACAGGAGAGAACTGAATTCATTACATTTGTGAAAGGAAGCAAATTCATCCTCAAGATCTTAAGACTTAACTACCTTTTCCAAATTAGTCTTTGTATATAAAAGAAAGAAATGAAATTTACCTGAAAAGGACTTAAAAGTATTGGACCTTTAAAAAAAGGTCCTTAGGATCAAACCTTGCCCCTCCTACATGCTAAGCAACCTTGAGAGTGTATGTGCATGTGTGTTGTCTGTGTGCACACATGTGGAGGCTACAGGCTGACTTGCTCTCCTTATTCTTTGAGACTAATGGTCAGACTGGCTAGCAAGTGAGCTCAAAGATCTGTTGTCTCTGTCCCTGTGACACTGGGTGACAGTCACATGCTTAGGTCTTGAGCAGCAGGAGGTTTTTCCCATTGAGCCATCTGCCCTAGGTCCCTTAGCCCAGAGGTTCTAAGGAATGCAGTGCCTACCTGGTAGTGATATGCAGGCTGTTGATAAACCGGCTGAGCTACCATCACAGGAGAACTAGATATGGATCGTGACTGTGGGATAAAACAAAGTTTACTTTAGGAAAAATTCTTTACATTACAGTAAATTTTACCTTGAATTATTACCTAAGATCAGTTAACTTTCGGTTATTGATTAAAATGTTATTTTTTCTTCCTCTTATGGTATTATTACCAACTTTATTTAAATCCACTTACTAAAATAATCAATTTTCCTATGTGGCTTCATTTCCATAGTAAAAACACCAGTAAAGTTTAAGTCTGAAACTTAATACCCCTAAAGGTTATGAAAATAGAGGTCTATGAGAACATTTAGAAAAAAAAAAAATGGCACCTGAATGAAGGGTCACAGCCTATTTCCACTGCAGAAACCAGAAGTAAGTTGTATTTACAATAGCAGTTAACATCAAATGGATAATCATATGTTGATTTTCCCATTTCTAAGAACCAATATTCTTTAATATTTAATTTAATTAAAATATTGTTAATGAAATACAGTGAAATCATGTTTAAGTAATTTAATATTTAAATGAGTTTATCTAAAAATTGTGGTAAGTCTGTATTTGAGGAAAATAAAGTATCTTTTGATTATTCAAAATGACAAAGTAAGTTCCCAAAGAGATTACTTAAGACCAGGTAATTAATAAAAAAGGTAAGTTATATTTCAATACAGGCAAAATAAACTGATGATAGTGATTAAAATTTAATTTCCAATTTGGGATGTAGTATAATATTATTTTGTTTAAATGCCCACAACTCCAAAGTCAAGAAAAATATCATGGTTTTATACAATTCAGATTTGATATGCTAACAAAATTATAGCATAGATAAGGCTACAAAGTAATAGTGTATTTTACTGTTAATTAATATGTTAAAGGGAAAAAAAACCCTGACCATTTCAGAAGATAGAGAAATGCATTTAAACAACTGCCTTTTTTTTTTTTTTTTTTTTTTGGGTTTTTTTGAGACAGGGTTTCTCTGTGTAGCTTTGTGCCTTTTCCTGGAACTCACTTGGTAGCCCAGGCTGGCCTCGAACTCACAGAGATCCGCCTGACTCTGCCTCCCGATTGCTGGGATTAAAGGCGTGCACCACCACCGCCCGGCCAAACAATTGTTTTTTTATGATGAAAATTATTAGAAAACAGAACAGAATAGCATAGGAGAATACTTTCAACCACCATAATGATTTTGCCTCATAAGAACATTTGGCTACGTTAGGAGACAAGCTTGACTGCCATAATTATGGCAGAGACACTTTTAGTCATTTTACAATGCCCTGAACAGAATTCTATGACAATAAAATATTTGGTCCCAAGTAGAAACCTTTGACTGCCAAGATTTCAAAACTGTTTAAAAGTGTCTTCTCAAAGTGAGTGCTGGGGCCATTGAGGAAAGACCACAACTTAGAGCTGATCCTTAACGGGATGGGCTAGTGACTGAGTATGATGGATGTGACAGTCTGCTGCAGTGTTGGGGCAGTGGTTTTAGGAGAGGTATGGACGTAGGCTCTTTGGGCCATCTGGTGGAGATTACAGAGTACCAGATGTAAACAAGGGATCTACAAAAGTAGGTCAAGTTCACCACACTAATTCTAAATTCACAAAATAATATCATAGGAAAAAAACTGCAACATGCCTGGACTTGTGAACTGTGCTTTTTTTGTTTGTTTGTTTGATTTTTGGAAAGAGGGTTTCTCTGTGTTGCCCTGGCTGTCCTGGAACTTGCTCTGAGACTCAAACTCACAGAGATCCACCTGCCTCTGCTTATAAATACTGGGATTCACAAGTACTGGATTTAAAGGCATGTTCCCCCTCCCCTGGTGTGAACTGTACTTTAAAAGGTGTCAAGAAGAATTTACACTTGAGGACCTAAAGAAGAATTAACCCTAAATAGTATTTTCACATATAATACAGATTCTAATTTGATGTTCAGCTTGTCACATTAAGAAGAGAATTTGGAAGCTGAAGATGAGTAAGTGATGAAAGTAGACTCTCTTTTGATTTTTTCCTGCTAGAACTCCTGGGCACTTCAGTTACCAAGGTTGCCATCATAACCAGGACTATCATAACTACAACTATCAGAATTGACTGTTTACATTGCTTTTGACTTAACAGTGAGAATAAATATAAATTTCATATGAGGTTGATATTACATAAAACATTAAGATTTGTGGTAGCTTTTCAGTGGGTTAGATATCAAACCCACATATTTTAGCAGTCACTTTGATTTATATAGTGTGTGTGTGGGGGGGTGTGTGTGTGTGTGTGCATTTGGCTGTGGAGACCAGAGGTTGGTGTTGGGAATCTCCTTTGACTGTTCTCCACTTTATTGAGGCAGGGTCTCTTGATGAACCAAAAGCTTGGTGATTCCAGCTTCTATGTACATTATGAAAGCTGGTACTAACACATTCAGGGCCAAGTACTTTATTTACTAAGCCATCTCCTCAGTCCACAAATTCACCTGAAAAAGATTTACTTTTACTATCTTAGTTATGAGTATAGAAGTGTGCTTGTGTGTACAGATGAGTGTTAAGTACCTGCAGAATTCAGAAAAAGGTGTTGGATCTCCTGAAAATGGAGTGACAGGAAGTTGTGAGCCATCCAACATAGGTGCTGAGAACCAAACTCAGCTCCCCTGCAGAAGCAGTTCCTGCTCTTAACTGCTGAACCATACCCCCTGCCCCATTTCACTTTTAAATGAACAATGTATAGTATAAGGGGACCACACTGTCAGAACTGAGCCTATTTTAAAACTAGTATAATAATTCTCATCATACTATTCAACATACTTGCTTTATAAAATAAGTAACAACAATTAAGTTGTTTTAACTCTTGCATATCAGGAGAGCTAGTCTTTACTTACAGTTGTGTACTAAGTAAATTCTATTTACTGGATGGATGTTAATAAAAACTATATGAGCCTAAATGAGTTGTAAAGCTCTAGACCATAAGCTCATGGACTTGCAAAACACTCATCTTCTCTACGTCATGCAAATATTCTTAGGTATGCAACAGCCCTCTGTACCCTGTGTAGTATTGTACCTTTTGTTTGATGTTGCTGATGAAATGAAAAAATAATTCCTTAAAATCAATGATTAACATGTAGAAAAAAATGAAAAAAAAAGAGTATCTTAAGCTACCTAAATGCATGCATATCTCACTATAAAGTCCAACAGTGATCCCTCAATTTCTTTCTTTTCCCCCAAACAAGACTATATTATAGTGACGTCATGCCAATATTGTATCAGAGACACTGCCACTACAATAATAAATCAAGTGAAAAAAAAAACCCAGAAAGAAATCAAGGTATACTGAATCATAAATGAAAATTTGACAGAATTAGCGACACAATATTGACATACCAAATCAAAGACATTAATTACTAGCCAACTGTCATAAACTATTAGGAAATATTTTTTTTTGAAAAAGGATATCTTTCACAAGTGTAACAGTAACTACATAGTAGTAAGAATCAAGTAAACAAAATATGTGTCCACTTTTTCTTATCAAAAAGTACAAAGTTTTGATGGGTGAAAATTAGCCTAACCTACCAATGCACGCCCTCTTTAGCTCCAACCCTCTCTGTCCATATCCGACAGAGCTTCCAAAAGAGTTCCTTCACATGCTCGATCCCGCTGCAAATCTATAAACATGAAATCTCAAACTAGTTTCTTCCCTCTAAAGCCCAACAGTCCTGTAGAAATGTTGCCAATGACATTACCTAGATGAGCTACAGGGCAGACAATTTAAAAGAACAATGATAAATTCCATCAAGGAATTCAAGTTTAAAGAAAAGACAAAGAAACAGCTCAGTGAAATTAAGGAGAAAGAACTTAAGGAGAATAAACCTGAGTGATGGCCAAGAAAACACAAACATAAGGCCAACAGAAACAAGACAGTCCAAGACTTCAAAATGGAATCCAATAAATAGACCAGTGAAGAGGATTCAAGCTGAATGAAGATGGAATTGAAAAACCCAATAATAACCCAACTAGAAAACCCCAAAGGAAAGCCTTTCAAGCAGAATGAATCAAGCAGAAGATAGACTATCAGGACTCAAAGATAAAGTAGATGATCTATACAAAAAAAGGAATATAAAAATAATCAAAGAAATACAGGAAAGGAACACACAGGAAATTTGGGACACCACAAAATGGCCATACCTTAGAAATACAGGCATAGATGAGTGAAAGGAATCCTAAGTCAGTGGCATAAGCAGATCTTCAACAAGATCACAGAAGAAACTTATATACAAGAAGCCCACAAAACACCAAACAGACAAGAGCAGGAAGGAAAATTCCATGGCCCATCATAGTTCGAGCAGTGCTAGAGCGGTGCACTCCAACCTACCAAGTCACCTCTTTAACCCCAAAGACCTTTTTATTTTATTTTTCAAGACAAGGTCTCTCCACGTAGCCAAGACTAGTCAATTTTAAGAGCTGTCACACACTGGAAAAATTGGAGCTTGAATAAAGCATAAAAAGTATACTTTTCTTTTCTTTTTGAGCTGAGGATCGAACCCAGGGCCTTGTGCTTGCTAGGCAAGCGTTCTACCACTGAGCTAAATCCCCGACCCTACTTCTTTTCTTTTTGAAAGCTACAAGTCAACATGTAATAAAAGACACATCTATTTTATCAATGTGGAACTCTGATTCTATGATATATTCTAAGCTAGTGTTAAGAGGACCACAAACATTTTATAGTGATATATGGGCATGACCAATGAGTAAGACTACAAGTCTTCAGATCATGAAGCCCTTTTTGACTGAATGTATTTGCATTCTATATTTTCTTAGTAAAACTCCCCTTCTCGCATTTTCCTTTTCTTAAGAAGGCATATCTTACTCACTGTACATGTGGCCATAATGCTTTCTTCTAAAATGAAAGTTACTTACAGGCCAAGATGGTGGGACAGAAGTTACTTCTGGAGTATGGAAATAAGCAACGCCATTATGGTAAGTGTAAGGATATCCAGTTGAAGTGGTTAGATACATTGTTCCAGCAGCAGGCATTATACTGGAACCTAAAACAAAGAATAAATAAAAAATGAAAGTGTTTAATTTTATAAATATGGAATTTATGAATATATTTCAGAAAAATATTTTAAGATTTCTACATAGCTACAGTAAAAAGTATATAAAATTCTATGTATTACACTATCTTTGAACAATCCATTTTTAGACTTACTACCTCAGAGCTTTTACTAGATTATTAGGGATTAAGGAATAAACAAGGTAAATAAATATTAAAATCCTCCAATTCAGATTCTAGTATCAGTTTAATGAAACAATTTAATTTTTAGTTAACTAAGTTATTATTTTTATAAGTACAAATTATATTGAGAACTTGAAAACTACAGACCCTATAGTAAAGTTCCTAAGATCTTGACTGGACCTATATAAAAGTTCAAAGATGATGGAGACAGTGAAGGTGGAGAAGATTCTAGTTTCCTAAAGGCACTTGGATCCATTTTACTAATTCTTTGGGTTTAATATCAGCAGCATTGTTTCATGTTATGACTCTCACTAAGCTATCTTGTTAGTCCTATTTTAGTGGGTTTTAAAATTTAAAAACCATCTTCCTTCCTCTCCTTCAGTTGTCATATTGTGCTAGCTGAGTCTGCAATTACTATATTGGACTAGGTATGGAAAAGCGGACATCCTTTTGAGTTTCTCTGTTTAGGCTGATGTTGGGCTGTGGGCTTGCTATATATTACCTCTGTTATGTTGAGGTATGTCCCTTGTATCCTGAGTCTCTTCAGAATTTTTATCATGAAGGAATGTTGAATTTTGTCAAAGGCCTTTTCTGCACCTAATGAGATGATCATGTGGTTTTTGTCTTTCAGTCTATTAATATGGTGGATTACATTTATTGATTCATATATGTTGAACCATCCCTGTATCTCTGGGAGGAAGACTACTTTATCACGGTGGATAACCTTTTTGATGTGTTCTTGAATTCAGTTTGCGAGTATTTGATCGAGATTTTTTTGTATCTATGTTCATAACAGATATTGGTCTGTAATCTTTTTTTTTTTTTTTTTTTGGTTGGGTCTCTGTGTGGTTTAGGTATCAGGGCAATTGCGGCCTTGGAAAAGGATCAGGAAATGTTCCTTCACTTTCTACTTTGTGGAATAATTTAAGGAGTAATGGTATTAGTTATTCTTTGTCGGTCTGATAAAATTATATTCTGCATCCATCTGGCCCTGGCCTTGTCTTTTTTTGGATGGGAGATTTTTAAATTACTGCTTTGATTTTACTAGGGATTATCAGTCTGTTTAAACTTTTTATTTCATCTTGATTTAATTTTGGTGGCTAAATAAATTCATCATATAAAATCATGGACATTTATCATGAGTATATAGAGTTAAAATTTTAGATACAATTCAAGAGGTTTTTAAGTTTATCTGTTAAGTAAATAAAAACATTTTTAATGCATATTATAAAATGACATTGAGAAAGGAATGGTATAAAGAAAAAAATTGAAAAACTAGACATGACATGTTCTCCATCTTTTAGAAATTTGGTTCTGATATATGAGATAGTCATTACATAATTACACAATTAATTAGTTAAATCATTTTTTGATATTAAAATTTTTTTGGGGGTTTTTTGAAACAGGGTTTCTTCGTGTAGTTTTGGTACCTTTCCTAGATCTTCCTCTGTAGACCACGCTGGCCTAGAATTCACAGAGATCTGCCTGGCTCTGCCTCCAGAGTCCTGGGATTAAAGGTGTGTGCCACTGCCGCCTGGCTGATATTTGCAATTTTAAAACTATGTATACATCCCCGTGCGGGTACCTGTGTGTATACATCCCTGTGTGGGTACCTGTGTGTCCATCCCCGTGCTGGTACCTGTGTGTGTACATCCCCGTGCGGGTACCTGCGTGTATATGCATCCCTGTGTTGGTACCTGTATGTGTACATCCCTGTGTGGGTACCTGTGTGTGTACATATCCCTGTGTGTGTACATCCCTGTGTGGGTACCTGTGTGTATACATCCCTGTGTGGGTACCTGTGTGTGTACATCCCTGTGTGGGTACCTGTGTGTATACATCCCTGTGTGGGTACCTGTGTGTATACATCCCTGTGGGGGTACCTGTGTATATACATCCCTGTGCGGGTACCTGTGTGTATACATCCCTGTGCGGGTACCTGTGTATATACATCCCTGTGCGGGGTACCTGTGTGTGTACATCCCTGTGTGGGAACCTGTATGTATACATGCCTGTGTGGGAACCTGTGTGTGGGTGTGTGCACCAGTGCAGTGTCTATGAAGGCTGGAGGCACCGGGTCTTTCTGGATCTGGAGTTCCAGTCATCTGATGTGGGTGCTGAGAACCAAACTTGTGTCCTCAGAGCTGTGTGCTCAACTACAGAGCCGTCTCTCTAGGGCTCTTCATAAAAGTTTTGACAAATATATGAAAACCCAGAATAGAGCAGAACATTAGGTAGTATAGGGCACTACACTGAATGTTTACATTACTTTACATGCAAATATGTAAACTTAATCTTCCTTTTCGATCTGTGGGGCATCTGTGAAGAATGATATATAAACTGGGCTTCAAAGATAGAATGAGGTGTCAAAAAGAGCACTCGAGGTAAAGAAAACAGTGGTGTGCATATCATAGTCTTGAGAAGTATGCCATGGTCTGGCTTCGAGAAGGCTTTTGGCACTGGCCCAAAAAGAAATGAGAAAAATAGTTAAAAATAGCTGAAGATAAACTGATGTAAGCTGACATGTGCTTTTTAAATATTGCTTTGGTTGTACTATGGATGATTAAGCAGCAGCAGGCTGCATACAGAAGGACCATTAGGAGAGTGTCCCAGCAATGAAGGCAAGTGGACTGGATTGTTGAGAACATAAGGCTGCTAATGAAATAAAAAATGACATATTTGAGAAAAAACTAAGATGTGAAGCTCTTATAATTGTGGGAATAAATTTTAGTATTTATTTTTATTTGTAGAGAAAATAAAAATAGCTTTGGAGTCTAGAAGTCTTGGAATGAAGGCTAATGCTACAATTTGGCAAGATAATCGTATACTTCTCACATTAGAGTATGGGCTGTTATACCAAGAGACAAGGTATAGGCTGAACATGGTGATATTCTCACAGAGGCAGTTTAATTCAAACAATTGTTATTTTTGGAAAAAGTTTATCTTCATATAAGCAAACAATTAATACTAAGAAACAGAATGCAATTTATCCATGGAGATTTAACATAAACTAAAATTTCTAAGAAAATATGGAATTCCAGTGTACAATAGATAGATCCACAAATGGCCAAGATCATCTCCCCTCTATTATTAAGAGTATTTTTGGTTGTGAGCCTAGCCTTTAATGGCTGAGCCATCTCTCTAGCCTGCTCTTCCAGGGGTCCTGAGTTCAATCCCCAGCAACCACATGGTGGCTCACAGCCATCTGTAATGAGATCTGGTGCCCTCTACTGTATACATAATAAATAAATAAATCTTAAAAAAAAAAAGATTTCTATTTTGGGCGGTGGTGGTGCACACCTCTAATCCCAGCGCTCAGGAGAGAGCCAGTCTGTGAGTTCGAGGCCAGCCAGGTCTACACAGTGAGATCCAGGACAGGCTCCAAAACTACACAGAGAAACCCTGTCTTGAAAAACCAAAACAAACAAACAAACAAACAAACAAACAAACAAAAAGAGTATTTCAGCAGAAATGTCAAATGGTATTTTCATTATTTAGGTCTTGTTTAGTAGACCACATTTCTGAGATTTCATAGATGCAGCAAAATGATTTTAAAATGACTTTCCCTTTCTAAGGTAGATATGTGTGTTATAAAAAAGAGCTAACATTTCTCAAGAAGCTATTTCATGAAACAAATGAAAACTGTAACATTGGCTCTTTTGTTCATTAATTCTGAATAAATAAATAAACTATTTGTAAATTTGAAAGCAATTAGTAGACAATGGACCAAGTAACGGTTGATACATTTATTACAGCTAAACTCTTACAATAAACGATATTCTGAAAAATTTCAAAATCCTGCTATATTTAGTACAATCACCTCTCTGTCTCTGTATGTGTGTGTCTGAATACTTATAAACTTGCATGTAGAGGCCAAAGTTTGATGTCAAGTATCTTCTTCAATCATTTTCCATTTTTTTTAGTGATAGAATCTTTCACAAACATGGAGCTCACTGATTCAACTAGACTGCTGGCAAGCAAGCCCCGGATCTTCTGGTATCTGTCTCCCCAGCTCTGGGATTACAGGCACATGTTGTGCTTTGCTTTTTTACATGGTTTAGAAGGGATCCAATTCAAGTCTTTATTCTTGTGGCAAGCACTTTACTGACTAAGACATCTTTGCATAAGTTAATAAATGCTGAGTCAAAGATAAAATATTTGTTAACTGCTGTCAACAGAACACTTCAAATTAACACAATCTATAAATCTGTTGACAGTGATAAAATAACAGCCTAATGTTTCATCATCCCAGTAGATATATAATGTGGCTAAGGAAAAATACAATCAGTAACAATTTTTTTTGTAAAAGTTTTCTTTAATAAACTACAGAAGTGCTTAATATAAAAAGTTGAGCTGGCCGGCAGTGGCACACGCCTTTAATCCCAGCACTCAGGAGGCAGAGGCAGGTGGATCTCTGTGAGTTCGAGGCCAGCCTGGGCTACAGAGTGAGATCCAGGACAGGCTCCAAAGCTACCCAGAGAAACCCTGTCTTGAAAAACCAAAAAAAAAAAAAAAAAAAAAAAAAAAAAGGTTGAAAGTAGGGAAAAAAGAGTCAAAGGATTACAAGATTTGAGGAAGGCGTGCATAAAAGTTAGTTATCTAATCCCAAAGATTTAGTGATTGTTTTCTCTGATAATTAGGACCTATGAGGTTTGATTAAAGAACTTATCATGCAGTTATTTTTTTGTTATTAGTTATGTATTTTTGCTTTCCATACTTTGGTTAATTTAAAATACTTCTATAATCATGAATACTTTCAATTGAAATTCTAAATTTCTTTAGCTCTTTTAAGTGATATTTTCATTATAATTGTTTCCTTTGAATTTATGTCCAAGGGTGAAATATCTGTGTCTATATTGCTGTTCTATTTACAACAGCAAGGAAAGGGAATCTGCCTAGAAGTCCATCAACAGATGAATGGATAATGGAAATGTGGTACATGTACATAGAAGAATTTTATTCAGCAGTAAAAAAACGCAATTATGAAAATTTCAGGAAAAGGAATGAATCTGGAATGTACTATTCTAAGTTAGATAAACCAGACTCAGAAAGATAAATAATGGTATCCTCTCTCTTATGCTTAGCCCAGGTCTAAATGTTTAGATGTGTGTCTGTGTGAAGGTCCATATAAACAGAAAGAGGCCTGTGAGAGGGGAAAATGAGGTGGTGAGGGTTGAGGAACAGGAACCCACGACATGACAATAAATAGGTAAAAAGCTACTTGGAGTGGAAGGACGGATGGAGGGCAGGGAGATGTGGGACAAACAGGCTTCAGAGGAGGATCAACGAAACAAGGTATGTTTGAAAATGCTACCATAGACAGCAGTGGTTCTCAACCTTCCTAAGGCTTGACCCTTTAAGACAGCTCTTCGTATTGTGCTGACTCCACCATACGATTATTTTCACTGCTACTTCATAACTGTAATTTTCCTACTGTTATGAAGTGTAATGCAAATATCTGCTATGCAGAATATTGGAGACCCATGAAAGCGTCATTCAGCCCCCCAATGGGGTTGCAACACACAGGTTGAGAACCACTGACATGGACGGTTAATATCTAAAATATACAAATAACAATCATAACAAAACCAGACATCAAGAAAACACCCAACTAAAAAATGGGGTACAGAACTAAAAAGAATTCTCAGTAGAGAATCTCAAATGGGCTGAGAAATACTTAAAAGAAACGTTTAACATCCTTAGCCATTAGAAAAATACAAATCACAAGCCGGGTGGTGGTGGCGCACGCCTTTAATCCTGGCACTTGGAAGGCAGAGGCAGGCAGATCTTTGTGAGTTCGAGGCCAGCCTGGGCTACAGAGTGAGTTCTAGGAAAGGCACAAAGCTACACAGAGAAACCCTGTCTTGGAAAAAAAAAAAAAGAAAAAAAAGTCAGAACTACTTTGAGATTTTGTTTTGTAGCCATCAGAATGGCTAAGATAAATAAACGACAGCTCATGCTGTGAGAACTGTGAAGTAAGGGGAACAGTCTTCCATTGCAAGTGGGAATGTAAAGTTGGCACAAGAAATCAGTGTGGTGTGTAGCAGGAATCTTAACAGGTCTTATTAATAAAACAAACCTTGGGCCAGTTTATTGGGTGAATGCTGGAAGATCAGAGAAGCAGAACAAGCCACAGCTACCTCACCTCGCCAGTTCCTCCTCAGTTTCCTCAGACTGGAAGCCTGAGTCCTCATACAAATCAATCTCAGCTGAACTGTGCTACTCCAATGCCTAAAAGCTTAACAAGCCAGATGCTTCTAGTTTCTGATCTTCACACCTTATATATCTTTCTCTTTCTGCCATCACTCCCTGGGATTAAAAGCTTACTTCTTGGGATTAAAGGCGTGTGTGTCTCCATGCCTGGCTGTTTCCAATGTGGCTTTGAACTCACAGAGATCCAGAGGGATTTCTGCCTCCTGAGTGCTAGGATTGAAGGTGTGTGCTACCACTGCCTATCCTCTATCTTTTTTTTTTTTTTTTCTTTTTTAATATTGTGGCTGTTCTGTCTCTGACCCCAGGTAAGTTTACTAGAGTGCACAATATTACGGGGAACACAGTACCACCACAGTGGTGATTCCTCAGACAGCTGGGAATAGATCTATCTCAAGATCCAGCTGTACCACTCTTGGGCATACACCCAAAGGACTCTACCTCCTACTACAGAGACGCTTGCTCAACTACGTTCATAGCAGCTTTATTTGTTAAAGCCAGAACCTGCAAACAGCCTAGTTGTCTACCAACGGATGAATAGATAAAGAAAATGTGGCACGAGTTGGGGACTTAGGTCAGTGGTAGAGCGCTTGCCTAGCAAGCACAAGGCCCTGGGTTCGCTCCTCAGCTCCGGAAAATTAAAAAAAAGAAAGAAAATGTGGCACATTTATACAATGGAATATTATCCAGCTGTTAAAAAAGTCATGAAATTTGCAGGTAAATGGCTGAAGCTAGAAAAAAAATCATCCTGAGTGAGCTAAGTGAGGTAGCCCAAACCCCAAAGGACATAGCATGTATTCTCTTGCATGCAGATGTTAGCGTTTAAGACTTTAAATAGACATGTTACAATCTGTATAATCATGGAGCATTGGTTTACAGTAAGGGACGAGGTGGGAAGAGAAGGATTCTCTAAGAATACAGAATATATAGTGATGGAGAGATGGGGTGTGGGGAGAGACTGAAATGGGAAGATTGGAGTCAGAAAGATAAAATGGAGAGGGACAAGTAACACTAAGGACCATTTGAGGAGTCATATAGAGATCTACTACCGCAGAAGTTTCTTAAAATATATACATTTATCACTTTCTGTTCTTGATCCAGCTGGTATCTCCTGCTCCCCTAAGCTCTCTTTCCCTCGAACCTTGCCCTTCATTACTCCCACTGTCGTCCAGGTTGTTCATGTAGATTTAATCCATTTCTCTGTCATTGGGTGATCCCTGTGTCTTTCCTAGGTTTTCTAGGTAGCCTCCCTGGAGTTGTGTAGCAGTCTAGTCATCTTTGTTTTATATCTAGTATCCTCCTGTGAGTGAGTACATACCATGTTTGTCATTCTGAGTCTGGGTTACCTCACTCAGGATGATTTTTTTCTAGCTCCATCCATTTGCCTGCAAACCTCAGGATGTCATTGTTTTTCTCTGCTGAGTAATAACAGACCATGGTAAATGAAGACCACATGAGAACAGGAATAGGCAGAGTGCTGGAGAGGTCCCCAGAAATCCACAATGATACATCCACTGTAGAGTACTGGCAATGGTGGAGAGAAAGCCTGATCGGACCTAGTCTGGTGATCAGATGGCCAAATACCCTAAATGTTGTGCTGGAACTCTTATCCAATAACTGATGGAAGTGGATGCAGAAATCCTCGGCCAGGCCCCAGGTGGAGCTCCAGGTGTCCAATTGTCGAGAAAGAGGAGGGACTGTTAGAGTGTGAATTGTTGAGCCCAAGATTGGAAAAGCACAGGGACAAATAGCCAAACGAATAGAAACACATGAATTATGAACCAAAAGCTGTGGAGCCCCCACAGTGAGACAATTGAATAGTTTGAACTGTTTGGGAGGCATCCAGGCTGTGGGACCTGGACCTGTCCTTAGTGCATGAGCTGGCTGTTTGGAACCTTGGGCTAACACAGGGACACTTTGCTCAGCCTGGAAGGAGGGGACTGGACCTGCCTGTACTGAATTCACCAGGTTTAAATGAATCCCCAGGGGAGTCTTGGCCCTGGAGGAGATGGGAATGAAGGGGAAGGGATGGGTGGAAGGTGGGGCTGGGGGCTGGAGGGGGGAGGACAGGGGAACTCATGGCTAATGTGTAAAAGTAAAACACAAATGTAATAAACAAAAAAAAGATATGAAAAAAAATATGTTTATCAAAGAAGTCTAAATGAAGTCACCAAGTAATGGGGGAGAGGATTATATCCCAACTAGAGACCTCTAGTCACTGTTAAGTCTACACGGCCTGGAATGGGTTATGTCTGAGTTGTTGACCCAAGGGGCCCAAATGGAAATCCTCAAACAACTCAGGCTATTGCCAAGACCTATAGTTTGTTCTCTACAACCTGATGGTACGTGTTCAACACAACACTGAAATAGCTCCCTGAACACCGGAAAGTTGAGCTAGTGCCTAACCACAGCCTTCACTCCATCGACTAGTGTATGCAGTACTAGAAAGTACTCTGCCTGCTAACCTGGCTACAATCCCTGCAGTCTACAACAGGTAACTGCCTGCAAGATACACTGCAACAGTGGACCAAACATGAGAGTACCCCCACTGTCTCACTGGATTTCAGGCCCATGCCACAAGATGGAACCCATGACTGACATTGCTGGGGTGGTGACTAGACAGGCTGTGGACCCTGGGAAAAACTACTGTTCTGCTAAAGCAGCATAACAGTGAAAGGACTCCTAATGACATTCTCATATACTTGTAGGTCAGTCATCATCAGAGAAGTGGTCATTCCTCCTGCAGGAGATGGGAACTAATACAGAGACCCATGACAGGACGGTGTACAGACGGGGAGGGACAGACTTTGGAAACACCTTTGGAACATCTTAAATGGATGTCTTCATCAACTCTCCCTCCCCTCCACCAGGGCCGGGGAGCTATGTAGAGTAGGAGGTGGAGAGATTCCAAGGGCCAGGTGGGGTGAATTGACACCAAAGAAACCCTCACAGACTCACAGAGACAGTGCTAGCATGCACAGGGCCTGCACAGGCGCAAGCCAGACGGGGTCCCAGCGTTAAGGTGAGCAAGTGGACATGAGCCCCCATCCCTAACCAAGAAGCTATCTGCAGTTGACAACTGCTTACAAAGGCCAACTGTTTTCCCCAATGGAGTCTCACTGGGTATACAAACCACACTTAAGAGTAGGCCCCATGCCCAGCAGTAGATAGCCCACACAAAATGAATTCAACAGTATTTTTGTAGATTTTTTTGTCCTCATATTGTCCTATTTGGACATTTAAAAAATCCTACTTATCTTTTACTTGTATATTATGCTTTCTGACTCTGTTTTTATGGGTTTTGTTTTTGTGTTTCTTGTGGCTTATTGCTTTTTAAAAATTATTTATTTTTTTGTGTTGGGGATTTAGCTCGGAGGTAGAGCACTTGCCTAGCAAGCACAAGGCCCTGGGTTCGATCCTCAGCTCAAAAGAAAAATATTTATTTTTTATTTGCCTGTTTGTCTTCCAAAGAGAGAGAAAGAAAGAAGGGGTGGAGTTGAATGGGTGGGAAGACCTGGGGGAGGGTAAACCATGATCAGAATATATTGTATGAATTTTCAATAAAAAGAAAATGCTATCATGAAACAGTACTTTTTATGCTAATTAAAAAGAAAGTATTTTTCATTTAAACC
This sequence comes from Onychomys torridus, assembly GCF_903995425.1. Classification (NCBI taxonomy): domain Eukaryota; kingdom Metazoa; phylum Chordata; class Mammalia; order Rodentia; family Cricetidae; genus Onychomys; species Onychomys torridus. The sequence goes on from NC_050465.1 coordinate 40,586,569, forward strand.
ACCATTATATAGAATAATATATAGAATTAGTATTGTTCATGTATATTTCCCCTATACCTCAAACTAAGTTATTTTAATTTTTGTTAAAAATAATTATATGGCTACTAATTTTGCTAAAATAACTTCCATAAAGAAACTAGGTATTTTAATAAAAGGTCTAGAAGAGTCTAATATTTCACAAAAGGACCATGCAAAACATTAAAAAGTACATTAGTTCTCAATACATACGAGGAATCCCTACTTGCTGTTTTCTTATTGCTGGACCAATGTTCAGTTTCTTATCCTTATAATTAAGTTTTTCAGCCTAAAATAAAGGAAAAAGCCCATCACTATGATTTGTAAAATCAGTGAAGAAAAACCGCTATGAAAACTAGCAGACACTGTGTGACATTTTTTCTTTTTCTTTTTTTAAATACAAGGTCTCTTGAACCCCAAGCTGTCCTCAAATCTGATACATTATCACATGACTTTGACCTTCTGATCCTTCTGCCTCTACCTCTCAAGTGCTGCGATTACAGGCATGTGCCACGTTGCCTGGCTTACATCGTATTGGGAATCAAGTATGCCTCCAAAGATGGTCTGGGTTCAAATCTGCATCTTCATCCTGCTTCTGCTACTGTGAATCTAGGTGATGTGGTGACCCTCAGCATTAGTCATTGATTATGTGTTTGCAACTTAGACATTCTCTACATTATCTGCAACTTCCAAAGCACTATTTGTAGTTACTTCAAGATTATTTGTGGACATGTACAGAAAATGTGAGTAGTCCAACACAAAAGAACCCAGTTAAGGTCAAAGTGATGTTTTTTTCTTCCTCTAGATATCAAATTATAATCAAGTGTCCTTTTTAGATATGCTTTTCACATTATGTGTTTTTTTTAAAGACAATGGCTCACAGGTGCTAAAGTACTAGCTAATGTTCCTAAGCACACAAAGGTTGTTATATATTTATGGAGAAATACATTGTTATGCTTAATTCAGGTATTATAGTCCCATTGACTATGAATACAATCTTAATGATTAACAATTATTAAATATGTTGTTTACTATGGCTTTGATATGAAGTGTCCACTCCCTTCCCAAAAAAGTTCATGTGTTGAATACGTTGTCTCAACTGATAAATTCAACCACAGGAGGTGACCAGATGATAAGGGATTGGTTTTAACAGATTACTATTGCTGGGTTAATAATCTGATACCATTACTGAGAGATGACTTAGCTAGAGGAAGCAAGTCTTGGTATGAATATTCTTGAGAACTATAGCTCATCATAGATCTCTTCCTGGACATTCACTGTCCTAGGGCCCACAACAATAGACTTAGCCTGTTATGGCTGAAACCTATGACCCCATGAACTGAGACCACCGTTCCAGTCTCTCTCAGATCTTCGTGACAAGCAAGAAAAAGTTTTTCTAACACAATTTCTTTAAATAGCAACACATGAAACCAGGTTCTATGGTGATGTACTGGTGGCAATACTGTGACTAAAGGTCTTTTGGAACCTGATCTTGTATTTCAACGAGGAACACCAGAAGTTCAGCATCTACTAGTCCAGTTATATGGTGACTTCACAGAATAAAAGTGGATAAGAAATGACTGTGTCTTATCTTAATAAGACATAATTAAACTATCTTTTTCTGAAAAGGTTAAATTTTATACCTGCCATAAATTAAAAGATATCAAAATGAACTATAGGCTATAGGCATTTTATTAAAGAATGTTATTAGTTTATGTAGTTTTTCATAGAAAGGAAATAATACCAGATGATCTTATTCTAGAAATCTACATTTGTAATATTTCCTGAGAATTATATAAACCATTTAAAGAGATACATTCTTAAATTACTAGTTTAAGTGAATAAAATAAAATATATTATAACTTAACAACCATCCTCATGTAATGACTTGGAATGTCTTGTTCTTCAGACTGTTTCTTAGAGGCCAATGGCAATCTTAAGATACCTATAAATACACACATGTACATACATATATGTAGAAATACATATATGTAGATCACTGGCTTGTCCTCTACCATTATATTAACATAAGAGATTAGTTTCAAAGAAAGAAATTGCAAGTCAGAAGTTACATACAGTGAAAGATCTTACCTCTTGTAAGATTTTTTGTGCATCTTCTTGAGTTTCAAAAGTGATGAAACCATACCTAAGTAAATGCATTAAATTATTAATATTTTCTTAGAATTTTACATATATTACATTAAATTTTATTTTGCAGTTCTGGCTGTTGAATCTAGGGTCTGCAAGTTTTTTTTTTAAACCATTGAACTATAAGCCTAAACCTGAGGTAACATTTTTACTTTTTAAGTATTGCCACTGTAGGTATGCTGCATCAGCATGAGAACCATAGATTAATACTGTCATCCTTGCTTTTCAAAGTGGCAGGGACCGAGAGAATAAAGAAGTCATGAATCTTCAAACAGTTTTAGCATTTTGATGCATTGGTGCTCTGCCTTACAGATTGGGATGCAATGGATTTCAGAATAGGGCCATCATCCTTGTCGTCTTTCTTTTTCTTCCCCCCCCCCAGGATGTGGATGAAACCCAAGGTCTTGTGTATCAAGGTAAGTGCTTTACCACTGAATACATTTTTAGCCCTGTAATTTCCTTAAAAACAGGCAAATAAAAAACCCAACCAACCAACCAACCTTATAAAAATAACATGTTTGCCTTAGAGGAATCAGAGTAGAAAAATGCTAACAATAAAAGTTTCAATACAAAATTTCTTATATAAATCCATCACTTATTATTGTTACATGTAAACTAGCAATATAACTGTTAGTATATTTCCCAAACAGCAATAAAAATACAACCTAAAATTTTTTTTTTTTTTTTTGTTTTTGGTTTTTCAAGACAGGGTTTCTCTGTGTAGCTTTGCACATTTCCTGGAACTCACTTGGTAGCCCAGGCTGGCCTCGAACTCACAGAGATCCACCTGGCTCTGCCTCCTGAGTGTCGGGATTAAAGGCATGCGCCGCCACCACCACCTGGCTCTAATTTTTTTTTTCTTGTATTTGATTTTTACATGCAAATATCCCCAGCAATCAGGAAGCAGAAGCAAAAGAATTCTGAATTCAAGTTCAGACTGGGATATACAGCAAAACTGTTTTCTAAGGGTTAAAAAAAGGAAAAGAAATAAAAGATACATGTAATGATATATGTCATTCTAAACTATAGGAAAATGAAATAAAATACATAGCTAACATGAATGAGTCCTGTTTAGATATTAAATATGGCTGAACATCATGATTACCATTTTACAACTGATAATTATTGTTTAATAGTATTCCTTCTTGTTTAATGTTTATTTTTGTGCTGGGGAAGGTCCTCACTCATTCTATGCAAGTGTTGTACTACCTGGCTACACCACTAACATGTAAGTAACTTTTACTTTTTTTAAAGAATGAAATCCTCTTATCTGTTAATCCAAATATTAAATAATTATTTACACTAATTTTTGGATAGAACACAGCTTGTTTGCATGTGTGCTTTTTGTTTCCTGAAATGCCTTCACTCAACTATTTTTGGTCTTTTAGTTGACTTTTAAACATAATAGGTTCCATTGTGACATTTTCTTCTTTTGTTTTTCTAAGACAGGGATTCTCTGTGTAACAGTCCTCGTTGTCCTGGAACTTGCTTTGTAGATCAGGCTGTCTCAAACTCATTGAGATCCACTTGGCTCTGCCTCTTGAGTGCTGGGATTAAAGGTGTTTTGTTGGTTGTTTTTTTTAACTCTTTTTATTCTTTGGGGGACCCACCACTCTGCTCCCAAATAAGTACACATGGAGGCTTATTCTTACAAATGTCTGGCCTTAGCTTGGCTTGTTTCTTGCCAGCTTTCCTTAAATTATCCCGTCTACCTTTTGCCTCTGGGCTTTTACCTTTCTTCATTTTATACATCTTTCTTTCCTTTTTACTCTGTGGCTGGCTGTAGCTGGGTGTCTGGCCCCTGGCATCCTCCTTCTTCGCTTCTTGGTCCTTTCCCCCCAGATTTCTCCTTCTATTTATTCTCTCTGCTTGCCAATCCTGCCTATCCTTTCTCATGCCTTGCTATTGGACGTTCAGCTCCTTATTAGACCATCAGGTGTTTTAGACAAGCACAGTAACACAGCTTCACAGAGTTAAACAAATATCACGTAAAAGAATGAAACACATCTGTGCATCATTAAAACAAATGTTCCAGAGCATTAGTAAATGTAACACATCCTTTGGTCACATTGACTCCCCACGATCCTTGCATGTGCTTCCTCACTCCTGCCAGCCCATTCCTTAAACAGTCTGTCTCCCTTCTGATACAGACAGTCATACACACATATTTGCACTTGCATGAGGGCAAGCACTCAATATTATTTTTACACTCCATTAACGCTCTCATTTCCTCTTCCTTTCTCCCCTCTGGTTCCCTTCTCAATTTCAAGTGTAAAGAACTCCAACTGAGCTATTGGGGTCCTTTACACAAAATCTTGGCTTATGACTATATCTTCAAGTATTTTTCCTGTATTTTCATTTAATAGTTTTAAAGTGTCAAGTCTTTCATTAAGGGCCTCTAGCCAGTTTGAATTGATTTTTGTATAGGATGAGAGATGACCTAGGTTCATTTTCCTATATGTAAATACTCGGTCTTCCCAGAACCATTTGCCTTTTCTTCAGTGTATGTTTTGGGGATATGTGTTGAAAATCAAGTGGCTTCTTCTGGGTCCTCTATTCCTTTGGTCTTTGTATCTGCTTTCATGCTAGTACCAAGGCGCTTATTTTATGTTATCTTTATATAAAGTCTAGGGCCAACATATGAAAGCATATTTGTCTAAGACTTTTTGCTTAACACATCACCAGTTGCATCAACTGTCCTGCAGATCACATGGCTTCGTTCTTCCATGGCTGTGTACATACATTTCTTTACCCACACCTCTGTTGATGGACACCTAGGTTGGCTCCATAACTTAGTAATGTGAACAGCGCTGCAGTAAACACTACTACTATTGTGTATCCCTGACGTACGATGACTTGAAGTCTTTTAGGTAAACACTAAGAAGCTATATACCTTTGTCACATGATAGGTCCACTTTTATTTATTTTGAAGAACTGCCATACTGATTTCCACAATGGCTGGACTTTGCTCACCAGCAGTATGTAAGGATTTCCTTGTCTGTATCATTGCTAGTATTTGTTTTATTGTGACTACCATTCTGACTGGCATAAGATGGAATCTCAATGTAGTTTTTAATTCATATTTTTCTGATCCTATGAGGTTAAATATTTCCCTATACATTTATTGGCCAATTGTAATTTGTATTTTGAACACTTGTCTTTTTATTTCATTAGCTCATTTATAGACCGAATTGCTTTGTTTTGGGTGTTTAGTTTTTAATTTTTTTGTATATTCTAGATAATAATCCTGTCTGATGTAAAGGTTGCATCTGGACTGACAGCTTATTCTGTAAGCTATCTCTTCACTCAACTGTTTCCTTTGCTGTGCAGAAGCTTTTGAATTTAATGAAATACCAGTTGTTAATAGTTGGTGCTATTTCCTGAGTGACTGGAGTCCTATTCAGAATGTGCTTGCCTATGCCAGTATCTTGAAATGTCTCCTCTGTTAATATTAACTTCAGGTCTTACATTATTAAGACTTTTTAACATTTGGGGTCACACTTTTATTTATGTGCATGGTGCCCAAAGATGACAGAAGAGGCACTAGTTCCAGATGGCTGTGGGTTACCATGTGCTGGAAACAGAATCTGATCCTTTTTAAGAGCAGCCATGCTCTTACCTACTCCTCTATCTCCAGTCTAAAGGAGCTGAATTTTTGTTTGGGGTGAGAGGTAGGGATCTGGCTTCACTCTTTCACATGTAGCTATCCAGATTTGCCAATAACATTTGTTGACAAGGCTTATTTGCACCAATGCAAAGTTTTGTCTTTGCAAAAGATCAGGTGGCTGTAGCTAAGTGGGTTTATTTCCGGATCCTTTATTTTTAATTTTTTTTTATAATTATGTAATTTAAACAAATTACGTTTATGTGTATGAGTGTTTTGATTGCATGAATCTATGTGCTTGGTGCCCACAAAAGCCAGAAGGTGTCAGATCCCTAGAGCTGGAGTTCCAGGTGACTGTGATTCTGACATGGGTTCTAGGACCTGAACCTGGAGCCCTCTGAGAGCAACGAGTGTTCTCACTGAGGCATCTCTCCAGCCCCATTCTCTTCCTCATAAATCAGTCTAGGTTTCTGTTGTTTATTTTTGTACTTCATTCTTGCTGTTAGATACTGGTTTATTTTTGAAAAATATTGTCTATGATGTTTCTTTCTACAAATTTCTCTTTCGTTTTCTAATTTGGTGGAAAATAAGCTTTAAAATATGCTCTAATAATTTTCTGAATTTCATTGGTATCTGTTGCAATCTCTTCCTTTTTAATTTCTAATTTTGTTAATTTGGGTCTTCTCTTTTTTGGCTAGTCTGGTTAAGTAATTATGGATCTTGTTTATCTTCCAAAGTATTCTGTTAAATTGGTTCTTTTTTCTCAACTTCCATTTTATTAATTTCTGTCCCGATCCTGATTCTTTGATTCTACTAACTTTTTTGGTTTGTTCTTATTCTTTTCTATGGCTACAAGGTGCACTATTATTTATCTGAAATCTGGTTCTAAACGTTCATATTTTCAGCTATGAATATCCCTCTGTGAAGAATGCCTTCTATCCTATGAAGAATGCCTTCATTCTATTTCATGCATTTATGTGTCATTTCACATTTATTAATGTCTTGAAATTATAAATTTCTTTAATTTTCTGATGATACAATCATCATTCTATAAAATGCTATGTCTCCATGAGTTCATAATGCTCTAAAGTTTCTCTTACTGTTTGTTTATAGCTTTATTTTAACTGTACTCAGGATATAGAAAATTTCAGTTTTCTTATATTTGGTAAGTCTTGCTTTGTATCCTGTTATATGATATATTTTAGAGAGAGTTTTCTGGGCTAATTTGAAGAATGTGTATTCTGCAGTGTTTCAGGGGAATTTCTGTAGATGTCTGTTAGGTCAATTTGATCTATGATGTCATTTAACTCACATGTTCCTTACTATGTTCTGCTAGAATGATTTATTTCTGCTGAGACTAGAGTACTGAAATGACCCATTATTATTGTGGTAGGGTTAGTCTGTGTCTTTGTATACCAGCAGTTCCTGTTTTACGAAATTAAGACCATCAGTGTTTGAGGCATGTATATTTAGAAAATTTTCTCTTGATGAATTGTTTCCTTAATCAGTATAAACATTTGTTATCTCTTCTAATTTTATTCTGAAGTCTTTCTTCAGACGCAGAACAGCAACTCTGTTTGCTTTCTAGTTCCATTTGCTTGGAGAACATTTTCTCACCCTTTCATCCTTAGACTACATTTGTCTTAGATTAAAGGGTTTGTCTTGTAGGCAATAAATAGATTCTATTTTTTAAATCAACCTACTCGGTATATTTTTATTGTAGAATTTAGTCCATTAACAGACTTATTAACAAAAGGTGTATTAATTCCTGTTATTTGTTAAATTTCTAGTGTTTGGTCTTCTGTCTATTCCTTAACTACTCTTCTAGTGTGCTTTACTCTTTCTTGTAGTGTCCTGGATGAGTTATTTTTGGCTTTTTTTCTGAAATATTCAATTATTTTCGGTAGTGCTACTTAAGTGGTCATGAATTCCTTCTGCTTGTTTTTATCATAGAAAGGAGACTTCAATTATGACCTATTTTGCTGGATATAGTTGTTTAGCTTAATAATTACCTTCCAGTGCTTGAAATACATCGTTCCATAAACTCTTGGTTTTAAAGGCTTCTGTTGGGAAATGGATTAAAGCTGACAGGTCTGCCTTTATATGACACTTTCAGTATTATTCTTCATTCCCTGTACTTAGTGTTTTAATTATAATAGGACGTGGAAAACTTTTCTTGCCCATTTTGTTTTTTATATGCCTCCTGAGTACAGATAGTGTTAATTGTCAACTTGACAGAATCTAGCCTCACTTTAGAGATAAGCCTCTAGACACATGTATGAGGAACAGCTTGGTTACGACAGCCTCTGGACATGCCTGGGGATGACTACCTTGACTGGATTGAGGAGAATGAACTGCCCACAGTCAGAGGGCATTTGCTGCTTCTTTCTGACTATGCCAAGTGGCCAGCCATTTCAGTTCTGGCTGCCTTGACTTCCCCACATGATGAACTGTACCCTTCAACCGTGAGCCAAAACAAACTCTGTGCCACATAAGTTGCTCTTGTCAGCATATTTTATTATCACAGTTACAGGAGAAGGAACTAAGACAGATGGTCATCTATTCTCTAGATTTGGAAAGTTTCTGCTATAGTTCTATCAAATATTTTGGTGTCCTTAGACTGGAGTTCTGCTACTCCGATGGTTGTAAATTTTCAATGTTGTACACAGAACTCATGTTGTAATTATGCTTTATTATTTTCTTTGTTGATTGAGGAATTCCAATTCATCTCTTGTTTCCATTTGACCCATTCTATTGGTAAAGCTGCCTACTGAGTTTATTTGACACACTGAGTTCCTCAGGTTTTCAGTATTGTTTAGTCAATTTCTCATATCATGTACTGACTTTCTTATTTCAGTTAGCTGTTTACATTCTCTTTGAATTAGAGTTTATTTTTATACTGTTGTGTTTTATTAAACATTCTTTTCATTCCCCATCTTGAATTTCATCGAATTCACTCATTTGCAGCCATTTATAAAGGAACTGACATTTTTTTGGGGGGGTGTGGTACTGTGTGATTTTCATGTTTCTTAATTACCAAATTAAGACTTATGGATCTGTGGTTATTATATTGATTGGAGTTTTTTTTATTAGCTGTATCCTTTAATTATGTGTAATATTTAAATGGGGCTAGATTGTGCTAGAGTCGAGGTACATAGTTCAGAAGTCCTCAGCTCATGTGCTCAGGGCACACTTTACTACTTCTGGAGTATAGTATTAACTGCAAAAGCAACCATAATTTACTGTTTTTATATTTACCCTAAGGTTTTAGCTTATACCTGTATAATGGCTTATACATTACTTTTGCCCTTTCTCACTTGTGGTCATTGACGGTATATTAGTGTCAATCAATTTTAAGTATATTTCCCATCTGTTTTGGTTTAGTGTTCTAGCTGGTAAAGCCATTTGTTTTCCCCTTAGTGGGTGGTAGTGGAGATGACGCCATCAAGAGATACCCATAACAGTAGATGGAACCTGAAAAGACAAGGGAGCACCCATAAGAGCATAACTCCTTAATTATCTAATCGAAATATAAGTAAATGGCAGAGAGGAAAAGGAGTACAGAAACACACTGTGAAGTGGGGAGGGAAGAGCCGAGATGAAATCCTTCTGATTGCACACTGAAGGAAAAATGTATAAGCAAAATTAAATGTGAGAAGAATAAAAGAGAAAAACACCTAAAGAAAAAGGATAAATCCAATGCCCAAAACATACACAAGCAAAAGAGAACAATGAGGACCAACAATTGGAGCAGCTTCTTTCCGGTCCTGTGATCTGTGAAAGGCAGTGTGCAGCTGAACGTGGAGTCACAGATTAGGCTACTGTTGAGCCTGCACTAGCCAAATGTCAACATGCCCCAAGCTGTCTTCGCCTTAGGATCTTTGCTTTTATTGTACACCAGGAGCCTCTCTGGCCACAGTTAGCACTGTACTTGTAGGCCAGGTAGATTTTTCCATGTTCCAGAAATTCCTTAGTCTGAACAACTTGGCACAGCTATTGCCTAAGCCAAACAGTGTTCCCAAGTGTTTTGAGGAGTGGGGAAGACAAAGAGAGCGCTGAAGTGTAATCCAGAGGACTAGTCTTCAAATCCCATTAGAAATTACTCTCTAGGAGAGAGGAGGCTGCAGAAGTTGCAGGCTGACTTTTGGTATTCTCTAGCTTGTCAGAAGTTAAGTCATGTGCCTAGCTGTGGCTCTAAGAGTTGGAGAATGGGCTAACCTCAGGCTCAGGCTGTTAGTCTCCACTATTTATCCTCAGAGATGGCTGTCTTCTAGCCAAGGAAGACTGGACTATCATATTCTTTACTGTTGGAATCTTCTGCTGTCTGAACTTCTCAGTGGGTCCAGCCCTTCCTTATTGCCTCCACAGTTCTTTTTCATTCAAGAGACAGGGCAGGTTGTTTTCAGGCTCTCTGAACTGTAATTGTTACTCCCTGGGCCGTTTCTTGGCTGTCCTGTCCCATTACCTGTTTTGTAATTTCTAATATTCTAACCTTTCTCTTTCTGGAAAAGACTCTTTTATTATCCTGATTATTATTATCAATCATTGTGTCACAGAAAGGCAGCTTCGAATGTAATATCTCAGCTGTGTTTTCCTTTATCTCCTTTCTTCCTCTTTCTTTTCTTTGATTCCAGGGATGAATTCAAGGCCTTGTGCATGCTAAGCAATAGCTTTGACTTTTTTTTTTTTTGTTGTTGTTGAAGAGGGCAGTAACCCATGCTGGTTTCCAATTTGCAAGCTTCCTGCCTCAGTCTCCAGAATATTTATTGGATTACATCTGACTTTCTATGCTTTTCAATGATAAAAGTATTACCAAAGTAATGTAAATTCTTTTAGATAAATGAGACAGATATAATCTCAACTCATCTTAACATCGTCGGACAGTCTCAGGAAGGTTCTTTGTAATAAACAGTCTCTCTGTGAGAACCTTGTAGCTCCACATTAGCTCCTGCCATTTTCCCATGTCATTCCTCATTAATATTGTTTTCTATCCTATTGGTTCCTTCTATTAATCCTGTAAATATATTTCTTTATTTGAAGAAAACAAACACAATCCTTTATTTACCTCCACTGACTTATCTATGTTCTTTTAACTCTGCAACAAAACTCCTTATGTGAATGCACTATTCAAAAATCACCTCTTCCCTCTCAGAAATTTTCAGATTTTGTACACAGAGAAATCCTGAAACAGCTCTATATATTGCATAGTCGACTAATTTCAATGTTTTTTCTTGTTTTAGTCATTGTTCTATTGCTGTGAAGAGACACCATGATCATGACAACTCTTACAAAGGAGAACATTTAAGTGTAGCTTGCTTACAGGTTCAGAGGTTTAGTTTACTGTTATCATGGCAGGATGCATGGAGAAGGAGCTGAGAGTTTGACATCTGGATCCACAGACAGCAGGAAGAGAGAGACACTGGACCTGGTTTGGGCTTTTGAAAGCCCAAAGTCCAAACCTAGTGACATACTTCCTCCAACAAGGCCACACCTCCAAATCCTTTCAAATAGTGCCACTGCTCTGTGACCAAGCATTCAAATACATGAGCCGATGGAGGCCATTCTCTTTCAAATGACAATTCTTTTTGATTTGACAATTTATCATTCTTCTTAGAGTGGCACTTTTCATTTGTTCCTTAACTAGATTCTGAACCACAGACCACAGACATTATTTCAGATGGGCAATTTTCAAATAAACTCTCTTACAGATCAAAGCAAGAACACGCTTCCAGAAGCATCTGTTCTTTCAGCCTCTGCTTCTTTAGCTACTATACAATTTGCCCCTCAACATTTTTTGTCGTATTATACTAAATGGCCCCTTGGTCCATGAAAAAGTAAGGTTTTAGACTAAGAAGTATTATACAGTCCCTCTTTACCTCAATAAAGTACATGTACATGTACACACACACACACACACACACACACACACACACACACAGCAAATGTATGGAAAACAAGAGGGCATAAATTCTTCGACTAAGAAAATGGAGACAAAGTATATTAGCATACAAAACCTAACCCAACAAAATACAATTCATTAATATATACATATATATTATATGCAATGATACTAACCCTTTGGACACTCCAGCTCTGTCATTAACGATCTTCACTTCTTTTACTGACCCATACTGGGAAAAAAACTTTCTTAAATCATTTTCATTTGTCTAATGGAATAAAAAGAAAACGTTAAAAAACATTTTAATCAATAAAAGATAAACAACTTCAATGCTTATTATGGAGACATAAAAATCTAGAAGTTAGAGTATCTCTCATTATTAAAAAATAGGCAAAACCATTGTTACTAAAATCTATGTATTTTGCTTTACATAGTAGCTAAGTAGCAATTTTAAAGTGAATTATTCTAAACCTACAAAGAATGCTAACTATGTAAAGGAATCTTTTAGTGACTTTAAGAATGCTAATGCTGGGTTACATATACTAAACCTGTAGTTGGGGTGCATTACTGTTGCCTCTAGTATTTGGGGAGGGCAGCAATTCCAGCTGTGAAACCAAGTCACAATGGCCTAATCCAGTCACTTTATGCTAATCAACACAGTCTTTAGGAAGAATCAGGCCTTAGAAATGTATTTCCCCCAAATATTTGAATTTGCCATAAGAAGTTACAAAGTGACTATAATATTTCAAATTACAAGGCATTTTATCTGTACTCAACATATATTTTACCTAACTACAGACATTATGATGATACAATAAAATTAGTATAATAGACACAATGTTCAAGATGTATACAAAGATGGTTTGGGAATATCTGGTTTTACTGAAATAAAGAAGACAATAAGAGCTAGTCCCAGAGAATTTATGGTGAATTCATGGCAATTTGATTTTTGGGTTCGGTTGCAACTGTTTGCTTCTAAGTGTAACTTAAGTTTACCTAGAGCATAATCAAAAGATGTCTTAGAGCACAGCCTTTCATTTTGAGTTCAACTGTCCCCTCACTTACTTAAATACACAATTTGTTATTTTGGATGATAACATTCAGCCTGTTAAATTGGACAATGACAAACACTAAATCTAAGAATATGCGAATTACTTTTATTCTAATAACAGAACTTCTAAAAATGGGATCAATGCTAGAATGGGAACTGCTATCAGATATTTAGAAAAATTAACGCAGACTGTTCTCTGGAGAGGAGTCACTACCTCAGTCACAACCTCAGAGAACAAGGGGAATGTCAAGATGACTGAATTGAACGTGCAGAGGGACAGTGTGTAACAGTCTGACACTGCTACCATAGCAGACTATTTCCTCACAGGCAATTTGTAGCTTTGAAAAAGATATGCCTCAAGGAGAGAATTCTGTTACCTTAATGCTCTGGCTGCATTAAGAAACGATGACCTCTAAGATTCCTATCATCCTACATGTGCTTTAGTGACTTACATGAAAACGTATTTATTGAGTACTTACTTTAAAAATTCACTAAGAAGTTTAATATACCCACATTTTCCATAGGTACAGAAAATCTTTCAAAGGTATTGTATAAAGCATATTTATAGCAAAACAATCACATACTTAAGAATCATTATTTTGGCAAATACACTAAGGATAACATTTTTCTTAAGTAAAAGTAATTTTACCTAAATTGTGATAGAGTATATGGAAGTAAGTGTCAAAAATCACACACAATAGCACCTTTTATCATAGAAGGCATCTCTCTGTATAATTTCTAATAGAAATGCTTTTTTTTTTTCCGGTTTTTCGAGACAGGGTTACTCTGTGTAGCTTTGCGCCTTTCCTGGAACTCACTCTGTAGCCCAGGCTGGCCTCCAACTCACAGAGATCTGCCTGCCTCTGCCTCCTGAGTGCTGGGATTAAAGGCGTGCACCACCACTGCCTGGCTTTAGAAATAATTTTATAAATCCATTTGGAAGAAGAGTGTGAATGTGTGTGTGTGTGTGTGTGTGTGTGTGTGTACACGCAGATTGAACTTCGGGCCTCTACAAGCAAGGCAAACCTCTACCACTGAGTTATATCCTCAGCTCCAGTAAGGGTATTTGATTAAAAATATCCATGAATATCTTTCCCATACATATATTACTACCTCTCATGCGGGAATACTGAAAATAATTTCAGCTTTGCTTTTCTGAAAGAATGAAATAGCTGATGAGATGATTAAGCCCACTTTTGTACAGATTCTCTACTTGGACCACAGGCCTTTTAAATGATCAATTATAAATCCTCTCGAAGAAAGCTATTTGTAAGAAACTGAAGTCTAGGACATGGCTTAGGAATGCAAGATAAAGGCTGGGATAAAGATACAGGGTTTGGGGGCTGGAGAGATGGCTTAGTGGTTAAGAGCATTGCCAACTCTTCCAGAGGTCCTGAGTTCAATTCCTGGCAACCACATGGTGGCTCACAATCATCTATAATGGGATCTGATGACTTCTTCTGGCATGCAGGTGTACATGCAGATAGAGCACCATATACATAAAACAAATACATCTTTAAAATTTCATATATGTGTGTATATATATGTATACACACACACACATATATATACAGGGTTCTACAAAGACTAAAATTATTTACATGAAGTTTTCATTTGGAAATTGGAATAATCATCTTAGGCAACTGGAACATCATGTAAGAAAGTATAACAAGTATGCTGAAAAAAGAAGATTGAGCAATAATGAGAAAATTAAAGAAGGTAGACTTCCATCAGTAAGTAACAAGGGGCATGCAGCAATTAAAGAAGCCTCAATTTCCTTGTATGTGAGATTGCCCAAGTAGACACATGTAAATTTACCTACACAATTGTTGAAAGGGTTATCTGTATTTAAATGTGAAGCCTATTAACCAATATGCAAATGTGATTTTTATACTCGTATAAGGAAATACCTGCTGAAAAAATGAACTATTCAATTGTAAAGAAAAACAAAACTCCTTTCCTTTCCCACCATGTTGTACCCACAAATAGATACCTTAAAGTCAATTCCTCCTACGAAGATGCGGTTAGGGATCACAGTTCCGTATCTTGGGGCACTTGTTGGGTTATTCAAAGGCACAGGTGACACAGGATTAGGGGATGGAGATAATGAATCTGTTTGCGTCTGATTTGTTGTTTGCTGTAAAATAAAGTCATTTTAAACTTTTAGCACTGGGCATGAGTTTTAATGCAGGGCCATCAAAACAGTCATCTAGGCAAAATGCCATCTACTAGACTTGACTTTTATTCCAAAATTATGAAAAATATAATTAGTTTTGGGAGGAAACAAAAATGAAACAAAGTACTTCATGCTAGAGAAGTGCTTATATTAGATGTTCTACTCAAATATACTTACAATAAGTATGAGGTATGCTGTTTGTTAAGGAAGAACAATTAAGTAAGCTGGGCAGTGCTGGCCCACACCTTTAATCTCAGCACTTGGAAGGCAGAGAGGCACGTGGATCTCTGAGAGTGGTCTACGGAGTGAGTTCCAGGACAGCCAGGGCTATACAAAGAGAAACCCTGTCTCAAAAAACAAACAAACAAACAAACAAACAAACAAAACCAACCAACCAACCAACCAACAAACAAGCAACCCCCCTCAAAAGCATTCACTTCATAAAAAAGTCAGAGAGGGAGAAAAGAAGACCCAGATGGCTGGGAGATGCTCTGTCCCAGCCATTTTGTCCAGGTGTGAAAACCCTGGCACTCACAGTTAGGAAGTGGTGTTCTTTCACTAAAGAACATCAACATCAGACAAGGGCACTATAATTATGAGAGCTCAAGATACAAAGAAGTATTCTTTAATCATGTCTGAATACTGATAAAAACAAAAACACTGCCAAACCATGAGAATTACCAAATACTGTTTTATCCTAGATAATCTGGGAACTGTTTCTCCTTTATCAATCTTATTTTTAAAATAATAATTAACACAATCATAGAAATACTCCCATTTCCTCACAACATGCATTCCTTTCTACATGAAATCCTTTTTAAAGGCCTAGACTGTATAAATCAAGTTACTAACGCCCGAGAGGACCCATGGTGTACTTTCTTCCTGGTTCCAATGAATCCACAGACACAACTCCATATGTGTTCTTGGTAGTCTTTGGCTAGAGAACACTGACAAGTTAATAAACTTGAGCAGTGTTAGTCTGAAAGTCAAAATTGTAAATGCATGTATCTATCTGAAAATCAGAGTTATCTTTAAAAAATACACACCTAGCTGGGTGCGGTGGTGCACACCTCCAACTCTGCCATCAGGAGGCAGAAGCAGGCAGATTCCTGGGACTTCAAGGCCAGCCTGGTTTGCACAGTTCTAGGCCAGCCAGGGTTGATCAGTGAAAAATTTACAAACCTGAACATTATGAAAAACATCAAATACTTAAAAACTTAACAATACATTTTCATGACAAAGAATTGAGCTCAGTACACATCCATTATGTTCATACTTCTAAACTGGAAGGCTTAATATATCAATATCAACGTATAAGGCTTTGCATAATGGCAACCAAAGACTTGCAATGTAAAATGAAAAGAAAAATAAAGAAACACACACATACACACAAACTAATTATTACTTTCTTTCTGGGAAGACTAAACAGACGTTTGAGACAGTCTAGCCTACTAAGTCCTTCAAAAATACTAAAGTTGATAATTTGCTGAGAAACATCACAACGAAGTTTTAATTTAGACAGTAGGGTTGTTCTTTTCTATTATTTGTCCTTTTTCCATTGTGTTGGCCAACAAAACCACTATTTTAAATGTTCATGTGATTAAAATAAAAAAAGGCAAAATTCCCTGTCCTCATGAATAGTATATCATAGTACAAAGTAACAGATAAATATAACATATGGTATTTTAGAGAATGGAAGGAAACAGATGAATAGTAATATGTAATACTATTTCAACAAAGGAAATCTAATTGTAAACAGTACCAACGATATTCTAGAAAATCCTGTACCAGAGAAAATCTTCTAGCTCCAATAGATAAAGCCTTGTTTCTTTGCCCATTTATTTATAATATAGATCTTGTTAATTTAAAAAAAAGTCTTCAGAAAATTCTCTAGGACTTCAATGGAAGTTCTAGTTTGTCCTCAAATTTAAGTATGAAGAAAAACTCCCTAATTTTTCCCGTGAGAGGTGGATGAAAACAGTCCCAAATGAAGAGACTTCAGGTTAGTCAACGAGAAAAAGAAAAACAGTGATTGAAAAACCCAACCCAACCCAACCCAACCCCAAACCCACCCATTCACTTCATTCCCTTGTTGTAAAGGCTCCTATTCTGTTGTGGATGTTATCTGCTTACTTTTTATTTTTTTTTTTTAACTATTCGCCACCTTCTACTATAATATCTATTTATCTGTCACTTTGCATTACGATACAATATCCACGTGGGCAGGAAGTCTGCCTAGAGCTACATATTTAAAACACTACGACGTGTAAACCACACCACACAGCACGTGTTCCATGGGTGTTTGTTGAACTGTACCAACAAACAAATCATTGCTTCGGGAGAAACCTGCTTCGCACGGGCTGAACCCTTGGATAAGGACCGAAGTACCAGTCATATTCTAGAACACCTTTGACTGTTCGCAGCCACCAGGCTCGGGGCTGAGGTGGCAGGGACGTTCCCTGGCGATGAGCCGTGGCTCGAACCGGGGACACCTCTAATTGCCCATCGTTTCAAAGCATGGGGGCCGGGGCTGCTCCCGGGTTGTTAGCACGGGTCCCTCGGCTTCCTTGTCAAGCTTGAGCCCCTTAAGAGTTCATTAAGACGCTCTTCCAAAGTCCTAGGGCCTCCCCGCCTCCTTGTCTGGGGCTCAACCTAGCACTGGACCATTATTATTATTATTATTATTATTTGCAGAGACGGAAGGAAGAGGTGGGGGCTAACCGTCGCAGTCACCGCCTCGGTGCTCCTTCCCCGGGGCGGCCAGCAGGTCGAGGCGATGGGGGGCATGGCCGAACTGACCACGTCCTCGGCTTCTCTCGGGTCATCGTGAAGCGAGGCGCCGACGCGAGGGTCCCCCCCCTCCCCACCAAAGTGCGGGAGGGAAAAGAAGGCGAGCCAGCGAGAAATTTTGCCAGGCAAACCCGCCAGCAGCGGTGGCGGGAACCCTCAACGGCACCTACCACGCGCCGGGGCCGCCTGGTGCGCAGCCTCGTGCGCAGCAGGCCCGCGGGGGAGTGGGGGGGGGGCTGGATAGCGCCCGCTGATTGGCTGCCAGCCGGCACGGGGGGCGGGGCAGCACGTTACCAGGCTCCGCGTGGGGAGGGAGGAGCCGGCGCTAGCGCCCGCTGATTGGCTGCCGGTGGGCACGGGGGCGGGGCGACACGTTACCAGGCTCGGCGGGGGCGTGGGGGAGGAGCCGGCGCTAGCGCCCGCTGATTGGCTGCCGGCCGGCACGGGGGGCGGGGCGACACGTTACCAGGTTGCGGCGCTGGGGCCCGTAGGCCCCGGGCCTCGGGGGGCCCAAGCTTGAGCCCGGGGGCTGCGCGTAGAGATTCCCCCTTCTCCCGGCCTCCCTCCCCGAGCTCAGGCCTCCCCGGGGCGGAGCATCGACGGCCACACGACGAGAATGTGTCCCCCCCGAACCGAGAGGGCGGGCGAGCGTCGAGGGCGCCGCGGCGGCGGCGGCGGGTTTGGGCGGGAAGGCGTTTCAGGGCTGCCCGCTCGTTGGGCACGGAGGGCTGAGCCTCCCTCGCGGTCCCCGGCCGTTTCCCCCAGCCCGCGCTGCCCACCCGCCGCCCCCGGGCGTCGGGACCCCCGAGCGGGGGGCCCCCTTCACACAACCCCGACGGGCCGCACCGTCTTCCTTCCCCACCGAAGCGAAGCGAGCGTTTCGGCGGCTCCAAAGCACACCCTTCCAGCCTCGCCAAGGCACCCGCGCCGCCCCGCGCAGGGCCCCAAACACTCACCGCCCGGGGTTCGGTCTCCATCTTTCCCCCTCCGCTCTTCAGACAGGCAGGAGGCGCGGGAAGGACAAGTTGGAAGGCGCGTTCCGAGGAACCCAGGAGCCGGAGCAGCCGGCGCGTCTCCCGTCGGGGACTCGCTCCCCCTGGCGGCGGCGGCGGCGGCGCAGTCGTCTCCTCCGAGCCGGGCGAGCTTGGCCTGGGGGGCGGGGGCGGGCGAGCGGGGCGGGGGCGGGGGGAGGCGGGCTGTGCGCAGGTCCCCCCACCCGGGGGAGCCGGGCTGGACGGCGCGCACGGTCGGTCCGGGACGGGGCGTGGGATTTGCGCTCGCCTCTCCCGAAGCCGCACGCTGTCGCGCTGCTGTTCCAGCTCTGGACGAGCCCACCTCGACCGACCCTGTGCTCCAGCGCCGCCCACGGGGACTTCGGAAGGCTGGTTCGAGGACAGGAAGACACTTTGCACGTGCAAACCCTGCTCCCCCCACTTCCTGGCGGCGCACGCAAAAGCTGTCACTCACCCCTGCCAGGGAGGGCCCGGCAGCAGCGCCGTCCAGGGCCACCGGTAGTGTAGCTGTGCTGTGCTCCTGAGAACAGCAGCGCGGGGGAGCTGGGCCAGTTTCATCCCAGCACTTGGGAGGCAGAGGCAGAGAGGCAGGGGGATCTCGGTGAGTTCAGGGTCAGGCTGGCGTAGAGAGAGCGAGTTCCAGGATAGTTAAGGGCTACACAGTGAGATCCTGCCCGACACCCAATCTCCCTCCCACTCCCCCCACCCCCCAAAAAAAGAGCTTGAGGGAATCAGCTTCATTAAACTCGGCCCATAGCTTTGCGATCTCCTCTGAAGGGCTGCTTTGCAAGGACCATCTCTAAAAGTTTGCCGAGAGCCCATCATATCTCTTAAGTAGTGGGTAATTCCAGTTAGACAAACTCACATAATAAGGATTGCTATTATGATAAGCAACCATCCGTCACGGACTCTTTTTTTTTTTTTTTTTTTCTGGCGCAATTGCTTTATTTATGGTCACTTCTCACATCAATCCTCCCGACAGATTCACCTGGTGTTAAGGTCTAAAGCTATAGCAAATTTAACCCTAGGAGTCTGCAACCCGACTTCTTCATCTTACAGGGTTGGCGGTGTTTTAAGCCGTCAGCATCAGCCAGCGTTAGAAGTTACATCTGTGATAACCTGTGTACTCTGAATTGTAAAATTTGTCCTCAAAATAAGCAGCAACGATATTAATGGTAATATATACAAAGATTAGTTATAAGAAAAAAAGTACCTAAAAGCTTAGTTATTCATCACAGATGAGAAACAACTTTTGTTAATGTTAGATGAAGCGTCCTAAAAGTTGTCATACATTTCTGGACACAATTAAAACTTACTTTCTCAGGTTTTAGTTTCTGTGGAAAAGGAAAACAAATTATTTAGATTTTAAATGCATATTCTAGACTTGACCTTTGGGAATTCCCACCCCCCAGTAGTATTGAGGGATCTGAGTACATAATACTTATTTTCTGTCCAAGTCTTTCTCTTTCCTACTTAGAAAAAGTAGTTAACTTTTGAAGGTTGCATCTTCTGGAAAGAGGTACTTGTCACAGGAGGTATTTGGCCATTGGGATAATGAACAAAATGAAGAGGGAACAGTGGCTGTGTCCCAAGGACTGTGTTATTGTTAGGGACAATGTCACACTTCTCTGTTCAGTTTCTCTTTACTTTTAAATCCAAAAACAGCTTTAAAAAACTGGTCTAAATCATACAAAATTATATGCTCTAATTTAGTAGACAGATTCAGAATTTTTATACTTAGCACCTGTGTTACTAGAAGATAAAATTCAAACATTAGTCCTCAAGGCATTCTGAAGGTAGAAGAGGCCAGATATGGTGGCTTGTGTCGTATTCCCAGTTACCTGTGAGGCTGAGGCAGGGGGATCTGTTGAGCTAACAGTTTGAGACCAGTCTGGGTAATATGAGACAGCATCTCAATAAATATATTAAAGGGGAGAAAAGACCAATTTGTACAAGTAGTAATTGTATCTAAATATGCTTACAATAAATAAGATACAAGATCTGTGAACTACAATCAAACGCCGTGGGAATGTAGATGATAACATCATGCATGGCATACAGTGGCAGGGCCGAGAAAGGTCATAATTAAGACTGGAATGCTGTTCTGGGAGGAAGTCCGAGGAAAAGTTCTCAGTACGGTCTTATAAAAACCTTTTTTTTTTTTTTTTTGTTTGTTTGTTTTGTTTTGATCGGACAGGGTTTCATATTGTGGCTCATCTGGCCTAGAACTATGTACCCTAGGCTGGCTATAGCTCATGGTAATTCTCCTGCTTCAGTCCTTCATTGCTGCAATTACAGGAATGTGCCCACCATACCCGGGGTTTCTGTTAAAAATCTCATTAAAAAATTTAAAAGTAATTACATCCTCTCTTTCTCTCCCCCTCTGTCTGTCTCTCTGTCTCTGTCTGTCTCTCTGTCTCTCTGTCTCTCTCTCTCTCTCTCTGTGTGTGTGTGTGTGTGTGTGTGTGTGTGTGTGTGTGTGTGTACAGGGAGGTCAGAGGACAGCTTGTGGAAGTTGGCTCTCTCTGCTGTGTGGGCCCAGGATCGATCTCAGGTTGTCTGGCTTGGTGACAATGCCATTACCCTCTGAAGCATCTTGTCAGCCATCGCTTTGCCCTTCTTTGTCGTACTGTCTCTTTCCAGCTGGAACTTGAGTCTTAGGCAAAAGTGACTCGTCACATTGTTAGTGAGGGTTGGGTGCAGTTTTCAAGACTTAATTCTATTTGGCTCCTTTGCACAGTACATTCTTCTCTGTTATTTATATATTAGAAATAAGGAGTTACAATTTTATTCTGGGGACCTTCGCAAATTAGAGCTATTGAAGATAACTAAGAGGTTATCTAATCAATGGCAAACTTATGAAGATAATTTGTTAGGATTTGGATCTTGACTGTCCACCAAAGCCTGTGTGTCGCAGGCTGGTTCCCAGCTGGCAGAGCACAGAAGGTGAAGGGAAATTTAGGCGGAGGGTCCTCAGGGAAGGAAGTCAGGTGGTTAGGGATGTGCCCATAAGTGGATATTGGGAGCCTGCCCCCTTCTCATTGATTTCCTGCTACTATGAGGCAAAGAGCTTTCCTCCAAACATGTTCTCCATCCTGTGTCTTGCCTATGATTGGCCCACAATGATGGGACCAAGAGACCAAGGACTGAAATATCTGAAGCTGGGTCAAATTGATCATTTTTTTTGTATTTTAGGTATTTGTCACAGCAAGGAAAAGCTAACATCCTCAGCCCAGAAGAGATTCAGAGAGTTAGTGGCTGAAACACATTGTTGAATTAGGAGAAGAAAACAGCTCAAGTGAAAATCGTACTTGTTACCTCAACAAACATGACAAGTTTTAGATATTAGAGACGGCATTGACAAAGTTAAACTACGCGATAAATAGTACTGTATATCGGGACTGGGCAGATGGCTCAGTTGGTGGAGGGCTTGGCTTTCTAGCATGAAAATCTCAGCATGCATCCCCAGCACTCACATAAAACCCAGGACATGTGGTTATCTCAGTACAGAGACACAGAGACATAAGGATCCCTGGGGCGTGCTGGCCAGCCAGGTTAGCTGGAGCTACAAACTTCAGGCTCTGGGGGAGGCTGTCTCAGACAGTAAGGTAGAGAACAATTGGGGAAGACAGCCCGGATTTGGATTCTGGCCTCCATGTTCCATAGGTATATGCACATACATGTATACACACACACATGCACGTATACACACCAAATATAAATATATTGCAATTTACAAACCTTAGTATCTCACTTGTTTCATTTTCTCCTAGGATCCAAATGCTTTTCATTTTTTCCCATCAGTCTGTTCAGACCATAGGTCGCGTGTCTTAGTCTTTTTTTTGTTGTTGTTGTTGCTAACAAGTAACACAGGTAATTTAGTGAAATAATAAGAGAGTTCTATTTTGGGTTATGGTTTTGGAGGTCTAAGGTCAAAATGCTGCATCTGGTTATGGCAATCTTGCAGGGAGAGAATCCTGATGTGGTGCAGGACATCACACAGCAAGGGGCAGTTGTCTGTCTGTCCTCTACTCCCTCTCCTCATAAAGCTACTTGTATTCAGTCATGGTCACCCACCTCGATAGTTATCTAATCCCAATTACCTTCCCAAACCCGACCTTTAAAACTATTTGGATCAAGTCCCCACTGTCTTAATGCCTTTCTTAGTGTTCTGTTGCTATGAAGAGACACCATGACCACGGCAACTCATAGGAAGTATTTAATTGGGGCTTGCTTACAGTTTCAGAGGTTTAGTCCATTGTCATGGCAGGGAGCAGAGCAGCATCCCGGCAGACATGGTGCTGGAGAAGGAGCTTAGAGTTCTACACCTGGGTCCTCAGGCAGCAGAAATAGAGAAAGCCATTGGGCCTGGCTTCGGCTTTTGAAGGCTCAACCCCCTCCACCCCCTCACTCCCCCAGTGACACACTTCCTTCAACAAGGCCACTCTTCCCAATCCTCCTGAGTAGTACCACTCTCCGATGACCAAGCATTCAAATATATGAACCTGTGGGGGCCATTCCTATTCAAACCACCACAGTCCCTCACAATGGTGAGTAAATTTCAACTCTCAAATCTTTGGGAGACACAAACTGTAGGCAAACACATTTCCCTCCCCTCCAGGACTTTCCCAGACCACCCTCCTTGCTTGTCTCCCCTGCTGACGGGTTTCTCCCTTACTGCCTCGTAACTTTTCTAGTTCCATATTCTGACTCTTAAGTTATTCTTTTTTTTTTTTTAAATCAGAGTCTCCTTGATATCATCCCTTTAGATGACTTCAGAATTTACAGAATGAGGCTGGGCGGTGGTGGCACACGCCTTTAATCCCAGCACTCAGGAGACAGAGGCAGGTGGATCTCTGTGAGTTCGAGGCCAGCCTGGTCTACAGAGTGAGTTCTGGGACAGCAAGTGCTGTTACACAGAGAAACCCTGTCTTGACAAACAAAAAAATTCCCTCAAACAAACAACAAAAACAACAAAACAAAACTTACAGAACAAACTGACCATTTCATGTCTTGGGGGCTAACCTCTGCACTATGGCAGTGGGATATGTTAATGATCAAGGTGCCTGGTCCTTGTTTTGGTAATAAGAGGAAGTAGAAGTCCATGATAGTGGGAGAAACAGCTATGTAGGGGTGTGTGTGTGTATGTGTGTGTGTGTGTGTGTGTGTGTGTGTGTGTGTGTGTGGTGTATACACTCAGTGTAGCAGTGTAAGAGGTACCAGGTACCAGAAGTAGCTCAGAACAGGGAGTGATTTAGTTTGGTAGATAAAAACCACATAAAAAGACACATTTAAAGGATGTCTCTGCTTCCTTTTTAAAAAAATTTCTCTTGTTACCAGATGTGGGGGGATTATTAGGTGCCTTATTTTTTTCTACGGTGATTGGGTGTTTGAAATAGAAGAGATGAGAAGCAGAGGCTGTAGGAAGCAAAGGGGCCAAGTCAGATTCCTCTATGGGGAACTTGGTACTGACTTTTGCAGAGGGTGTTATAAAGATGATTAAGACGAGAGCATATCAGACTTATTGGAAAATTCATTATAAAAATTGACTTTGCTTTTTATCATGAGTCTGGATGGATGTGTGAGTAGGACACACAATATAGTTGAATGTGGCAGCAAATACCCATAATCCTGACACTTGGGATGAGGAGGCAAGAGGCTCTTGAGTTCAGGTCAACCTGAGTTCTATGGCTAGATCCTGCTGAGAGAAGGGAGGAGAGAAATAGACACACACAGAGGCAGGAACAGCCTGCTGCCTGGTGTAAGGAAGGAACTCAAGAATTATTTTAGAATACGGTAACGAATTAGCCGGTGAGCCAGCACCCCACTGTGCATTTACCCATAATGCCCATCACTTGACCTTTTCTTCTTTAGACATTAGACAGTTATGAGCTCACAGCTGGCCTATGAGACCAGACATCCTCCTCCTTGTCCCACAGCTCCTAGAAGTTTCTTAAGGATATATTTCACTAAAAGAAAAAAAATCTTTAGTTGTGAACTGTAAGAAGAGGTGGCTTTTCCCCCCCATAAGGTACAAACTAGGAGACTTAGGACTTGAGGAAGTCTAGGCCTGTCTAGACAACAGCTGTCCTAAACCCCTGTAACACTTTTCTGGATTGAGAGTGAGGAATAATGTATCATTTCCAGAGAACCATTTTTTCCCTCTATTTCCCTCAATGAGTGTATAAAATGTAAAATTTGATTTCTCCAGAATGGTTTTCCTGTTTGCAGTTTATATGAAGTTTGTCTTTCATCTTGCGCCTTCCATTCTCTGAACTCTGGTGGTCTGGTTCAGGGTTATTCTAAGCTCATTGGTTGGTTTTCTAGCATCTCAGATGCCAGTGATTACTTTAAAAAAAAATGGACAATAACTTTACTTGTGGACTACAATATCCTAGAATAATTACATCAGGCTCATTAATATACTTATTTCTGAGTCTAAACCTGAACCTACCTACTTTTAAACAGTTTTCAAATATGTGTTATTTGAAACAAACTCTGTGTTTCAAGTGTGTAATACATTACTAAGCTTATTTCTCATGTCTAAAGGAAACGTGTGCTCTAACATCTTCTTTCCCACTTCCTTCTCCAGCCTCTGGTGACACCACTCTATGTTTCTCAAATATCTGCTTTTTTAGATTCCACATGAGTATAATGTCTCTCAGGTTCATTTAATTTGCTACAAATAGTGGGCTTTCCTTGCTTCTACAAGGCTGAATAGTATAATAGTGTGTGTGTGTGTGTGTGTGTGTGTGTGTGTGTGTGTGTGTGTGTATGCCACCTTTCTCTGTTCACTGACAGATACTTAATATGCTTTCATATCTCTATTGTTGAGAATAATGCTGCGGAGATACAGATTTCAGTTCCTCTGAGTATATACCAAGAAGTTCTTAAAAGCATTTTCATAGTGTTATCCAAAGTATCTGTACTAATTCCCATGCCCATCAATAGTGTCAGATTTCAGCCTCCCAATCACTTACTAGGGGTTGAATCTACAGGTTCTACTACTGAGCTATACCCCCAGTTCAAAATCATGTCCCTCCTCCTCCTCTTTATTCTCTCCTTTGTGAGACTTTCTTTTCACCTAGGCACATCCCAACCTCCTGGATCCAAGCAATCCTCCGCCTTAGTCTCCTGAAAACCTAGGAACAAGCCTCAGCACCACAGCTTTTTGATGCTCACCACTCTAAAAGTGGTGATACCTTGTGACTTTAATTTACATTTGCTGGATGATTGGGCACTTTTCATTTATCTGTTTGCTATTCATATGTTGTTTTTGGAGAAATGGCTGTTCAAATCCTTTAGGCATTTTAAAATTGGGTTACTTGAGTTGCTTGTGTTATTTTGATATTTGCTTATTAGGTGTATGGATCACAAGTGAGCATTTTCTCCCGCTTTGAGGTGTCTCTCATTTCCTTTTGGTCTGGTGTGAACCCATCTGGCAACTTTTGCTTTCCTAATTTGTAGTTTTGGGATTATGACTAATAAATTATTGACCAGATCAGTGGCATGGGGGGTTTTCCCTTGTTTTCTTCTAGTACTTTTAGAGTTTCAGGTCTTATGTTTAAGTCTTCAATACGTTTTAGTTGATTTTTATACATAGTGTGAGAGATCAATTTCATCCTTCAGTTTTCTTCTTTCAATGTTGTTATCTGCATGTTCTTGATCTCTTTGTTGAAAGTCAATTGCTCATAAAGCATGCAAGTTGGTGTATGGTCTTTTTATCCCATTCCATTGGCCTTTGTGTCTGTTTTTTTTTATGTCAGTGTCATATTTGGATTACACAGCTTTGTAATATAGATGGTTTGAAACCAGAGAGTGATGCCTACAGAGCATTCTCTCTCTCCTCCCCAGTATATGTGTGTGTGTCACTAAAGATAGCTTCAACTATTTGTTATTTTTCCTTGTGTGTGTCTTCCATATGAATTGTAGGATTTTTTCTATTTCTTTGAAAAATTCCATTGTTATTTTTATAGTGGTCAATTTGAATCTGAATATTGCTTTGGGAAGCATGAATATATTAACTATATTAATTATTATAACCCATAAATACAGGATTTTTCCCTTTATGTCATCTTCAGTTTCTTTAATTATTGTCTTATAGCTTTCAGTTTATATATACCCTTTTTGGTTAAATTTGATTATAAATATTTTTCTGCTAGTATGAATGGGATTGTGTTTTTAATATTTAAAGGTAGGTTGTTGTTGGTATATATAATTACTATTGGTTTTTGAATGTTGATTTCATACCCCCAGCATTACTGATTCTTTATTCATCTACAGAAGCCATGGCTTGAGTAATCATGTACATGATTCTAATTTCTCTTCAAGAAAAGACCTTATGTTTTCACCTTCAGAATTCTTTGAACTGTGTATTATCAGATATTTCTTTACAAACAATAAATCTACTACATGCCACACATAATATGCATAGAAGCAAGACTTCACTGGAAGAATCATTACTAAGAGCATTATTGTTTACTCAAAGGCTCAGGATGCTGTGGATATCGCTGTGTGTAAATAAAGTTCTGATTGGCCAGTGGCCAGGCAGGGAGTATAGGTGGGACAAGAGAGAAGAGAATTCTGGGAGGTGGAAGGCTGGAGAGACACTGCCAGCCTCCACCATGAGAAGCAACATATAAAGACACTGGCAAGCCACAAGCCATGTGGCAAAGTATAGACTAACAGAAATGGATTAATTTAAGAAGAAGTAGATAACAAGAAGCCTGCCATGGCCATACAGTTTGTAAGTCATATAAGTCTCTGTGTGCTTACTTGGTTGGGTCTGAGAGACTGTGGGACTGGTGGGTGAGAGAGATTTGTCCTGACTGGGCCAGGTAGGAAAACTCTAACTACAAATGGCGCCCAATGTGGGACAAGAGTTTCCACCTAAAACCTAAAAAAATATAGTCTAAACGGAGCTAAAAACAGCTTCCTAGTTGTCTCTCTCAAGTTAGTGGCAGCCTGCCGTTTTGAGCTACTATGGCAGGTTCCTGGCGTGTGTGTCTGACCTACAGTGTGGCGGGAATGAGGAGTCTACAAGCGACACTTTACTCTGCTACATGGTGGATTTAGTCTTTGGTAGTTTTTTTTTTTTTTTTTTTTTTTTTTTTTTTTTTTTTAAACAGTTTCTGGACTATGCGCTGCTTTGATAGAACTGCTTCTGATAGTTGATCCAGACCCAGAGCTGGTGGTAAACTGTACCACTGCCTTGTTGAGAAGCTAAGGTGGGCGGAGCCAGCAGCCACAGCAGCTTTTCAATCTTACTAAGATGGATATTACACAGAGAATCTGGTTTATGTTGTCTTTGGGATTTTTAACTACAAAAAAAGATTTGATCGTAAAAGCTGTTGAGTTAAACAAATATATAAATTTTAAAGGTACCTTGACTTCAAAATTTGGATATAAGGATATGTTGCTTTAAAAAAGAGTCTCTGCTTTTGTTTCCACAGAAAGCCAGAGGCTATGGATTTGTTCCAGATTAAGATACAGCAGGTTTGATCAGCCAAGACCACCTGAAAGGTCTCTGATGACACCATGGCCCAGATGATCCGACATCCAGAATGGTTTCAAGGCAACTGGCTCAGAGGTTTACCCTCACGGACTACTCCATAATCCTAAAATTTTCTTTATGTCCCCATAAGATACAGCACCCCCCTCCAGCAGGAAGTAGTAAGAAAAACTATGCCCAAATTCCCAGCTGGCTTTGGAGATGGAATTGGCTCACTCCTTCTCTAAACCCAAGCACATTGTTAAAAGGAAAGGTTAAGAGATTCTTGTGTCCCAAATCAGAAGAGCCCTCTGGTGTGGGACAGAAAAAACCCAATATTTTTATTTAAAGCAGGTTGATTATAAATGAGATCTCTTTCTAAAGAAGAAAAGGGGATATGATATAGATATAATAGGATGAATGGGTAGATTAGAGAACTTACTTCTAAAGAGCAACAACTTGTTTAAAATGTTTTACATTGGTATAGATTTTAGTCTATTAATACAAACTTAAAGTTAATTTTGTTATACTGTGTGTATATTTCTACTCTTGTTTAAGGCATTATGTTTGTACAGCTCATTTAAAATTGTAATGGATAA
The DNA here is from genome assembly GCF_903995425.1 of Onychomys torridus. NCBI lineage: Eukaryota > Metazoa > Chordata > Mammalia > Rodentia > Cricetidae > Onychomys > Onychomys torridus. The sequence goes on from NC_050465.1 coordinate 40,615,354, forward strand.
TTAAAAATAGATTAATAATTAGTCATCTATGATAATCATACTCATAGCCATGTTAGTTAAGTCTTCTAGATATACATAGAGATATTTCAGATAGATAGGTAATCTTCAAATACTTCAAAGACCTACAGAATATGGCATTTAAAATACTTTTAAAATTTAGACTTTCTGGACAGTGAACATGTCTGCTCCTGGCAGCACCGATTTACTTCAGAGAGGAGGATGGGCCTTGAAGACACTTCATATCTTACCTTCACCTTGGCAAAAATAGCCATTTGGGCAAGAAACTGTTCTTGCTTGGACTGCTTGATCGACTGGACGTGCAGGACCCGTAGAAAGGTGACCACTAAACTTTGCTTGACAAAATGGTCCTTCAGGTTCCTGCTTTGTAGAGGAAACTGCCAGACATTCTACAGGACACTGAGTGACCCAGAGACTCTATCCCTGTGGGCTGAAGACAAATGCCCCAACTTTACAAAGGAACATTAGGTGACTGTGCAGGCTGCCAGCTGTCTCTGTCTACCCTGCAAGAGTCCCGAAAGTTGCTTGCATCCTTTTCCCAGTTCTCAGGTAATATTATATCCTTCTGAGGCCTTTGATGTGGTTGAAGACTAGATAGTTATAATTTCCTCAGTTATGATAAAAGATAAGTTAGATATAAAACCTTAGACTCACAAATATAAGATAGATAGAATATCTTCTTTAATATTGTAACTGTAATTCTTGCTTGATAATTGTTTTGTTATATGTAATTGTACTATGCAAAAGTTAAAACCTTCCTTTAAAAAAAAAAAGAAAAGGGGAAGTGCTGTGGATATCGCTGTGTGTAAATAAAGTTCTGATTGGCCAGTGGCCAGGCCGGAAGTATAGGCGGGACAAGAGAAAAGAGAATTCTGGGAAGTAGAAGGCTGGGTGGAAGGGGACACTGCCAGCCGCCGCCATGAGAAGCAACATGTAAAGACACTGGTAAGCCACAAGCCATGTGGCAAAGTATAGACTAACAGAAATGGGTTAATTTAAGATAGAAGAAGTAGATAACAAGAAGCCTGCCACGCCATACAGTTTCTAAACAATGTAAGTCTCTGTGTGCTTACTTGGTTGGGTCTGAGAGACTGTGGGACTGGTGGGTGAGAGAGATTTGTCCTGACTCTGGGCCAGGCAGGAGAACTCTAACTACACCAGGACACAGTGTTTGCTTCCGTTTTTCCTTTTACACCGGCTCCTCTCACCTCTTGACCACTGACTTGGCTGTTTTCTAGTATCTTGCCACTTTTATCTCAACCTTCAATTTGATGCATGAGGTATTTTCCTGGGTGTTATAACTTTCTTAGTTCATACTTCTCATACTTTTAGGTACTTTGGCAATATTACCCATTTCTTCCCCCCAACCCCCCAAAAAAACAGGGTTTCTTTGTGTAGTTTTGGTACCTGTCCCGGAACTTGCTCTGTAGACTAGGCAGGCCTTGAACTCACAGAGATCTGCCTGGCTTTGCCTCCTGAGTGCTGGGATTAAAGGCATGTGCCACGGCTGTCTGGCCAATATTACCCATTTCTATAGGATGTTTCTTCCTACTGTTTCAAGTACCTGTATATGATCATTTGTTGAATTATCATTTGCACTATCCTCTAGCAACTGCAGTTTTCATGAGTGTTGGGTGATTGTTGCTTTGGTGCCCACTGATCTTTTATAGCAAAGACAGTCCATCATATGCTGTGGTGCCAAAGGAGTGAGTAGGCTGATAGCGAGCCCTTGTTCCTTTACTCCTGTAGCCCCAGAGCACTGTACATTGAATAGTGTTGCTGTTTCACTAAAAGGGCACTGCATGGGATAGTTGAAGCCTTCACTAAATATAACTTTCATGTCCATAAAATGGTATGAGGGAACAGTGGTTTATAGTCATCATGTTTCAATATCACATTGCAGGACATATGTAACTGCCTGACATTTAGAAAGAAAATTCATCCTGGTAGTGTTGCGAGTTAGGTTCCTCAGGAAACAGACTGTGACCTTTGCATGCAGGAAACTTTTATTGTTCTTGGCACTTGGTCCTGGGAACAGCACTCAAGAGGAGTAGGGGATTCGTTGACTGGTCCTGTGGTTGCACCAAAGCCTTAGCCAAGCCTGGAATGGCTCTTCAGAGTTGCTCCTTGGCATCAGGCATTTTACATGATCTTTTGTTGTCTTCTGTATTCATTCCCACTCTTTGGGGATTTTAAGCTGTTCCTTTGGAAGAGACTTAACTTTGGACAAGAGGGCACTGTTTATCTGATGGTAGTTTCTGGGAAGGGAGTCCACTGACCACAGTCAACATGCCTAGCTTCTGGGCTCAGTGCTGAAGGAGTAATCTGGTTGGCTCACCAAAGTATGTACTATACGTAGTAGATATACTGTACATATACACTATATGTACACACCTATACATGTATATATAGTGAGTTTATTTTTTCAATGCCTTTTTTTTCTCCATATCATTAAGCAGGTTACTACTGCTTGCTTTAGGTTGAAGGAAAACATGATAAAAATAGAGTAACTCAGCCAGGCGGTGGTGGCGCACACCTGTAATCCCAGCACTCGGGAGGCAGAGGCAGGCGGATCTCTGTGAGTTCGAGGCCAGCCTGGTCTACAGAGATAGTTCAGGAAAGCCACCAAAACTACAGAGAAACCCTGTCTCGAAAAACCAAAAAAAAAAAAAAAAATAGAGTAACTCCTAGAGAAATTAAAATTACTTTTGTTGTCTTTAGAGGGGATTCCTTAGTGATTATGAGGAAAGAGTGAATATTGAAATCATAAAACTGGAGATTTAAGACTGTGACTTCTAAACTCCACATAGCATAGTGCATCTTGAGAACTGGAAACTCGAATCCATGTTTCCATAAGTTTGTCCTTTGTTAGTTCTATGCTCAAGAAAAATTCATATCCGTTATTGTTGGGGAAATAGAATTAAAAATAAAATATCCTGACTGAAAAAGTCTTATCACAAAGTTAATAAAGATAGGCAAGAGTTCTGTTGAGTAAGCTTGAGATTACAATGTGATGACGTGTGGTATGGGCAATTTGTTAAGTGGTTGTAGATGTAGAAGAATGTCTCCCCTTCTCTAGACTTGCAGACAGGAGCCATTTCGGCATGCAGAGTTCTTCTGACCTTTACCTGATGACATGGTTCGAATGCTCTGACAGGCTCGTGTGTCCTCAATGGTGGCCTTTAGGAGGTGGGCCTGGCTGGCGGGAGATGGCCAACAAGAGGCAGGTCTTTGATAGTTATTCCTGCTCTGGTTTTATCTCGGGTCCTCTGCTTATCGGAATGTGTTACATGAAGACTTGCTGTCACATGCTCCCCCTACCAGGGAGAGAACTGTTTCCACTATCATGTCTTCCCTGATGTGATGAACTGAAATACACCTGAGTCTTGAGCCAAAATAAACCTTCCCTCCCTTGTTTCTGAAGAATATTTTTTTTTCCCCCAGAGCTGAGGACCGAACCCAGAGCCTTGCACTTGCGAGGCAAGTGCTCTACCACTGAGCTGGATCCCCACCCCCCCAAGAATATTTTATCAAATAGATAAGAAAAGCAATGAGTACACCTACACCTGTTAATAGTGGTGACTATCTATGATAACTTATTGGCTTTATCTAGAGCAGTGGTTTTCAACCTGTGGGTCACAACCCCTTTGAGAGGCTCAAATGACTCACAGGAGTCACCTAAGATCATTGGAAAACACAGATATTTACATCACAATTCATAACAGTAGCAAAATTACAGTTAGGAAGTGGCAGCAAAAATAATTCTAGGGTTTGTGGTCATCACAACCTGAGGAACTATATTAGAGGGTCACAGCGTTATGAAGTTTGGGAGCCACTGGTCTACAGAAAAAAAAAAAATTCTCATCTCTTTATGACCAAGGAAGTTTTGATAATTGGAGCTCTTACCCTCTGCTTGAGACTAGGACTTAGGGCAGCTCTCTTTTGATGTTTGTATTCCCAAGATCACTCCCCAATCTTCGGAAATAGTCTGAGTCTCGAGACTTGCAGAAGATTTATTTAGGATTTACTAAGACTTACACACATTAGGAAAGAAAGAATTCTGGAAGTAAGGAGAAAGGGGAAGTAAGCATCGTCTCTTTCTCAGTAGGGAGGGACCTCTTGGTCTCTGTATTTGTCCTTACATTGTGTGTCTGGACTCACTTAGGGCTAAGTCTCCTTGAAGCACTAAAAGTTTTTCAGAACAACCAGAATTCACAGCCACATTTAAGCATATGGGGAGGCATCACTGTTCCAATTCCCCAAATCAATATATTTTTTGACTTCCATTTTAAAGTTAAGGCATTCTTAAAGTTCCTTAGCTGGTGTATTTCAGCAGTCCCTTTCACTGTCATTTGCTTATCAGCAATCAAAAAATTCAAAGACAACATAATAACATACAAGATCCAGATTCCCTGTGTATTTTCCATCTCTATGTGGCTTATTCTTTTTTTTTATTACTTTACTTCTTTAAAGACTTTATTATTTTTAAACTATTTTTATGACTGTCTATATCCTTTTTTCCCCTTAAGCCTACCCATATTGTTAAACACACTGTAACCTGTTTGGAGTTCTTTTCCATCTTAACCTGCTTTACTGAGTGTCTGTAACCCTTTCTGTCTGCATGAGCAAAATCTTAAACCACTGTGCAGCTTAGCTCGTGGGGGCTCAAGCCCTCAGGCAACAGTTGGGAGATTCCTGTGACTCCACCCTTCTTCTCAGCATTCTCTCTGCCCCCCAAATCCTAACTATTGGCTTCTCAACTTTTTATTAAACCAACCAACGTGACACATTCACAGTGTACAAAAAGATTATTCCACAGCAGAAAGTCAAAGACCTGATAGGTCATCTGGATTCTGCTCATCTGAGGAAGTCACTTCAGAACTCAGGACCTAAGAAATAGCCAGTGAGAAAACTAAGGCTTCCTGAATTGCTGAGAAGTTACAGAGGGAAGAGTCATTTTGTTAACTACTTTCTTGTGCCAGATAATCCTCTATAAAGAATTCTGACTTCACAGGGTGGTGGCAAATGCCTTTAATCCCAGTGCTTGAGAGGCAGAGGCAACCGGATCTCTCTTCTGGTCTACAGAGTGAGTTCCGGGACAGCCAGGGCTACACAGAGAAACCCTGTCTTGAAATACAAACAAACAAACAAACAAACAAACAAATGTGAACTCCACTTTACAGATAAGGAAACTGAGACTCAAACGTTTCAAGTACAGGCCTGCAGTGGATGAAGACATTTACCACCAAACCTGACAACTTGATTTCAATTCCTGGGACCCATGTGGTGGGAGGAGAGAACCAATTGCTGCAAGCTCTATAGCCTAAACACACACACACACACACACACACACACACACACACACACATATGCACACACACACACACACACGTACACACACACACACACACCACACACACACACACACCACAAGCACACACACACCACATATATACACACACCACAAACACACAGCACACACACACCACATATACACACACATGCACACACACACACACCACAAACACACAACACAGCACATACCACATATACACACACATGCACACACACACACACACCACAATAAATGAATAAAACATAATTAAAAATTTAAGTTTCAAGTCACTTGCTGAAAGCTACAACCAGCTAAAAAGCAAGGAAATCAATGTGTTCTAGATGCTGATTTCAAAGCCCAAGCCCTTCCTGATGCTTGCATTTCTCATAATGTGCAAGTCCCATTCAGTCATGGCTGTCCAAAAGACCGAAAAACCATTCATTCCTACACACCAGCACCGTTCATATTAGTCATGAGGACCTCTGGGAGTGACCCCAGCTTCAATGCTCCTGTAGTTTGGGTCTTGAATGTCTGTAGTCGGAAGTTTTCCTGTGTCCTGCCTCCCCCCCCCCCCAGGTCCCGTAGCCGCAGCTCTTTCATCTTAAATTAACCCATTTCTATTAGCCTATGTTTTGCCACGTGGCCCTGGTGTTGCCGGTCTGTTGGCGGCGTCTTGTTGCTCCTTGGGCGTCTGGCTCACGTCTCTCCCCTTACTCTCCCTTCTCCTCTCACTGTCTCTCTTGGATTTTCCTGCCTGGCTCCATCCTGCCCTGCCATCCATTGACTAATGCAACTTTACCTATCAACAAATCAGAGCAATACATAGTCATAGCATACGGAAAGACATCCCACAGCAAATGTCCCTCAGACCCCATGTATTAAAGGTTTAGTCAGAAGCTTTGCTCTCTTGGGAGGTGGTAGACCTTAAGAGTTGGGACCTATTGGGAGTTTTTACTGCATTGGGAGGATGCCCTTGAAGGAAATTGTGGCCTTGGTCTCTTCTTTCTCAGACTTCTAGCCTCTGTGAGGTAGGCAGGCACACAGGGCATTTTTTAAAATGTAAAATTGCAGGTACAGAAGCCTTCTGAGCTGATGGCAGAAGAGAACAGAACAACAAAAACCTCTCCACATATAATCCAATATTATATTCTCAAGGCCGGGTGAATGGGGTAGCCTTCACAAAGAGATGCTCAGAGTCGTGATCAGTTCCTGTGCATTTGTGTTCACAGAAGACACAAGGGAAGGCTGCTAATGAAGAGACCATATGAGAGCCCAACTTGGACATTTTGAATTGAGACAAAACATTTTGCAAACCGTATGCTGTACTTTCTGGCTATTCCTTATTTGAAAGCCACTGACTTTTACCGTTAGATGAGTTAGCTCAGATCAGATGAATAAAAAACTGCAACACTTCATAGATGGAAATTTTCATTGAAGTAATTAGAGAAAACCGAAGCATGGATAGCTGTAAAAAACAGAAGTGATACGTTATAACCACTGAGTACCAGGAAAAAAAAATCATAGCCTAAAATCGGTTATAGTTCTGAGGACAAAAGTATTTTCTAGGGAACAGGGCCGTGGACTAGCACTTGCTGTTTTGGATGTAGTTCTCATTCTCTCACTAGAGGGCGCTGTTGCTTCTAAAACCGGAGCTCGCTGTTCATCTGTAGGACATTCAAGAAAAGGTAAAGTCAAGTCTTTCCCAGAAGACGGTAAATGTCAAATATGAATCTTCCCAAGAGCCCTATACAGTTCTGACTGTAGCCCCGGGGGATATAGATAAAAAAGTGAAGAGATGCGTCAAAGGAGCTGGGTAGCAGAGCTAATAATGTCAGCGGCTGCACTAACCAGCTACAGGCAAGGCTCATGTTTTCGGTTAAATAAAAGAGCTCCCTTGAATGCTCCCCGAGACCCCAGTGCACCCCTAAAACGCTAGAATGCCAATCAACTTCTGGGTCTGCAGGGCTGAAGAATTTCTTGGTGCTCTTGGCAGAGTCAAGGAAAAACAAAATCTTGAATTAGGAAATTGAATTAGTAATTGAAATACATTTAATGCTCTAAGTGAGGTCTGATGCAGACCTCAATGCTCCAAATCTTTTAAATAAAAATGCTGTCTTCCCTCTCTCTAGGGACCTTACAGCCATTGTCTGCATTTGCTCGTGGTGTGGTTAATGCTATTGAATCGCTGCTCCATGCAAAGATCTCTCCTCTTGGTACTATCTCGGTGGAAGGCACAAAATGGATTTATTTAGAATTAGATGTAGAAAGGCGGCTGAATAAACCCTTGTCAAATGGGAACGTTTTAGGGTAGAGACTAAGCCTGCCAATGACCTTGTATGTAGTTCTATGGCTTCCATCACATCGGTGTTCATTAGGCATCGTCCCCAGGGTTTCAGTTGGTCTGTTTCCTACTACCTCTTCCATCCGACTCCTTGTCGTATTTACTCAGATTGCAGAGTGAATGTAGAATCGGCTCATAGAACCTGAAGCAAACTGTGGAACTCCAGGGTTCTCATAAACCCTAGTTTATCTCTGCACGGGCTTGACTTCTAAGGATTGGCAGGGGAGCCTGTATTAAACCCCTGGCGGTGCCAAGGGTCACCACCACACCAAAACGCCCTGACGTTCTCACTCAACACCCTGCTTTCTTCCAGATCTGCTGTTTTGCAGAGAGTGTCCTCCCGCTTCTCCCTGCCCCCACACCTCTTCCAACCCTCCCCCCACACTCTACAACTCCCCTCCCCCATTTTTGGTGCACCTTCAGGCCGCTTTAGCGTTTCTAAACTTCCTAAAATGTACTCCGAGTGCCTGCGGGTGCGCACCCAGGCGGCGCGCACCCTCGCCTAGTACAGGGGCGCGGGGCCCCGGCGGGCTGGGAGCTCCAGAAACACATTCCATTCTTCGCGCTCGGGCACACCCCTCCGCGGTGAGGATTGGTCGGGACGAACCCCCCTCCGGCGAGGCTCGGCTCCTGAGAGGCTCGCACGCCTGCCAATCCCCCACGGGCTGTCAAAACAAGTCTGCCCTCGGCTGTCACGGGCCAGCGGAGTGGAGGCCGCCGCCGCCGCCGCCTCCGCCGCACTTCCTGGGGCCGCCGCGCCGCGGTCGGCGGGCAGGTGGCGGGGTGGCCCGTCCGTCCGCAGTCACCACCGCTCCGCGCCCGCGCGCGTCCCGGCTGGCTCGCGAGGCTCCCGGCCCGGCGCCCCGCCGCCTTTTGTCTGCGCGGAGCCCGGCGCGTTGGCATCGCGGCTCCGGTACCTCCCGCTGCTTTTCGCCTGCTTCTCCCTCCCGCTCACATCTTCTCCCCGCCTTCCCCCCCCCCCCAACCCCCTCCCCGCCGCCAGCCCGCGCCGGCCCGCTTGACCTCCTGGACCACAGCCCGAGGACGCCTCTGCCCCAGCGATGTCTCCTCTGCACAAAGTTGCGGCCGCCGCTGCAGCCGCCGCCGTCGGGCGCTGAAACAAAGTCCAGCGGGGCTTCCTCCCCGTGCCTGAGCGCACCGGTGCCAGGAGGAGCCGGACACCCGGTGCCAGTCGTGCTGTCTCGCCCGGGAGCTCGCCCGGAGCGCACCCCCCCACCCCCAGCACCACCCCTGAAACGTGCTTGCTTGGCCATGGCTGAGGGCGCGGCTGCCAGGGAGGGTCCGGTGCCTCTCGACGCTGCCGGAGGAGGCGAAGACGACCCCCGAGCCGCCGCCGACGCTGCCTCCGGGGACGCCGCACCCGCGGCTTCGGGTGGCCGGATGAGGGACCGTCGCAGCGGGGTCGCACTGCCGGGCGCTGCAGGGGTCCCCGGGGACAGCGAGGCCGGCCTCCTGGAGGCTGCGCGAGCGACCCCCCGGCGCAGCAGCATCATCAAGGTAAGTAAGCGGAGCCGCAGCGGTCCAAAGCGTGCGTGTGGGTGTCGTGGGGAGGCAGGGGACCCCCCGGCAGGATGTTCATTGCCCCCAGGCAGGCACCGCAGGCTGGGTATTGTTTTCTCCCGTCTCCTTTACTGCCAAACCCTACTGCCTAGTGCGGAGGTTCCCAGACTCTGCTCTTGGCCTTGAGAAGCAGAAGTGACTTCCCCTCTGACAGCCGGGGAAAAGTTCCCCTCTGCGCTCTGCGCTTCTGCGGTTTGATGGATGCTTTCCCTCATTTTCTCGCCAAGCTTCACTAGCCGGTGAATGGGAGGAGGGAGGGAGGACTTGGGATACAGGCAGACCTGCGGGCTGGCTGTGCATTCTCCAGCGGAGGGCTAGCTTTTCCCGAGCAGCAAAGGCAAAGCACAGCTTACTTTCAAGTGTGTGGGGGAAATTGTCCCCCCCCCCCCCACCTCCCCCGGTACAAATGGTGCCGAAATCCTGAACCGCTTGAACTTTGCAGACAGGCAGGCAGAGTTTGCAGCGGACGGACGCTGCAGCACAGAAAGGATGAAGGAAGAGCTCAGAGTTTTCGCGCTGCTGCAGAAAACACACATCCGGGAAAACGTTCCCAGACTCCCCTAGCACCCCCAGAGGATTTGCCTTTATCCATCTGCCAGGGAACTGTAAACCTTTCTTCGCCCCTATTTATTTTTATCTTCCACTTTGAACTTGTTTTCCTTGTTTGAAAGTTCATCTTTTGGGTGCATGCCTTTGGAGTCATTGTTTTCAGGTAAGACCCCCTAGCTCTGCCTCTGGAATAGGGCCTCTTAGTGTAGATCCGTGTGATTACTGCGTACGTGTGAGATTAAAGTTGATCTTGGTAGAGCATATGTGGATACACACAACACACCGCAGAGGACAGTGGAGGAAGGATTACTATTCAACTTACTGACTTCCTGGGAAGGCTCCTACATTCAGAAAGCTTGCTTAGGGTTAAACCGAGCAGCCGCTGCGTAATGTGTAATGCGTGTCTTCTTTCTGAAGCTACCAGCACCAGAGTCTGTGCTCAAATCCACCCGGTTCCAAGCACCATCTATGCTTTTCCCCAAACCTGGGCCCATGGAAATTTAAAAGCTACAGGGAGATGTTGTCTATGTTAAAAGTGGATGGTAATTTCAAACAACCCTGAGTAGTTTATTTTTGTGGCTTTTTCATAATGTGCAAAGAGAGTTATACTCTGGATGTGAATTTGGATAAAAGAGAAACAGCCTTCTTTTAATACTCCAAGTCAGAAATCCTATTGTCTTGAAACAATAATATCGTCCCTACACAATTAGGAAACAGGTACATTTGGGTTACAAGATATTGATTCTACGTGGGGAACTGTGTGTGTGAAAATAGGCACTGTAAGGTAGTTTAAAATACATGACAATGAAACAGGGGTTCTTTATATTATTGTGAAAAATGCAATTCGTGAAGTATAAGGACTTGCAAATTCCCGCATCAGTTTTACCACTCCGAGATCGCTCTGTGCTTCGAGGTGTACTACCACAGGTTTGAAATCCTAGGGGTGTGATCATGCAAGCTTGGCACTCAGCACTCAAGAGGGTGACACAGGAGGATCTTGGTTTCAAATATACCCTCCTGTACACAGCCATGCCCCCCAGACCATATGAATGGCATGCGGTTTATATTCTCGTAAGGTTTGTCACTGAGTAATAGTGCCTCTTTTATTTTGAAGTTTGTTTTTGTGACAAAAAAAAAAGAAGACAGCTGAGTATTACGTTTTCTCCATTTAATGCTAAATTAAACAAACACTTAATAAATGGCATTTAAAATTAAAGTTATTGCAAAATTAGATGAACTATTTTAAATTAGATTTATTTAAAAAATATACATGTGACTTAAAACAATTAAACCTTGCCAAGGAGTCTGAAAGTAGGACTTTTGCATTCCACACTCCCACTTACGTAGCCTACCCTATAGCTATTAATATTTTCTTATACATCCTTCCAAAATAGTCCAGGCACTTGTAGGCATATGTATCTATGACTATGCATCTCTGACTAACTGTTGAAGCCCTTAATATGTACAATGAAATTTGGCTATAATTTTATTGGTTTCATACCTTCAAGTTTGGGTCTAACATTTTTGATGCTTAGAGGATAGACTAAGGTCATTATGATGAGCAGATTAAACTTCAAAGATGGTCTGGTGACTGGTAGGTGTCAGTTCTTGGGATTTGTTCCCAGCATCCTTCTCTTTCTCTTCAGAGGTGAGAGGCAGGAGAGTTCTATTCTACTCTATCTGAGATCAAGGCTATTTTTATTTACATCTTGAATCTTTTGCCACATGGCTTGGCTGGTTTAATGTAGCAAAGATGAGAATTTCTAAAAAGGCATAGATCATGTGTGTTAGTTAGTTTTGTTGTGATAATTAGAAATATCAAAGGAGAAAAGGTTTATTTTGTCTCATGGCTTCAGAGATTCCGGTCCATGGCCACTGTCTGTGTTTCTAGGCCTGTAGTGAGGCAGAACACCTTAGCTCAAGGCCTATGCAGGAGAGTTGTTCACTTTATGGTGCCCAGGAGGCAGAGGGAAGGAGGGACTGAGGACAAGGCTAACATTTCAAGGGTGTCCCCCCCATGATTTACTTCCTACAGCTGGGCCTCAGCTCCTACTTCTCACTGCACCCCAATAATCCCATCGAATTATAACCTCTTTCAGGTTAATTTAGATGATCTGTTTTAATTACTTTAATACTAATTCTCTATTAGCATGAATATCAGGCCACAATAATGCATTCTTCTATTCTGCCAGGAAACAGACTTCCTTGTATATTAATTAAAGGAATATTTTCAGTTAATTTGCTCTTCCTAATTTGAAAACATGTGTATAGCCGAGAAAACAATTTCCTTCTGCGCTGATGGAGACAATTACACTGTTTGTCTGTGCCCATCCTCACCATGTCTTTCTGCTGTCACTGTGGTTTTCCTTTATGTTCTCAGGCTTAGTATTTTTGTTTTTTAATACTACAAGAATTTAACTAGGTTCTCTGTAATCCATCTGCTCTCCCCTCTATGATTTTATTTTCTACAGCGCTGCCACTGATAAATGCTTCATTTTTTTTGCCAAATGTATATATTATACCATAATATTCATTGAGTCCACCTTAATTTCTTCTTGATACATGATTTAAGATGAAAAGTTAGGAAAATGCTAATAGTGAAGTAATATCTAATATTAATGTACTATTTAGTATTTGAATATGTTTGTACTAAAGAAAGTAAATTCCTTATCTAGTATTTAATGTCAATATCATAAGATTTAAAATATCTACCATTTTAAGTTGTAGCCAATAGCCCCATAACTAGAATGTTGTAGGAATAAGAAACAGTGTAGCTTATTCTTTTTATTAGATAGTGGGAATTGAGATACATAAATATTTTGAAAGCAGTTCATTTTTTTTTCTGGTACACGTGAAATATTGATCAGTTCTACTTTTGTCTGTTTTCTTTTGATTCTAAGAATATATAACCCTGGCAAGGAAGAGTAGACTGCATTAGTCTCGCTGCATGGCATGTGGGATGGAGGTCAGTGTTAGGAATGAGGATCTGAGACACACAACAAAGCCTCTGAAGGAATGATTAAGACTGTTGTCCATGCCTCATTAATGTGTTACCATGGCCCGTCTTACCCTATCTGGTTTTGTGAGCTGCAACCTCCAAGATGCACCTTGGGTACCAGTTGACTCAAGACAAAATTATGACTCATCAGAGAGGCAAAGAGAATGAAATGTGCATAACGTGTTATCTACTGTGGGTTAAATACCAAACTAGCTTTCATACACTTCATATTCTCACAGCAAGTCTTCTGGTTTAAGGGAGGTACAGAGACCTAAAGCAAGGTAGAGTCAGGGTTCAAAGCCAAGTCTGCTTAACACCTGTGTTAGCATGTGGTCCTCCGATGCAGTGAGCTCACAATTCAACACTTTCTAGGTTAGAAACAAATTGAATACAGGGAGAATCTGAATCTTGGGCTTGTGGGGTGAATTGGTCCTTCTCTACCTTTCCATCTCCAGTTTAGAACATCTGGAGCTCCCTTTCTGCCTGTGGCCATTTTTGTTAGGCCCATGCTGTGTGTGAAAAGGCAGTTTGGCTGGTTTCACTGTGTGGCCCTCACACCTCTTTCTGGTGTCAGTCTGGAAGCTCAAACCTGTGTTACCCTAGGCCCACTTCTTTCCGGTGTCACTAAAGACAATGGAGTTTTGAGATGAATTGTCTTTTCTTTAGGTTGATATATAGAGGGGGCAGATACCTGGTACATTGCATATGTGTTATTATAAGGGAGTGAGATGAAGAGGATTTCAGTCGGCGCTCTGAACATATTTTTATAAACAGTTCTAATGTGGAATTAAATATGACTGAAAAATTACTTATAATTTTTAGACATGCCAGAGCTATATATGCTTTTGTAGATTAGCCTGGGAATTAATCAGCATGTAGATTTTTGTTCCTGTACTGATGTCCTGGCTAGTTTTATGTCAACTTGACACAAGCTAGAGTCATCTGAAAGGAGAGAACCTCCATTGAGAAAATGCATCCAGAAGATCCAGCTGTAGCGAATTTTCTTCATTAGCGATTGGTGGGGGAGGGCTCAGACCATTGTGGGTGTTTCCATCACTGGGCTCATGGTCCTGGGTTCTATAAGAAAGCAGGCTGAGCAAGCTATGGGGAGGAAGCCGGTGAGCAGCTTTCCTCTAAGATCTCTGCATCAGCTCCTGCCTCCAGGTTCCTGCCTTGTTTGAGTTCCTGTTCTTCAATGATGAACAGCGCTATAGAAGTGTAAGCCAAATGAACCCTTTGCTTTGGTCATGGTGTTTTATCACACCAATAGTAACCTTGACTAAGACAACTGATACGCATTAAAACCTTTAAATAACAAACTGATGGTAGGATTTAAAAATTTTTTTTTATTTTTATTTTTTTGGTTTTTTGAGACAGGATTTCTCTGTGTAGCTTTGCGCCTTTCCTGGATCTCGCTCTGTAGACCAGGTTGGCCTCGAACTCACAGAGATCCACCTGGCTCTGCCTCCCGAGTGCTGGGATTAAAGGCATGTGCCACCACTGCCTGGCTTGATTGAAGGATTTTAAAGGAAAAAAAAACCCTGACAATTCATTGGAGGTGACCAGCCTTTTTGCTATGAGGAGACTGCTAGCATGCCATGGCATTGGGGGCTTCAGAGGGGCTTCTGCCACTGAAGCATGAGACAGCCGTGCATGTGGCACTGAACCTTTTAGGTGGCTTTGACTTGCTATCCCAACAGCTTGAGACACAGTGCGTATTTTCTCCAAAATTGTCCTCAAGTATGATCATATTTCACCTTAGATGAGGTTTCTTATTTCAGTGCTTTTCTGGTGTGACTTTTAATAACACCTTTTGAAAGAGTGAAGAATAGAACCCTGGGTAAGATGCCTGGTTATATTTTGACGAAAGATTTTAGACATGCCTGTTAATCAATGCTTGTTATAAGTCCTAGAATTTGTAGCTTTGCATTTCTTTTTTGAGACCATATTAAGGTTTAAAGGATGTAATCCCAGTTACATAGCCACTGAAGGGTTAAATACACTTTGTGATTGCCTTGGATAGTTGTCCCAACCGTTGTCTTTGACGATGAAGAAAACAGGCAATTAAATGTTTTACAGTAAAATGTCAGTTGAACATTTATTGCCAAGTAACACTTCAGGCCCAGCAGGGCATCACGAGAAGACATCAGGAGACAGAGACGTAGCCTGGTGTTACTGAACAAACAACCTATTGGGTGCTTCTGGGTAATGCTCAGAGCAATTGATCAGATGGTGAATGGCCAGGGAGGAGCTCAATGGACTGACCTACCTTCCCTGCATCTCTGTTCAGCTTTAGCAATAGTGATTATTAAAATAATTCCATTTTCAAGCCTAATGTCCAAATTGCCACAGTCATAACATTATATACTTAAAAATGATCTATCTCTAAGTGAGGCGGCTTCTTGAACTTCCCTTTGTGATGTCACCAGTGCATGAACCACTGCTTATAAGGTGGGGACAGGGAGTCATTGAATTGGACTTCCCGTGTAAATCTAAGGCAATACATCAAAAAATCTTTTTATAGTGAAATCTCTCAGCTTTGCAAAACCTTACGTTTTAACAAATGTTTTAATCACCTGATACAAGGCTCGTTTGGAGTCTCATTGATTACTCACCTCTGAACACCAATTCATTGCTGTGTGTTCTCAAAATGGGCTGCAGCAGAGCTTATTATAATTAATGATTATGCTATGCGGATAATAACAACAACAATAACTAAGGGCCAACTTCTATATAACGTTTTTCCTTGTTTAAGTATTGGCCTGGGAACTGTATTTTAGCAGACACCAATGACAACAAGATTCTGGCATGACAGTGTTGAAGTTGTCTCTTGGATTTCAAATTGGGTTTATTTGCAGTTTTGTTGGTAATGTCTTGAGTGGGTATGTGTAAGAGGGTCATTATCTGCTTTATTTTGAATAGCATCATTTTAACTCACCTCATTTGTGAGCCCTCTAGCAGTACTTCGAGAAAAACAGGATTACATATGTGAGTAGGAAAGAGTCATTGTTTATATAATCATTATCTCCCCAGGAAGGACAATTTTGAAAACAATCCAGTTCATCCCAAACATGAAAACTAAACTGTTCAGTAAGTGCATTTAGTTTTTCAGTGTTTTTGAGATTGTATTTATAGATTATGAAGGTGTGTAGCGATTTATTTTCTTTTTGTTGTAATATCAGAGATGGAGCTCAGGGTCTCAGCCACTGAGCTATGTTACAGCCCTAGGCTGTAGCTATGACAGATAAGGACATTTTGTTTGTCCATAACCGTACAACTTTGTATCAAAAGTTCAAAATACCTTTGAAAGGTAACATCTGTTTTGTTCATTCTTTTATGTTGACCTTTTTCAAGAGCCTTTTAAAATATGCTAATCCTGGATGAAGCACGGAGTAAACCCAGGAAGTCTGCTCAAGTCAGCCAGTTTGTATTGTTCGTGTGTTATGAGATCCTGGTCAAAGTGCTGAGACTGTGATGTTACTGAGAGTTTGGGGGACTAGACAGATTCAGAGTCCAAGCACTTCTCTATGTGATGCCCAAAGATGACAAAAGAACACATATGCTTAGCTAGGACCGACCTTACAGTGTGGGACTGGACCCAACCTTATCATGGGCATTTTTTCCTAAGCCTAAAGCAATTTCAAACCAAAGCAGGTGAAAAGCCTGTCTGGTTAAAGCCCACACATTCTCTCATGCCTAATGGCTGACAAGTGTGATGCCCAGATACACACTGACCAGTTCAGAGGGAGCTGTGGTCTTCCATGGCTCAGAATGAGTCAGTGCCAGGCTCTGGCCAAGGGCATTTGTATTGGAAGAATGATTTGTCCTCTCTTTCAGTCCATCTTGAGTGTTGGGCTAAACAGAGAGACACCACATGTGCACCCCAATGTCTCTCTGCCTTGGGATGTCACTGCATAAAATACGGTTCAGCCAGCATCCTTAAACTGGCAGTTTCTTACTTATCAAACAAGAGTGAATTTGGAAAAGGGAATAGAGCTCTGCTGTAAGGGAGTGAGACTTTTTCCTCCCTTAGAGGTTTTCTTACAAGATGCAAGTCATTTTAGCTTCTGGTGAAGTCCAGTTTTGAGATGCTTTGGAGTTATTGATTCTGTACCATAATTAAATAGCACATATTTAGAAGTGCTAGCAATAATTAAATGGTTTTTCTTTTTAATATAATTGACAAAACACAGTAATATCTTGAATAAGTTATCCTACTGAGACATTGCCTCTAAAATAATAGAAAATACAGTATTTATTCTTTGAGTCTGGCACTGTTTTGAGCATTTGATGTGTATCAAGTAATTTATTTCTTCCAATAACCATATGGAATTGTTATTAGTATCATATCAGTGTTTACAGATGAGATGTTAAGTGACTTTGGCAAGGTCTCACATAGCTAACGAATGCAGAGCCAGGGAAAGAGCTCAAAGTTCTGCAGCGATCCACCAGCCTCTGCCTCCACCTCCCAAGAGCTGGGACTAGTGGTACACACCACAGCTCCTGAATGCTTCAACTCTTCCTTCTAGATCCCCCCAAAGAACATTGATTCAACCCCAGCCGGTGTGCATGGAATAGCAGGTTGGAAAGTGTCACCCTGCACACTAAGTCCAACTGAGAAATAAAGAAGAAAGCATTCTGCAAGCATTTTTTTAGGGAATTCTCTTCAGGATTGTGTGGATACATTTCTCCCTTTCAAGTTTCTAACCTTTCACATGAAACATTGAGGGTTTTACATCAACATTGCATTTCATTTTCCCAGGAGAAGACTGGGCTTCCTGGTAGGATAGTTTTGCTTCTTGTCCAAAGTAAGCACCAAGCAGCAGTTTATAATGCACCTTTAGAATAAATTATACATGCTAAAGACAGACTATTAATCATTGCAGACTGATACAATATTTTAGAGCTTAATAGTTTTGTCTTCCATTGATAAATCAGTAAGGAGTGTTTGAGTTCCCGATCGATGGGAATTGCCATTTTCTTGATAAGTGGATATGATGTTGTATAATTGGGATCTCCTCCTGTTCTCTCTGAGGAAGGTATAGTACCTCTCACACAGGAGGAACTCAGTGAATGTTTGAGAAATTTATTAAATTGAAAGTCTGTCTGATCATTTAATGTTTTTTGTTTTGGTAAAGAAACTCCCAAGTCATTGGGTTGGAGAGCAGATACAAGATTATGTTATAACTGTCCTTGTGTCCACGTTGTTGTGTTAAAGGCAATCTGTCCTGCTGTGCGGAGGAGATACTGTGCTGTGGCCAAATGGTACCCAGGGGTTTCTTCCCAGTAGTTCAAAGTCTGGTAGTTCTCTTCAGACAACTGTGTGGCAGCTCCAGTCATCTATCTGCAGTTATGTTGGACGATTAAAGAGATGCAGAATAGTTCTTCTTCATTGTAGCATTTGCACAGTTTCATATTTGGTTACATTCTCTTTTTTTTTTTTCCAAGACAGGGTTTCTCTGTGTAGCCCTGACTGTCCTGGAACTCACTCTGTAGCCCAGGCTGGCCTTGAACTCACAGAGATCCACCTGCCTCTGCATCCCGAGTGCTGGGATTACAGGTGTGAGTCACCACCGCCTGGCTGGATACATTCTCTTAAAGAGGATTAATTTTTTTTCCCTAAAAAGGCTCCTACCAAACATTTGAAACTTACATATTTTTAAACTAATATTTTCTGATGTGCTGTTAGAATGAGGTCAAGCCAGTCTAGTAATAAATGCATTTGAGTTTTCTACAGTCATTAGAAATGAGCAACAGGTAGCCTCTTTTGTTTTGTTTGAAACAGGGTCTCACTGTGTAGCCCTGGCTGTCCTGGAACTTGCTGTGTAGACCAGGCTGGCCTTGAACTCATAGAGATCTGCTCACCTCTGCTTCTTGAGTGCTGGGATTAAAGGCACGTGCTACCACACCCTGCCCAACAGGTTACCTTTTAACTCACAGATTTCCATTTTATAGCCCAGATGATGATCGGTAGTCAAAGGCATGTTCATTAGGAAAATAACTGGCCAGGCAGTGGACAGTCACACAGGAATCCAGCTTCAACAGCAGCTGAGGTCAGTAAGAGGGGAATGGAGGATCCAGTGTGCTCAAGGAGAGTGGGTCAGACAGTACTGGAGAAAGGCTCAGGCAGTGTTTCTTCGCTGGGCTCGTGTGCAGAATCAGAAATCTGGGGATTAGTTTGTTATGGATTTTGATAGCTGTTGGTTCTTTGTAGTGCATTTTAATCTCTCATTTTAACACATTTATTTGTCTTCAAAATGCCTTAAATTTTTTTATCTTATTTATTAGTGATATTTTGGGGTATGTGTGTGTGTGTGTGTGTGTGTGTGTGTGTGTGTGTGTGTGTGTGTACACACATGTACATGCGCGTGCACGCCACAGTGCATGTACAGAGGCCAGAGGACAACTTTTCTCTTTTTCCTGTGGGTTCTGGAAATTGAATTCCTATCCCCAGGCCTGAAAGACAAACACTTTTACCTGATGAGCTATCCCACGGACAAACATCTTAACACATTTAACAACAGCTGTTCGATACAAAGGAATCTGAGAGGAATCTGAGTTTAGAGATCTTTGGGGGGGGGTAGGGAGGGTTGGTCTGAGTGTTGCTGAGGATGCTTGGTATGAGTAATACGCTTTGTCTACTTTTTCATTTTTTTTTCCGCCCCAGCCCTAGGAAATGCCAAAGTGAGTCTCCATGGTTGCACCCTAAGCATGACAGTTTAATCAATACGGAGGATTGGGTTTTGGCAGACATGTCAGCATACAAATTGTTGTAATAGGTTAGAAGTGTGTGCTGGAATTAGCCACTGTGGTTTAAATAAAAAGGTTTGAGAAGCATGCCCTTTAGTCCTCTTAGTGGAGCCCCCTTTGCTGAGATGGCCCTCTTCCCCCAGGCTAACTAAAAAAAGACCTGGGAGACAGGAGGTCTTGGAAAGAAAGCATGGCTCCCAAAGGGAGCTACCTTTTTCATCTCACCTCCTAAGGGGGAAGAGAAGGGACTCAAGTCAGTACCCACATCAGGAAACCAAGCTCGATGCAGCCTGTCTAGAACCCCACTGCTGGGAACATGGTTCTAGAAGCAAGTAGATGGCTGGGGCTCATTGGCCAGCTAACCCAAGCAAATCGATGAGTTCCCGGTTCAGTGAGAGACTGTCTCAGAACACAAGGTGAAGAGTGATAAAGACACCTGGACTCAACCCCTGACCTCCATATGCATGTACACACATGTGAGCCTCCACTCACATGCTCACACCTACAAAAATGTGTAGACAAACACACACACACACACACACATACATACACACTTTTTGGAAATCAATCTTGCTATGGAATAAGGCTGCCTCAGCTTCCTGAGTGCTGGGGTTATGGCATGATCTACTGTGCCTGGATTAAAAAATGATTTTTGAGTATAAGATGTAATAGTTGTGGACTTTCGACAGTCCACCTTTCCACCAAGTTCCCCTGTAAGCTGAGGCTGATGCTCATCTCTTCTCTGAGTGAGCAGACAGTCAGAGTCCTTCAGGATGTTCTGGGTACTGAAAAAGGGAACACTAGAATATGTCTAGGCCTCTCATTGCTTTATTCAGAGTGCCTCGAGGCCACTCGGGTAAAGGAAGTCTACTAAGAACAAAGTGTGGTGGTTTAAATGTGATGTTCTCCATAGTCGCCAGTGTTTGAATAGTTGGTCACTGGTTGGTAGAGCTATTTTGGGTAGGTTTAGGAAGTGTGGTTTTGCTGGAGGAAGTATGTACCTGGGGGAGGAGGGCTTTGAGCTTTCAGAAGCCATGCGCCATTCCCAGTGAATTCTTTGCTTCCTGTTTACTGTTTAGGATATGAGCTCTTGCCTTGCTGTTCCAGCTACCAGGCCTGTCTGCTGGCATGATGTCCAGCCATGATGGTAATGGACTCTTTCTCTTTGGAACTGTAAGCCCAAATAAACCCTTCTTGGTCATGGTGTTTTGTCACAGCAATGGAACCCTAACTAGTTAGGACACATGGTTAGGGGCTAATGAGGAGTGGTGGAAAAAATCCACAGGACATCTCTAACAGCGGGATGGTTAATGTGCAGAGAAGAAGGTTGTGGAGAACAGACAGCTCTACAGAGAACATTAGACATCCATCTTACAGAGAGAGCCAACCAGCAGTTGAGGGTTAATGTGAGGAACAGAGGAAGCCAATCCGGTGGAAACTGAAGCGTCTCTATGAGTTCTATCCTCTGAGGACACCTGAGCTTTTCCTATCCCTCTCCACCACAATCCTAAAAGGGAAGTGTAGGAAGAAGAGAAAAAGGAGAAGTGGGTAGAGAGGGCTCATTCTCTGCACCAGCCACCACAACCCACCTCCCCAGGAGGACCTTCTGTATCAGCCACCACAACCCACCTCCCCAGGAGGACCTTCTGTGTCAGCCACCACAACCCACCCTTGAGCTAAGCATCAAGTTAAAGTTTTAACATGAACTGGACTGAGTTTTAAGGACTTGAAAGAGCCCTGTAAAGACAGACAGAGACAGACACATGGAATCTGATGGAGGTATTGATGATAACTGGAATACATGGGCTAGAGGGGTTCTGACATGGACAGCTAGGGAATAGTAACACATGTGTGTACCCCAACAACTTGAGACCCCTCAGTTAATCATTTGCATCATTACAGGATTGGAGAGCTAGACGGGGACTTAGAGATCACTTTCAAGTTCTATCCCTTTGTTTACTAAGTGTGGATGTCCGCCATCCCCTTTATTCTTGCAAAGAGACATTGTTTTAGATTAGTTTTGACAGCTAAACAATTGAGTTATAATTATATGTGATACGATGGCTAGATAGTAGAGATCTCTTTCAAGCATTTCCTATTGTAGAAGAATAGGGGACACCAACGTTGTCAATCATGTCATGTTGGTTCTCACAAGAGTCTGGCAAGATGTAACTGTCATCATTTTCACCTCACAGATGAGGAAGTCAAGGCTCTGAGAGGTCATGAAACTTATTCCCGGTCTGGTGGCTATTAAATAGGGGTAGGGTTTGAAAGACTCTGCTGAACAGAGGTTCCAGACTACAATGGCCTGGCAGCTTTCTCTAAGCATGGAGGACTCCCCCCAGCAAAGCTTCCTGCTCTCTACCTAGCCCTATCTGGAGGATGTCTCTAGGCCCAGGATGCCCGACTTATCTCAAGGGTGACTCTTGACACAGTTCCCTGCAAAGGCTCTTCCCCTGCTGACCCACATGGTAATTAGGCAAGTGCTCTAGTCATTTTGACAGGGCCCTACTGCCACATATGAAGTCTTATGATAGGAGTGGGCCATGTAATGCAAATTAGGGTTTGTCCTCAGGCTCCCCCATCCTATATATTCCCTATTCTCTGGGATAAAGCCTAACTGATTCACTGAAGTCATCTCCCAGAAGACTGTCTCCGTCGTACCCACGGCCATCCTAACCCTGCTTGCTCCCTCCATTCTTGTGGACCAGTGCAGCCACCGATCTCAAGGAAGATGCAGAGCCACAGTAGGGGGCTAAGGGAAAGTGCATTTTTTACTTAAAAGAAATCTGTTTTGCAATGCTTTTAGCCCCGATATCATAAAAGGAAACAAAACAAACAGATGAATTACAAACCCACAAAATCAAAGATCTTCTTACATGGTTGGAAAGAAGACGGGGGGGGGGGGGATGCTCAAGATGGCTCAACTTGCACTGTTTCTGTGTTAGCAGCCGCTTAGCCCAGGCTCTGCATGTTATTGAAGTTGGGAGTCACGGGAACGTAGGGTCACCTGTGGGACTGAGGGCTTGTTTCAGCACTCCACTGAGGATTGGGGAAAACCAGTGTTAGGAACGCAAAGTGTTGGTTTCCTATTATAGCTGTAACAACAACAACAACAGCAACATGCAACCTTAGTGACTTACAGATGTAGACATCCATTTTCTCACATCTCCAGAGTTACGACCGAGTCCCTATGTTTATTGGTAATATAATGCCAGCCTGTATGTCATGCGAGATGCTCAAACAAGATGGCAACCCAGTTTCCTCAGTGCTACTGCTGTAAATGCATGATTTGATGTAAGCTCACATCACCGAGAGTTAAGTTTTCTTCTGTCCAACCTTTTCCCCACTGACATGGAGAATGTCAGCTGCAAATGTTAAGGTCTTAGTGCTATTAATGAAGATAAAAAAGTTGGAATCATAATTTAAAAAATCTCTGGATCTAGATATTATATATTTATGTATATAAAATGAAGACCTCAGACTGGATTTTTTTTTTTTTTTTTTTCTGTTCTGAACTGCAGGAAGAATCTTGGGAAAGTCACACTTTGGTTTAAGTTCTTTCCTGGAAGTTGACAATAAGGTGGCTTATATGTGGCTAGTTCATACTATGTCATGTAGATCTGGACTGCAGATGCATACAGTTGATAAACTGTATAGATACCAGACAAGAACAACCTAGGATGTCTTGAGTAACCACCGTGTATGCCAGGCACTGTGCGGAAGAAATCAGCAGTGTCTGTCCTAGGAGAGCCATTGAAAGTCATTTGACAGTTAATTACACCAGGGCAGGGATTCCTTGAGGTTCTGCAGGGATCCCTCCAGATGTGTGAGATTGGCATCATCACCAGGGAGCTCCCTCTCTCCTGAGTAAACTAACCCATTTCATGCTGCTTTTGTTGCCTGGAAATGTTCTTATTTTGAGCTCAAATTGGACACATTTCCTAGACAGTCTTATTTCCATCTTTAGGAAGCATAAAGAGTAAGCTTAAATTTTACGCTATAGCTCTTGATGTATTTGAAGGCGAGTAGGTCCACACTCCTGTCACGGTGATAACCTTTGACATTATTGTTTCTCATGTTCTAGACACCATCTAAGCACTTTGTGTGCTAACTTATGTATTGCTTACTATCCCTCCTCCCCTTCATAGATCGACCTTATTGATGAACAGACAGAATAAGTAACATTCCCGGGTTCACAGTGTAATTTAGTGGCTTGTTCTGATTGGTCTGTGTTTCATGTTCCTGGACCGTAACACTGGTTGCTACGCTAGAGCAACTGTGGTCCACCATCTGTTCTAATCCCTCCTTCTGCTTTGTAGATTCTATATCAGGAGAATCTGAGGAGAAGTTACTATTCCATTGACGGAAGATTAACAGACTTGTGTTTGTATTCAAGAAACAATGTTTTAAAATGTGAGAGGATTTGATAATTGACCAAAGACATACTTGATCTGGCATCTGGGTTTGATTTAATGTCTTAGGCCATCATGCTTTTCTTAAATAGGGAAGTAAGTGTTAAAAAATTTTGTTAAGAAATGAAAGATTTGGGGTTGGGGATTTAGCTCAATGGTAGAGCGCTTGCCTACTAAGTGCAAGGCCCTGGGTTCGGTCCTCAGCTCTGGGGGAAAAAACAAAGAAAAAGAAATGAAAGATTTTCAGCCGGGCAGTGGTGGTGCACGGCTTTAATCCCAGCACTCGGGAGGCAGAGGCAGGCGGATCTCGGTGAGTTCAAGGCCAGCCTGGGCTACCAAGTGAGTTCCAGGAAAGGCACAAAACCATACAGAGAAACCCTGTCTCAAAAAACAAAAAACAAAAAACAAACAACAAAACAAAGATTTTCTTAACCCTAATAAACAATGAGAGATAAATTAGAGCTGTCTAGAAGTTCCTCAAATTAGGTGCTAGGTTTGAGAGGTGATGCACACCACCATCGAAGACTGGAATTGGGCAACAGGAACTGAGCGCTGACTTCATCTAGCTGTGTGATACAGCATATGATGCTTATTTCAGCCTCTTCTCTGTAGCAGAACCCACCTCCTAGGGCTGTGGAGGGCGTTAAATAAGAGATATGGGTAGCAGATGCTGCTAGGTCGTTACAATTTAGTCAATGAATACTAAGACTCCTTTTGAAGGATGGATTGTCAGGCTCCTTTAGACATAAGGAATCAAGAAACAAAAATAATTTCTAGGATTTTGATGGAGGGCTTTGGAAAGAAGGGTCTTTGAGATGTGGAGCAAACCCCATGTTTTGACTGTTAGGTTACGACCTGACTGGGCTGTGTGGTCACCTTTCTAGTATGACAGGAGAACTTCATTGTCTGCTTATGATTTTTGAGATTGTTGGCATTGGTCACCATTGTTTTTTCTATAATTATTCTTGCAACATTATAAAAAAATCAATGCAGTCATAAGTTATTAAAAAAGAAAGCTTTTCATTCCCTTTAAAAAAGCTTTGTAAACCAACTAGCTCCTCCTTGTACAGCTTTACTAGAGTTTGTTCAGGTTAGTTCAAAAATATTTTCAATTTTCTTAAATTCTAGAGTGAAAAAGTTTTACATTTATTATTGATCCATTAACTTGGAGAAAGAACTTTAAATACTTACACATTTGACAGAGCTCTGTGCTCAGCTTTGATTAATCTTGTCTAAAATTTCATTTTAATGAGCAGATAGAATATAATACTTTTCAGAACTGAAGAAGTGGTTCAGTGGTTAAGAGCATTGGCTGCTCTTCCAGAGAACTCAGGTTTACAATTCCCAGCATCCACATGGCAGCTTATAACTGTCTGTAACTCCAGTTCCAGGGGATTTGATACCTTCACACCAATTCACATAAAATAAAGTTAAATATATTATTGTTATTATTAATTTTGGTTTTTTCGAGACAGGGTTTCCAGTATAGCTTTGGAGCCTGTCCTGGAACTCGCTCTGTAGACCAAGCTGGCCTTGAACTCACAGAGATCCGCCTGCCTCTGCCTCCCAAGTGCTGGGATTAAAGGCATGCGCCACTACTGCCAGGCTAAATAAACTATTTTTCTTAAAGGAATATAATTGTAAATGGAGGCTTTTGTCGTACTAGCAACTCCCAAATACTCAGCATCAGCTTCCCAAATAATTGACTCAGAGGCTTAATATTACTTATAAATGCTCGGCTGGTAGCTCGGGCTTATTACTAACTAGCTCTTACACTTAAATAAACCCATAATTGTTATCTATGTTTAGCCATACAGCTTTGTACCTTTTCTCAGTATGACATTCTCATCTTGCTTCCTCTGTGTCTGGGTGGCAACTCCTGACTCCACCCTCCCTCTTCCCAGAATTCTTAGTTTGGTTGCCCTGCCTATACTTCCTACCTGGCTATTGGCCAATGAGCATTTTATTAAACCAATTCCAGTGACAAATCTTTACAGTGTATGAGGATTATTCCACAGCATATAATACTTGTTTTTCTTCAAATTGATTTAAATAAGTACTTACCTTCTGATGGAATAGTTGCCTGATTGACTTAGCTGAACTGATTATACCTTACAATTTAACTGCAACTTTGAATTTGCTCATTTTAGTAAAATTTGTGCCCATTTACAAAATGTGAATGAAAGCTTGAATATTATAAAACGATGTCTGGCTTAGGTTTTCAGCTATTCTTTTTCCACTACTGCTAGGGGCTGAGCCCAGGGCCCTGTGCATGCCTGGCAAGTGCTTTTCCACTGAGCTACATCCCTAGCTCTCAACTTGTTTGAGATTCTGTTTTCCTGACCAGTTTGGAAACTCTGTAGAAGCCAGAACCCTCTCAAACTGTTTGGTTTTGTGGTCAAGGGACAAGGGCGCAGTACTTTGTAAAGTTGGCAGCCTTAAATAAATAATGACCAAGTTTAAAATGAATTCTTAAAGATTAGGACTGATGCATAAAAGTTGGCCGCTATTTCTTACTTTCTTATGAGTTGTGATATGGCTAAGGGTAAACGGTGGTGCCTGTTTTCTTTCTTTCCTTTTTCTCTTTCCTGAAGCCCATGGAGCCTCCCTGTGGTCTGTTGTCTTAGATGCTTACCACCCACCAAGTTCCTGTGGGTAAGGGAGGGGTAAACCAGCAGGTGGAAGAGGATCCTGAAGGATGAAAGTTTCTATTGCTTTCTTTTCAACTATTGGATTTTAAAGCCACTTCCAGCTGCCCAGAGGAAAGAAGCCAAAAAGAACAGGAATTTTGGCTAAAGTTCTCATGAAAACCATTCATAGCTTTGATCAGCACAGTTGTAATTAGAACTAGAGACAGCCAATGTGTTGTAGCCCAGTGATATTAGGGCCACCTCAAGCACCCGACAGTAAATTCTGCCTCTCGGGGCTAGAAGTTTCCAGACTCGAATCCTTTCCTAGAACACACAGCATCCTCTTAGCCCATCACTTGTACATGGGATTTTCACAAAAGCATAACGAAGCAGAAACTACCCTGTAGACCTAAGGGCATTTCCATGTCCTAGGTTTCCTCTTTGTTAGTTTCACCTCACCAGTTCTGTGAAGGAAGGGACCAGTTTAGATCTTTCATGCATCATCCATAGCCCTTCTAAGTGTTAAATAAAAACTTCACTTACCCCCACCAACTGAATGGACATAAATCATTTTCTTGCACCTCCCTAATGGACCCTTGTCCCCTGTCGATGCAGCCTACCATTGTTAGGTTCACAGTTCTTATTATGAGCGTCTTCTTTGAGTGGGTAAATCTTTTGGGGAGGTGAAAGGATACAGACTTGAAAATCTGACTCGAGATTCTTCAGTCTCATGTTTGCTTCTTTTCCTTCCTTCCTTCCTTCCTTCCTTCCTTCCTTCCTTCCTTCCTTCCTCCCTCCCTCTCTCCCGTCCACCCCCCCCCATGTCTCTCTCTGTGTGTGTCTCTCTCCCTTCCTTTTTTTTTTTTTTTTTTTTTGGTTTTTCAAGACAGGGTTTCTCTATGTAACCTTGACTGTCCTGGAACTCACTCTGTAGACCAGGCTGGCCTCGAACTCACAGAAATCCACTTGGCTCTGCCTCCTGAGTGCTGGGATTAAAGGCGTGCACCACAACGGCCGGCTCTCTCTTGCATTCTTCATTGGTAAGATGGGTTATCTGTCTATCTGTCTATCTATCTGTCTATCTATCTATCTATCTATCTATCGATCATCTATCTATTATTTTGTTTTTTGAGACGGGATTTTGCTGGATAATCAGGCTGGTCTTAGAGTCAGCCTACTGAGTATTTAGATGGCAAGTCTGTGCCACCATGATGGGTCCAAAGTCAG